>NC_142877.1:88240000-88962500 GCF_051225735.1 Oryctolagus cuniculus | reverse complement strand
TGTAAAAGAGTCTTTTTAAAATGGACCTTTTAATTAGTCATTCATTTTATGATTCTTTGCAAAATTAGTAGTTCCACATGAAATGCTTCCAAGTGGATTTTGTAGGTGTTATTTGTATTTTTCTGTTTTGGTTTCTCAAATTGTTCTCTCTCCTTTAGATGGCTCTTAAAGGGACCCAGTAAATATTTTGTTTGTAAACAAAATTGTGAAATCAAGAAATATAAGAGTTAGCTTTAGTGTTCTTTCCTCTCAAATGTTGCCTAAGAGAGAATATTTTATTCTTCTGCATGTACTACACTGTCTAAATAATATATCTCTATAGATATAACCTATACTTGTCATCTTCCTGAATTACTAATATTATTGTAATCAAAAGTAATTACACTAGTAGTTTAAGTTTTTAAATATAGAAATTTTCATTCAATATGAATTATCTGCCTATTTTCCCCTTATCTAGTGATTTATCACATATTTGCAATTTCTCCGACTTTGAAGGATCAGAGCCAGATTTTCTTTTTTTTTTAATTTTTTTTTTTTTTTTGACAGGCAAAGTGGACAGTGAGAGAGAGAGACAGAGAGAAAGGTCTTCTTTTGCTGTTGGTTCACCCTCCGATGGCCGCCGCAGCCGGCACACTGCGGCCGGCGCACCGCGCTGATCCGATGGCAGGAGCCAGGTGCTTCTCCTGGTCTCCCATGGGGTGCAGGGCCCAAGCACCTGGGCCATCCTCCACTGCACTCCCGGGCCACAGCAGAGAGCTGGCCTGGAAGAGGGGCAACCGGGACAGAATCCGGCGTCCCGACCGGGACTAGAACCCGGTGTGCCAGCGCCGCAAGGCAGAGGTTTAGCCTATTGAGCCGCGGCGCAGGCCAAGAGCCAGATTTTCTTTTGTCAACATCTTTGATGCACCATTCAAATGAGGCTCATCACTGTTGCAGGCATAAGCTAGTTAGGAGGGAAACATTAAATAACATGAAAAATTGTAGTATTTAAAGTATTTCTTTTATAGACTTCTGTTATCTTGCTTCTTTTCTCTGACATCACCTCATCAGTTTTAGGCACCTCAGTCTCTAGGCCCATTTTTCTAAGACATGTATGAATCTAATGCATATTCACCCTTATAGTTGAAAATGAATAAAACACACACACACACTTAACAGTTCCATAGGTAATCATTATAACAATGAGAATGTACCCATCCAGTGTTTTTTAAGCTGACCAAAGGTTTAATCTCTCTGATAAGTGGTGTGTGGTAGGAAATACCTCAGAACTTTACAGAAAAGGTTAAGTTTAAGATAAATAAGATTAGGAGATGATAGCAAGAATATAGGCAAAGAATATGAAAGTGGAAATAAGAAGGATACAAGCAAAGAATATCAAAATATATGTTATGATCTGGAATCTGGAATAAATGAGAACTTTCGAACGTATAAAGAAAGTATCAAGTAAGACAGATTATTGTCAAATTGTAAAAATTTGATTCTTAATTATAATAATAATATGTTGTTGTAAGAAGCCTCCAATTTTTTAAAGTGTTACTTATTTATTTAAAGGGCAGAGAAAGAGAGAGGGAGAGAAGGAAAGAGAGAGAGAGAGTGCTAAAGATAGCAAGCACTTCCATTTACTGGTTCATTTACCAAATACCTGCAACGGGATTGATCTAGCTCTAAAACTGGGAGACTGGAATGCAATCTAAGTCTCCCAGGTAGGTGATAACGATCCAATCATTTAAGTCATCATTACTGCCTCCCACGCTCTGGACTGGCATGGAGCTGGAGTCTGTAGCTGGAGTCAGAGTTGGGAATCGAATCCAGGTACTCTGATGCGGGATGTGGACAACTTAGCCACTAGGCTAAATAAGAGCTCTGAGTCACTGAGGTTTTATTAAATTAATTAAAAATGTGAAATTCATGAGAACAGAAAAAGTAGTACATACTCAGGAATAGTCTGTGCTGCAGTATCTAGGATGAAGAGTTAGAAAGGGCCATCAGGATGAACAGCTTGCTAGTTCTTTGAGAGATAGTATATGAAAATAGGACATGAAACGCAAGCAGGAAGATAATATTCTGCTGAAAATTCTTTTTAAAATAACTTCTAATTATCAGTACCTAAGAATAAATGAGAGGTAGAAAATCAAAAGGATCAAGGCAAAAAAAATTAAAAGAAAAAGAAAACTCTATGATTTTCATTAAAGAACAAGAGTATATACCTTTTAGCTAATTGAATAAGCAAATATGTGTTGATGTGAAAAATAAGATAAAATGAGTGGGTTCCTCCAAGTAAGCATGTTCATTTTCCCAGTGGTCTTGGCAGGTATCCTGCCAAGCATGATGAATTAGAATAGATAGCTTGTATTATGACTCATTGATAGAATAACCCGCAGACCTCAGGTCCTTGGATCTCAGAAAATAAACTTAAAAAATGTTTATTCAGATATTGTTATGCTGTTGAAATTTGATTATATTCTTTACCCATGTTATCAGAAGAAATGTCTATAACTTATTTCCCCATATCCCAATGGGATGCTTGAGATTTTTAATTCATAATTATAATGAAGTAATCTGCTTAATAATTTTTAATATGGGCACGTTTGTATGTCTCACCTAGTAGTAAAAGTCGGTTATCAAGCCCGTGGCTCTCAGGTGCTCTGACAATATTCCTCTGGAGTCAAATATTGGACAGAGTTCCTTCTCTATGGTGGGAAGTACTTGGGGAAGCTCTCTTTTTTGCCTTAAGTAACTTTTTCTTTCCTTCTTTTTCAATAAAAGCATCACTGAGATAATTTTATATACTCTTTTTTTTTTTTTACAGGCAGAGTGGACAGTGAGAGAGAGAGACAGAGAGAAAGGTCTTCCTTTGCTGTTGGTTCACCCTCCAATGGCCGCCACGGCCAGCACACCGCACTGATCTGATGGCAGGAGCCAGGTGCTTATCCTGGTCTCCCATGGGGTGCAGGGCCCAAGCACTTGGGCCATCCTCCACTGCACTCCCGGGCCACAGCAGAGAGCTGGCCTGGAAGAGGGGCAACCGGGACAGAATCCGGTGCCCCGACCGGGAGTAGAACCCGGTGTGCCGTCGCCGCAAGACGGAGGATTAGCCTAGTGAGCCGCGGCGTCGGCTATATACTCTTAAAAATCAATCATTTTATTTTTATATTTGTGTTTTAATATAATCAAATAGATAGGAGACACCAGATTAGCATGAAGCCCATATCACCATTTTTCTATAATTATTATATCACCTGAAATAAAAACATGTCTAATTCCCTGACATGACAATCCATAATGAAACTCAAAATCTAGAGATTGTCTCAGGAACACGGATGTTTTCAAAACATTAAAATATGATTAGGTCTAACTTTGGCCAAATTCAGAAGAAGGGTTTCAGAATCTGCTACCTCGTAATTAATGTCTAATTGTTGGTAATTATGTTGTTTAGTTTTGTGCACAACCCAATTTATTTTTTGCACAAGAGCCCATGCCAATTATACTCGGGCCACAACTGTCAAGGCTATATTAACTGCTGATTTCCAGGGCTGCATGATAATGGTCTCCTACCAATTTATATAAAGTAAGTAAGCTCTTAAGCCAAAAAAAGCAAGTCTGTATTGAATGTTGCATCTCCCCATGTCACTTTTAATTATCTGCCAATGGCTAACTGGCTAGCCAGGCCAGAATTCAGCTCAGAAGTTATATATGAATAGCCATACAAATTTTAGAAATCTATTTGTTATTATGTTTAAAATATTTAAACACCATTTAAAAGTGGTATGGCCTGACAGAAAATTTAGCAAGATTTTTATAAAATTTTGCATATAAGCAGCTTTCTGTCTGCAGTTGCTTATGATTTAACTTTAGCAGAATTGAGTCTTTACTGATTTTCTTCCTTTGTCTTTTTTACTGCAAAATATTCACTTGGTAGAAGCTGAAGTAATGTAAAATGAAGATCCAGCATTAAAATTCTTAAAGTCTGATTGATTTTTTTTCTCATAGAAGACCTTTTAAAATTGAAAATAATTTAAAATTTCCAAAGATTAATTTTACATTAGTACCTATAAGTATTTTCAACATCTAATTACAGAAACAAATAACTTTAAAGAAAGGAATTAAAACATAAAATCTCTTTGTAAAACCTCACTGTAGTGATAATTATGCTATTTAGCCTATAGCATACAATAAAGATATGTCATGGAGAATATGTTACACATTACAGTGGTGATGTATAATCCTAAGAACCCCGATAAAATGAATCCCCACAATGAAGGTATTTGGGGTTATAATTCATGGAAACAATAGCTTTTAGTGTTCCACAGTATATCACAAGAGTGACAACTTGGTGATGAAATGTAATACATAATCCCCTTGGTCACAGACTCCAATTTTTTTTCCTGACCTGAAGAACATTTTGTCTCTATTTTAATAGTAGTGCCATGATTCTTAGCATCATATAGTAAGTAGATATAAGTAGATATAAGACCTATACTTGTGGGTATAACAAGCAATGTAGTTTCAATTAGAAGCCATCAGCATTTTCACTGCATATAGCTTTCTTGCTAAAAGAAATATTTCATTTTCTAAACTAGATGAACATTCATTAACATGGTCTATAGTGACTATATATTAAAGTCAAAATGCAAAACATGAATTCTAAGTCTTGCTTTGGTCAGGACATTCCAGCTTATGTAAAAATCTGCGGTATGTGTACAGTCTTTTCTATCACTGCATTTACATCTGCCCCAGTGGTCTCTCCCGGATAATCGTGCACCCTAGTGTTCCTTCTATGGCAAGCCCCATAGTTGGAATTCATTATACTCATTATCCTTGTCACTGGAATTTATTGAATATATACTATATGCTGCACACTATGCTATGCTAGGGACTGAGATCACAGATGAATCAGCATGACCCCATCCTAGAAAAGAGCATCATGAAGTGAGCCACATAAATTACAGAGTCGCTATGACATTCTTGTCCTGTGAGCTCTTGGATGACTCTCCCCTCGACACATTAGTTTATGCCACCTTCATGTTCTGGGTGCAGCAATATCTATGACCTGCTAAAGTAGCATGTGTCATATTTAGAATTTCTGTTTTTTTTTTAATTCTTTCTACTTCTTTTTTTCCTCTATTTTCTGTTACACAGGTTATCAAGAGTCTATTTATTACCTGAATATCCCGTATTTTCTTTTTGGTACTTTAGCAAATTAGTGCTGAGTATCTAAATTAAAATAAAAATTTCATATTAACAAAGGACCTTAAATGTCTAAAATCATATTTTTCAGGTGAAAGAGGTTAAGTTTTTTCCAAGAACAACAAAAAATCCCAGAAATATAAATATTCCCATTATTTTCAATGAATTACTCTTCTGTTCTCCTTTACAAGTTATAGCCAAATCTGTATTAGAATGCTCATTACGTTGTCATAGCTCATTATTATGACTTTCCCTTTCTTTATGCAGAGCTATGTCCTCTAGATCAGAAAGGCAAACATAATTCTGGGTGCTAATAAATTTGGTGTAAATTTCTTTTATCCAGGAAAAACATGGCATGAAAATATGTGTACTTTTTATGGAAGAGTGAGGAGTGTTTCAAAAAGCTTGTAGAATAAAAGGTTTAAGTGGTGACCTTCATTTTACATAAACATTTTGAAACCCCTTCATGTATATTCCAGTGGAGATGCTTCATAAGGTTTAGTAACTTACAATTTGCTTGGTCCTCCAGTTTCACTAAATATGAATTTGGTGGCTCTCAGGTCGAAGGTGGCGCCTTCAAGCATGGATTTTGTTGAACATATGTGTTAATCAGATATAGCTGCCTTAAAAATGTCATATACTGGGTAGCTTAAACAACAGAAATTTATTTTTCAGTTCTAGAGGCTGGAAAGTTCATGATCAAAGTGAGAGCAAAGTTGGTGTCTGGTGAGGGTTTACTTGCTGCCTCAGAGGTGGTCACTTTCTCCTGTATTATTAAGAAGACTTTCTGTGTGTGTGTGCAGTCAGTGAAGGAAAGCTCCCCGTGTTTCTTCTTAAGGACACAAATCTGGGCAGGCATTGTGGCATAACAGGTTAAGCTTCCGCCTGCAATGCTGTCAACCCACATGGGTCCCTGTTCGATTTCCAGCTGCTCCACTTCTGATCCAGCTCCCTGCTAATGTGCCTGGGAAAGCAGCAGAAGGTGGCCAAGTGCTTGGGCCTCTGCACCCACACCCTATCCTAGCTCTGGCTGTTGCAATTGTTTAGGGATTGAACCAGTTAATGAAAGATTTTCTCTCTCTCTCTTTCTCTCTCACTCTGTCTCTCTGTCTCTCTCTCTCTGAAACTCGGCTCATCAAATAAATAAAATCTTTTAAGACATGAAATAAGAACACTAATCCTATTAAGTCAGAGCTTCCAGAGATTGCTGATTGGAGGTTCTTGTCATTACACAAGAAAAATTCAGACAGGAGACAGAGTGGTGCTCAGTGTGACCGAAAGGTTTAATGAAGTGTGGGGGCGGCACTCTGGCGCAGTGGGTTAAAGCTGTAGCCTGAAGTGCCAGCATCCCAAATGGGCACCGATTCTAGTCTAGGCTGCTACTCTTCCGATTCAACTCTCTGATATGACCTGGGAAAGCAGTAGCAGATGGCCAAAGTCCTTGGGCCCCTGCAGCCACGTGGGAGACCCAGAAGAAGCTCCTGGCTTCTGTGCAGCTCTGGCCATTGCAGCCATCTGGGGAGTGAACCAGCAGATGGAAGACCTCTCTCTCTGTCTCTGCCTCTCTCTGTAACTCTGTATTTCAAATAAATAAAATAAATCGTAAAAAAAAGTTTAATGAAGTGAATACACTGATAGACCAAGCAGGCAATTCAGGAAAGAATTGAATGCCCAGTTAGAGTCCATATTGGAGTTTTTATGGGTATGGATTTGGCCCCCCATTTCTCCTCTCCTCTCCCTCTCCCAGGATATTGCCTGGTACAGGGCTCTCTTGGTGAGGAATTCCTGAGATTCCTCCCAAGACTTTATCCACAAAGTGTTACTGAACCTAACAGCTGCCCCAGCCTCAAGCAGGGCCGGGGAGATTACCCTAAACTGCCCATCAGAGGATTGCAAACTTATTAGGTTTTGCTGGTCTTCCTCCAAGGGATGATTATACATTTCTTATTCATTCAACTATACAAAAATTCCCATTTTCTTCGGCCCCTCTCATATACATAGGCTGATCTCTACCTTGCTACTTACTATCAGGACCCTACCTTCAGGATGCCATGTAACTTTATTACCTTCTCATAAGTCCTGTCTCCAAATACAGTCACATTGGGGGTTACAGCTTCAGTACATGAGTTTGGGTGTGGTGAGAAACAATCTAATCCATGGCAATATCAAAGTCTCAACTACAGCAAACTCTTTATAAATACATAAAAAATAGAATGTAGAATGTTCTACAATGTTAATGTCCCTGCCTACCTACATAGTGTGCATAGCCATCAATATATATACAAGCTTAAACTTAAATTCAGCTAAAGAAGAATAGGCCTTTGCACAGAGAACTGCAGCTACTAAACAAGAACTGGAAGCCATAGCACCGTTCCCTCGTTGAGACTGCAGATATTAAGATATGGTCACAGGTAAGTTTGACAGGCAGTCAGCAGCCTAGTATCTGAGTTCTTTCCACCCTTTAATTACCTGAAACCAAACAGATATGCACAGCCTCTTGTCAAGGGGAAACCTGGAACCGAGCAACTCTTCCCAACCCAGGTAGAAAGCTCCATCTTTTATTTCTGCGCATATACTACTTTGGTTTTGATTTATTTCTCTCTGTGTGCCACTGTACTGTCTGTCTTCAGCATCCATATCACTATCTTTAAAGACTCTCTCAAGTTACGTCTCTCAAATTGCAGGAGTAGAAACACCATAGATGTAAATAGATATATGCAAATTCCAGTCCTGAGTACTCAGCAAAGAATCAGGTAGCCTTAACTTGAGTCAGAAATTTATTCCTAGTGAGATTAACTGTAGTGGGGTCATCAGGGATAGGGAGATGATAAAGTTTATGAGGTTTCCTTAGAATCCTGGTTCCTGGGTGTGAATGTTCCTTGGGTTCTGGCACACAGTCACTACCTGTAAGAAGAGAACACTGCCTCTCCTAATAAAGGAGGCACAATGTGGTATCAACTTTATGTTTGGTTGACCGAGTTGGACTTCAGTTTTTCTAGTCTCACTAATTTTGCTTAAGAGATTTGAGCTATTCCTGCTTCTGAAGGCTATTTAATCCAGGGTTAGACTCAGCAGGTTTATTTTACACTAAGATTGTATTATCTGTGTGATATAAATGACCTGCTTTTAGTTATGATATACTCATTATGTCTGAAACTTAATTGGTTTTCTTTCTTATGACTAAACTGCTAAACTTGAACATTATGTATGGCTGATAATTGTTAAGAGTATTTTATATTTCAGCTTTGAAAAGTAGGGGTCATCCTAAGGAAAGATTACAAAACCCTTTCTGTACAGCTAATGGAAAATGCTAAATTTCAAGGTTGCCCTTAAAATGCTAGAAGAAATTGTTGGTTATAGATGATAATAGCCATAGTCCTTACTGTCTTATATGCAGACATATGAAATACAAATATGTGGGAAAAGGCTTAACATCAGAGTTTAAAATCAAGAAGTCCTCTACTCAAATTTTCTTGTATTTAAATTTATATTTAATTTCCATCTAAGTTATTCAAATAAAACACATTTCAACAGCTACTTTGGTCTCAAATTCATTTTATTTCATTGATAATTAATTGAAAAATTTGTGTCTGTTAACCTTGTGTCCTTTTAATAATTATATTCCTTTTAAGATATATCTGATGTGTCTGTTCACTTTTGCTACCAAAGAAGCATTTATCCCCAATCTTTGGGTCACATAGTATCTGGCTCAGCTATGCTTGTCTAACATGATGTTTATTCACCAGGAACCAGTAAGTTCACTGGAGCTATTCTTCTCATGGTGATTGTAGAAAGTAAAACAGCATGCCTAAAAAGGCAAACATGGCCCAATTTTCTGATTTCATTATACCTTCTACATTCCCTTGGTAAAAGCAGAATATGGCATCAGTATCAATGGCATAATGATACCATTAACTTGGAAGTTGAGAGAATTGTGACTATGAAAATAACATGAATATTTGTTAACTAATATTCTCACTTTGAGAATGAAAATTAATCTAAAGAATAATATATATGTGTATATGTGATAGGGACTAATCATTTGCATTCAACATATATAGTGAACATTGACTATTTGTCAAGTGCTTTCTGGTTGTTCTAAATAAATTTGTGAATAACACAGAGCAAGAGATTATAATTGACTCATTGAACATGAAGGTTATACGGATCACATTAAAATGCATAATGTTCTTAATTATTTTTGTGATAAGTGCTATATTTAGAAAACGCAATGTACAAATACAACAGTTAATGAGGAGGGCAAATCAATTCTAAAAGTCAAGAAAAGCTTCCTTGTTGTAGTGACATTTGACATGAGACAGATAGAACAAAGTTAATCAGAAAAAGAGGTAGGTATTGCAGGCATTTGGGGAATTAGCCTGCAGAGGGACGATCTCTCTCTGTCCTTTCTGTCACTCTACCTTTCAAGTAAGTGAACGTAAACAGATAAACATTTTAGTAAGTGGTCATGTTTATGTCTGAGTGAAGACAAAGCTAAATAGGATCAGGAAAAAACACACAGGAAGTTTCTTAAACCAACTGGTGACTAAATGAGTGTTTCACATAGATTAAGTGATATATAATTAATATAATATAGTCATATATCACATGATGATGTTTCAGTCTTGAAAAGCACATATGATGGTGGTCCCTTAAAATTGTAAAGGAGCTGGAAAAATCCCTATGCCCTAGTGACACCACAGCCATTCTAACTTTGTAGGATACAGTACTTCCCAGTTTGTGGGAAGACTGCTGTAAACAGACCTACTCTGCAGCTAGTTCTATCCAACATTCAAATGCTTGAGATCCTCAGTACTTAATCTTGCATCCTTTTCTCATTGCATTCTATACCCTTTCCTTTGTCTATTTCATGCAAATCTATAGACAGTCCATCTAACAACTTTCTCAGGATTCACACTTGCATGCCAGAGAACTCAAACTCAAAGCATCTCAGAATGAAGTTATGATCTAGATCAACTCACATTTCGTATACAGCCATGTGTCACTTGCATCACGACAAACATGAGTAAATTGTTGCTATAAAAGCATACCATATACAATGATATCTAGATTGTAATATCTTATGATTACAATAAATGATTCTTAATGGTTTTTGTAGTTACTATATCTTTTATCATCATTTTAGTGTCTTCCTACTTATGAAAAAAAAGGTTTACTGAAAATTGTGTGCTGTGTTACACTTGCAGTGGCCTCAGAAATCTATTTACATAGTCTCTGTTGCATCATTTTCTCTTCTGCATGACATAATTTCATGCTATTTTGTTTATCTAAATTCTAGGAGCAATAAGTATGCTATACCTACATAAAGCATATCAGCCATGGCATCTAGATTTCTATAACTATAATCCATGATATTCATCCACTAATGAAAACACCAAATGATTTTTTTAGAATATATCACACTCATTAAGTGACACATCACTGTATCTGGCATGGGCATTGAGCTAGATCCAGATCTCATTCTGAAATGCATTGATTAGAGTTCTCTGGCATCCAAATGGGAACTCTGAGGAGGCAGTTCAATGTACTGTCCACAGATATGGATGAAACTGCTGAGGGAGTGGGTATAGAGTGCAATGAGAAAAAGATCCAAGATTAAGTGCTGAAGAGCCCAAGTATTTATGTTGGAAAGAGGCAAACTGACAATGGGGAGCAAGGAAAAGGAGCAGGAGATATGAGGGAAATAGGAGAGGGTGGTGTCTTAAGTCATGCCTTCAGAAGTCCACCTTGAGATTATGATTCATGTTCTAGTGACTTATTACAAGAGTACCCCTGGAGAAATTGGTGAGGGAGTAGGGAAGGGGAAAAGCCAAGTGAGTGTATGATTTCAAGCAAATTCCCAACCATTTGCTGATTTCTAAGGCAAGTTCTGAATTTCTCCTCAGAACTTTTCTCTCTTCATATAAGTGTAGAGGACTTTTATACTGTCCTGCAATGATATTTGTCGAAGATTGCTCCATATGGTTACTGACTCCCAGGCACTTCCTATTCACTGCAAAAGGTTGCATTGCCAGAAAGCAGGCCTGATAAATTAATTGCAGATTCAGGAAGGTGTAATCAAGGATCATGGGTGAGGAGGGCTTGTGTACAGAAGTGGTAAATATGCTCAGAGGAAATGCAGCCAAGCCACCTACAAGAGTCTTCTAAACACAGCATCCTAGAATCCAAAGATAATTTCTAGGCATTGTAGAGTTTGATAAATTTTCCTCTTGAATGTTAAAGTAAAAAGAATGTATTAGATTTAGGCGATGAGCTTGTTTAATGTTAGGCAATAATGTTATGACAAATGATATAAGGAGCTTGGACTTTATCCTTCAGGTAATAAGTAGTCACTGAATTATTTTAAGGAGCCTGACAAAGTAATGTAGACAATTGTCTTAATAAGGTCATTATAGGACAGATAAGGAAATTTGAGTTCACTCTACAAAACTATTTTGTAAGCTATTGCAAAAGTTCAAGTAAGATATAAAGATATAGGGTATTAAGATTCTAAAAAGGTTGCTGTTTTAATTTAAGAAATATCTAAGAAGCAAAATAAATAGAAGCTTATTTTAACCAAGAATGGTCACAGGTTTCTATATTTGGTTGCTGAGTTATAGAAATGCAAAACATGGGTGCTGGAGAAATCCATTTCAATTTGGATAGGTGTATCTGAGATGTCTCTGGCACATTCCTATTGAAATATCAGGCAGTTGATATAAAAGTCTGAAATTTGGGTGAAATATCAGAATACCAGAGGGGAATCTGCATATCATTAACTTGTCATATTTACCATAAACAAAAATGTGACTGGAGAGGCATGTGTTTGACTTAGCTATTAAGCAACCAGTTGGGGAAGCCCATATTCCATGGCAGAGTACCTGGATTCAAACGCCTGCGTCAGCCCTGATGGCAGCTTTCTGCAGTCACACCCTTGGTGTTAACAGATGACGGTTCTGACTGAGACCCTGCAACCCACGTGAGGCACATAGATTGGGTTCCTGGCTCTGGCTTTGGCTCTGGTCTAGCCCTGGCCATTGTGGGTGTGTAAGGAGTGAGCTATCAGTGGGAACTCTCCTGCTCTCTCTTGCTGCCTCTCATATAAACAGATAAAATGAAATTTGTTAAAAAATGAGTGGATAAGAGGAGCTAGTAAGAGTTTGTAAGTTAAAAAAAGAAGTAAGCTGATAGAATCGTGGATAATAACTGCATTTTAGAAATATCAGGGTCTTATTAGGTGTTAATTGGCGAGTTCTTTCAGATTTGATAATATATTTTTGATGTAACTACTTATTTAATCATGTTGTTGTCTTGTCTCTTCAAATCACACACTTAGAGTGGCCTTTCCAAATCTCTCTATTTAAAATCTGACTTCCAAATCACCACCTCCATTCCTGTTACTCTCTATCTTTATACTTTTTCCTCATAGCATGTAAACTAACTGGCTTTTTAGTATATGAGGATACTTCAAAAAGTTCATACAAAAATGAAATTAGTGGTAAGATTATGCCAAAAATTTTTGAAATTCGTGCATAGTTTTTTTTCTTAATACACATTTCCAGTAACTTTTTGAGGCTCCACTTGTATATAAGATCTGGATGAAGAAAGGAAATAATAAAGGACTAGCTTGATGAGATTACTTAAGATGCTATTACTTTCAGGGGTTTTGCATTATTCATGTTCTTTAAAAACACTCAGTTATCCAAAAGTATCATACAGATTAGTCCTTAGTGATTTGAAATGTAATGAACAATAACTTCACAAGTAAAAAGTTTCCTTTTTGAAGATCAGCTGAAATATCTCATTGAAGGCAAGCCTGCTATTAGATTTTCACATGTGACAAACGGCTTCCTCTTACCCACTCTGTCCCTTTCCACTGTCCATCATCGCAGCCTTGGAGATCAGCACTCTTCTCCTTTGAATGCATTAGTCACTCATGAATAATGACATAAAAGCTTAGCAATACTCTAGAAAGACAGCCTTTTATTATACTTTTCTAACAGCCATTAATATCTATAACACTCAGCAGTTTTCTAATTTTCCTTTATAAAAGGACAAGCTGTAACTACATGACAAAATGGCATGGGGTCCAAAACTATTACCAGTTTCATTAGTGAGCGTAAGAAAGGAAAAAGTAGAAGAGCAGACTATACTATTATCAAGCACAAGAAACCTTTGATTAAAACAGGAATTGGGAGTGAAACATGGTCATTGAATTTATAATCACTGATTACAACAGAAAGCGCTACATTAGAACACTTTTTTTCCATCTAAATTTTTCAATTATTCTGAAACAGAAATGTTAAATTTTTATTGGATAAAATTTTAAAACTAAGATTGGTAATTAAAAAGTTACCTTTTCTTGACAAAGTGTTACATAAGCTAAATTGAGCAGAATTATAGTCTTGTCAAATAAAATATTAATTTAAAAGTTATGTGGGTGAATCACTTTGGTAAAATATTAATAAATAACTTTTGAATCTCAGTGAGAGGCTATCATAATTGAAAACCAAAACAAATTTTTTTTTTACAATTTATGAGTTATATAGTATTTTATATAACATAACTGAGACTTTCTTTTTTTTTTTCTTTTTTTGCCAAGCAGAGTTAGACAGAGAGAGAGAGAGAGAGAGAGAGAGAGTTATAGAGAGTGAGAGAGAGAGAGACAGAGAGAAAGGTCTTCCTTCCGTTGGTTCACTCCCCTAATAGCCGCTACAGCCCGGTGCTGCACCTTTCCAAAGCCAGGAGCCAGGTGCTTCCTCCCGGTCTCCCATGCGGGTGCAGGGACCCAAGCACTTGGGCCATCCTCCACTGCCTTCCTGGGCCACAGCAGAGAGCTGGACTGGAAGAGGAGCAACTGGGACTAGTACCTGGCGCCCCAGCTGGGACTAGAACCCAGGGTGCTGGCGCTGCAGGCGGAGGATTAGCCAAGTGAGCCACGGCAACAGCCAACTGAGACTTTCTTAACTAATAGTACAATGCTTTTTCTTCTTGAATTTAGGAATGATGGACAACACAAATGAAGCATTTGAACTTTTTCATCTTTTTAAGATATTTTTATAGTAACATAAAGTGAAAAATAAAACCTTTAAATGGCAAATAAACCTAGATTTAGGAACTAAACTGAATACTTCTGTTCTCAACATAAAACATGTTTTACTTTGTTTTTATTTTGTTTTGTTTTTTTCCTAATTGAATATGCATCACCTACTTAGGCAAGAGATTTACTTACCCAAATACTTATTAAGAATATTATAATGACCCAAACTTTGCTGTTCATTGTGAATTATGGATCCTTTATGGATTTTTTCAATTTTTATTTATTTATTCTCACCTTATTTGAAATACAGAAACAGACAGAAAGAGAGATCCTCCATCTGCTAGATTACTCACCAAATGCCTGCAATAGCCAGGGTTAGGCCAAGCCAAAGTCAGGAGCCCAGAACTTGATCCAGGGCTGCCACATGGGAGGCAGGGGTCCCACTATCTAATCATCACCTGTTGCCTCCCAGAGTTCACATCTGCAGAAAACTGGAATAAGAGGTGGAGGGGGGCTCTTGAACACAGGTGCTCTGATATAAGGTGAGGGTTTCTCAAGTGGCATCTTGACTACTTTGCCAAATACCTGCCCCTGCTTTCGATCTTCCCACATCGGAATTTTGCATCAGCTTACAAGGGGAGAAGACAACATGGGTAGATTCAGAATAACCTGCATGATAATATATGTAATATTTCAGTGTAATAACACTGATTTAATCCCATTTATGAATCTATTAGAATAACACTGATTGTGGTTAGAACTTATAAGCCATTATAGCAATTTTGTCCATCTTTGCTGCACATTTCCAATTAGGGAAAATCACCAAACTAATCTCTAATTTGCATTGCTGCCAATAAATTCAGTTTACTCCCATATAAAGCTTAGAAAGCAAGACAGGTAGCAATGTCTTCATTTACAATATGTCGTCTAGAAATTTAAGTGACTTGATTTTGATGTGACAGTCCACTGCAAGGCTTAAGTATTTGTTCCCAGTCTCTCAGCTCTAATCTCTCTAAGATACAATCAAAGAGCAATCTAATAACATGGAAATGAGCAAATCAATTAACTGTACTCTGATTTCATATTATCTATTTTTTTCTAACACACAGTGATTAGAGAAGACAGACTTCACTAGTGGTTGGATCAGAATCTGTTGAAGATGATTTGTTTTACTTTTGCTAGGAAAATTACACGGAGATGCTAAGTCAAAGTTTCACTGTGCTCTTCCATAGCAACTCATGACTAGAGCCTAGGGAGATTACTGACACCATAAACAAGAGTGTCAAATTGTTAAGTCAACAACAGGAGTCACTGTGCACTTACTTCTCATGTGGGATCTGTCCTTAGTGTGTTGTCCAATGTGAAGTAATGCTATAACTAGAACTGAAACAGTATTTTACACTTTGTGTTTCTGTGTGGGTGCAAACTGATGAAATCTTTACTTAATATATACTGAATTGATCTTCTGTATATAAAGATAATTGAAAATGAATCTTGATGTGAATGGATTGGGAGAGGGAGCGGGAGATGGGAGGGGTGTGAGTGGGAGGGAAATTATGGGGGGGGGAATCCATTGTAATCCATTAACTGTACTTTGAAAATTTATATTTACTAAATGAAAAATAAAAAAAATGGAACCAATGCAACATAGTATTGTCAACTGAAATCTGTTGCTTTCCATTCTAAAGTGTAGAATTGTTATCACAACACCCAAGAGTTTATTTACCTGAAATATAAAGAAATGTAATACTTGTCTGCCAAACATACCCCATATCTAAGAATTTAAATCAATTTCATATCATAATGCATTATTTAAAGATGTTGATCATTATGTGTTTCATTGCTAAAGGTTATTTTCTCAGAGCAGGCGTTGGCATAGCAGATTAAACTGTATCCTGGGATGTCCACATCCCATTTCGAAGTATCTTTTTTCAAGTCTCAACTCCTCTCCCAATTCCAACATTCTTGCTAAGGAGCACCCTGAAAAGCAGCAAGCAATGGGTCAAGTACTTGGGTCCCTGTCACTCACATAAGAGATCTAAAGTGGGTTTCTGGCTCCTAGCTTTAGCCAGGACCAAACCCTGGTGTTGCCTGAATTTAGAAAGTGAACCAATAGATGGGAGATATGTATCACTCCCTCTATCTCTGCCTTTATTTCTCCTTCTCTTAAATAAATAAGTAAATAAACAAATAAATTAAAAAAATTGTTTTCTCAGAGACTGAACTGAAAGAATGGTATGTCATTTAAATAGTTGAAAATCTCTTAGTTCTTCTGAGTTTTTGGTTAGTATTAAAGAGAAAAAAATTAGGATAACAAAAATATTTATAGTTTCCACATAAAATGATTGTGTATCACATTCTGTTTATCCTCCTTGAGAAATTGTACTGTTCTGATCTCCAGTCTACAATCATTACATTCTTTCTCTTCCTTTCTATTATGCAAAGTTTAACAACCAGCATGGCATTTTAAATTCTGAAAACCTTGTTAATAAAATTTTATCAGCTTATAGATTTTAATCATCTGCTTTTGTGATAGTTGCTTTATTTATTTGATCTTTCTTCCCAAGGACTAGTGTTGGGTCAACCATTGTCAGTTTATAGCCATACTTTATTCGTAAATGCAAGACTTCTTTACTGTCCTACACATGCTGCTCTGTTGAAGCCCATTCCCTTTTATTTATTAGAATCCACCTAAAATAGTTTGGAGTTTAGGGGAAATTAGTTTGAATCTTTGAAAAATGCATAGTATTTATATATTTTTCATGAGTGAAGATAATAGTATTGTTTTATCTCATTGTATTTTACCATTTTTATTCCATATTTTACTACTCTCATTAAAATTATTTGAAAGCTATAAAATTTACCTATTCGCAATGTACAAGTTGGCGAATTTTACTATGTTCTTGGGGTTGTGTAAACTTTACTGCAGTGAAATCTACAACACAATGCCCTCAACACTAAAAGAAATCTTGTGTGCGTTTCTAGTCTCTATCAGTGTCTACTCTTAGCCTTAGTAACCACTAATCTAAATTCCATCTCTTTATATTTGCATTTGGGGATATTTTATATAAATAAATTTTTAAATATGTTTAAAGGTATATTCCTTGTTACCTGACAATTCATGTATTTACATTTATCAGTTCCCTTATAGTTGGACATCAAGGTTCTCTACCCCAACTGCCTATTATCAAAAATATGTTGCATAAATACCTCATTCATGGGCCTAACCTTAATACCCAGAGAACACACCAAACTAAGGATCAGTTAACTAAATATCATCAAATTTTCTGTAAAAATACTATACTAATTCACATATCTGCCCATAGATTATGGGGATAACTTGTTTTAAATATCACCAACACTTGTTAGTGTTGGATTTTTAATTTTAGTGATTTATGTCTAGTGTTATTATTGTTTTAATTGTTAGCTGTTTCATTACATGAACTGAACTTGTCTTTGTGTACTTGTTACCCATTCAGGTTTCTCCTTCTGCATGTTTCATACTAACAGTCTTCTTCCATATGTGATTGCATTTCTTATTCCTATAGGCTATTGTAGCTCATGGTTCAAGAGTTCCTTGTATATTCTGGTATTAATTTGTGTATGCCAAATAGCTTCTTCCATTTTGCCACTATTAAAATTACCTATCATATCCAAGATTAAACAGAAATCAATCAGGATTAATGTTTTTCTATACCTCTTCTTAACAGAATTATACAAAGAAGGCTATGAAGCAAACCCTTAACAAAGGCACTTGGATCAAACCCTTCAAAAAATGTTTAAATCTCAATGAGAGATCAGACTATACTTCCAAACTGAGAACTTAAGGAACAAATCACTTTCTTTCCACACTAGAAAAATTATAGAATTCGTGAAGAAACTGAGTCTGTGAAGATAATGAAAAATTTAATGATGCTGTATTTAAAGGAAAATGTATATTTTGACTTAATTATGTCAATTATGGGATCCTTTTAATGAAAGAATAATAGCATTTAGCCCTGTCAGTGTGTCATTTGTTTCATTTAGTTTCTACAAATTTTGTAGAGTGTTTTTAAGTATCATTGTATTGTAGAAGAACTGATTACAGGATGTGCTACTCTAAGTCATTAGTTCAGTAGAATGATTCTGGCAAAAAAAGAAGCATGAAAACATTGTTGAATTTTAGAGACAATTTCTATTAACAGAAAATTAAGCTGCTCACTCCATCCCATGAAAAGTTACATCATATGTTTTTCTCCAAATAAGGAAAACTATTCCAGTCAATCAGAAAAAGTATTTATTGAGTATTCATTGAATACATTGGTGCCAGTTTCAGGACAAAGATTTGTTCTTTGCAACATTAGAATAAAAATTCATGACCTGCACAGACTGGCACTTCCTAAAATAACTTGGTGTTGAAAGCTGTCCGGAGAGAGAGATAAAATTCTTACCATCAAGAAAATTATGGAATTATTCATTTTAATCATTTAGGCAATTCATAATTTTACTGCCTTTAGTGTAATCTATTCTGATTTGAAAATGTACTAGACACTTTTATTCATATAATTGAATTAAGCAGACCACAGAATAGTTTATATATTAAGAAAATTATTTATGACTCGTATAATAATGTATCTAAATTTTAGCTATAAAATTAATCTAAGCGGCTTATTTTTATTAATTAAATTGAGAATTTTGATAGTTGTATAGACTGAAAACTACATTTGTTCTTATGAATTTACCCTTCATTTTGGTATTGCTGTCTTGCTTCTTAGTAAATTATTAAAAAGAAGAGTCTGGTAAGACAAACACCAAAATATCACTAATGGCAAGAAGCCAGTAAAATTCATAAATATCTCAGCACCCTTTCCTGGAGAATTTAAAAAGCAGTTTCTTCTGAAAGCAATACGTTGTTGCATCAGCCTTTTGCTTCCATGAATTCCACATCCCAAGCAGACAGATAAAAAATATTCAGAAAAAATTTACAGCTATACTGAACAGATAGAGACTTTTCCCCTCAACGTTATTCCCCAAGCAATACAGTGGAGCAACAATTCACATAGCATTTACGTTGTGTTAGGTACTGTACGTGACCTGGAGATGCTTTAAACTGTATGTGAGGATGGATTATCATTCTATAATATTTTATATAAGGGACTTGAACAGCTATCTGCTTGGATCCTGAAACCAATTTCCTATGGATACCAAGGTGCAACTGTATTAATAGCCAAGAAAAAATTTTAAATGTATCATCATCAGGGCTGGTGCTGTGGTGTAGCCAGTTAAAACCCTGGTCTGAAGCGCTGGCATCTTATATGGGCACCGATTCTAGTCCTGGCTGCTCCTCTTCTGATCCAGCTCTCTGCTGTGGGCTGGGAAAGCAGTAGAAGATGGCCCAAGTCCTTAGGCCCCTGCAGCCACGTGGGAGACCCAGAAGAAGCTCCTGGCTCCTGGCTTCAGATTGGTGCAGCTCCGGCCATTGCAGCCAATTGGGGAGTGAACCAGTGGATGGAAGACCTCTCTCTCTGTTTCTACCTCTCTCTGTAACTCTGTCTTTCAAATATGGTTGCAAATGCACCATTGTTTGGAAATGTGCATCACATGCTTGGATTCAGGTCTTTGTAATTCTTAGATAATATTATGATCCCAAAAAATGCTCAAATATGGGTATATGAAATTATGAAAGGAATCGAAACTGTCTATATCAAGAACACCTTAAAATTGGTGCAAGAAGATAAGGATCAATACCTGAGTAAGAAATGAATAGGATTTATTGATTTGTGAGCATATTATGTACATTATCAGCTCCTGGATCCAGGCACACCATGTATGCCACCATACTATCTTTCAACTAAACTAAGATATATTATTATCATATTTTATGGAGGTAAAAAAAACCCGAGACTCAAAGAGAATGAATTGCTTACACAAGGCTATATATAGCCAGTAATTAACATGATCTATCTGTTCCTAATGCTGTGCTTTTTCCCAAACTGCTCTGCCACATAAAAGAATGAATGATGAGGTCTGGAAACTTGAGAGAAATCACTATAGAGCTAACACAAAGAATGATTAGTTATGGAATAACCACGGTTTCAATAGCTGCAGTAAAAGTAGAAAGTATTGGAGAAGTAACAGTATAAGGATTGGTAATAGTAATGATAGTGGAGATGTGATGGTGAGGGTGGTTGTGGTAATAAAAATTATAATGATTAGATAGTACTGATGCTATCAATGTTTATTCAACTAAATAAAATAGAGGTTTAGTTAAGTGGTAAATTTAACTAATCTGGGAACAATTTGATAAGGTTTATTAGAGACATACATTAAAGTGAACATTATATACCCAAATAGTAATATAAAATTTTAAATTATATAAAGCACATGTTATTAGAAACTCTATTTCAATGACAAAGTCATTGAGTGCATAACTTCTGCTAGTTTAATATAATCATCATGAATTTATTTTATAAATATGTATACAAATATTTGTCAGCTTTCTTTATAAATGAGAAAGAACACTGGAGAATTTGCTTACTCGTATACTATGGTCAAGTAAGTATTTTGCATTGAATGAGAAATACATTGTTTATATTAACTACTTTTACAATATGCAGATATTATTTCTCTTAAATGAAGCTACCTTATGAAAATCAGAAATCTTTGAGTATAAATGTTGCTCATCCTTCTAAAATAACATTTTAAGCCATTTTATTGCATTTGGCTTGGGAATTATTATTCGCACCTTACTTTTAATTCATCTTCAATATAAATTATGTTTTTTCTTTGTTTTGATTTAAAAAAAACTCTAACATTTACTCACTAATACCAACTGACATTGTCAAGAAAGTGAATCTTTAGGAAGACAAATTTTAAATGTTAGTGTTTTTGGTGAAAGCTATTTGTTAAGAAACATACAAGCGGGGCCGGCGCTGTGGTGCAGCAGGTTGGCGCCCTGGCCTAAAGCGCCGGCATCCCATATGGGCACCGGTTCTAGTCTCGGCTGCTCCTCTTCTGATCCAGCTCTCTGCTATGACCTGGGAAAGCAGTAGAAGATGGCCCAAGTCCTTGGGCCCCTGCACCCATGTGGGAGACCTGGAAGAAGCTCCTGGCTCCTGGCTTCAGATCGGCGCAGCTCCGGCTGTTGTGGCCAAATGGGGAGTGAACCATCGGATGGAAGACCTCTCTCTCTGCCTTTCTTCTCTCTGTGTAACTCTGACTTTCTAATAAATAAATAAAATTAAAAAAAAAAAGAGAAGCATACAAGCTCAACAATCAGTTATCCCTCGTGCTATAGGAATAAAAGAAATTCTCTCCTTTTAGGGGAATAAATTCTTCCCCTACAAGCAACTGAAAAAGACCACTGGGTATGTACTCTCCATATCCGATTTGTATCACTTGTCAGAATTCATGTTCCCTTTCTCATAGTAAAACTACACTACTTCTGAATGCCCTAGTCACTTTCACAAAGCATGTGTGATTTTCGTTCTAGAGGTGGACTCTGACTTGCCTAAATCAATCAGCCTCCACTCTGATGGGAAGTTTTGTCCAGAAACCCTCACATGAGCAAAGGACATTGAAGAAGCAGTAGGTTAGGGAACTTTTAGAATCTTCCTGGACAGAAACCTTCTTAAAATATCATGATATGAGACTGTGAGGCCTAAAATTGTTGCAACCGTTTTGCCACCGTAAATAGGATGCCAATGTGAACACAAATAACACAGTGGTCCAATAAAATCATGGCTAAAACTTGTCAAGCCATTGGGGTTTTATTCAGTAAACCAGTTACTTTCTTAAAATGTTTAAAATTTGAAAAAGAGAAGAGAGCTAATAAGTGAAGCTAATTAGTAGCAAAGAATTAGATACCTTGACAACTGTGAATGTGAGGTATACAAAAAACTGAAGGAAGAATCTATTTCAGAGAGGTATGACTTGACTGTATCACATTCTACTCAAATATTGAGTAACCTATAGACTGAAAGCTGTTTCCCTAGAACCATGGATGCCATTGGTGATCCTAGAAAGCAGTTAAATCCCATAACTGTGATAAAAGTATTATACAATGAGTTCACGAGAAAATTATATGATGTATTTTTCATGTTATCATTCTGGATTTCCATCGGTAAAAAAAAAAGTGTATCATCTTGTGGCTTCTCTTATTTAAGTTTTTCTATACTTATTTCATTGGCTGTCATGCTTACATAAATGTTAAATTTGGTGTGATGTGTGACAATTTAAACTTACTTCTTATATTAAAGTTGGTTGCTCTTCTGCTTTTGCATCCCTTGATAGTACATTTTTTTTTAAGATTATCTATTTGAAAGGTAGAAGGGAGTGTGTTTTTTATGATTTATTCATCTACCTGAAAGACAGAAAGAAAGATACAGAGAGGAAGAGAGAGAAATATTCTATCCCAAATGGACACAAGTCGCTATGCCAGACTGAAACCAAGTACCTGGAACTCCATCTGGGAGTACCATATGGGAGTCAAGGTCCGAAATACTCAGACCATCTTCTGTTGCTTTCCCAGGTGTATTAGCAAGGAGCTGTATCAGAACTGGAGAAGTTGAACTAGAACCTGTGTTAATATGGGATGACAGCTTCATGTGCCGTGGCCTAACCCATTGTACCACAATGCCGGACCCTTTTGATAGTGTTTAAAAAAAACACTAGGCCAGAATGCTGGCCTAGTGGAGTAAGTAATCACTTATGACCCCGGCACCCCATATGAGCTCCATTATGCTTCTGATCCAGCTTACTGCTGATGGCCTGAGAACACAGTAGAAGATGGTCCAAGTGCTTGGGCCCTTGCCACCCACCCATGTGGGAGACTCAGAAGAATCTCCTGGTTCCTAACGTTGGCCTGGCCCACCCTCTGGCCAACTGTGGCTATTTGGGAAGTAAAACAGAAGGTGGAAGAATTAACTCACTTGTCCCAACCCCTCGTAGCTCTGCTATTCCAATAAATAACTAAATCTTAACAATAAAAGAAACTCTGAGACCAGTTAAATTTAATAAAGTTTATTGGCCATGAAAAAGTTCTAGAACATTATATCATTCTTGACCAAATATGATTCAGAATGACCTCATCTCCAAGTGAATAATTGTATTTATAACCAGAAAAAGCAAATAATGGCTTTGAATTACTTGACTGGTCCAGTTCAATGTTTGTTTTATCTCAACATAATTTGAAAGCCTCCATGTGGCATTAGCTGAAACTTCAGCTAATGTAATTGGCTGAGGTTCACCTGCTCTGGTTTCCATTGTACAGTCAGGTTACATTAAGATTGCTTGTATATCAAGTTAGTTCGCTAGGTTCACCATATAAATTGGGCTACCCTGGGCCAAATATTATCACACAAAAGATAAGTACTCATATATAGCCAAATTAAACTCAGTGTAACACTACTCCCCTTTGGTCATCCTCTTAGCCTTGAGAGACTGATCAGAAACCATGGGTATGAGCAGTGGCACCATCTTCTACAACCATCACAATGAATCTTTTTGATCACATCCAAAATTTACAATTTCTTAATGTCAAACTGGTTAGTTAGATTTTTTTTTGGACAGGTAGAGTTAGACAGTGAGAGAGAGAAAGAAAGGTCTACCTTCCATTGGTTCACCCCCCAAATGGCTGCTATGGCCACTTCCTCCTGGTCTCCCATGCAGGTGCAGGGCCCAAGCACTTGGGCCATCCTCCACTGCCTTCCTGGGCCACAGCAGAGTGTGGAGGACTGGAAGAGGAGCAACCGGGACAGAATCTGGCACCCCAGTCGGGGCTAGAACCCAGGGTGCCGGTGCCGCAGGTGGAGGGTTAGCAGAGTGAACCGTGGGGCCGGCCAATAGTTAGATAATTTTTACTTTTTTCATATTTAGTTAACCATGTAAAGTACAAGGCCTGCATATTTATATGAATATTAATAGCTTTGAGAATAACAAAAGCCTAAGAAACTGAAATTATCTTCTCAATAGAGGTCACTGTGTATCAGATGAATCAGAATCAACTAAGTCAAAGCATACTAGCTCAACAGTGCCTGAGTTCTCATTGGTCACAGTCCTTGTGGTGATTGAGGGTTATAAAGTACTGCGAGGTGGCCCAATCTAGAGAATCAATTTTGAATGTAGTCTGGTAATGCAAGTCACAGTTATTTGGAAACCCATGAAAATAAAGGTAAAAATTTTGGGCTGGCATTGTGGTCCAGCAAGTTCAGCTGCTGCCTACAATGCAGGCATCCCATATAAGCACTGGTTGGAGTCCCATCTGCTCCACTTCCTAGCCAGTTCCCTGCTAATGAGCTTGGGAGAGCAGCAAAAGATGGTGTAAGTTCTTGGGAGATTTGGATAGAGTTCTACTTGTGGTTCCAGCCTGGCTCACATTGGCCATTGTAGCCATATGGGGAATGAACCAGTGGATGGAAGATCTCTCTGAATCTCTGTAATTCTGCTGGTCAAATGAATAAATCCTTAAAAAATAAAGATAAAATTAGGAAATACTGAAACAACTGGGCTTGTCATCTACCATTTAGGATGCCAGCAAATCAGCCACTAGGTATTCCTGCAAGCACATCAAGCAACCCTTTCAATTTCCTTAATGAATTTCATGGTTATATCCAGAGTAATGACAGCATCAGCCACCTTTTAAATTAAACTCTCCATGGCATTAAAATCAAAAGGAAGATAAGTACAGCATTCAGTTTTGCTTAGCACTATTCACAGGCCCCAGCTTGGGCAAAGATGAGAATAAGTACTGCATAATACTGCATTATATGCTTTTGTTGGATACAAAAGTTTCCATCCATTTGTAGATCTCTACCTGCTTGAGTCTATGAGAAGTTTGGCCACAAAAGCCAAAAATTTCCTAATTTATATATTTGCTTTAAAACTTATATAATTAGCACCCCACTATAGCCAAGAGAAAGCTTCCAATAGCCCCACAAGAATCTCTCCTTGGCAGAAACTAATTCATCCTCATCTGTTTCAAGAGGGGCAATAATCCCAGTCATTGAGTGCCCTGATTTCTGGCCATAGGAAATACCATGTGAGTCCTCAGGGAAAGCCATTCAGAAGTTAAATGTCAACCATGCCAAACAGGAAGATAGCAAACAAAACAGGTGAACTCTCCACACCCAACAGAGGCTCTCGGAGTTGGAAATTAGGGTCACCCAGTATTTGCTGAGCAAGCTCAGTAACATATGTTTAACCATAAAATACCATTGCTACTGAAAAAGATCCAATAGGAAATTTTCTCTCAGGTAGTCTGTCACATGTTGTAAAACTTACAATCACATATTGCGGCAAGGAATTTTGTTGCACTTGATCTAGGGACATTATAAAAAACAATTACTCTGGGTTTTGGTAGGGCATAAGCTTTTGGTAAAGCCATGTGCAGATTATGGATCCTAGGTTTTGACATAGCAAACATATGAAAGGGAATTTTAAGGACAAGCCCTTCATGGTGACACAGAAATTGACATGCCATCATGGGATCGTTGTTTATGTCTTAAAATGTTGTCTGCTTCTAGGGAAGAATACACAGGTTAGATTTACCTTGAAGTCTCTAATAGGCATGCAAATCCATAAGTATAGAGCAGCTCACTTAATTAATGTGATAAGGACCCAAGATTTGAGGAATGAGACCATTGCTGCAGTGAGCAGTGAAGACTTAATAACAAGGTTCAAGGGCAGTCTTTGATCTGATTTGCAGAGAGCCCAGTCTCCAAGTTCTGGATTTGAGAGGTCTGCCATCAGGTGGGGAATCATAAAACGTTTCTTCCATCTGTTGGATGTGCATTCTTGCGTAATACATAAAATTTGCCTAATAAATGGGTTCCTCTATGACTTGCAATTTCACCCTGAATGCCTTTATGGGGAAATATATCTTCTAGTAACTTCCAAGCTATTGTTATAGCATCATTTTCCAACATGTGAAAGCTTGCCTACTACCAGAAAACATACACTAATGCAAGTACAACTTACACCCCATTGAAGGTGGCAACTGAATGAAGTCCATCTGCAAGTGTTCAAATGACCAATCAGTTGGTGAAAATACATCACCTGAAGTTCCTATTGTCTTCCAAATAATAAATTTGGCACCTTCAATGTGATATATTGGGTATATTGTCATTTGTATGGTAATAATTCAGTGAAACAATATTTATAGCTATATATCAAATGATATGACAACCACACAATTTTTATACTATACTAATATTATTTGTTGAGACTTGTTGTTTGGCTTAGTTTATCACATATCCTAGAGAATGACCATGCACTGATGAAAAGAATGTATCCTTTCAACTATGGGATGAAATGTTATGTAGATATTTATTATTTCATTTATTTTATAGTTTATGTTAGCTCTGATGTTTCTTTGTTGATTTTTTGTCTGGTTGACTTGTCCATTGATGAAAGTGAGGTATTGAAGTTTCTCCCATTATTATTCTAGTAGAGGTATGTGTCCATTTAGATCCATTAACTTTTGTTGTTTAAATATGAGTACCCTGGCATTCAGTGTATACATATTAACTATAGTTACATTTTCTTGTTGAGTTGATCTCTTAATCCTTACATAATAGTGACCTTCTTTATGCCTATTTGCAGTTTTTGTCTTAAAATCTATTTTGTCTGATATGACTATAGTGACTCCTGCTTGCTTTCGGTTTCCATATGAATAAAATACCTTTTTCCATCCTTTGACTTTCAGTCTATGTGTACCATTGATGGTGAAGTGTGTTTCTTTTTTGAAAAAAAAAATTGATAAACTATTGACTCACCTAGTAAAAAAAGTCAGAAGACCTAAATTAACAAATCCAAAATGAAAAAGGTGATGTTACAACTGATACCACATAAATACAAAGAACAATTAGGAATTATTACAAGTAGCTATATGACAATGAATTTAAAAATCTAGAAAAACTGCATAGATTTGTAAACATATATAATTAAATTGATGCACAAAGACTTAAAAAAACTGAATAACCAATAACCAAGTCTGAGACTGAATCAGTAATAATTAGACTGCCAACAAAGAAAAGCCCAAATAGGCATGATCAGAAACCATCCCTTGGGCTAGCACTGTGGTTTAGTAGGCTAAGCCTATTTGGGGTTCTGTGTGCTTACATTTATCTGAATGTGAATTCTTTTCCCCAAATTAGGGAAATTTTCTGCTATTATTTCACTGAATAAGATTTCTAAGCTATTCTTTTTTCCATGTTTTCATAAACTATTAGATTGTACATTTAATTGTTTGATGGTATCCCAATAATCTTAAACAATGTTTTTAGTCTTTCTAAATTCCTCTAGTGGCTGGCACTGTGGTGTAGTGGGTAGAGCCACCACCTGTAGTGCTGGCATCTCGTATGAGCACTTGTTCAGGTTCCAGCTCTTCTACTTCCGATCCAGCTCTCTGCTATAGCTGGAGAAAGAAGCAGAAGATGACCTGTCTGTGGGCCCCTGCTTCCACATGGGAGACCTGGAAGAAGTTCCTGGCTCCTGGCTTTGGATTGCTCCAGCTCTGACCATTGTGGCCATTTGGGGACTGAATCAGTGGATGGAAGACCTCTCTTTCTATCTCTGTCTCTTTCTCTCTCTCTCTGCCTCTCTGTAACTCTGCCTTTCAAATAAATAAATAATTCTTCTAATACTTCTTATTTCTTCTTTAAGATGTTTCAAAAGAACTATCTCTTCTAGACTGTATATTCTTTTTTCAGCCTACCCATTCTGTTGTTAAGACTTTCCACCCTATTTTTTTTTTGACTTGTTGAATGCTTTTCTGTTAGATTTTCCTTCAGTATCTCTGTGTTTTCCAGATTTTCTCATCTGTGCCATGTAATGATTTCTTAATTTCAACTACCTGTTTCCCTGTTTTTTGAGTAACCTTATGATCATTCTTTTTAATTCTTTTTCAGGCATTTTATCAATTTCCTCTTCTTCATAGTTCAATGTTAATATATTTTTGTGTTTCTTTTTATGTTCATTGTTCGTATTTCTTTTTTTTTTTATTTTTGATAGGCAGAGTGGACAGTGAGAGAGAGAGACAGAGAGAGAAAGGTCTTCCTTTTGCCGTTGGTTCACCCTCCAATGGCCGCCGCTGCAGCCGGCGCACCGCGCTGATCCGATGGCAGGAGCCAAGAGCCAGGTGCTTTTCCTGGTCTCCCATGGGGTGCAGGGCCCAAGCACCTGGGCCATCCTCCACTGCACTCCCTGGCCATAGCAGAGAGCTGGCCTGGAAGAGGGGCAACCGGGACAGAATCCGGAGCCCCGACCGGGACTAGAACCCGGTGTGCCGTCGCCGCAAGACGGAGGATTAGCCTATTGAGCCACGGCGCCGGCTCCATTGTTCGTATTTCTTATGTTTCTATGTTGATTTTGTACATCTGAGCAATCTCTTTTTTTATGTCATCTCTGGAAGATTTTCTTTTTATTAAAGAGCTTATTCTTAATTATGTGACTGACTCATGATACAGTACCTGAAGCTTACAATTGAGTTCCAAAAGTCTGTGGTAGGTGGGGCCAGGGAGAACTGGCCACCATTTTCCCGTGTAGCATGAATACAGATTGACACGAAAGATAGGCATGGTGGAACACTTCTGCTATAGTCAGTGAAGAGAGGGGACATTGGAGCCAGCTAGTGTGTTCAGCATTCCAAGCCCTTCTCCATGCCACAGTGAACTAGCTGATTAAGAGTTTAGCATGAGCTCGCAATGCCAGTACACCTCACTCACCTAAGTTGATCCCCATCCTGATGACCAACTCACTCCATAGTATGTTCTCTGACCCCTCCAAGAGAACCATTCCCAGTAGGTAGGGTGTTCTGCCTTTCTGCTGTCAGCCAAGGCAGGTGTTTGGGAACTCAGCCACAACTGGGGACCCTCTCAATTCCATGGCCTATGCCCAGAACGGTGCAAGGGGTCTGTTCTCTGTCCTGCAGGCTGCTCCATTCCTGGAAGCCTCCAGCAACTGTTAAACTGCCAAGTGTTTACAGACATGGGAAAGTTTTCAGCTCCATCACCATCACAGTAAATTTCATCTAGCACTTTGGAAAAGTGGTTGCTCAGATTCCTGCCAGTTCCCCAGGCCCAACATGAAACCAGTGGGAACTGTGGAATTCTTCCTCAGTCAGTCACCAGTGATGAGGGCTGTGGCAACCTCCCCTCATGCTATCTTGGAAATATGGTGTTTTCCATCTGGCAGCTGGCTGTTTAGATGCAAAGGTGTCTGTGTCTGGTTGGGGCTGGCACAGTGGCCCAGCTGGTAAAACCGCCTCCTGCAGTGCCGACATCCCATATGGGTGCAGGTTCAAGTCCCAGCTGCTCTGCTTCTGATCTAGCTCTCTGCTATGGCCTAGGAAAGCAGTAGAAGATGGCCCAAGTCCTTGGGCCCCTGAGCCTGCATGGGAGACCTGGAAGAATCTCTTGGCTCCTGGTTTTGTGGCCAGTGCCAGTCATTGCGACCAACTGGGGAGTGAACTAGTGAATTGGAGATCTCTCTCTCTCTCTCTGCCTCTCTTCCTCTCTCCCTCTCTCTCTGACTCTCCTTCTCTCTCTGTGTAACTCTGACTTTCAAATAAATAAATAGATCTTTAAAAATAAAAAAATAAAGGTGGCTGGCAATGAGGCAGGTTGCACTGTGTCTGTCCTCTATCTCACTGCCCAATGGAGTCTCTGTTCTCTTCTGTCCACTCTCCACTGGAAATATCTCTCAATCATTCCAATGGAAATTTGATCCCATCTTTGTTTTTTTTTTTTTAGATCTTCTATCCATTAGTTCACTTGCTAAATGGGTACAATTGCCAAGGTGGGCCAGGCTGAAGTCAGGAGGCTAGAACTCCATCTAGGTATCCCATGCGGTTAGCACTGGCCCAAGTCTTTGGGCCATCTTCTGCTACTTTACCAGGCACATAAACAGGGCATTGGGTTGGAAGAGGAGTAGCAGGACACAAGCCAGCACCCTAATGGAATACTAGTGTCACAGGTAATGGCTTAACCCTCCATGCCACAATGTTGACCCTCTAGTGTCTTTCTATGGCTTAGGTTAATGTGGCTTCTCACTGTTCCACCATCTTGGTCTCTGATCAAGAGATCAAAGTTTTAAACTTCCACAAATGAGTGAAAATATGCAGTGTTTATCTTTCTGTGCCTGGCTTCTTCCATTTAACATAGTGTGCTCCAGCTCTATCCATGTTGCCATAAAAGAGAGGCCCTTTGTTTCCTTTTTTATGGCTGAATAATACTGCTTTGTATATATGCACCTTTATTTTCATCATCCATACACTCATTGATGGAGCTTCTAGTTAATTCTTAAATAATAAGGTTTGAAAAGCAGAAGTATTCTTTGTTCCAGGGATTGTGGAATATACATTGGGTTATCAGGCATGAAAATAGCATTAGTCTCACTCTATATCTCCTTAAGAACTTTTTGATCATCAGGTTCCTTGTTAATGAGCAGTAATATGAAGGGTCTTTAAAATGTTTATGTGAAATGTATATTATATAAATACATTTTCATTCGTTTTACATGATTTAGAATATTTGCATGAAAATAAACTTGTTTTTAAATTATACTTTTCTATGAACATTAGAATACATTTGTTGTTTGAAAGGAATATGTATTTTTGGTATAAAATGGGTCTCAACAGTAGGGTTAAAATATTGAATAAGCCAAGTTATAAGCAGATTTGTTATCATCTAGGCTTTGTGTTCCATTTATATAGTACATGCAGTGTAGATTCAGTGTAATTCGTAAGAGCGCTTGTATTTTTGAAGTGTTAAATAAGCATTGGCTTAAACTTAAAGGCACAGTTTCATTAGCCCCTATCAAAAGTTAACCCATCCTTTGAAGCTCTGAAACCACGCAGTGACTTCTCCTCTGTAGCTATGAAAATCCTAGAAGATATCTTCTTCCAGTATCATACATTTAAGATCAGTTGTTAGTGTAGTCAACTTCATCAGTTATCCTTCTAGATCTTCTGGATAACTTGATGCAGCTTTACATTACCATTATATGCTTCATCTTATCCTTTTTAATTATGGAATGCTTTTTTCCATTTGTATTAGCAAAAAGAAAATATTTCTTTAATTAATTTTATTTACATTTTAAATTAATATACAGAGAACAGATTTAACAGTCCATAGATATAATTGTTCTTAAAATTTGTATTAATATAAAAAACAGTTTTCATGTATTTTATAAATACAATTCTAATAAACATGCTTCTATCCTTCCATCTCTCCCTTCCTCAAATTTCTTCCTTCTACTACTCCGATCATCTTCTTCTGCCTTCCCAGGTGTGCTAGCAGGCAGCTGAATTGGAAACATAGCAGCTGGGACCAATCCAGTAATCCAAGGCATACTAATGTCACAAGCAACATCTTAATCATCTATGTCACAACACTGGCCCCAGTCCTTTCTTCATTCAATCTCACCTCCATTCCCACTTGGAGTTTTCTTTATTCCTTCAAGTATATAGAGTTTAGATTCTTTTAAATCTTTCCCTAGGTTTTAAAGCTGATACAAATTTTTCCAAAAATTGAAAAGAACAGTGGCAATCCGTAGATATACCCTATCTCCCCAAGGGAAATTTTTTCAATACATGCCTTCTCTGTGTCTGGTAAAGATAAAACATTAAGGAAAATGCACCAGCTCTGCTGTAGGCCCTGTCTGTATGTCAGATAGAAACTCTAAGTCTCACTAAATCTCATTCTATGCCTAAATAAACCTCTTCTGGCTTTTTGAGTAGCATTTTTGCTTAAATGATCACAGAGGCCTCTACGTACTACTGTTTTCAAGACATGATGGTCATGGCCATTTTCTGTTCACATTTTATGAATCACGTCTTTCCCACTGGTTGTTAGCACTCCCCTACATATTAGAATTATTTTGTTAACTTGGTCAGGATAGCAATTCAATGAAAGCTTCTCTCAGGTTCCTAGAGATATGAAAACTTGGTCTATAAACTCTTTACAAATTATGAGCTGATTTTAAAATACAACCTCTGAATTATATACAATCTCATTCTTCCATGTCATGAAATGCTATCAAAACCAGATTTGTGATCTGTATGTCTTACTAGGCTATCACATATAGTTAAATGTAAAGATTTAATACAGTAGAAAAATATTGATGACTATTTTCTAGTATTGAGTAAGAATGGAATTTAAGGGTGATAATGGGACCGTTGTTTCACCTTTATCTCAGTTCATAGTTGAATTAAATAGATAAGGAGAACATAAACATATTTTCTAGTCATTTTAAAATAGGAATTAAAGACTATAATTGCTCTACATTTTTAAATTTTGAGATATTTCAAAAATTCTTATGGCTGGCATTTTGGCACAGTACGTTAAGTAGCTGCCTATAATACCACCATATTGGCACTGGTTCAAATCTGTGCTGCTCCACTTTTGATCCAGATCCATGCTAATGTGCCTGGGAAAACAGCAGAAGTTACACCAAGTGCTTGGACTCCGCCACCCATGTGGGAGACCCCCATGGAGTTTCAGGTTCCTGGCTGCTGCCTGGCCCATTGTGGCCATTTGAGGAGTGAAACAGCAAATGGAAGATCTCTCTCTCTCTCTCTCAATTTCTCTCTCTGAAACTTAGCCTTTCAAATAAGTAAATCTTTTAAAAAATTTATGTGCATTAAATATTTTAACAAATTTAATGAAGAATCAATCAGTCGACCTTGGTTGAAAACTGAACTGAGGATACTACACCTAGGACTCAAATGATTTTCACCACAAAGATATTTAAAGGTAAAGAAGAACTTAACACTCGAATTTCAATTAAGGGGAAATTGAGTGTATGATAGTCTCAAACCCTTTGCTGAAATAATCAAATGTCTACTAAAAGATTACTTTATCTTAGGCATCAAATAACTTCTACTAGAATCAATATTCAACAACAATTACATAATGTTTATCATCAGTCAGGGATAACCTGGAATGCTAGTGAGAGAAAAATTCCATTAGCGAAATCCAGCAAAAATTATACAGCAAAAACAATCCTACAAAGATGGTGGGGGAATTATCAGACTCAGGCTGTGAAAATCCAGTTTTATTATATTATCAGAAATATATATAGATATGACAAAAAGGTAGAATGTATATAGTAAAAGTTAAGAAACAAAAAGAAAATGAAATGGCATAATATAAAAATCAATTTATTTCCAGACAGTACAGGAGAAGAAAAAACAGCAATAGAAATAAATACAATGCCTGAGGATTTTTCATTATCAATCAATATGAAGCTACAGATTCAAGAATTTTAACAAAGTAACATTTCTAACAAAAAAAATCTTGTAAGCTTTGAATTAACTAAAGTTTATTTTGATGCAAATAATTCGTAGTCTACTCATATTTTTTCATAATATGTATTTCCATGTCCTCATAGTCATGGATTTCAAATTTTTATACCAAAATAAACTTATCTTTTGATTTCATTTTCTAAAATCTTTTGAAGCAACCTCATATATACATAGGCTAGTGTGGGTTGCACTACAGTAATAGATTACATCCAAAAGTCGATCATTTATTAATCAAAATGTGTTTCTTATTTATTGTTAAACAGAAGGAAGTAAGGGGTCCTGTTCCAAATAGACACTCTAAAACACCATCATTTTTGTAACTGTACTATAAAAATGAAAAGGCACAACGTTTAGGGAAGACAAAGCAATGTTTGTTGGGTACTCATTTTTTTAACTGTTCATACTTATTCCAGTGTAGCACTACAACCACTAACAGGAAAACAAAAGCAAAATTTCAGAGCATCCAGAAAAATTAATGCTTTCAAAAGTATAATTAAATAGGCATGTGATTTCCTCAGTGAAATAATAAAAGAATTAGAGTGCTATCTTCAGTGTGCAGGAAAAAAATAGCTGTCAAATAAGAATTCTTTACTTGGTGAAATCCACTAATGAATGAATTCTGAGTCATGACCCAATATTGACTTGTCTAGATGAAACCAAAAACCTGGAGATCCTACTGGGCATCTTTCCTAAAATAAGACTTAATGTAATTGTCAAGTCGTTTTGAATTCCCTTTTCTTTTCTAGTTAACTTGAAATATGCAGAAATAAAGTTTATCCATATTCATAGATTGTACTTTTGACGTTGTGCTAAGAACATGAGTTTGTGCATACTTATAGGTATACACAAACATTCAGTAAATGAACTTTCAAGTGTTTTCCTGTTTCCTGTTTATTGTCTGGTTGATTCCTATCTTATACATTTTATAGCATCTAGTAATTTAATTAGAAGCTTAATGGAATCATTTACATCTCACTAATTCCTCTTTCTGTGTATTTCTATAATATGTTTATTTTATTCATTTATATAATTAGATGAAGTACTTATGTACTACTGTAGAGATGTTATGGATTAATTAGTTAGTTATAAACTTTGATAAGATAAAAGGTGTCATGTGGGGAGCAGCCCGGACTGGACTGAGTTACTGGAATTAAGACTTATTCTATGCATCTGCTCTCCCACAATATGGCGCTGGGAGAGAAGTAAACAGCTTCTGCACAGCTGCCTCCAGTTCAGCCAATAAACTGTAGGACTTGCTCCTGATTGGAGGAGAGCAGCGTACTCGGCGTGTGGGCAGCCGAGTTGGGATTGGCAGAGGAGGACTATAAAGGAGGAGAGAGACAACATGCACCAGGAACATCTAAGGGGAACATCTAGCTGAAGGAACACCTGTGCAGCCCCCGAGAGAGCCGGCCGGCGGTGTGCCGCTCCCCTGCGGAAGTGGGGAATGTGGCCAGGGGGAACTGCCCTTCCACGGAGGTGGAAGGGATAGTAGCCAACCCGGGAAGAACCAGCAGCAAACCCGGGGAGGGCCGAGCAGACGAAAGAACAGCGCAGGGTTTAGTGTCGTTCCTCCACGAAGAGGGGGAGCGACAGTGTCATATAAATTTTAAATACTCCAATTATAACTACTTTTTGCATAATTGTAATTGTACTAAAAGGAAAAATATATTAAGAAAATATTTTAAGAAAAATAGGAATATGTCACAAAAAGTGGTATAGAAAATAGAAGACAATAAAAGTCACACAAAGTTAATAGATATACCTCAGGATGTTGAAAGACAGAAATGACCAAAAGGGTCAAATGTTTTTATATTACTAATTAAATTCTTAATTTTAATTTTGTATATGCAAAGATAATAGAATGTGGTTTTTGGCTAATAAAGGCAATACTTTAAAAACAAAATGCCTTTAATTCTTCATAAGATTATAAACATGGGCTTCTAAATCATTGCATGATTTTTACTGCCTTTTGGCAAACATGGCATTGATTTTCAATTGATTATAAACATAATATAGTACATCTATATTTTTTAAAAGCAGCTATCATCTGAAGACTAACTGCTTTTTCAATTTTTAGTTACTTCTGGACAAATAGCAATGAATTAAAAGAGAATGTATTTTTATTGTGCCTTACTTGCACTATTTATTTCCTTTTGCGAGTATCTCTATTTACAATTTTGGTTAGAATTTAATAATTTGTATAACCCTTAGGAGAGGAGTCTATCCAAAAGCTGATTATATGAGAACAATTGGTTTTATGAACACAGGAGGTTGAAATGTGATCTGCTTTGATTAAATACTTTTTCTCTCATCACATGCATACAGTATGTTGTCTTCTACCCATGTTTTCTGTAAACAGACCATGCAAGGGAACTTCAAAAAATTTGTGGAAGGTTTCAAAGAAAAGTTTATCTTGGTGCAAAAAATGTTGAAATTGCCCAGCGCCTCGGCTCACTTGGCTAATCCTCCGCCTGTGACGCCGGCACCCCGGGTTCTAGTTCCAGTTGGGGCGCCGGATTCTGTCCCAGTTGCTGCTCTTCCAGTCCATCTCTCTGCTCTGGCCCAGAAATGCAGTGGAGTTTGGCCCAAGTGCTTGGGCCTCTGCACCCACGTGGGAGACCAGGAAGAAGCACCTGGCTCCTGGTTTCAGATGGGCGCAGCGTGCCAGCCGTAGTGGCCATTTGAGGGGTGAACCAATGGAAGGAAGACCTTTCTCTCTCTCTCTCTCTCTCACTGTCTAACTCTGCCTGTCAAAAAAAAAAAAATGTTGAAATCTATGCATATAAAAGGACTTCAAAATATTCATGGAAATTGCATGTGCAAAAACTGAATGGATTTCAAACTTTTTTACATCAAAATAAACTCAATTTCAGTTTTCCACAAAATTTTGAATCTCTTGTATATTTAGTTGTAAGGGAGAGGCCCTTAAAGTTGAGCTTTCATTGATTACCTACTTTGTAATACATAAGGAAAGCATGTAAATGAACTTTCAAGTGTTTTCCTGTTTCCTGTTTATTGTCTGGTTGATTCCTATCTTATACATTTTATAGCACCTAGTAATTTAATTAGAAGCTTGATGGAATCATTTACATCTCACTAATTCCTCTTTCTGTGTATTTCTGCAATATAATGTTTATTTTATTCATTTATATAATTAGATGGAGTACTTATGTACTACTGTAAATAAGAAAATAAACAAGTAATACAACAATAAATATCAAAATAACAAATCTATTTCGTATTTGAAAAATTTTTAGCAGTTTGCACCATTAAGTAAAGCCAAATAAAACTAGTGTTACTACAATGACATCATTCAAATGACACTGTCCTTTGACATTTCCCTATCCCCCAGGACTTAGCATTCTAACATATTATCAAAAAAGAATGTTTATGGAAAATGGGAGTTTGTCAGTCCCCACAGAAGATGAAATTTAAAATACATCTTAATACTAGATATTAGTCATTAAAAGGTACCCATAATTTTATGTTTCTAGTCATTTTGTCCTGGTGGTGACTCTTTCCTTCTGGGTACCCATCTCTCACTTGATACATAAATATCTGACATTGAAAAAAAATGGTTATTCCTTTAAATTTTATTTTATTTCTTTTAAATCTCTTATGATCTCAAACTTGTCGATGTTACTTAAAGAAAATAAAGGTTTGTAACATTGGCTTGAATTACACAAATGAGCCTCTTGAGTTATATTGTTAATCTTATTTCTTATTTCATAATAACCACATTTTTGAGAGTCAATTCTTTGGATTTAAGGAGTCTAATTTAATCATTGAAAATGGTACCTCTGTTGAAATCATACATCCTTTTAGGCTAGTAAATAAATCATTATTTGAGATCTACATAAAATATTGGGAAAATGGTGGAAATATTCTTCTTAGGGGGAATATAACATAATTATATTGCTTTCTAACTATTTACTCTTTTAGTAATTTTTCCAAAATAAAGGGAATGCTTTTATTTAGTATAATTTCATTTTAATTACTTACAATATCTCATCATCAGCTTTATTATTTTCAAAGTCTATAGAAACCATCCTTTAAATAATCTATTATAGAAATACATCTAATTTAATTTTACAAGCCATTTGTTTATATGGTATTTTTTCATAATAAAAAAGGGACTCATTGATAGCATTGGCTCGGTGAGGAGGCTCAATTGTTGAGAAGAAGCTCATGGTACTGGTCTTCCTTTCTTTCATATATCCAGTTTTCATGGATAATCTTATGAGCCCATTAGAAAAGAACTGTGTAGTCAGGTTTAAGGAATGGCTCATCTACACAATGGATTATCTTGTCCACTTGATTGCTGAGCCACTCCTCTAAGGAAGATGTTCTCCAGTGATTCTAAGATAAGCCACCAAGATCTCTATGCTTTGTGCCTACCACCTATCAACATACCTTCCTCTCAGAGATTGTTGTCATCTATGATTCCTTGATTTTGTTCCTTACAGGACCTGGAATAATCAGACAACACATTAGTAACTTCCCCAAAAGAGTTATCAGGCATTCTATAGTTTACTTCTCCCTCAAATACACAGGAAATATCGAGGTTTTCTTTCCTTGCGCCAGAGGAAAAGCAGTAAGTCATTAGTGGAAATGATCAGGGAGATATTGGTCATGCCTGTTGGTGGTAACTGTGCAGCCTCTCCTTCAGTCAGCAGAATCTAGTTATTTGAATTTTCTTAGATCTACAAACTGGGTGAATAATTGAAAGTTTCCATTTTGGTGACTGAAGACTGTGTCTTCTTGCCTGTTTGTAATTTTTCTGAGTTATACAAGACAAAATCACTTTATACAGATATCTGTTCATCTCTCACACCACTAGGAATAGCATGATCCAATAACCATCACCACACTGTGTTTGCCTTTCTGGCCATGATGCACTGTGTCAATTAAGTCTACCATATCACTCACTGGTGCGTGAGTAGTAGTACTGTGTCATCACGGCCATTCTTGAATCCTTTCAGTCTCAATGATAATTAGGAAATGGCAACAACTCCTACTCTTTATTTTTTATATTTTATTTATTTTATTTGAGAGGTAGAGTTACAGACAGTAACAGACAGAGAGAAAGGTCTTCCTTCCGTTGGTTCACTCCCCAAATGGCCTCAATGGCCAGAGCTGCGCTGATCCAAAGCCGGGAACCGGGCACCTCTTCCCAGTCTCTCACATGGGCACAGGGGCCCAAAGACTTAGGCCATTTTCTATTGCTTTCCCAGGCCACAGCAGAGAGCTGGATGGAAGAAGAGCAACCAGGACTAGAACCGGCACCCATATTGGATGCTGGCTCCACAGGCAGAGGATTAACTTGCTGCGCTAGGGCACTGGCCCCAACATCTCCTACGCTTATCCGTGGTTTCTCAAAATCTGCTAATCTATGCTTTTCTTTTTCATTTTTTTCAAGATTTATTTATTTAATTTGAAAGAGTTACACAGAGTAAGAGAGGCAGAGAGAGAGAGGTCTTCCATCTGCTGGTTCACTCCCCAGTTGGCCACAATGGCCAGAGTTGTACCAATATGAAGCCAGGAGCCAGGAGCTTCAGGTTTCCAGGTCTTCCATGTGGGTTCAAGGGCCAAAGGATTTGGGCCACCTTCTACTGCTTTCCCAGGCCACAGCAGATAGCTAGATTGGAAGTGGAGCAGTCGGGACTCGAATTGGCACCCATATGGGATGCCTGCATTGTACGTGACAGCTTTATCCACTATGCCACAGCATCACCCCCCGCCCCGCCCCACCCCAGTGCTTTTCAGTGATACCAATATTCTCATCAACAGTGCATGGCTCGCTGTTGTGGTGAAATTCATTTTTTTCCATTTTTTTAAATTTATTTTTTAAGGAATACAAATTTCCTAAGTACAACTTTAGGAATTTAGTTATTCTTCCCACTATATCCACCCTCCCACCCCTCCTCCTCCTCCCTCTCCCCTTGCCAGTATCATTCTCCATTAAGATTCATTTTTAATTAACTTTGTACACAGAAGACCAACTCCATACTAAGTAAAGATTTCAATAATTTGCACACACACACACACACACATACAGAAAAAAAAAAACTGAGAGCTAGTTTTACAGTTAACTCTCATAATACAACTCATTGAGGACAAAGATCCTGTGTGGGGAATTAGTGCAGAGTGACTCCTGTTGTTAATTTAATAATTAACACTCTTATGTATGATATCAGTGACCACCCAAGGCTCTTGAGGTGAGCTGCCTAGGCTATGGAAGCCTTTTGAGTACACAAACTCTGTTAGTATTTAGACAAGGCACTAAGCAAAGTGGAAGTTCTCTCCCCACTTTAGAGAAAAGTACATCCTTCTTTGATGGCCACTTTTTTCCATTGGGTCTCACCCAAAGAGATTCTTCATGTAGAACATGTTTTTGCTACAGAGTCTTGGCTTTCCATGGCTGAAATGCTCTCATGGGCTTTTCAGTCAGATAGGAAGCCTTAAGGGCTGATTCTGAGGTCACAATGTTACTTAAAGTGATTGTCATTCTATGAGTCTGCTGTGTGAACTGCTTCCCATGTTCTCTCCTTTTTAATTCTATCTATTATTATTACCAGACACTTGATTCTATTTATTTGATCACTTTAACACTGAAAGGAGTTTTTTATAAGCCATTTGAGGAACTTACCCAATGTTGCACCTCCATTCACATAATAAATTCATTCTAACATATCTAAATTTGCATTTTCTCATCCTATCATTAATATTCTACTAACACTTTATATTTCACATAGGTTTCCATAGTTCACAACTGTTTTTTTCATAGTTCATCTTCATGTGTAAGCTTTGAGAAAAAATTACATTGTATATCGGAACTAGCTCCAGGAGTTTCTGATGCATAAGAAATTGGAAAGTGTTTAAAGCTTTGTTTTTACCTATCCTGTCTTATATTCATCCTCTTGCTCAGAATCCTCTAGATCTACTCTCACATCTATTTAGTTCATTTTAGTATAGACAAGTTGTCTTTTAAAATTCATAGCAGGGCTGGCATTGTGGTATAGCAGGTGAGCCATCACCATACGGGTGCTGGTTAAAGTCCCAGCTGCTCCACTTTCAGTCCAGCTCCCTGCTGACATGCCTGGAAAGCAGTGGAGAAGGCCCAAGTGTTTGGGCCCCGGCATCCATGAGTGAGTCCATAAAGAAGCTCCTGGTTCCATGCTTTGGCCTAGTCCAGCCCCTGCCATTACAACCATCTGGGGAGTGAAACAGTGGGTGGAAGATCTCTGTATCTTTCCCTCAGTTTCTCATTCTGTATCTCTGTCTTTCAAATAAATAAACAAACAAATATTTTAAGCAAATTCACAGCCATTGAGTTTTAGGGGAAAAAAGCTTCATGGATTTCAAAAATAAATCACATTAAAGTAAACATTTGAAATTCCATTTTACATAATTTTTTTATATATAAAAACTTTCTATTAAAAAGGCCAAGCAGCTTTTTATTTTTTAGTAAAAGGGTGATTTTCTTCTTTAGCTAAAGTTGTGATTTCTTATTCCAGATAATTCGTGGCCTGACCTATTTACTGTTCTGGAGGAAATGAGAAGTAGAGTACTCCTCTGAGGCAAATAAACCTTCCCTTGTGAGGTGCCATTCCAGGCAAGGTCATCGCAGGGCCTACACACACAGGGAATCTATTCAGCTCTACTTGAGCAAAGAAACTGTTTCTGTTAGTCTGGAGAATTCAAACAAATTTGGAAATTCAATTAACGATTCTCACACTTGTCCCTAAAGATGTCCCATAGTGGGATTCAAATCCTATATAAGACATGATTTTGGAATAGGAAGAATTATTAGGGGAGTGTATTTATTTCAATCATACTTCAGCTACCATTAATACAATTCTAAAACTATTTTCAGCTTGGTGTTTCTTGTTCATTAAGGATAAAAGGGTCTTTTTAAAAGGTACTCTATTTCACAGGTTTCCTAAAATGGATAATTGTCTTATCTGAGCATTATATTCCTTATTTCTAAAATCTTAAATCCCTTAACAAAAGATAGCCACCCCAATGTCATTATACTCATCACTGTCCCTTAAAATTCAGGTACTGGTGAAACTATTATATCTCCCCTGGATCCATGATAATTCCATCAATTCCACAGTACAGGTTTTCAACTAAAGTGGAATATATATGTATATATATATTCTCAACCTGAGATCTTAATAATTTATATACTGTTAATATTAGTCCAATATATGTTTACTCTTGTTACGCTAACAAAAAACACAAATTCAATTACTAAATAATCATTTAATTAAAACTGTTTAATATGCTATAGAAATTAAAATTTCAATCTTCTGATTTTCAATAGCAATGGTGATATTTGTTCATTAAAAATAGCTCCAAAATGTGTTGGTGTTTTTAATTTATAATATGTAAATCCTCACAATAGTTTATATCCATAAGGGTATAAGATTTTGCCAGTATTATCTTTGGAGAGATTTCTTTCAACCATACAATCTTAGCATTAAAAATGGTTGGATTTTACTCAGTTTCTCATTTTAGGCATCTATAGCAACAGATACTTATGTTACCATGAGGTAACTGTTATGATGTAGGAACATTCTAGTTGAAAAACATTCCTAATTTCTTATTAGTCTATTTTTTTTTTTTTTTTTTTTTTGGACAGGCAGAGTGGACAGTGAGAGAGAGAGACAGAGAGAAAGATCTTCCTTTTGCCGTTGGTTCACCCTCCAATGGCCGCCGCGGCTGGTGTGCCGCGCTGATCCGAAGCCAGGAGCCAAGTGCTTCTCCTGGTCTCCCATGGGGTGCAGGGCCCAAGCACTTGGGCCATCCTCCACTGCACTCCCGGGCCATAGCAGAGAGCTGGCCTGGAAGAGGGGCAACCAGGACAGAATCCGGCGCCCCAACCGGCACTAGAACCCGGTGTGCCGGCGCTGCAGGCGGAGGATTAGCCTAGTGAGCCGCGGCGCCAGCCTATCATTAGTCTATCTTGATTGAGCTTTTGTACTAGTTCTTGCTGTTTTCTGTATTAATCTGGAATGTGTCTTCTCCTCCAATTTAAGAGCTGAAGGGACACCCGAATGCTTACTCTTAATTTCTTCATTTTCTTCCTGCCCAACATCTAAAATAATGTCCTGTTGCTTTACCTCCAAATAAAAGTCTCCCATCTGAATACTTCTCACCAAAGTTACAGCTGCTTCGTTCAGTTAGAGGGCTTTCCATCTGGACTACTCAACTGCAATCGTTTCTGACTGATTATTTGCTCCTTCTATTGCCCTAACCCTTACTATTCCTGGAGAAGTCAGTGTCCATTAATGCATAATACAGATCCACCTAGTCTGTGAATTACTTCACAGCTTCTATAGCCATCATTTCCCTAATTGTCAAATCTTTGCTGAATTTACCATCTTTATGACCCACCTAATCCTTAGTTGATCTCTATTCATATATATTTATTTGTTACAAACTACTTTTTTCAGTTTGTATTGCTCTCAGTGATTAACATAATAGGATGCATGTGGTAAATTTTAAGTAAATAAATAACTTCTGGGCATGAATCAGTAGTAAATTTTCCTACAAATATACAGAAAGGAATAATGTCCTCTGTCACTTTCCCAAGACACTCACGGCATTTTCTGATGTTTCTGTATAGAAAGATGAACTCCTCAAGGACACTAAGCATATTCATAGCATTAAATATAACCAAAAAGAAATCCGCTGAAAGTAAGAGAGAAGAAGGATTATACAGTACCATTTAGGGAATATTGAAATGCCATCCACCTCCTCAAAATGATAGAGATTTTATCTACAGAGCACTAAATGTTACTATAAACCTGAAGCTCACTTCAATAACTATTACCACTGATTATAAGACCTTCCATGCATGAATAATATGTAGATGATTTGCACTTTAATTTTCATCTCTTCCATTGTATTTAGACAGTATTTACCTCTTCACATACAAAAAGTGTAGATTCTACTTACATATACAAGTATATTTATACAGTAGGTACATGTGTATATATTTGGCATTTTATGCAATGACATTTTCTAGTAATTATATTTTTCAAATAATTACATACATACATACATACATACATACTAAAGTGACTGGTGATACACTTTCACCCCCAGGTGGCTCTCTCTACGATTCAGAAGTGATTACAGAAAGATTGAAAAGATATTTTGCATTCCACTTGTGGCCGACTTTTATTGAACTTGGTTAATGTAACATGCTTCTGTGATTTTAGGGTTTTAAAGTTAAGTATGGTCCCGCTGGAAGTGTTTTCACATAAGTGTGGGTGAAAAACACATAGCCATACTAGTTAAGCTTTCAAAAAATACATTTAGAAGGGCTTGAAATTGATGCTCTGTGTACAGACTCTCTTTACCATGTACATATAACTCCCACTAATCTTAAAGAGAATTAAATACATATGCAGGACAAGTAATATTTTTCTCCTGCTTATAAAATTTGTAAAAATCCCTTTATCTAAAAATAATTAAATAGAAGATATTAGATATATTTGCAATCTCTATGGAAAAATCTAAAAATTAGTTCTTTGTATAACTTTAAATGTAAAAAATTTTGTTTCATACTCTTGTATCGTATATACCACTGATATCATTTTGCAAATATACAGTAGATTTGATCTCAGTTGAATCCACAAATTCATAAACATTTCTTAAATGTTTACAAAACCCTGACAAAAGCTTGATATACTTTACCTCATTTCCTGTGCTATTAATTTAGGCAGTTTACTGATGCATTTATATTTTTATTCCTGTATAATAAAGTTTCCTGTGCAATGTGGCAGCATAGCTCTTAAAACATATACATGGAGAAAATTAGTCTCCCTAAAGTGCTAGAAACTTTCTATGGCTTAAAATCTATAAAAGTTATTTTGAAATTGCATTAAATTTATAAAATAAATTAGTATTTCTTAAAGAAAAATGTTCTACAGCTTATATTTTAAAGTGAAATAAAAATGCATTTAAAATGTAGAAAAATAAATATTTTTTTATTTTAAGGAAAATATGCTCTAACAGAAACAACAGCAGTCTCACTGCAGGTTGCAGAGCCCATATTCATCATAGACCTGTATTAACAGTGACTCTTAACATTTGCTGAGTCCTGCAAATCCCATAAATGAAGATTTGATTTCAAGGAACCTTGCAAATCTTTCAGGAGCATTCTATGTATTATTAATATCTAACAGTTATAAAGTATATACTTTTAGGATAAGTTTTATTAAAACTGAGGAAATTGAACATAATCCTTAGGGAGTATGTGTCCTAAGTGTCATTTGTTAGAATTTCTCTTAATGCTTAATTTCCTGTGAAGGAAGCTTAAAAATAATTTAGTATGTGTTCAAAAGAATAGGTGTTTTTTTTTTTTTCAAGGAAATGAAGACTTAATTGAATAGCATTTTATATTCTTTAGTTTTTAAGATTTATTTACTTAAAAGTCAGAGTTACAGAGTGAAAGGGAGAGACAGCAAGAAAGATCTTCCATCCACTAGTTCACTCCTCAGATGGCTGCAACAGCCAAGGTTGAGACAGGACAAAGCCAAGAGCTTCATCTGGGTCTCCCTTGAAGATACCAGAAGCTCAAGCACTTGGGCCATCCTGTTCTGCTTTTCCCAGGCCATCAGCTGGGAGCTGGATTGGAAGCACAGTAGCTGGACAAGAACCCATGACCATATGGGGATGCCAGTGTTGCAGGAGGAGGCTTTACCCAGTTTGCCAAACAAACCCCAGTTTTCTCTTTTGAAAATATTTTTTCCTGCGGCTGGCGCTGTGGCACAGCAGATTAACAGCCTGGCCTAAAACACCAGCATTCCCTGTGGGCACTGGTTTGAGACCTGGCTGCTCCATTTCTGATCCAGCTCTCTGCCATGGCCTGGGAAAGCAGTAGAAGATGGCCCAAGTCCTTGGGCCCCTGCACCCTCGTGGAGGACCCGGAGGAAGCTCCTGGCTCCTGGCTTTGGATTGGCGTGGCTCCGGCCATTGCAGCCAATTGGGGAGTAAACCATCTGATGGAAGACCTCTCTCTCTGCCTCTCCTCTATCTCTGTGTAACTCTGACTTTTAAGTAAAATAAATCTTTTTTTTTTCTTGTTGACTTTACAATTTTCTCTTCACCTTGACTTTTGTCAATTTTGTTTTTTTTTATTATTATAAACACTTTTATTTAATAAACATAATTCTCCAAAGTACAGTTTATGGATTACAATGGCTTTTTCCCCCCATAACTTCCCTCCCACCCACACCCCTCCCATCGCCCACTCCCCCTCCCATTCCATTCACATCAAGATTCATTTTTGATTCTCTTTATATACAGAAGATCGATTTAATATATATTAAGTAAAGATTTCATCAGTTTGCACCACACAGAACCTAAAGTGTAAAATACTATTTGAGTACTAGTTATAGCGTTAATTCACATTGGACAACACATTAAGGACAGAGAACCCACATGAGGAGTAAGTGCACAGTGACTCCTGTTGTTGACTTAACAATTTGACACTCTTGTTTATGGCATCAGTAATCTCCTTAGGCTCTAGTCATGAGTTGCCAAGGCTATGGAAGCCTCTTGAGTTTGCTGACTTCGATCTTATTTAGACAAGGTCATAGGCAAAGTGGAAGTTCTCTCCTCCCTTCAGAGAAAGGTACCTCCTCCTTTGATGGCCTATTCTTTCTACTGGAATCTCACTCACAAGATCTTTCATTTAGTTTTGTTTTGTTTTGTTTTTGTTGCCAGAGTGTCTTGGCTTTCCATGCCTAAAATACTCTCATGGGCTCTTCAGCCATATCCGAATGCCTTAAGGGCTGATTCTGAGGCTAGAGTGCTATTTAGGACATCTGCCATTCTATGAGTCTGCTGTGTATCCCACTTCCCATGTTGGATCGTTCTCTCCCATTTTTATTCTATCACAGTGACTTGATCAGCCCTTGTCCTGACTGTTGATGTACAATTTAATACTTTATCCCTTTTAGTATTTTTTTGTTCTAGTTAATACTATTGGTTGAACTCTGTAATTAACACACATTTATTCTTAGGTGTTGAAATTTAACTGAAAAGTGATCCCTGTTAAATATAAGAGTGGGAATAAGAGAGGGAGGAGATGTACAATTTGAGACATGCTCAATCGGACTTGCCCCAAATGGTGGAGTTAGAAATGTGCCAGGGGATTCCAATACAATCCCTTCAAGATTGCATGTACCAATACCATCTCACTAGTCCTAGTGATCAATTTCAGTTCACAATTAATCATACTGATAGGTCTAAGAGTCAAAGGGATCACACAAACAAGACTAGAGTCTGCGATTACTGACAGAAGTAAAATAAATCTTTAAAAAAATATTTCCCAATATCTACCTTGAGTGTTATGACTATTTTCATTTTCAACTGCTTCACTATGTATTTGTATTCTTGTATTATGTGCATATAGATACATACCATTTATTTTTCATGCGGATTAAATCATAATGCCTGTACTTGCTTAAAATCCTTTAATTGCTTCCTCGTGCTTAGCTGACAAAATCCTTACATGTTGGAGTTGGTGTGGTGCAGCAAGTTAAGCTGCTGCTTGCATTTCATATTGGAGCCCCTGTTTAAGTCTAGTCTGTCCACAACCTAGGCTGTGGTGGCCATCTGGGGAGTGAACCAGCAGGTGGAATAACTCTATCCCCATTTTCCCCCATCACTCTGCTTTTCAAATAAATAATCTTTTCTTAAAAAATGATATCTTTATATGTTATTTACTGAACGTTTCTTGATGTAACTCTAGCCTCATTTGTCAGCAGCCTTCTCTTACAGCCTATTAGTAGTCATTCTGATCCTTTTTCTGTCCTCAGAATTCCTAAAACTATCACTGTTACTGGACTTTTGCCATGTATTTTCTTCTCTCTGGAACATTTTCCAAACTTCTTTGAATAATTCCTATTCATTCTTCAGGAACTCTTCCCACAAAAGCCCTCTGACCTCATAGCTTCATTGAACTTATTCAGCATATCCAGTGGCTATCCCCAGTACTGCTGAAATTAATTAACTCTTAGTGTCATCTGTTGTTTGTATGCTTCCCCTACCATTGAAAAAGATCCATTGAGTCAGGAATTTTATACATTTTACAGATCACATGTTTTCATTTTTATTAATTATTTGAAAGAGAGAGGGAGAGGAAGAGGGAAAGAGGGAGGGGTGGAGGGAAGGAGAAAGAGAGAGAGAGAGATCGTCCAGGTGCTGTTTCCCTCTCCAAATGGCTGCAACAGCTGGGACTAGACAAAGCTTAAACCAAGAGCCTGGAACTCCATTCAGTTCTCCCATGTGGTGGCAGAAAATCAAGTACTTAAGGCATCTTCCACTGCTTTCAGGGACACTCTCAGAGAGCTGGATAGGAAGCAAAGGAGTTAGGACTCAATCTCAGGCACTCAAATATGGGATACAGGCATCTCGAGGGACCACTTAACCTGCTGCATCACAATGCCTGCCACAAAACTAGAATTTTTAAAGCACAAGGCTCTTAGGTCTGGTGCTGTGGCACAGCAGGTTAAAGCCCTGGCCTGAAGCACCAGCATCCCATATGGGCACTGGTTCTAATCCCGGCTGCTCCTCTTCTGATCCAACTCTCTACTATGGGCTGGGAAAGCAGTAGAATATAGCCTGAGTCCTTGGGCCCCTGCATGTGCATGGGAAACCTGGAAGAACCTCCTGGATCCTGGCTTAGGATCGGCGCAGCTCTGGCTGTTGTGGCCATCTGGGGAGTGAACCAGCAGATGGAAGACCTCTCTCTGTCTCTACCTCTCTCTGTAACACTGTCTTTCAACTAAATAAAATAAATCTTTACAAACACACACACAAGGCTCTTGTAATTAGAACTTTAAGTTTGACACTAATGTGAATCTGTAGATTATCAAACCCTGTCATATTCTTGATTCCAGACTGTACTTGTGTACAAAAGTCCTATCTACAAACATTTTCTAAAAACCATTTTATTTTAACTGAAGAAAACTGCTTATGCTTCAGGTCAGTGAAAGTCAGCCTTGCGGGCTTAGTGGACCTGACAAAGGAGGGCTCATCATTTGTGGTGACTCAGCCTCCTCTCTGCAGAAGCCATCAACCTTTCTACTTCACAAAAAAGCCCTGCAGATATTGATTTTCATTACATTTTCTCTATGGACCACAGTAATTACTCTCCATCTACTTCAAATGCAAAATCAGGCATGATCCTACTTAGACGATTTGTTACTTTTAATGACCAATGGAAGAAATTAAACGGCAGAGAAGCTATTGAAATGACAGTAAATTTTCCTGGGATAGCACCCCACACATTTAAAGAAATATACACATAACTAAACAGATGACACAAAAATTTAAATCATTCTGAGAATAAAGTATCTTACCATTAACACTTTCAAAGCAAGAAAATGCTGCTTTTTGTTTTTTTAAAAATATTTTATTTTATTTTATTTATTGGAGAGGTAGAGTTAAGGACAGTGAGAGGGAGAGACAGAGAGAAAGGTCTTCCATCCAAATGGATGCAAGGTCCGGAGCTGGGCAGATCCGGAGCCATGAGCTTCCTCCCGGTCTCCCACGTGGGTGCAGGGTCCCAAGTACTTGGGCCATCTTCTGCTTTCCCAGGCCATAGCAGAGAGCTGGGTCAGAAAAGGAGCAACTGGGACTAGAACCAGTGCCCATATGGGATGCCAGCACTACAGGCAAAGGATTAACCTAATGTGCCTGGGAGGCATCAGGATAATGACCCAAGTACTTGACTTCTTGCCACCCACTTGGGAGACCCAGATGATGTTCCTGGCTCTCGGTCGTGGCCTGGCACTGCCCTGGCTATTGTGGGCAACTAGAGAATGAACTACTGGTTGGAAGATGGATTTCTCTCTCTTTGTCTCCCCCTCCTACTCTGTCACTATGTCTTTAATACAAATAAAAAATAAATCCTAATAAGACAATAAAGTAAAAATGAAAATGCTGCTTAAATTGGTGAAAAACAGAGAACTATAATGTCAAACACAAGATAATATAACAAAAGTCAAAACATGGAAACAAAACAGTACAAGATGGCCCAAGTGCTTGGGCCCCTGCACCCTGGTAGGAGACCTGGAAGAAGTTCCTGGCTCCTGGCTTCAGATGTGGCCATCTGGGGAGTGAACCAGCAGATGGAAAACCTCTCTCTCTCTCTCTCTCTCTCTTTCTCTCTTTCTCTCTTTCTCTCTTCCCCTCCTCTCTCTGTGTCACTGTGACTTTCAGGTAAAATAAATAAATCTTTAGAAAAGAATGCCTGAAGCAACCAAATCATAAAGAGGGAGGATTTATTTAGCTCACAGTTTGGGACATGCAAAATCAAAACAAAATAACACAGGCTTTGTTCTAGTGAGGAACATGTGGAAGATGGCTGAGCAGGCACACAGGAAGGATTCTATGGCTGACTAGGAAGCAGAGGAAGTGGGTGGGCCCTAACTGGGCTTTCATAACAGCTTCCTTGTAATAACTCAAGAGATGGAAGGAGAATTATTTCCTGCGGGAACACTCACAATGACCTATGAACCTCCCATTGAGCTGCACCTCCTAAAGTTTCCATCACCTTCTGATAGGCCTACCTTGGGACCAAGTTTTTAACACACGAGCCTTTAGGAAACATTCAACATCCAACTCATAGCACTCATGTTGAAAGAATATTCCATCTTATTTTACTTAGGTACCAACTATTCTCCTGAGTGGTAGTATATTCCTATATAGTATATATTCTATCAAGTTTATTTATTTAATTAAATAAGAAATACTAATATTGAAGATAAAAACATGAGTAGTGTATGGATAATCATTTTTCTTCCTTTTCACATGCATTAGTAGGAAGTACAGGGTGGAATTTGTATGTTTTATAATATATCTTACAGGTGTTTCTCATGATTCTCTTCATCTTTTATAGAAAATGCCAGATAGATATACTTCATGACATATGGGACTCAATCAATATATGTTATTTAAGATAAAAATTTTGTTGTTAACTGCTAACATATATGATTATGGTAACCATGAGAAAATTTTGGAAATCACACTTATAGTGCTTTTGCTGTAGGATCATATACTAATTGTGATATTCAAAATATTTGGGTTTCTTATTTTGCTGATATTGTTTTATTTTAAGGCATTCTCATATATTAAAAAGGCTCTGCCAGGGGCCGGGGCTGTGGCATAGAGGGTTAAAGCCCGAAGCACCGACATCTCATATGGGCGCCAGTTCTAATTCTGGCTGCTCTTCTTCCGATCCAGCTCTCTGCTATGGTCTGGGATAGCAGTAGAAGATGGCCCAAGTCCTTGGGCCCCTGCACCCATGTGGGAGACCTGGAAGAAGCTCCTGGCTCCTGCATGCGGTCATCTGCAGAGTGAACCAGTGGATGGAAGACCTCTTTCTCTCTGTCTGCCTCTCTCTGTAACTCTGTCTTTCAAATAAATAAAATAAAATCTTAAAAAAAAAATAAGCTCTTCCAGCTAAATCTTACTTGAGGAAGAAAAAAAATTCCCTCAATCTTTTAAAAAGGCAGAGAGAAAAAGAGAGATCTATCATCCACTAATTCACTCCCTAGCTGGGCTTAGGCCGGCTGAAGCCAGGAGTCAGGAACTCCATCCAGGTCTCCAACATGGATGATAGGTACTCAAGCACTTGAAACATGACCCACTCCTTCCCAGGTGCATTAGCAAGGAGTGTATTAACAGAGGGGCTGGGGCTGGAACGGACATATTATGGGATGCAGGTACGCCAAGCAGTGGTTTAACCCACTGCAGCACAATGTCCATCCTACCTGAAATCTTAAAACTGACATTTATCAAATACATAAAGCAATCTACCCCTTGGGTCAAACATGGGACATTTTCAATAAAAGACTGATGTAATTTAACCTCTGTCTTCTTGTGATTTATTCAGTGCATTGCATTTTCCCTGCATTTACATAGGAATTTTTCATGAAAAAGGAAATTGAAACAAGGACCTTTGTAATCAAGCCCATCTCTTTCCCACTTCTCTTAATGACATATTAGTAGCAAGGATGGATGATATGAGGAAGAATGAGACAAGGCTTATTGAATAAATGAAGCCTGTTAAGTGTGGATCAACCCAGAAACATTTATAGTCTGTAAAAAAAATTAGGTTTTCCATGTAATTTTCACTTTAACATGTTACCTAGGTTTTTGTTAAATAATGTTCATAAATTTGTAAAACAAAAAGGCTGCATTGATGGCAAGATTAAATTAAATTCAAAATATGCTTCATTTTCACATGAACTTCATTCCAACAAACACAGCTCATTTCAACTTTAAGTAAAGTTGTAATTTCATATTCTAAAACAGGATTATTTAAGTTTGAGAATATTGTGAGATAATACTGAACATCTTAATATTAAAAACAAAAATTACTTTTATTTTCTAGCTTGTTAATCTTACCACTTTTAGACCATATCCTACTCTCTAGAAATTAAATTACTTGAGACTTTTAGGAAAATAATATTACACATTGTGAGACTTTTTTTTCAGTGTAACCTAACTCAACTTCCAACTTTGGATGTGAGGTTACTGCTTTGTTGAGATATTGCCAAAAATTTGTCTTTTGCTCAGATGGCCTTTCTTCTGCCTCACCAAGTCTGTTGTTAAGACTTTCCACTGTATTTTTGATTTCACATATTGAATTATTCATTTCTAATATTTCAGCTTGATTTCAAAATCTCAATCTCATGGGAAATATTCTTCCTCCATGTCAGGTATGAATTTCTTTAACTTGTGAATTTGCTTCTCGTTGCTTCTAGGTAATCCTATGATCATTCTTTTGGATTCCTTTTCAGGTATTTGATCAATCTCTTCATCTTCACATTGTAATATTAGAGTGTTGTGTTCCTTTGGGAAGTCATGTTGTCTTCCTTATTCTTGTTTCTTGAATTTCTGTGTTTACTTTTAGGTATTTATGGAAATACTTGTTGGTTTTATTCTCAGATGAATTTTATTTTTGAACCATACCTCTGTAGCTTAGTGGAGTGTCTGCTCTTTCAGTGAATACCCAGAGGCATGTTCTGGGTGTGGCCAGGGAGCTCTGGTCATTGCTCCAGGATGGTGTGAGTATACAGGTGACACCCAAGTTGAGCTTGGTATATCTCCTCTATTGTCAGTAGGATGGAGAGTATGCTCACCTCTGTTGGTGTTATCACATCCTCACCTCCTCTTTTCCAAGGTTATCAATGCCCAGGGTTAGCCCACAGTGGGTGCAATACTCACCTGTACTGCTGCATGAACTGCACAAAGGATCTGTGCAGTCTTCTCTGTGAGCATGATCCTTATGCAGTGGTCTATCCCAGGCCATCTAGGAGCTCTGAGCGTCTTCACCAGATACAATGATTTCGCAGAGACCCAACTACACCCTGCACTCTATTGTTCCAACACAAGGATCCCATGGTCACAGCATGCAGGTATCCCACATTCACAAGGTGCAGAGGATCTTCTCTGCCCCAATAGCCTGTCCTGACCACAGAGAGAGCAGATTATTCCCAGAGCCAACTGCTTGTGGGTACTCCACTTTGGCTTTTGAGCCCAGAACCTGTGATACATTGAAAGTATGGGGGCACTTCACATGGGTGCTCAGCTCCCTTTCAACCCTCCCAGCCATACTCAAAGTCAGTAGTGAACACTGATTTTTCCCTCTGGTAAAATTCCCCGATCCCAGGTGCACACAAGAGGTACCACAGCCTCTACTGGTGTCAAAATGCCCCCTTTCCCCACCTGTTGCCAGTCGCCTTGTTAGGGGTATGGGAAGAAAGAAACATGCTTTTCTTTCACTGGATTAGGCGAGTGCCCTGCCCGCAGTATGGGCTCCTGGCCAGATTCAAAGACCAAATGTGGTCCACAAAGATCTCCCTCAGGCAATACCATCAGTGGCATGGGCTGTAGCAGTCTGCTCTTACCTGGCTCTCCAAAGCTGGCGTCCTTTCCAGTTATCAGCTGAGGGGGGTCATGTGTGGTGTTTACACTCATTGTGTATATCTGCACATTCTACACTGACTACAGCATCTCTCTTCCTCCTGTAGAATTTCTATTGCAAATTTCTTCCCAATTCTCCTCTGGCTATGCACTTCCTCCAATTTCTTCTGCTATTTTCCCATCATCTAAAGCAGTACCTCTTTTCCTTATTCAACCATCTTGGAATCTCTGAGAAATATCTTTCATCCACTGGTTTACTTCCCAAATGGCAACCACAACCAGGGCTGGTATAGGCAGAAGCAGGAGCACTAAGCTTCATTTGGATCCACTACATGGGTGACAGAGATCCAAATATTTGGGCCATCTTCTGCTACTTTCCCAGGCGCATTAACAAATATCTGGGTCAGAAGCGGAGCAGCCTGTACTTGAACTGGTGCCCATATGGGATGCCAGTGTTGCAGGTGGAGGCTTAAGCTGTTGCATCACAATGCCAGCCCCAAGTTTATTTTTCAAAAAAATAATCTTGTACTGGAGATTTTCTGATCCATGCATGTTTTTATCCTGCCCAATCAACTATGGCTGCATGTATGAGTGAGCTTCTGGTAATTGTTGGCAGTGCTTGACCTGTGGTTGCCCTCCAATTATCTCCTCTGTTACACTGCCTCTCATTTGCATGTCTCTGTGTGTGTCTTTGTGTATTGTTTTCTGTGTGATTATCTCAAAATTTGCTTTTCTTAGTTCTGAAAGATATGGGTGATTGCATTTAGCACATACCATAATCTAGGATAAATTCATCCTCTCAGGATCCTTCACTTAACCCTATATGCTGCCATGTGAGGTATTATTCATTCTTTGGAGCCATATGATAATATTCTCAGTTTCCAGGGCTTATGGATGGACATTTCTTTGTGGCCACCATTCAGCCCTCTATGGGTGACACAGTCTTGGTGGATATATATTATCCCCATCAGTTGAGATACCAATTGTAATATATGCAGTCAGAATATGGGGCCAATGTAGACATTATTAACTCCTTCAAAGTGCTGAATATAGTTGAATTGTATCTTTTTTCATAAAAATGAAGATTACATTATGAACTTAAAAATTGGAATAGGTAGGTATGGTGGTATAGTGAGGTAAGCTACCACTTGGGATGCTCATATCCATCTTGAAGTACCAACTCAAGTACTGACTACTGCAATTCCAACCCTGCTTCCTGCTAACACACATCAGAGATGTGGCTGGAGTTCTTGGCGCCTGGCGTCCGCCTGGCCCAGCCCCGGCTGGTACAGGCATTTGAGGAGTGAACCACTGATAAAAGATCTCTCTCTGTCTGTCTCTCTCCAAATCTCTGTGTCATTTTGCCTCTCAGATAAATAAACGAATAAATTATAAAGCAATTGATGCTTATTTCTTTTAAAAATCTTTATTTCCATTTAAGGATTTACTCTTCTACGTCAAGATAAGCAAATGCAAAATACCTCATATATTTGTGCCAACTTTACTCTTTGTCCATTGCATGTTGCAGAAACCAATGAGAAATATTATTATATTTAAAGGGTTAATATAAAGAAAAAGCATATTAATATAAAAATGATAAATATTAAATGTTAAGTATTATAGACTTCTAATGATTGTAATTATTTTTTAAAAATAGATTAGTGTTGTGTGAGACTACTAGGAATCATTATATTAGGATATCTTTCACCCTTCTTTATTATGAAAACCCACATTTGTTTTTTGGGGGTTAACTTATACTTTCTTGGAAATTTCTCTTTTCATCTATTAAACTATTTGTTTAGTAAAGGATTCGGGGCTGGCACCGTGGCACAGTAGGTTAATCCTCTGCCTGCGGCACTGGTGGTTCTAGTCCTAGCTATTCCTCTTCCAATCCAGATCTCTGCTGTGGCCTGGGAAAGCAGTAAAAGATGGCCCAAGTACTTGGGCCCCTGCACCCACCTGGGAGACCTGGAAGAAGCTCCTGGCTCCTGGCTTCAGATCAGTGCAGCTCTGGCCGTTGCAGCCATTTGGGAAGTGAACCAGCAGATGGGAGACCTCTCTCTCTTTCCCTCCCTCTTACTGTCTGTAACTCTACCTCTCAAATAAATAAATAAAATATTAAAAAAAAGTAATAGACTCAGAGATCTGAAAATACCTCAATTCCAAACAACTCTGATTGCTTAATACTCATTTATTATGCTACTGAAACATTCCATTCATTAATTTTTACTTTCAATCGATATTACTTTTGAGTTTTTTATAGAATTGCTCATAAAGGTAAATGTATTTTCTGGGATATTTTGTTTGTTTTGTTTTTACTAAACTAATTATATGCTTTAAATAACATTATTACTGCAGTTAAAGTAGTGTTACTTGGGTAAAAGAAGTATTTAAAACAACTAGAAAAATAGATAATGCCACCTTTGTTACATATCATTAGCTTTACCAATTCTCTTAAACTTTAAAGAAGTTTTAATTTGTATCACACCAAAACTACACTCCATTCCATTTCCTTATCCACAACCATGCTTCTATTTGATGCCTTATATTTTAGTTATTCACATTCATCTACATATTTGGCTCCTCTTCCACTAACTGTGTCTGCTTCCATTAAATGTGGTGGCTGAAATCTTTTAAATGAGATATAAGAGGCATTAAACATTCATAAATATTTTTGCTCTATCGTACCTCAATTGTGATTAATTTTAGGATACTTGTAGCACATATTTCTAGTCAAGAACTTTATTCTTTCCATCGGTAGGTTTTCATCAGGAAAAGTCTTATTTGATGTTTGAAATTCAGCAGGAGATTTTCAACATGGGAGTTTGTGGTGTTGATTCTATTAATTTTATTGCTTAAAGACTGAAACTCACAATGTGCAATCTTCAAATGTGTATGCACATGTATTCCTATTAAATCTATAGTCAGTTGGCAGAGTAGCAAGGTTCTGTTTGTTTTCTCAGGACTTGAATTAAATCATACCTACTCTATGTCTGTCTCATACCAGCACCACCTTAAACTAATTACCTCTTTTATTGTAGGAAAGGTTTGGTTTCCTGAATAGATGATGTTGAAGTATCCACTGTGACTTAATGAAACAGAAGTGCATCATGTTGAAAATAGTGTCTCAAAGCAGAGCTATACATATTTAGTCATCTCTCAATTTAGAAAGGGAGCAATTTTAAAGATTATTTTATGTTGCAGATTATGGAGATTTCCTTTCTATCGCTAAATATTTCCTCTTGACTATGTCAATTCACCCACCTATAAAGATGGTTTCCATGTGGCGCATGTGTTGGAGGCCTGGTCCTTACATGGCAGTACGAGAGGTAATAAGATCTTCAAGAGGTGAGGCCTAGTGGGTTCTTACTTCAATAAATGGCTGAACAAAAAAGTATTTAGTAAAGAATGAAAAAGTCTATAAAGTATATTTCTATTTCATAGTTGTCAAATAAATAGTAAAATTAGTGTTAGCAGTACTAAACTTCCAGGTCAATAGTCATAACAAGTTTATCAATAGTAATAACCTTTTTTTTTTTTTTTTTGATAGGCAGAGTGGACAGTGAAAGAGAGACAGAGAGAAAGGTCTTCCTTTTTGCCGTTGGTTCACCCTCCAATGGCTGCCAAGGCCAGTGCACCACGCTGATCCGAAGGCAGGAGCCAGGTGCTTCTTCTGGTCTCCCATGGGGTGCAGGGCCCAACTACTTGGGCCATCCTCCACTGCACTCCCTGGCCACAGCAGAGAGCTGGCCTGGAAGAGGGGCAACTGGAACAGAATTCGGCGCCCCAACCAGGACTAGAACCCGGTGTGCCGGCGCCGCAAGGCAGAGGATTAGCCTAGTGAGCCACGTCGCCGGCAGTAATAACCTTTTAGTGTGATAATTTCTAGGAGAAATCTTTGAGATCATCTTACAACTACATATGTCAGAAACATCTAGAATTGTATGCCCATCTTCTCTGTCCTTCTTCTCCATCAATAGTCAGCCATAGTGCTAGCCCTTTATGAAACCAAGAAATAAGTGTAAAAAGTTCAATATTTTCTTTAAGTTTGCTGGAAGTTATTACATTGTTTCTTACATTGGTTAGAATTAGTGACTCAAGATAAAACTGAAGTCTTGCTATAAGAAAAACTTTTAATTTATGCATGTTTATCAGTTATTAATATACCTTCACAACGAATAGTAGAGAGTGACAAAAGTAGCAAGTCATTTTTGTGTGTAAAACTAACTGCCATGACATTGGATATTTAAAATTAACAAAATGTATAGGATGTGTCACCATGAAAATGGAAGGAGAGCATTCTAGGGAGGAGGCAGGAGCAGAGGAAGACTTTGTCTTGTGTGGAAATAGTCTACAGATAATAACTATCCTTGAATGTCCATGTACAATCTACTTCAAATGCTTTATATTTAATAATTTAGCAGCAAGTATCAGAATAATAACAAATAGTTGTAGAAAATCCAAGTCATTCTGCTAGAAGGAAATGTTACTTCAAATTCTTGATGAAAGCATGAAAATTAGGTAAAGAAAAAGAAAACAGGCTGGCGCCGCGGCTTGTGGGGAGCAACTGAGACTAGACTAAGTTACTGGAATTAAGACTTATTCTATGCATCTGCTCTCCCACAATATGGCGCTGGGGAGGAGTAAATTTCTATGCAGCTGCCTCTCACCAATTTGACTGATAAGCTGCAGGAGCTGATCCTGCTCCTGATTGGAGGAGAGCAGCGTGCTTGGCGTGTGGGTAGCAGAGTTGGGATTGGTGGAAGAGGACTATAAAGGAGGAGAGAGACACCATGCACCGGGAACATCTGAGGGATCATCTGAAGGAACACCTGTGCAGCCCCCGAGAGAACCGGCCGGCGGTGTGTCGCTCCTCCGCAGAAGCGGGGAAAGTGGCAGGGGGAATCGCCCTTCCACGGAGGTGGAGGGGTCGGCAGCTAACCCAGGACGACGTCGTTCCTCCACGAATGAGGGGGCAAGCAGCTAACCTGGGAAGGGCCGAGCAGACAAAAGAACAGCGCAGGGTCTAGTGTCGTTCCTCCGTGAAGAGGGGGAGCGACAGCGGCTCATTAGGCTAATCCTCTGCCTTGTGGCGCCGGCACACCGGGTTCTAGTCCCAGTCGGGGCGCCGGATTCTTTCCCGGTTGCCCCTCTTCCAGGCCAGCTCTCTGCTGTGGCCAGGGAGTACAGTGGAGGATGGCCCAAGTGCTGGGGCCCTGCACCCCATGGGAGACCAGAAGAAGCACCTGGCTCCTGCCATCGGATCAGCGCAGTGTACAGGCCGCAGCGCGCCGGCCGTGTAGGCCTTTGGAGGGTGAACCAACGGCAAAGGAAGACCTTTCTCACTGTCCACTCTGCCTGTCAAAAAAAAAAAAAAAAAAAAAAGAAAAGAAAACAGAGTGAGAGTGAATAATGATCTAAAACAATGGGCAAATATTGTGGTACAGCAAATTAAGCCTCTGCTTGGGACACCTGTGTCCAGTAGTAGACTTGCTGGTATAGATTCCTACCCCAACTCCTGCTTCCAGCTTCCTGCTAATGTGCATCCTAGGAGTCAGCAGATGATTGCTCAAGTATTTGGGTCCCTGTAACCAACATTAAGACCAGGATGGAATTCCAGCTCTTGGCTTGTGTCTAGCCCAGGCCTGGCTGTTGCAGGCATTTGGGGAATGAACCAACAGATGAAGATCTCTCTCTTTTCATATTCTCTCTCTCTCTCTCTCTCGCCCTTCCACCCCCACCTCCCTGCCAAATACATACATACATACAACAAATATATATAATACAATATGCCGGGCCTAGTTTTCAGTCCTATTTCTGCTTCTAATTCCGTCTTCTTGATGTGCACCCTGGGAGGCTATGGTGGAATGAGAAGGCCATGCCAAGATGGCCGCTGGCATGCGAGCATCAGTTACTCAGGAATGGCTTTGAAACCCACCTGGCAACAGAGCCTGTCTGGCAACAGGCTGTGATTGGATGGCTTTGGACACTGCCTGGCAACAGGCTGTGAATGGTTGGAGCATAGACCGCCCCTTGACCAGATTGGCTGGTCTTGGCTATATAAGCTGTTGTACTAACTGAAATAAACGAGTCTGCGGGCTGCTTGCCTCAAGTCTGCTTTCATCCGACTCCCGGAGTCTGTGTGGTGACTCCGTGCCTCTTGCCCCCACCATGCTTCTCCTCTCAGAAACGAATCCACTGCAACATTGTTGAGAAATCAACTGCAACAGGAGGCAGCAGTTGTTGACTCAAGTAGTTAGGTCCCTGACACCCACATAGGAGACTTGGATGGAGTTGCTTGTCTCCCAGCTTTGCCCTGCCACTCTCCCACCCTTCCTTTCAAATAAATAATAATAATAATAACAATAATAATAGACAACTGAATTAGAATGTGAAAAATGGAAGAAATAGACCAAACTGTGCCCAATTTAATTCAATTTAATTGTATCTTCTCTTCTAAATAAACCTTTGTTTTTAAGAAGAGGACGGAGAAGCATGGAAAAAAAATCTAGAAGTGAATGACAAAAAAAGTTTCAAATAAAAAGACCTGTAAGATTCACACTATGAAATAGCTAAGAATAAACATATAAAAATTTTGATATTTTACAGACATAAAATAAAGATCATGAGATGGCAAAATACTATTTTCTTGTGGATGTTGGCATGTTCTATACATTTTTCTAAGCACAACATAAAAATATTTTGTGACATATAACATGAACTGAATAAATGGACTAGTGACACAAATAAAGAAAATATTTAAAAATAGGGAATTCAGGTATACATCCTTATATAAAATATAATTTGAGTGACTGGGGCGGAGCCAAGATGGCGGAACAGTGAGGGCGCGCACCGATAGTCCGGGAAAATTTAGTTTAATAAAAGGGGAGTTACGGTAGCCTCAGAAAAAAGAACCAGGAAAATATTGCAGACAAAACTCTTCTGGATCCAGTGGGCGTGAATCGGAGGACCTACTGGGAGAACAAGGTCGCCCACCGCGCGCGAAAGCCGAGCCGCAGGACCGAGCCGTGGGACTGAGCCGCGGAAGCCGAGCCGCGGGACTGAGCTGCGCAAGCTGCAGGGTCTGCGCGCAAGTGCTCGAAGGGGAGTGCAACAGCGGGGAGACTTGGGACGTCCAGGGCTCCGAGTCCACACATTGGCGCTGGAAGGGGAGCAGACCTGCGTGGAGAGCGTGGGAGCCCACAGTTCGGGACACCAGCGGCAGACTCAACACACCAGCGCTGGAACGCGAGGTGAGCCGAACCTCAATAACCCGAGACACCGGCAGGCAAGCGGAGAGAGGAGACTAGAGGGAACGACCCCCGGGGCGGGGGGGACTTCACCAAGCTAACTGGAAGAGAGAGAGAGGGAAAAAAAAAAAAGGTGACTGGTACGGACACGGGTTTCTCTCTCTCCGCTCACCTCTCAAGGGCGAGCAAGAAAAAGAGCAGGCGCCATCTTGGACATACGTCATAAGCAGAGCGACCTCAGGTCTGCACCGGCCCTGAGCCTAGCAGAAAAACCTGACTCTGGGTGGGGCGAATTAACAGGAGATTAGGACCTAGTAAATTTATGGTGCTACTGAACTGAGACTGTGAAAAAAGAGACGGTGGGGGAGAGAACTCACGGAATTCACGTGAGCACTCTCCAGAGACGCTACAATTCCGTAACATTGGCAACCCAGTGGGAGACTGAAGGAGAATTTGAGCCCACTCTAAGGGCCGAACAGATACCCTGTGTGGTCCTTGGGAAAGAGCTTCTGATCTCTGGCTCCTGTGGGTATATCATTTGCCTGCTAACTACCTCCAACTTCGTTCAGCTGTGCAGAATAACTTCCCTTTTGAATCAAAAAAAGAGAGAGAGAGAGAGAGAGAGAGAGAGAGGTTTACCACGCCTAACCTGGGAGTGTCACCTTTGGCACACCAAACAGAGCTCTCAGGCCACACCCATCTCAAGCCCTAAGGCTCCATCAAAAACAGATAGTCCACTTAATCTAGAGTCATAGTATAACAAGAAAAAGCACCACAGTGAAGAAACCAAATATCTCCAATATGACAAATAACAAACGCAAAAACCAAGGTAATAAAAACAAGGAAGTCACCATGAAGCCCTCAAATGAAAAAGACACCCCAATTCAAGATTATGAGGATGATGACATAGAAGAAATGCAAGAAGCAGATCTCAAAAAATTGATAAGAACATTAAGAAGTTCTCAAAAACAAATTCTTGAACTACAGAAATCCTTAATGGACAAGATAGAAAATCTCTCTCGTGAAAATGAAATATTAAGGAGGAATCAAAATGAAACGAAACAACTAGTACAACAGGAAACTGGGATAGTGACTGAAGTGAAGAATTCAATAGATCAAATGAAAAACACAATAGAGAGCCTTACAAACAGAATGGGAGAAGCAGAAGAGAGAATATCGGACTTAGAAGACAGAGAACAGGAAAGGATACAGTCAGACCAAAGAAAAGATGAGGAAATTAGGAATCTAAAACATATTGTCGGGAATCTTCAGGATACTATTAAAAAACCCAACATTCGGGTTCTAGGAGTTCCTGAAGGCATGGAGAGGGAGAAAGGATTAGAAGGCCTTTTTAGTGAGATATTAGCAGAAAATTTCCCAGGTTTGGAGAAGGACAGAGAAATCCTAGTACAGGAAGCTCACAGAACCCCTAATAAACACGACCAAAAGAGACCCTCACCACGACACGTTGTAATTAAACTCTCCACAGTGAAACATAAAGAAAAGATCCTAAAATGTGCAAGAGAGAAACGTCAGATTACTCTCAGAGGATCTCCAATCAGACTCACAGCTGACTTCTCATCAGAAACTCTACAAGCTAGGAGGGAATGGCGAGATATAGCCCAGGTACTAAGAGAGAACAACTGCCAGCCCAGAATATTATATCCTGCAAAGCTATCATTTGTGAATGAAGGTGAAATAAAGACTTTTCATAACAAACAGAAATTGAATTTGTTGCCACTCGTCCAGCCCTGCAAAAGATGCTTAAAGATGTGTTACACACAGAAACAAAGAAACACGGTCATCAATATGAAAGAAGGTAAAGGAAGGAAACCAAGGAAGGAAAGCTCACAGCAAAAGATCACAGGGAATTCAAAGCATATATTAGAACTTATCTTTGGCAAATGGCAGGGCAAAGTTACCACTTATCATTAGTCACACTGAACGTGAATGGCCTGAACTGTCCAGTTAAAAGACACCGTTTGGCTGATTGGGTTAAAAAACAAAACCCATCTATTTGCTGCTTACAAGAAACACATCTTTCCAACAAAGATCCATACAGACTGAAAGTGAAAGGCTGGAAAAAGATATACCATGCCAACAGAAATGAAAAAAGAGCAGGCATAGCCATCTTAATATCAGACACCATAAACTTTACCACAAAAACCGTTAAGAGAGACAAAGAGGGACACTACATAATGATTAAGGGATCAATTCAACAGGAAGATATAACAATTATCAATGTATATGCACCTAACTACAGGGCACCGGTTTATCTAAAAGATTTGTTAACGGACTTAAAGGGAGACTTAGACCCCAATACAATAGTACTGGGGGACTTCAATACTCCACTCTCAGAAATAGACAGATCAATAGGACAGAAGATCAACAAGGATACAGTAGATTTAAACGACACTATAGCCCAAATGGATCTAACAGATATATACAGAACTTTCAATCCTACAGCTAAAGATTATACATTCTTCTCAGCAGTATATGGAACCTTCTCTAGGATTGACCACATACTAGGCCATAAAGCAAGTCTCAGCAAATTCAAAAGAATTAGAATCATACCATGCAGCTTCTCAGACCATAAAGGAATGAAGTTGGAAATGAACAACTCAGGAATCCCTAGAGCATACGCAAACACATGGAGATTGAACAACATGCTCCTGAATGAACAATGGGTCATAGAAGAAATCAAAAGAGAAATCAAAAACTTTCTGGAAGTAAATGAGGATAACAGCACAACATACCAAAACTTATGGGATGCAGCAAAAGCAGTGTTAAGAGGAAAGTTTATATCAATAGGTGCCTACATCAAGAAATTGGAAAGGCACCAAATAGATGAGCTTTCTATTCACCTCAAGGATCTAGAAAACCTACAGCAAACCAGACCCAAATCTAGTAGGAGAAGAGAAATAATTAAAATCAGAGAAGAAATCAACAGGATTGAATCAAGAAAAACATTACAAAAAATCAGCCAAACGAGGAGCTGGTTTTTTGAAAAAATAAACAAAATTGACACCCCATTGGCCCAACTAACTAAAAAAAGAAGAGAAAAGACTCAAATCAATAAAATCAGAGATGAAAAAGGAAATGTAACAACAGACACCACAGAAATAAAAAGAATCATCAGAAATTACTACAAGGACTTGTATGCCAGCAAACAGGGAAACCTATCAGAAATGGATAGATTCCTGGACACATGCAACCTACCTAAATTGAACCAGGAAGACATCGAAAACCTAAACAGACCCATAACTGAGACAGAAATTGAAACAGTAATAAAGGCCCTCCCAACAAAGAAAAGCCCAGGACCAGATGGATTCACTGCTGAATTCTACCAGACATTTAAAGAAGAACTAACTCCAATTCTTCTCAAACTATTCAGAACAATTGAAGAAGAGGGAATCCTCCCAAATTCTTTCTATGAAGCCAGCATCACCTTAATTCCTAAGCTGGGAAAAGATGCAGCACTGAAAGAGAATTACAGACCAATATCCCTGATGAACATAGATGCAAAAATCCTCAATAAAATTCTCGCCAATAGAATGCAACAACACATCAGAAAGATCATCCACCCAGACCAAGTAGGATTTATCCCTGGTATGCAGGGATGGTTTAATGTGCGCAAGACAATCAATGTGATACACCACATTAACAGACTGCAGAAGAAAAACCATATGATTCTCTCAATAGATGCCGAGAAAGCATTTGATAAAATACAACACCCGTTCATGATGAAAACTCTAAGCAAACTGGGTTTGGAAGGAACATTCCTCAATACAATCAAAGCAATCTATGAAAAACCCACAGCCAACATCCTATTGAATGGGGAAAAGTTGGAAGCATTTCCACTGAGATCTGGGACCAGACAGGGATGTCCACTCTCACCACTGCTATTCAATATAGTTCTGGAGGTTCTAGCCAGAGCTATTAGGCAAGAAAAAGAAATTAAAGGGATACAAATTGGGAAGGAAGAACTCAAACTATCCCTCTTTGCAGATGACATGATTCTTTATTTAGGGGACCCAAAGAACTCTACCAAGAGACTATTGGAACTCATAGAAGAGTTTGGCAAAGTAGCAGGGTATAAAATCAATGCACAAAAATCAACAGCCTTTGTATACACAGACAATGCCATGGCTGAGGAAGAACTTCTAAGATCAATCCCATTCACAATAGCTACAAAAACAATCAAATACCTTGGAATAAACTTAACCAAGGACGTTAAAGATCTCTACGATGAAAATTACAAAACCTTAAAGAAAGAAATAGAAGAGGATACCAAGAAATGGAAAAATCTTCCATGCTCATGGATTGGAAGAATCAATATCATCAAAATGTCCATTCTCCCAAAAGCAATTTACAGATTCAATGCAATACCAATCAAGATCTGGAAAAATTGGTGCTGAAATTTATATGGAGGCACAAGAGACCTCGAATAGCTAAAGCAATCTTGTACAACAAAAACAAAGCCGGAGGCATCACAATACCAGATTTCAGGACATACTACAGGGCAGTTGTAATCAAAACAGCATGGTACTGGTACAGAAACAGATGGATAGACCAATGGAACAGAATTGAAATACCAGAAATCAACCCAAACATCTACAGCCAATTTATATTTGATCAAGGATCTAAAACTAATTCCTTGAGCAAGGGCAGTCTATTCAATAAATGGTGCTGGGAAAACTGGATTTCCACGTGCAGAATAATGAAGCAAGACCCCTACCTTACACCTTACACAAAAATCCACTCAACATGGATTAAAGACCTAAATCTACGACCTGACACCATCAAGTTATTAGAGAACATTGGAGAAACCCTTCAAGATATTGGCACAGGCAAAGAGTTTCTGGAAAAGACCCGGGAGGCACAGGCAGTCAAAGCCAAAATTAACTATTGGGATTGCATCAAATTGAGAAGTTTCTGTACTGCAAAAGAAACAGTCAGGAGAGTGAAGAGACAACCGTCAGAATGGGAAAAAATATTTGCAAACTATGCAACAGATAAAGGGTTAATAACCAGAATCTACAAAGAGATCAAGAAACGCCACAAAAACAAAACCAACAACCCAATTAAGAGATGGGCCAAGGACCTCAATAGACATTTTTCAAAAGAGGAAATCCAAATGGCCAACAGGCACATGAAAAAATGTTCAAGGTCATTAGCAATCAGAGAAATGCAAATCAAAACCACAATGAGGTTCCACCTCACCCCGGTTAGAATGGCTCACATTCAGAAATCTACCAACAACAGATGCTGGCGAGGATGTGGGGAAAAAGGGACACTAACCCACTGTTGGTGGGAATGCAAACTGGTCAAGCCACTATGGAAGTCAGTCTGGAGATTCCTCAGAAACCTGAAGATAACCCTACCGTTCGACCCAGCCATTCCACTCCTTGGAATTTACCCAAAGGAATTTAAATTGGCAAACAAAAAAGCGGTCTGCAGCCTAATGTTTATTGCAGCTCAATTCACAATAGCTAAGACCTGGAACCAACCTAAATGCCCATCAACGGTAGACTGGATAAAGAAATTATGGGATATGTACTCTTTAGAATACTATACCGCAGTAAGAAACAACGAAATCCAGTCATTTGCAACAAAATGGAGGAATCTGGAACACATCATGCTGAGTGAAATAAGCCAGTCCCAAAGGGACAAATACCATATGTTCTCCCTGATCGGTGACAACTGACTGAACACCAAAAAGGAAACCTGTTGAAGTGGAATGGACACTATGGGAAACGGTGACTTGATCAGCATAGCCCTGACTGTTAATGAACAACTTAATACATTATCCCTCTTAGTAGTTTTTTTGTCTGTTAATATGACTGGTTTAATTCTGTAATTAATACACAGTTATTCTTAAGTGTTGAAATTTAACTGAAATGTGATCCCTGTTAAACATAAGAGTAGGAATAAGAGAGGGAAGAGATATATAATTTGGGACATGCTCAAGCTGACTTGCCCCAAATGGTAGAGTTAGAAACATACCAGGGGACTCCAATTTAATCCCATCAAGGTGGCATGTACCAATGCCATCTCACTAGTCCAAGTGATCAATTTCAGTTCGCAATTGATCATAATGAAAGGACTAAGAGTCAAAGGGAGCACATAAGCAAGTCTAGTACCTGCTAACACTAACCGATAGAATAAATAAAGGGGAGAGTGATCCAACATGGGAAGTGAGATACTCAGCAGACTCATAGAATGGCAGATGCCCTAAATAGCACTCTGGCCTCAGAATCAGCCCTAAAGGCATTCAGATCTGGCTGAAAAGCCCATGAGAGTATTTCAGGCATGGAAAGCCAAGACACTCTGGCAAAAGATCTCTGTGAGTGAGATCTCAGTGGAAAGAACAGGTCTTCAAAGAAGGAGGTACCTTTCTCTGAAGGGAGGAGAGAACCTCCACTTTGACTATGACCTTGTCTAAACAAGATAAGAGTCGGAGAACTCAGAGGGCTTCCATAGCCTTGGAAACTCATGACTGGAGCATAGGGAGATTACTGATGCCATAGACAGGAGTGTCAATTGGTAAAGTCAACAACAGGAGTCACTGTGCACTTACTCCTCATGTAGGATCTCTGTCCTTAATGTGCTGTGCATTGAGATTTAATGCTATAACGAGTACTCAAATAATATATTTCACTTTGTGTTTCTATGGGGGTGCAAACTGTTGAAATCTTTACTTAATACATACTAAACTGATCCTCTGTAAAAAAAAAAAAAAAAAAAAAAAAAAGAAAAGAAAAGAAAAGAAACAAACTATCAACTCCCAACTTGACTCTCCCTGGGATTAAACATGACAATAGGTCTGATCTGATTTCATCATCATTTAAAAAAATCATCTATTATTTTTCACTTTATGTTTCTGTGTGGGAGCAAACTGTTGAAATCCTTACTTAATGTATACTAAGCTGATCTTCTGTATATTAAGATAATCGAAAATGAATCTTGATGTGAATGGAAGGGGAGAGGGAGTGGGAAAGGGGAGGGTAGTGGGTGGGAGGGACGGTATGGGGGGGAAGCCATAGTAATCCATTATTCGTACTTTGGAAACGTATATTCATTAAATAAAAGTTAAAAAAAAATATAATTTAATGATACTTTAAAAGGATAGAATTTAAATAAATTCTAATCTGTTTCAGAAATAGTTTTAGATAAGAAGAAAATTTATCTGTTGAATAAAATATTTTAGTATTTGCATTTTCTTGATATGAGTGTGCATGACTTTTCTATAAAAATGTTAAATTATAGGAATTGCTATTGATTTGAAAAAATATTAGTCTCCCATTATATTATAAATGTTAGTTACATTTCACAAAAATATGTGAAATAATTTTCAGCTATTCAGAAGAGTAGAATTGATATATATATAATGCAAAAAGCAGCAAGATGTTATATATGTATATAGATGTGTGTATATATATATATATATATACACACACACACACATTTTGCAGTTTGTGTGTAAATTCCATTTATATTTTAAAAGATCTGTTAGTTGTGGAGAAATTGGTGACCATGGACAGGTAATAAAAAAAGGAAGAGTAATTAAAATATCACCTGAAAATGTAACAGAAACAGTAGGATTACAGAAAGCCTGTAATATGTAGTCCTTGCCTTCTGGCTAGTCACATAGTGTGGAAGCCAAAAAAACTCAGTTAAACAGAGCACAAAATGAAGACAATATACGAGCGAGCCAGAACATCCATTGGCCCTCAATCATACATGACCCAGTGGTTCCAACTTAATGTCAGCTTCCAAGTAGTTGCATCAAAATTCTCCCCTTAGTATGTGGTCAAATCATTTTAGACAGACTCATACTGATATCAATGAAAGAACAAAATTACATTATTTTGAAAATTCAACACTCCAATACTCAAAGCCCAAGTATTAAAATATAGAAATGGAAACCCTACGAAGGCCCATGTAAACAAATGGAGAAAAATAAACGAGGTTATTTTAATTATTTCATAAGGATATTTTCATGTCTTAGTAGATTGTAAATTCCAGTTTATGTGTTATACACCATGTGACTTCAGCATTAGAAATTCTATTATGAAATGATTTTATAAATACAGACATTTGAAAAGTGTGGAAAAAGTCTATTAACTGAAACTACATGTAAGATTTGGTGTTTCTTCCATTAGGATGTGTCAAATGACAGATTGCTGAACTACATTCTATCAGAATTCTACTTAGAATTATCTTGGAAATGAGACAGTAGCTGGTTGAAAAGTAAAAAAAAAAAATTTTAAATATGAAAAATTAAAAAGTGCCAGCAGTGTACTATTAGAGTATATTTCTTATATAAAAGGTACCTGGTGTTTTCTGTTGTTGTAGTGACTACATATGAATAAAATTTCTCATGAAATTACTCTTAATAGTGGAAGTAGGTTCTCTCCTCCACTTTGACTATGACCTTGTCTAAACAAGATAAGAATCGGAGAACTCAGAGGGCTTCCATAGCCTTGGAAACTCATGACTGGAGCATAGGGAGACTACTGATGCCATAGACAGGAGTGTCGATTGGTAAAGTCAACAACAGGAGTCACTGTGCACTTACTCCTCATGTAGGATCTCTGTCCTTAATGTGCTGTGCATTGAGATTTAATGCTATAACGAGTACTCAAATAATATATTTCACTTTGTGTTTCTATGGGGGTGCAAACTGTTGAAATCTTTACTTAATGTATACTAAACTGATCCTCTGTAAAAAAAAAAAAAAAAAAAAAAAAAAAAAAGAAAAAGAAATTATCAACTCCCAACTTGACTCTCACTGGGATTTTACATGACAATAGGTCTGATCTGATTTCATCATCATTTAAAAAAATCATCTATTATTTTTCACTTTATGTTTCTGTGTGGGAGCAAACTGTTGAAATCCTTACTTAATGTATACTAAGCTGATCTTCTGTATATTAAGATAATCGAAAATGAATCTTGATGTGAATGGAAGGGGAGAGGGAGTGGGAAAGGGGAGGGTAGTGGGTGGGAGGGACGGTATGTGGGGGAAGCCATTGTAATCCATAAATCATACTTTGGAAATTTATATTCATTAAATAAAAGTTAAAAAAATAGTGGAAGTAATTGGCTTGTTTTAAATGCATATATATTTTTTCTGTCCTGATTTAATACTAAATATCTCTGATCCATTGAATAAAATACATGGATCCATAGCAAGTGACATGTCCTAGACATATAAGGGGCCTTCAAACAATTTCTTAAATTTGAGCATTACAGAAACAACTATGTACGGATTTAAAAAAATCATACCAAAAGGAAGTTTTCTTTTAAGTAAATTTCTCCTTGAGGTTTTTGAAGTACCCTCATATACAATATATTCCTATTGTAACTTTCAGTCTGTATCTCAGTGGAAATCAACCAATATTTGCATGTTCAATGTTTTCATGTCATAACCATCTCTGACAAGCAAAATAATAAAATACTGAAATCCCTTGCTCTATGATGTTGAAAAGGGTAAGATTTAGAGAGGCTGCAGATAACAGAAAATTAGTCTGCATTTTATCTTAGTTTCCAGGATGACAATGTGTTGCCGTTCTAAAGTCAGCGTGGTGGGGTATTCACAAAGAGGCGACCAATCTAGTCAGATTATTTTCTGTCCTTCCCACTTTGCTCCTATCTCTAAAATGTTCAATACACACTTAATTAAATATTTACATAATAAACTATAATATTATCTATAACAAGAGACTTTTGGCTTAGGACTTATTGGATGGCAAAACAATTTGGTGTATGAAATTCTAATACCATGGTTCTTTCTGAACAATTCAGTTGAAGATAAATAGTGTAGTTGAAATCGGACGGAAGTCCACAGTTTGATTTTATAGGGCTAATGCATGAATCTATGCCCCATGAACACATGATCTTAAGAGTATAGATATATGTAATACACACACACATGCACACACACAGAGAGAAGTATCAAAAATGACCTTATTCTAAGAAACTGCAAAGTCAAATAAATAAAGAGCCTGGGAAGGCTGGGGAATCAGCATTTTATATAGATGACTGTAGATACTGAGAACCAATTATAAAGATATCATTTGGAATTTAAGAAGAATCCATTCTAAACGGGGCCTGGAATACTAGGATCATATTTTAGTCAAATTTCCTATGATGTTTCTACAAAGTAAAGAGAGTGTGGGGCACAATACACCCCAACAGCAGCAGAAAAGTATACGTTTCTAAGGATTTAAATAGTAAAGAAATTGATACATGATATGGAATCACAGGAGGAATTGTATGAATTTAACCTAGTAGATAGAGTGTCCATTTCACATATTGGAGTACATGGGTTCAGGTCTCAGCTCTGTTACTCACTCTAGACTCCTACTAATTGCAACCCTGGAAAACAGTAGTTAGGGCTGAACTCGACTCCTATAACCCAAGGAGGGAACTGGATTCTGCTCTCAATTCTGGGCTCCAGCCCTTGTTCAAACCTAGGTGTTGGGAGCATTTGGGAAATGAACCACCAAATAATGGAGTTTGTCTCTGTTTATCCCTCTCTCTCTTTTTTTTTCTTTCTCTCTCTCAAAGTAAATTAAAATAGAAATTTAAAGAGGGGCCTATATTGTAGCATAGCCAATTAAGCTGCCACTGTGATGCCTGCATCCCATACATATCAGAGAGTCAGTTGGAGTCCCAGCTGCTCCACTTCCAATCCAGCTCCCTCCTAATGCTTCTGAGAAGGCAATGGAAAATGGTCCAAGTGCTTGAGCCCCTACCGCACATGTGAAAGACTCAGATGGAATTCCACACTCCTGGCTTTGACCTGGCCCAGTGGATGGAAGATCTCTCTGTGTTCCTCTCTCTCTCTTTCAAACAAACAAATACATATATCTTTTTAAAAATTTGTGAATTCACAGGATGAGATTAATATAACAAAAGTAGAGGCTTGTGTTTGGCACAACAGTGAATGCACTGCTTTGGACACTGGTGTTTTTTATCAGAGGGCTCATGTCCTGGATCCACTTCCAATCTGGCTTTGTGACATAGCACAGCCTGGAGGCAGCAGACGATGGTCCAACTACTTGGGATCTTGCCACACACATAAATAACCCAATAAGTTCCAGGTTTTTGGCTTCAAATTGCCCCAACTCTCCACTGTTGCAAGCAATGAATGAAAGAGCAATGGAAAGATTGCTCTTTGTCCTCTGTTTTTCTCCCTGTGACTCAAATAAATAAATAAATAAACATTCTTAAGAAGAAAAATAGAATATGTTTAATACTTAAAGGAATTGACTAGGAGTATATTACTATCAATTACAAGACATGGAGAGGGAGCACAGGCTAATTATTAACTAATTTAAAAATTGTTTTACGGAGATAAAACAGAAAGTAGACCCCCAAAATAGTCACTAAAGCATTGTTCTACATAGAGGTAATCCCTAGAACAAAATGCAGTCTTTCCTGAATAATCCTTTTCTGTCTGTAAACAGTTCTAAAAATAGTTAGCAATAAGAAGAAATAGGTTTAAAGGACTAGAATGCCATCTAAGATTTTGGAACCAAATAAATATTGTACATAATTATAAAAAGCAATTAAAATGCATTCTTTCAAAATCAAAAGATGACAAAATTAACTAAAATTTTATTCAGAACTATATCAGAGGAAATTATTTCATTTGATTTTACAGATATTAGTTTGTATTCATCAGAATTTCATGACTTTAACTAAAATTCCTGAGAGGAATGACTTAAGGGGAAGAAAGGTCATTTGGGCTTAGAGTTTGGAGATTCTCAGTGCCAGGGCAGGTGACTCCAGCAGTTTTGCATCAGGTAGAGGCTATCAGCGATGCAGCGCATGGGGAGGAATGATCATAAGGTGAGCCAGGGAGCAAAGGAGGCACAGGAAGTGCATGTGACATATAAGCAACCCTCCTGAGAGTACTACCTTCCAAGGACCAATCCCCAGTGATCTAAACACCTTCCACTAGCCTCACCTCCATGACACCATAATTAGGACAAGTTTCTAACCTCAGCATACTGACATTCACCCATGCATTAACTGCATGAAACTCAGCGTTTAAATGCCTGCATGTGTTTGGGGAGTCAAATCCTCTTCAGACCTCTTCAAACACCATCCCTAAAGTTTGTACATAAGGGATATTCATTCCCCTCCATCCACTTGAAAGAATATTTCCCCTCACCCTGCCAAGGTTTGTGCTGGAATTCTAGGCATCATTCCCATGTTAACAGAACAACTGTGAACTGTCAAGTCTCTTTAAAGAATTTGTTCCCAAACTGTACCCAAAAACATCCACTTATATCGCATTAGTCAAAACATAAGTATATGCAACAGCCTACATAATCCACTATGGTCCCTGTGCCACTACTTCCCTAAGCTGGAATTCTGAAGCTAAGGAAATAGGGGAGAATAGATATTAGAGATACAGTTTACATTCTCTTCCATCAGTTTTTGCTAAATGAGTAATGTGCCAACGAGCAGGTATCAGGCATTTCTTGTCTCTTTCTAGGGAAAGAGTTGGTTGTTTAATCAATAGCCTAATGTACAAGGGAAGTTTGAAAGATTCAGAGGCAGTGAACTAAATGAGTATAAGAAGAATAAAATCCCTGCCACTTTTTACAGGGAAAAACTGCATAGCATGGTACAAAACAAAGCAATTGATAATAACCACAAATTACAAGAGCTCATTCTCATAAGACAGGAAAAATAGGAAGGTGATAGATAATTATAAATGTCATATTGAAGAAAATTTTATCTTTGTAAAATTCAGCACAGCAGAAAACTGTGTAAAAATTCAACATTTTGTAAAGTAAATGAAAAAGATTAGGATATCTGCCAATGTGTTAATAGCTTCATTTCAGATGTATGATATATTTAGATATTTTTAAATGGTATGTAAAATATTTAACAGTGCAGAAGACATACTTATATATATAATCACATTGACCATACTAGTAAATGCATACTTCATATATATATAAAGATATAACACAGTCATTGTCAAGCTCGTTTACTTTCAACTCAGAATTATTTATGTTGCATACTCACTTCCTTCCAAACATTTCAGACTGCTTTAAAATATTCTATTTACTGACTTTCTCAATTTTTTGAACATAATAAGCCATGGTATGCTGATATCACAGTTCTTTTTTGTGAGCTAATACTCGAGTCTGTCTTTTTAAAGATTTACTTATTCATTTGAAAGGCAGAGTCACAGAGAGGCAGAGAGAGAGAGAGAGAGAGAGAGAGAGAGAGAGATGGTGAGAGAGAGAGAGACAGAGAGAGATCTTACATCTGCTGGTTCACTCCAAAATGGTCGCAACAGCCAGAGCGGGGCCTATCAGAAACCAGGAGCCTGGAGGGTTTTCTGAGTCTCTCACACAAGGACTTGGGCCATCCTCTGCTGCTATCCCAGACCATAACAGAGAGCTGGATGGGAAGTAGAGCAGCCAGGACATGAAAGGGCACTCAAATGGGATGTCGGCACTGCAGGCGGCATCTTTACCCACTACACCACAGCACCAGCTCCTCAAGATTTTCTTAACTGGTGTGATTTCAGAACCTTTTCCCTTGCCTTCAATTTTTTACACATTGCATTACCCATTTAATGTGTCTGTTCTTTCATAATTCACATGTTCTTTATTTTCATTATTTATTTCATATTTAAATTTTGTTATATCAACAAATTATTTTCCTGTTTCTCATTACATTCATTGAACATTTTTTAAATAATCTTTTTTCATTTCCCTTCTAAAAATTTATTTGTTATACAAATTTCATATTTTTCATATATACAGAATTAGGAACATAATGGGACTTCCCTCTGCCCATCCTCCCTCCTGCCCATGCTCCAACCCTCCCTCACCCTCCCTCTCAGATACCCATTCTTAATTTCTACAGTGATCCATTTACAGTATACATAATGATCAGATAGTTAACCCTGCTCTAAGTAAGTTTAAAAAATAATATGAAGAGAAAGAAAACAAGCAAAAGAAAACATTGCTCCTCAATGGAAGAGACAAGGACTGTAAACAATCATCTATTCTAAAAATTTCTGTTTCACTCCAATACATTACATTTCAGGTATTCTATTTGTTACATTGGATCAGAGAAAACATACAATATCTGTCTTTTGGGGATTGGCTTATTTCACAAAGTATAATGGTTTCCAGTTGGCACTATCTTACTGCAAAAGACAGGATTTCATTTTCTTAACAGCTGAATATTATTCCATATATATATATATATATATACCATAATTTCTTTATCCAGTCTACAGTTGATGGACATCTGAGTTGATTCCATATCTTAGCTATTGTGACTTATGCTGCAATGAACATGGCAGTACTGGTAACTCTTTCTTATACTGATTTCTTTTGGTTTGGCAAATTCCTAGCAGTGGGATGGCTGCTGGGATGTTAGGTCTATATTCAGATTTGTGAGGTATCTCCATAATGTCTTCCATAGTGGTTGTACCAATTTACATTCCCACCAACATAAGATTAGGGTAACATTTTCCCTACATGCTCACCAGCATTTGTCATTTGTTCATTTCTGTATGTGAGCCATTCTAACTGGAGTGAGGTAAAACATACTTGTTTTGATTCACATTTCCCTGATGGCTAGTGATCCTGAGCATTTTCTTTCTTTTTTTAAAAAATATTTATTATTTATTTGAAAGTCAGAGTTACACACAGAGAGAAGGAGAGGCAAAGAGAGAGAGAGAGGTATTCCATCTGCAGGTTCACTCCGCAGATGGCCATAATGGCCAGAGCTGTGGAGATCCAAAGCCAGGAACCAGGAGCTTCTTCCGGGTCTCCCACAAAGGTGTGAGGGCCCAAGGACTTGGGCCATCTTCTACTGCTTTCCCAGGCCATAGCAGAGAGCTGGATTGGAAGTGGAGCAGCTGGGTCTCGAAGCGGCACCCATATGGAATGCTGGTGCTTCAGGCAAGAGCATTAACCCGCTGCACCACAGCACCGGCCCCAATCCTTAGCATTTTTGAGAGTCTTTGTTGGCCATTTGAAATTCTTCTCTTGAAAAAAGCCTGTGCAAGTACTTTGCCCATTTCTTCACTGGATTGTGTGTTTTGTTATTGAATTTCTTGACTCTTTGTAGATTCCGGATGTTAACCCTTTATCAATTGCAAGGTTTGCAAATATTTCCTCATTCTGTCAGTTTTCTCTGCACTCTGATGAGTGTTTCTTTTGTAATGCAGAAGCTTCTCATCTTGATGTAATCCCATTTGTCAATTTTGGATTTGATTGCCTGTGCTTCTATGGTGTTTTCCAAGAAGTGTTTGCCTATGCCACTGTTGTGTAGTGTTTCCTTCATGTTCTCTAATGATTTGATGGTATTGGGTCATACATTTAGATCTTTGATCCATTTTGAGTGGATTTTTTGTGTACAGTATAAGATAGGGGTCTAGTTTCATACTTCTGCAAGTGGATATCCAGTTTCCCCAGTATCATTTGTTAAAGAGACTGTTCTTGCTCCTTCATCAAAGATAAGTTGGCTGTAGATGATTAGATTGATTTCTGAAGTTTCTATTCTGTTTCGTTGGTCTACAAGTCTGTTTTTTGTGCCAGTATTAGGCTGTTTTGATTAAAACTGTCCTGTAGTACAACTTGAAATCAGGTATTGTGATGCATCTGGCTTTGATTTTGTTGTATAAAATTGCTTTAGCTATTTGGGGTCTATTGTGTTTCCAAATGAATTTTAGCGTAACTTTCTCAAGATCTGTGAAGAAAGTCTTTGGTATTTTGATTGGGATTGCATTGAATCTGTAAATTGCTTTTGATAATATCAACATTTTAATGATGTTGATTCTTCCAATCCATGAAATAGAAGGTTTTCCCATTTTTTAATCTTTTCTTCTATTTATTCCTTTAGTGTTTTGTAATTTTCATCATAGGGATCTTTGATATTCTTGGTTAAATTTATTCCAAGGTATTTTGTTCTTTTTGTAGCTATCTTGAATGGTACTCATCTTAAAAGTTCTTTCTCAGCTGTGATATTGTGTATACAAAGGTTATTGATTTTTGTGTTTTAATTTTATATCCTATCACTTTCCCAAACTCTTTTATTTGTACCAAAAGTCTCTCATTGGAGTCTTTTAGATCCCCTATATATAGGATCAAGTCGTCTGCAAATAAAGATAGTTTGACATCCTCCTTTAAATTTGTGTCACTGATTTTTTTTCTTGTCTAATGGTTCTGGCTAAAATCTGCAGGACTATATTGAATAGCAATAGTGAGAGTGGACATCCTTTTCTGATTCTGGATCTTAGGAGGAATGCTACCAGCTTTTCCCTATTCAAGAGTATGCTGGCCGTGGGTTTGACATATACTGCTTTGATTATGTTAGGAATATTCTTTCTATACCCATTTTGCTGGAAGTTTTTGTCATGAAAGGATATTCTATTTTATCAAATACTTTCCCTACATCTATTGGGATAATCATATCGTTATTGTTCTTCAATTTGTTAAAGTGATGTATCACATTGATTTATTTGTGAATGTTGAGCCATCCCTTCATACCAAGGATAAATCCCACTTGGTCTGGGTGAATGATCTTTCTGATGTATTATTGGATTTGATTGGCCAGAATTTTGTTGAGGATTTTTATGTTTATGTTCATCAGGGAAATTGGTCCATAGTTCTCTTTCTCTGTTGCGCCTTTCCCAGGTTTAGGCATTAAGGTGAAGGAACATTCCCCAACATAATCAAGGCAATTTAAGACAGACCCACAGCCAGCATCCTATTGAATGGGGAAAAGTTGGAAGCATTCCCACAAGATCCAGAACTAGATAAGGATGCCCACTCTCACCAATGCTATTCAATATACTCCTGGAAACTTTAGCCAGAGCCATTAGGCAAGAAAAAGAAATCAATGGGATTCAAATTGGTAAAGAGGAAATCAAAGTATCCATATTTTTAGATGAAATGATTCTATATGAAGCAGATACAAAAGACTCATAGAAGAGTTTGGTAAAGTACCAGGATATAAAATCATTACACAAAAAACAACAGGCTTTATTCATAGACAATTCCTTGGCACAGAAAGAACTTTTAAGATAATCCCATTCACAATAGCTATAAAAATAATCAAATATCTTAGAATAAATTTAATCACAGAGGTCAAAGATTTCTATGATCAAAATTACATAAAATTAAAGAAAAAAATAGATGATGATACCAAAAATTGGAAAAAAAAAACTTCCATTTTTATGGATTGGAAGAAACAGTGTAATCAAAATGTCCATTCTTCTGAAAGCAATTTACAGATTCAAGGCAATACCTAAATGCCTAAATTCATATGGAAACACAGGAGACCTTGAATAGTTAAGCAATCTTATACAACAAAAACAAAGCTGGGGGCAACAGAATACCAGATTTTGAGAATACTGCAAGGAAGTTATAATCAAAACAGCCTGGTACTGATACAAAAACAGAAGGATAGACCAATGGAACAGAATAAAAATGCCAGAAATCAATTCAAGCATCTACAACCAACGTATATTTGAACAAGGAGCAAAAAACAATCCCTGGAGCAAGGGCAGCCTCTTCAACAAATGGTGCTTGGAAAACTGGATTTCCACATGCAGAAATATGAAGCAGGACCCCTAACTTACACATTACACAAAAATCTACTCAAAATGATTAAAGACCTAACTATATGACCTGATACCATCAAGTATTATAAAGCATTGGAGAAATCCTTCAATATATTGGCACAGCCAGAGTTTTTGGAAGAGATCTCATAGGCACAGGCAATAAAAGCCAAAATTCATAAATGGTATTATATCAATTGAGAAGCTTCTGTTCTACATAAGAAATAGTCAGGAAAGTGAGGAGGGAACTAACAAAATGGGAGAAATTATTTGCAATCTATGCAGATGATAAAGGATTAATAATCAGAATATATAAAGAGATCAAGAAACCCTACAATAATAAAACAACCAATCCAGTTAAGAAATGGGCAAAGGACTTAAACATTTTTCAAAAGAGGAAATTCAGATGGCCAACAGACACATGAAAAAATTCTCAAGATCATTAGCCATCAGGGAAATGCAGAACAAAACCACAATGAGATGTCACCTCACCCCAGTTAGAAACTAGGCTTTCATACAGAAATCAACAAACAACAAATGGTGGCAAGGATGTGGGGAAAAAGGTACCCTAATCCACTGTTGGTGGGAATGTAAACTGGTAAAACCACCAAGGAAGAAAATTTGGAGATACCTCAGATATCTGAATATAGCCCTACTATATGACCCATATATCCCACTCCTTGGAATTTACCCAAGGGAAATGAAATCAGCAAATAAATGAAAGAATTATCAGCACCCCATATTTATTGCAGCTCAGTTCACAATAGTTAAGACATGGAATCAACCTAAATGCCCATCAACTAAAGACTGAATAAAGAAATTTTGAGATATGTACTCTAAGGAATACTACACAGTGGTAAAAAAATATTTTCAGTCATTTGCAAAAAAAGAAAAATGGATGAGTCTGGAAAACATCATACTTAGTGAAATAAGGCAGCCCTAAAGGAAAAATAAAATACCATATGTTCTCCCTGATTTGTGATAACTAATAGAGCACCTAATAGTTAATCTCTAGAAGTGAAATTTACACTTTGAGAAGCAATGACTTATCTTGACTGTTGGGGAATAGCCTTTTTTCTTCCTTAATACTATTGGCTGAACTCTTAACAAAGAGTTTATCATATGCATATAAAGTCAGTTGAAAATAGATCCCAGTAAAAAATAATAGTTGAATAAGAGAAGGAGGAGAAAGTTTGCAACTGTAAAGCTGTATAGTTCTGCATACATTCCTACAGACTTACCTCTAAGGGTACAATTTAAAAACTTGCCTTCTGATCCTAAACCCTGTTAAGCTGAGTGGTAAAAAATGCATTCTTAAGTGTTAAAGTGATCATGCTTAGTGTTAAATAGATCATATAGATAGGATTAAGTGTTAAAGGGTTCATAATTATGGTAAAAATAACAAATGATAGAATTAAAAGGAGAGTAATTTCCAACATGGGAAGCAGTCCACACAACAGACTCATAGAATGGGAATCACTCTAAATAGCACTCTGATCTCAGAATCAGCCCTTAAGGCATTCTGGTCTGGCTACAAAGCCCATGAGAGCATTTCAGGCATGGAAAGCCAAGATACTGTGCCAAAACAAAACAAAAAAAGTCTTATATGAAGGATCTCTGTGAGTGAGACCCCAGTAGAAAGAAAGGGCATACAAAGAAGGATATATTTTTCTCTGAAGGAAGGAGGGAACTTCTACTTTGCTTATGGCCTTGTCTAAATACTGATGAAGATTGTGGACAAAAAAGACTTCGATAGCCTTGTCAAGAGCCTTGGGTAATCACTGACATCAAACATTAGAATGTTACTTGTTAAATTAACAATAGGAATCACTGTGCACTTACCCCCCATGCAGGACCTCTGTCCTCAATGAGTTGTCCTATGAGAATTAACTGTAAAACTTATTCTTAAACAGTTTTTGTGTTGTGTGTGTATGTGCAAATTGTTGAAATCTTTACTTAGTATAGAGTTTATCTTCTGTGTATAAAGTTAATTGAAAATGGAGGATGGGACTAGAAATGGGAGAAAGAGATGGCGTGAGAATGGAAGTGGAATGGCAGGTATGGTGAGAAGTATCATTATATCCTAATGTTGTATTTATAAAATTTGTACTAATTAGATAAAAAGTTTCTTTTTGGAAAAAACAAAGATTTATTACTATAGTTTTAATATGTGGTTATTTTTAAATGAGGTCTATATGAGTGAATTTGACATATTTTTACTTGCTTATTGTTTGTATCCCTTGCCTATATTCCTGTTGTTCTGTAGTCTTTTTACTCTTTACTTTTTACTTTTTGAACTCTTTTTTTAGATTTATTTTATTTATTTGAAAGACAGAGTTACAGAGAGAGATAGAAACAGAGAGAAAAAGAGGTCTTCCATCTGCTGATTCACTACCAACATGGCTGCAATGGCCAGAACTCAGCCAATCCAAAGTCAGGAGTCAGAAGCTTCTTCTGGGTCTTGCATGTGGGTGCAGGAGCTCAGGAAGTTGGGGCATCCTCTGCTTCTTTCCCAGGCGCATTAGCAGGGAACTGTACCAGAAGCAGAGCAGCCAGGACTCTACCCAGAGCCTATTTGGGATGCTGGTGCTGTAGGCTGAGGCTTTAACCTGCTGGTCGACAGCACTAGCCTCTGTTGAACTCTTTTTTTAGTGAGCATTAAGCCTTTGGCTGTAATGTAAATTAAAAATGTGTTATCTCAAAGGTTGAAAAAGAAAAAGAGAGAAAGAAAAAGAGAAATAGTGGAAGGAAAGGAGGAAGGAAGAAGGCATGGACAGAGGAAGAGAAGTATTATATCCTTAGAATTGTATCTATGAACTGTATTAAATCTGTTCTGTATATTAATATAACATAAAAATGAAAATAGTGTTGTAGTAATTATCACATATTTGCTATGACGCTGAGAATATATTTTTTTAAATAAATTCCCTAAAACAAAACAAAAGAAAAGAAAAACTCTATGATTACATTTTGTAACTCAGATTGTCCATGAGCAGAAGGAACTTTGCTCTCTTGCTCAGTGAGGATGTTTGAAAACAAGTATATTCAAACATGGTTGATGGGATTTTAGATTGGATAATTCCTAGATTAATTATTTGGCTTCATCTACCTAAATTATACCTATATTATTCTAGAAAACCTAAAAAATATTGTGAACATATATTTACAAATTAATGTATGAAAAATATTTATCATAACATGAAAGCACAAGATTTAATTTATAGGTCCATCAGTAGTTTTCTTGGTAAGTGGAGCATAGTGCATCTATACAGTGAAATTAAAGGCATTTAAAAAAGGAAGAAGAAGAACAATTCACTCATGGAGTGCCACCAACAATTTCCACAATGCATTGAGTGAAAGAAAAATGGCAGAAAGAAAAAGAAATTAAAGGGATACAAATTGGGAAGGAAGAACTCAAACTATCCCTCTTTGCAGATGACATGATTCTTTATTTAGGGGACCCAAAGAACTCTACTAAGAGACTATTGGAACTCATAGAAGATTTTGGCAAAGTAGCAGGATATAAAATCAATGCACAAAAATCAACAGCCTTTGTATACACAGACAATGCCATGGCTGAGGAAGAACTTCTAAGATCAATCCCATTCACAATAGCTACAAAAACAATCAAATACCTTGGAATAAACTTAACCAAGGACATTAAAGATCTCTACGATGAAAATTACAAAACCTTAAAGAAAGAAATAGAAGAGGATACCAAGAAATGGAAAAATCTTCTATGCTCATGGATTGGAAGAATCAATATCATCAAAATGTCCATTCTCCCAAAAGCAATTTATAGATTGAATGCAATACCAATCAAGATACCGAAGACCTTCTTCTCAGATCTGGAAAAATTGGTGCTGAAATTTATATGGAGGCACAAGAGACCTGGAATAGCTAAAGCAATCTTCTACAACAAAAACAAAGCCGGAGGCATCACAATACCAGATTTCAGGACATACTACAGGGCAGTTGTAATCAAAACAGCATGGTACTGGTACAGAAACAGATGGATAGACCAATGGAACAGAATTGAAACACCAGAAATCAACCCAAACATCTACAGCCAACTTATATTTGATCAAGGATCTAAAACCAACTCCTGGAGCAAGGACAGTCTATTCAATAAATGGTGCTGGGAAAACTGGATTTCCACATGCAAAACTATGAAGCAAGACCCCTACCTTACACCTTACACAAAAATCCACTCAACATGGATTAAAGACCTAAATCTACGACCTGACACCATCAAGTTATTAGAGAACATTGGAGAAACCCTTCAAGATATTGGCACAGGCAAAGAGTTTCTGGAAAAGACCCAGGAGGCACAGGCAGTCAAAGCCAAAATCAACTATTGGGATTGCATCAAATTGAGAAGTTTCTGTACTGCAAAAGAAACAGTCAGGAGAGTGAAGAGGCAACCGACAGAATGGGAAAAAATATTTGCAAACTATGCAACAGATAAAGGGTTAATAACCAGAATCTACAAAGAGATCAAGAAACTCCACAAAAACAAAACCAACAACCCACTTAAGAGATGGGCCAAGGACCTCAATAGACATTTTTCAAAAGAGGAAATCCAAATGGCCAACAGGCACATGAAAAAATGTTCAAGGTCATTAGCAATCAGGGAAATGCAAATCAAAACCACAATGAGGTTTCACCTCACCCCGGTTAGAATGGCTCACATTCAGAAATCTACCAACAACAGATGCTGGCGAGGATGTAGGGAAAAAGGGACACTAACCCACTGTTGGTGGGAATGCAAACTGGTCAAGCCACTATGGAAGTCAGTCTGGAGATTCCTCAGAAACCTGAAGATAACCCTACCGTTCGACCCAGCCATCCCACTCCTTGGAATTTACCCAAAGGAATTCAAATTGGCAAACAAAAAAGCGGTCTGCAGCCTAATGTTTATTGCAGCTCAATTCACAATAGCTAAGACCTGGAACCAACCTAAATGCCCATCAACGGTAGACTGGATAAAGAAATTATGGGATATGTACTCTTTAGAATACTACACCGCAGTAAGAAACAACGAAATCCAGTCATTTGCAACAAAATGGAGGAATCTGGAACACATCATGCTGAGTGAAATAAGCCAGTCCCAAAGGGACAAATACCATATGTTCCCCCTGATCGGTGACAACTGACTGAACAGCAAAAAGGAAACCTCCTGAAGTGAAATGGACACTATGGGAAACGGTGACTTGATCAGCATAGCCCTGACTGTTAATGAACAACTTAATACATTATCCCTCTTAGTAGTTTTTTTGTCTGTTCTACTTAATATGACCAGTTTAATTCTGTAATTAATACACAGTTATTCTTAAGTGTTGAAAATTAACTGAAATGTGATCCCTGTTAAACATAAGAGTGGGAATAAGAGAGGGAAGAGATGTATAATTTGGGACATGCTCAAGCTGACTTGCCCCAAATGGTAGAGTTAAAGACATAACAGGGGATTCCAATTCAATCCCATCGAGGTGGCATGTACCAATGCCATCTCACTATTCCAAGTGATCAATTTCAGTTCACAATTGATCATAATGAAAGGACTAAGAGTCAAAGGGAGCACATAAACAAGTCTAGTACCTGCTAACACTAACCGATGGAATAAATAAAGGGGAGAGTGATCCAACATGGGAAGTGAGATACTCAGCAGACTCATAGAATGGCAGATGTCCTAAATAGCACTCTGGCCTCAGAATCAGCCCTAAAGGCATTCAGATCTGGCTGAAAAGCCCATGAGAGTATTTCAGGCATGGAAAGCCAAGACACTCTGGCAAAAGATCTCTGTGAGTGAGATCCCAGTGGAAAGAACAGGTCTTCAAAGAAGGAGGTACCTTTCTCTGAAGGGAGGAGAGAACCTCCACTTTGACTATGACTTTGTCTAAACAAGATAAGAGTCGGAGAACTCAGAGGGCTTCCATAGCCTTGGAAACTCATGACTGGAGCATAGGGAGATTACTGATGCCATAGAGAGGAGTGTCAATTGGTAAAGTCAACAACAGGAGTCACTGTGCACTTACTCCTCATGTAGGATCTCTGTCCTTAATGTGCTGTGCATTGAGATTTAATGCTATAACGAGTACTCAAACAATATATTTCACTTTGTGTTTCTATGGGGGTGCAAACTGTTGAAATCTTTACTTAATGTATACTAAACTGATCCTCTGTAAAAAAAAAAAAAAAAAAAAAAAAAAAAAAAAAAAAAAGAAATTATCAACTCCCAACTTGACTCTCACTGGGATTAAACATGACAATAGGTCTGATCTGATTTCATCATCATTTAAAAAAAATCATCTATTATTTTTCACTTTATGTTTCTGTGTGGGAGCAAACTGTTGAAATCCTTACTTAATGTAAACTAAGCTGATCTTCTGTATATTAAGATAATCGAAAATGAATCTTGATGTGAATGGAAGGGGAGAGGGAGTGGGAAAGGGGAGGGTAGTGGGTGGGAGGGACGGTATGTGGGGGAAGCCATTGTAATCCATAAATCGTACTTTGGAAATTTATATTCATTAAATAAAAGTTAAAAAAAAAGAAAAATGGCAGAGTGATATGTGTGATATAACAATGTTTTGTTAAAAGCAAATAAAAGTTAATATATGCTTATTTGCAAACTCTAAGCATGGAATAATTTTAGAAATAAAAGTGGTTGTATTTAGGGAAGAACGTCAGTAACTAGGAAACAATGAAGGAAAAAATATACTTGATACACCATTTTGCACTACTTTAGTGTTGAATGATTCATGTAAATTACTATATATCAAAACATGTAAAGTTAAATCTTAAAATAAATATCACATTATTTCAGGAAATGAATTATGAGAGTCTGTATGAAGTAATAGCTGGACTTGGAAAAACAAATCACATATGTGATATTTTTAGACAGAATTGGGACATTTGGAATATATTATAAGATATCTTAATAGAGTTGAAACTCTGCCTTGCATGAAATGTTGATACAGATACATAACACTGATATAAATAAAAATATCATCAACATTTAGACACTACTTTTTGATAGTAAAAGGGATACCGTCTGAGATGGATTAAGGGATGGCGATGGAGATACATTCGTGAAATCCATTAAAAAGGGATTATAGAATAATGGTTCTATGAAGAAAAGAGTTGCACTGTAGAAATTGTTGGAGGACTGAATTTAAGAATTGGATGGTATCCAACCATATCCAAGGTTGCCAGAGATTCAGCTCACTGCACCAAGAATTATTGACACTATAAAATGTGTAATGTCTTTTATTGAGTATAATCCACAAACTCTAAGTCCCTTGCTAGTGGCGTTTGTATTTAACTTAAATTACACAGAGAAGGTATTCATATAATAGAGTCGTCCAAACTGATTAAAGAGTCATGAAAAATTTAAATGGATCTATGTTTTTTTTTCTATATGGTCAATTGTACAAAATATATTTGAGAGATATAGAAAAATGGATATTGAGAGAAGAGTGTTGTGCTCGCTTCGGCAGCACTTATACTAAAAATTGGAATGATACAGAGAGAGGAGTGTCTTTGGAAATCTTCAGGTGTCAATCATAGAAGAAAAGATGTTGCGGAAAGAACTTGACAAAGAAATAAATAGAATCCTGAGTAAAGAAAAGTTTTGCTTAAGCAGAATCAAGGAAGTCAAACAAACTATGAAAAAAAATATAAGAACTCTCATTTTGCAATACCAGAGTAGAAAATGTCAGTGGACAAGGACATGCTAAGAGAGGAAAAAGCTGATTTAATAATAGAAAAAGAAAGGTTTTGAAGGGGAGCAGAAGAGAATTCAGGTTACTTTCAAAAAGAGAACATCTTCATTTCTTTCTTACATTATAGAGGAAAGCATGGGTAGTGCAAGTGTTCCAAGAAATTAACAGAATAAGAGAGAAAGAGACAGAGAAAGAGAGAAAGGGCTCTAAATGTTGAGTTAAAGGGATAATCCTTTGTCTCCTAGATGATGAGTTCTTTTCATAACCTGTTAGATGCCACACACTGTAGACACTTAAAATTCAAGGTAAATGCATTGATACAGAGAAGATCGGTCTACCTCCCTGAGAATAACAATCAAGGTTAAATGTTAAATGGAGAGTACTTTTGTCACCCAAAAGGAAATGAAAACCAAAATTAACTTGGGACTTGGTTAAAATAAGTCCATATAAGTTAATGCTTAAATTCTTCTAGGGTACATGTATTGTGTTACAAATCTCCAATGGGAATAATATAATAGTTTAGCCTTTTTCATATTTTTATCAATTATTATAGGGTTACCCTGTGAAATTTAATCACAATTCTCCCTTAACCTCAGTTTAAGTATAAATAAAATAATAGGCCAATGATGACTTATACAACTTCCAAGCACAATAAGTATTATTATCTAATCAAACATGTATGTAGTGGAATGTGCAAAATTGTGGTGTTTGCTTCTGCACTTTAACTGGCAATTTAAATACTTATTTTCTGTAGCTTATCATCACTGATTTTCTTGGGGAGCATGAGGTATACATGTGGTTATTTGACACAGTTATGGCTTGCAATGATAATAATAAAAAAACTTCACTTACACTTTTGAAGGTATTTTCATCCTATCATATATATCAGAGGAGGCTGAGGAACCAAGGTTTACCTAAGGTGAAAAGAAAAAGAAAACTAATTTTTTGCATCAGACGATGGAGTTAAAAAAGAAAAGACCATTTCTAATTCTTCCTGTGACACTAGTGAGCACGCCTCAGTACCTTTGGGACTCTCTCTTGGGAGCTGTTATTAGATAAAGGGAAGACTGGCTTCCTCTCATAATGTCTTTGCCTGTCTGGAGAATGCCAGAGGCAGGCACTTGCAGGTTATGCGATGCTTCAGTGGTAGCATCGGGATATTATGATACACTTCAAGGGCTCTCCATCAAGTCAAGAGACATACACGGACATACTTTTGTGTCAAGGAACATCATTTTATTTTCTTCTGCAATTCTATGTTTAAGTAACTTGTCAGTGGAATAGCAAAAAATAAAAGAAGTATTATAAAGCAGTGAGTTTCAATCACTCAGTGTTTCCTTGCGTTTGCTGTTTGTTATTTTCACGAGACTAACAGTCATTTCAAGACAAGGTCTAATATTCTCTAGATACTGTCATTTATGGTTCAATTTCTCCTGTTTGATTAGCCATTTTATGCTTTACCTTCTTTTGCATTTTCCTAGTAATATCAAAATGCATCAATGTTTCATATATCCAGAGGATCCTCACAATAATGTTAATAACTGGAGCCAGCGGGGTGGTGGGGGATATGGTTAATAATCCATCACAATATTCATGTTAAGAAATTGCAGCAATTACACATTGAAGTTTTGTGTTTCCGCCTCATTGACTCAATTCTTAGGAAGTAGCTGTTATTCAAGGCCACTGCTTTTATTCTTTCTTTTCTGATAAATTTGTTATTTTCTTTCCTCTAATTTTTTTTTTACTTTTTATTTATTATTTTAGAGATAGAGAGAGAAAGAGCAAAGGCAGGGAGGGAGCTCCTATTCACTGACCCACTCCCCAAATGCCTACATCAGCCAGATCTGAGCCAGGCCAAAGGTGAGAGACTGAAACTGATGACACGGGTGGCAAAGACTCAAGTACTTGAGCTATTATCTGCTGCCTCTCAGGGTATGCATTAGCTGGAAGATAGAATTGGGAGCCTCAGACACAAATGCCCTGATATGAGGGATGTGGACATCACAACTGCTATATCAAACACCCACCACTTAATTTTTATTTATTTGAGAAGCAAAGAGACAGAAACAGAGAGAGATGGCTCCCATCCATGAGTTCATTTCCCGAAAGGCCCACAATGGCCAAGGCTGGACCAAGTTGAACTCAATCCAGATCTCCCATTTATATGACAGGAACCCAATTAATTGAGCTGTAATCTACTGCCCCCAGGAGCTTCATTAGCAGGGACCTAGAGTCAGTAGCCTAATTTGGGCATTTAACCCAGGCACTCCAACTGGAAACTCAGATGTATTAACTAACGTCTTAAGAACTAGGTAAAATTCCTGCCCATCAGTGTGTTTTTTAAGAAATTTCTTTTTTTTTCTTTTTTTTTTTTGACAGACAGTGAGAGAGAAAGAGAGAAAGGTCTTCCTTCCGTTGGTTCACCCCCCACCCCCAAATGGCCACTATGGCTGGTGCACTACACTGATCCAAAGCCAGGAGCCAGGTGCTCCTTCCTAGTCTCCCATGCGGGTGCAGGGCCCAAGCACTTGGGCCAACCTCCACTGCCTTCCCGGGCAACAGAAGAGAGCTGGACTGGAAGAGGAGCAACTGGGACTAGAACCCGGTGCCCATATGGGATGCTGGCACTGCAGGCAGAGGATTAGCCACACAAACCACAGCGCCGGCCCCATTTAAGAAATTTCTAAATCAATATTTTTCTCTTATAAAATATAATAATTAGATCAAGAATTAGAATTCCTTGTGTGGGCACATCAACTTTAAATATTTTTTCATTTTTTGTGGCTAATTCCATTTGGCACTTCATGTGATTATTTTACAGAAAAAAAGGGGGGTATAGGTTTAACTTTTCATGTAAGCTATTGCAACAAGTGATCAAATTGATTTGTATTTTCCTCTGTATTTTGTTCCTCAACAGAAAAACAATAATTCTTGTATATAAAGATTAGGAAAATTACTTTAGAAAAAATCTACATGGATCCCAAGCACAAGCTCATTATTCTCAAAACATGGAGATAAGCTTGATCTAACTAATGCTACTGAAAGTAAACTCCAAACATATTTGTGACTTGGAGTTTCAAGAACGATTCTGAGTAAGTTGTCATGTTTAGAGGTCTACAAGGTTGCCAAGGACTTATTAGCCGTGACTAATATTGAAATCTGTAAAACTTAAGGTTACTACAGAGATAAAAGCAGAGAACAGCAAAACTAGTTATCTATCTACACTGAATCAATGTGTTATTTGTACTCGAGGGCTAAAATTAGGGACACTATGAAGATTGATAAAGCATGCTGTACTTGAGTGGGCTGTGAGATAATTATCGGATAGTCTACTGCATTCAAACTGAAACAAAAAAGTAATATAAAGTAATATATCAATATGGGATGCATTTTTTGAGAATAGTGATGTTTAATTAATCTATTCTAAATTTGGTTTATCACAAATTGATGAGAATACTGTTGTTGAGCTGTATTAACTGTGGAGATAAATGAAGTTAAGAAAATTTGAGGAGCAGGCATTTGGCATGGCAATTGCACCAATGCTTGGGATGCCCATACCCTATATCAGACTACCTAATTCAAGCTCTGGCTATTCAACTTCCTATCTGTTTCTGCTGATGCACACACTGGGAGACGACAGATGATGGCTCAGGCATTTGGGTCCCTGCCACCCACATGGACTCGTGGATGGAATTCCTGGCTCCTGACTTCAACCTGACCCATCTAGTACTGTTGCAGTCATTTGGGATGTGAACCAGCAGATGGAAGATATTCTTATTCTCTCTCCTGTCTCTCTTTCTCCCTCTCCCTCGCTATCCTCACCCTCTTCCCTCTCGTCCTCCCTTCTTTTCAAATAAATAATACATAAATCTTAAATAAAAACAACTTCATAGTAAATTATAATATAATATCAACTACATGTTATCACAGTAATTCAACTCTATCATTTATGAAAAGGAATTAGTAGAATTCAAAGATAAAGATTCAGTTTTAAGTAAATGAATATTAACAGTAAAATTTGGGAAGAAGAAACATGTAAAGCAAAATGGTAAAAAGTGATTTTGAATTAAATGGTAAGAAAAAATGTGATAACTAACTTGGAATTAGTTATGCTAATATTTAAGGACATAAGTTTAAAAAGTGAAAAGATGGATAAATTTAATGATGCAACCCACCAAGAAGTATATTAAAAAACCTATAGAGATTTACAGGGAAATTATTAAATAATTAAACATGGCAGGGTCTTTTAAAAGCATTATCCTGAGAACTGAAAATTCAATCAGTGCGGGAGAGGATATGAAAAATTTGTGTTGAAAACAAAAGGTTCAATCTGATGCATTTGTGCATACACAATTTAATTCTACATTGGTATCTTCATGCTGCTGTATGATGTTCATTGGAAATACACGATAACTGATTATTTACTTGATTACAAATAAATCTTTAATGTGTTGAAAATACAGATTAATGTATATATGTCTTTTAATGAAAATACAATGGCTAAGAGAAAGATTTCAAGAATTGTTCCAACAATTCCTCTGGTCTAACAGTCTACAAACAAAGAGGAAGAGAGTTTAAAGATATTTGACATATTTTTACTGTTTGATCATTATTTTAGACTTTCCTTTTGAGAATTTTGTACTAAACATACTAATTTACCATTTACAGCTTTACTGTACTTCTTTTTACTCTTTTCCCTGAGGATACCTAAGCTACATGTTAGCATTCAATACATTATCTATGACATGAACAGAGATATTCAGTAAAAACCAGCAGCAAACATATGAAACAGTTAAAATCTAGAGTTCCCCTCAATAAAACTGAGACAAGATAATGGCACATAGAATTATTATATTATTGATATTAATTTGAAGGTTTAAAGTCATAGAAGACAAAAAATAAATATTATATTAAAGAAGACAGTTACTCATCATTACTGAGACTGCACTGGTACACTTATAAATAATCAAATACTAGAAATAGTATAAGCATTAAAATAGATCATAAACAAATAAATCACAAGCTATTTGAGTCTCAAATTGTTATAAATAAGCCAACAATAATAGAAACATCAATCTTTTCCAATTAATGTAGAAAATGACTACAATTCTGAGCCATCACAAATTAGTTGTATTTGTTTCAGTATTTGGTCAATTATTCTAAATTTAAAACTGTTAAATATATGCGAGTATGGGTATTTTAAAGGAGAAATTGTGAGAGAGGCATGGTTTGTCTTATACTTCCTTACAAGCATTATTTAATTGATATTTTAAATAATTCTGATTTTCTTTTTAACCAACATCTATTGTACTCAATATAATGCAGCTTTTGGATAATTATCCTACTGTCTCCTTAGAGAAACCCATTCTACTCCAATTACTGTGGTGTTACATCTGTCTGTGAAACACGCCAAGCTCAATTCTGCCCCAGGAATATACACTTTACTTTTCCATGAGTAAGAAAGATCCACCCTGCCCAGATGTTCACATGGTACTTCCTCACTTCCTGTGGAGATCTGTTCAAACCTCATTTACTCAGGAAGATATTTCCTAGCCATCTCACCTAAAGTAAGTGTCCTTTATTTTTACTATATTCTAAGCCTTTGTCCAAAATTATATTCCTACTTAATGCTTATCACTACCAGATATTATGTAGCAAATGTATTTGTTCATTTAGAAGATTGTTTCCCTCAATAAAAATGTAAGCTTCTTAATGTCAGAAACTTTTTCTCGTTTTATTTTGTTTTGTTTCATAAAGATTTATATATTTATTTATTTAAAAGGCAGAATCACACACACACACACACACATAGTGAGAGACAGAGACAGAGAGACTGAGAGAGACAGAGAGAAAGAGGAAAAGAATCTTCCATCCACTGATTTATTCCCCAAATGCCATCAGTGGCTAGGGGTTGGCCGGGCTGAAACTGGGAGCATGGAACTCTATCTGGGTCTCTTACATGGGTGGGAGAAGCCCAAAAACTTGGGTGATCTATGACTCTCCTAGGCACATTAGCAGGGAGCTGGATTGGAAGCAGAACAGCTGGGACTGGAATCAGCACTCAATATGAGATGCTGGCATCACAAACAGAGACTAACCTGGTGCACCACAACTCCAGCGATGTTGCTGTTGATTCGTTCTGAGAGGAGGAGCCGGTGGGGGCAAGAGGCACGGAGTCACCACACAGACTCTAGGAGCCAGGTGAAAGCAGGCCAGAGAAGAGCAGACTCATTTATTTCAGTTGCTACAGCAGCTTATATAGCCAAGGCAGCCAATCTGGTCAAGGGGTGGTCTATGCCCTAACCAATCACAGCCTGTTACCAGGCAGTTTCCAAAGCCATCCAATCACAGTCTGTTGCCAGGCAGGCTCCATTGTCATGTGGTTTCTGAAACCATCCAATCACAGCCTGTTGCCAGGCAGTTTCCTTTGCCAGCGGCCATCTTGGCATGGCTTTCTCATTCCACCACACAGCCCTGGTCAGGGGCTTTTGCCAGTACAAAAGCAATGTTTAATACATAGCTGATGCTCACAAATAGTTGCTGAATGAAAAAGCATTTCAGTAATAAGCTTCCATGCTTAGAGCGTGTGCATGAGATCTTCTCCCTTGTGCTCTGGTATTTGGGATCCATAGATAGGCTACATCTCTGTTCAACAGAAGTATAATTTCTGTCCAAGGAAGTAGACATCCCTTTCTCTATTATTCTTGGGAGACATAGACCTTGGACAGGTGTGAGAGTAATTCTCTTTTTAATACTTGCCAATATTAGACTCTGGAGATTCCTGTCACTCATAAGTTTTCATACAAAGAAGTCTTTTGAATATGAACGTAACTTAAGAGTCAAAAGTGAGATGGCCATCTAGCTAAGGAAGAAGACTTTAAAGAGTATTGGGGTAATAGGCCTGGATCTTTTGATTTGAGACACTGCTCGGGTCTGATTTATTCTACATATGAGTTCTGCCCAATATCATTATTAATAGTTACTATTAACTATTAACTGGTACAGTCCATCTTCACATTTATTCCTGTGATTTTATTTGTAATCATCAGATGAGAGATGTGGAGGGATCCCTAGGTTAGTGTGGATGGGGTGTAGATAGATACTTGTGATGAAATGACAGTGAAGAACTTGTATATAGTACTAAAAACTTAATCTTATTTTGGAGGCAATAGTAAGTGAACACTTTTAAGCCAAACAGCAACATAATCATTTTATATTTCGAAAATTCTCAATCTGGCAACAGTCTGGAGAAGCAAAGATGGTGGAGTCCTGAGGTAGAGACCAGTTACAGGCCTAATTAGTTCATAGGAGAAGGTATGAATGTCTGGAATGAGTAGTGGCCCTGTAAATAAATATTCAAATATATAAAAGTTAACATTGACTATGCATTTTCTACTCTTGGAAGCCAGTGAAGCAGAGAGGCTTATGATGGATTAGAACATCAGACTAAAATGAAATATGGGTGATGGAATCTTCAAAGGAGGTAATAGGAAGAGAATACTTGGGAAGGAGAGTTTGAATTCATTCTTGGGGAGACGTATTGAGTTATCATTGAAAAATGCAATAATAGATTATATGTTGATAGGAATCTAAATATAACACACACTCTTTGAAAATAATTATTTTTATATTTAACATGGCACAGATAACAAATGTAGGTTATTTATTGTAAAAATTAAAATGCCTCCCACACAGAAACATAAATGGGAGCAAACTGTTGAAATCTTTACTTAACGTATGCTAAACTGATCTTCTGTATATAAAGAGAATCGAAAATGAATCTTGATGTGAATGGAAGGGGAGAGGGAGTGGGAAAGGGGAGGGTTGCGGGTTGGAGGGACGTCATGGGGGGAAGCCATTGTAATCCATAAGCTGTACTTTGGAAATTTATATTCATTAAATAAAAGTTAAAAAAAATTAAAATGCCTAAAAAATACCAAGAAAGTATATATCAATAATGCACATTAGAATTGTTTTGCTACTGAAAGATCCAAATTAATTTTTGGTTTGTAAAACCCCTTCCCATTTTTTCCCACAACATTAATTTTTATAATGAATAAACAAATAAAGCAAGGTGTTTTACAGAGAGAAGATATTTAAATGTAGTTCATATTATTTTAACAGTTTGATATATATTAAACTTTCTGTTTGATAAATTTATACTGAAATTTATAGTTTGCAGTTTACTGCTTACAACTGTGCTGGGTTTATTTTCTCTTCTCCCTAAAGATGCCTAAAACTGTGTTTGATATGTGTTAGTACTAAATCTCTTTTAAGAAAATCTCACATTTGACAAAATGATATGCTGCAGATTGTCTCTGAAGAAATATAGTAACACAAATGAATTGGGCCCTATGAATTCCTTTTTCAGTAAAAACTTTTACTTGATTTCCAGTTGCTCAAAGGAATCATCTCTCTGGGAAAACAAAGAGACACAGCAATATTGAAAAGAATCCTGGGCTTTATTGAGGTCAAAACACCTTAGAGGTGGTTTCATCCAAACCATTCATCTTGCAAATAAGGAAATTGAGGCCAATCTAAGGTCCTATAGCTCATTTCATGGCATTGCTGGAATTAGAAATACCATCTTCTGGCTTTCAGTCTAGTGCTTTTAAATTATTATTATTATTATTATTATTATTATTATATTCCATTGTGGTCCTGTTCATGACACCTCTGAAAGTGAGTTCTCACAAACTCTCTATGCATGATTCATGGTGTTTCTGAAAGAAACACTTCCCCTGCAAAAAACGTCTGCCAAGAATTCTGCTACTAAGAGCTCCCACTGGGCAAGGGGTCCCTAGACAGAACACTGTGCAAGCTATAATGAGCAAAATAATGTCTCCATTCTCTAGTGACCTGGAGGCTTCCCAATGTAGACTTTTTAATGAAAATTTTAAGCAAGAATTTCAACTGTCTACCTTCTGGGCTTCATCCCAAGAGACAGTGCCAGCACTCAGCAATGTGAAATTTTGGGGCAACAAGGGGATTTGTTTAGGCCATATTTTTTCCCTTTTTGAAATCAGCATGATCTCTCAGGCTTTTCAGCAGCTGACCAATTAAACCCTTTTTAAAAAACATTTATTTAATAAATATAAATTTTCATGGTACAGCTTTTAGATTACAGTGGCTGTCCCCCCCCCCATAACTTCCCTCCCACCTGCAACTATCCCATCTCCTACTCGCTCTCCCCTTCCATTCACATCAAGATTCATTTTCAATTATCTTTATATACAGACAATCAATTTAGTATATACTAAGTAAATATTTCAACAGTTTGCACCCACACAGAAACAAAGTGTAAAGTACTGTTTGAGTACTAGTTATAGCATTAATTCACATTGGACAACACATTAAGGACAGAGATCCTACATGGGGATTAAGCGCACAGTGACTCCTGTTGTTGACTTAACAAATTGACACTCTTGTTTATGGCATCAGTAATCACCCTAGGCTCTAGTCATGAGTTGCCAAGGCTATGGAAGCCTTTTGAGTTCGCCAACTCCAATCTTATTTAGACAAGGTCATAGTCAAAGTGGAAGTTTTCTCCTCCCTTCAGAGAAAGGTACCTCCTTCAATTAAACCCTTAAGGCATCAATCAACACTATCTCCTGAATGGTACAGAATGGATTCATGAAAAAAGTTATCAAATAAGTATACTACTATAATGAACAGCTTCTGTAAGAGATTAAAATGAAGTCCTTAATTTCTGTCCAATGAACATTCATCTCTGTTTTGAAATACAGACTCTCAAATTAAAGCCACTTCGATTATGCTGACTTACATTTACATTGTCCCAAACAGTCACTATAACAACAAATACGAACCATGACAATGACAATAATTTCAGTGTTGTTCCCTAATAGCTATAGGTCACCATGATGGACTTTTGGAGCATAATCCATTATCCAGGAACTTTCCACATTTATTTCATTAATATTTCATAACTGTTGCTTTGTTTTCACAATAGCTGTGTGTATTTTTCAGACCCAGAGTGCTAACACTGTGTTATATTAAAATCATACACTTTGTCCATATTCCATTAAATTAGAGAGAAGCAATGATGATTGCTACTCACATAAACTAATTGTAATTCATTCTATCTTTCTATCTCTCTATAGATAGATAGATAGATAGATAGATAGATAGATATAGATGTATTTATCTTAAGTTGGATGCTTAGAAAACATATGCATTATTTATACCCATGATTTAATATATAATTTCTTTTCAAAAAAGGTATTTTCTTGGTGATAGCATAAGCCTATACTAAAAAATTAAATACTTTAATCATGTTATCCAAATATAATTTACAGTAATGGAAAACCATAATTGTGTTTTTAATCATACTCACACTGGGAAGCTGGTTTATTAGGCAACATAATCATTTGAATATTTCCTCCCCCAGTTACTAACCCCCTTTTTTATACCTACTAATTTTAGAGTAGAATATATAACTCCAACTACCTGCCACTTTTTCAGAAGGTTTGTAACTCTAGTTGCTTAATTCCAGTTCAGTTCATAGTATGTGTGTGTTCTTCAGCACATTGTTATGAATAGCTGAGACACGCACAGTGGAGGGATACTTCAAACTCTGTTCTCCTGCTTTAAGAGCACTTCACATATTTCCAAGTATTTTAAGTGTCTTATTTATACCCCAAATGAAAACATATTGCTTATTTTCTGAAATAACTAAACAAAAAAATAAACAATAAAAGGGAAAATAAAGACCTAAGTGATTGGTAAAATCCAGAGTTATTTACTAAAGGTTAAAATAACCCAAATAAATCACCCAAAAACTGATTTCCCAGTCAGTCAAAGAAAATGAGCTGGATTCAGTGAGACAAAGTAATCACTTTAGCTGAAGCTAGAATACTTAGAAATAGCAGGTGGTCAGAGCAAACACTGTGGTGCAGTGAGTTAAGCCACCACCTGCATCACATTTGGGTGCCAGTTCCAGTCCCAGCTGCTCCATTTCCGATCCTGCTCCCTCCTAATGTTCCTTGGAAAGCAGCAGAGTATGGCCCACGTGTTTAGGCCCCTATACCCATGTGGTGGAACCTCAGATGAAACTCATGACTCCTGGCTTCACACAGCCCAGCCTTGACCATTGTGGAGTGAACCAGTGGATGGAACATCTCTCTCTCTTTCTCTCTCTCTCTCTCTTTTTCTATAACTCTTTCAAATAAAAAAGGATCTCAATAGGAAAACTGAAAAATGAAGAAAACAAACAATAAAAGAGATGGCAGGTGGCAGATTGAGTAAAAGAAAGGCAAAAAAAAAAAAAGAAAGATATGTCTGTGTGTATCAGTATTGCTGCAAATGTACTTTTGTAAAACTTTGTTTTATAACTTTGTCAAACCACTGGGCGAGAACATTATATTACCTTGATTATAGTGATCTGTGATTACTTTAAAATTTACTGTGTATGGGTGAAATGGTCATTTTTCCATTGTTTATAGCCATTGTCTATATTGCCACTAAACTAGGGTCTTTTTGCTTTTTTACTTGTTAAACTTCTTGTTTGTAAAGCATTATATCTTTTTAGTGTCATGCAATTTTAAAACATATTCTCTCAAAAACTGAAAAAAAAATTAAAGAAAGGGAGAGAGAAGGTTGGTAGAAGAGGGGGAAAGGAGTGTCATTATGTGCTTTGAATTGTATCCACAAATCACATTGAATTTGTTAAAAACTAATGACAAATTAAAATGAAATTTAAAAAAATTAAAGAAGAACTGGAAAGAAACAAATAAGAATGGAGAGAAAATAAATACAGTTCAAACACTGGTAAGGAAGAGATGCTTGTCAACAGCATCCATGAAAACAAGAGTCAAACTATGGCATGGCTGCATAGCATTGGCACAGTGTGTCACTCCTGGGACAGACACATCTGGAAGGTTAGAGGAGTTCTCTCATTCAAGACCCAAGTATGCTGGTATTTTCTGTGGCCATCCATTGTAACAGAGCTGACAATGCAGCAGGGAGGATTTGGGAGATCTTCCTGGTGGGAATGAGGTAGGGGTATCAATTAGGAAAAGAAAATAAAAATGGAAAGAAGAGAAGAGAGGCAGGGAGAGACAATGAGAGGGAGAGGGAGAGAGTCAAAAAGAGAACTGAAAAGTTAGTGATTCCTTGGAGTAGGCACAACCTGATTGACAGTGACTTGAAAATTGCAAATCTATACTCTTTATTCTTTATTCTTAATATTGAAACATTTCTTTAAAATATAAGTATATGATTGTAATAATAGTGTATATTGTCATATATACCTCAGTATATATAGCATATTGTAGATTTTGAGTAAATGACAGTGTTTACAAGGTGATTTTTCAGAGAAATTTTCATTTTTCTTGCTGAAAATGGATCCGAGCCCTCATCCAACCTCATCCTCCCCTAAGATAAGATCACATTATAAAACGAAACTTGAAGATGTCCGTTAAGTATCCTTAGATATTTTAAGGAGGTGAATTCTGAATATAGCATTTTACAAGTTCCTATGCTCCACTAGTCCACTATCAAGGGAGGCTGCCTGAACTCTGAACAACTTAACTAGAATTTCCTCACTTGACCTTGAGGTTGGCTATATGGAGGTGTCGCTCTCATTGAAAGAATAAGAGAAATAGTCTTTTGTTTCTTTTATAACTATAAGAAATACTAAGGTTGTTTTCTTTGTTCCTCTGAGTGAACCCCCTATTCCAATACATTTGTAAAACAGTGAGTATCTTTTCTATTCCAGGATTTAACTAGACACCCAGTACGCAAACACTACACCTGTCAGCCAGGGTGTTCCACCTGTTCATTCCTGTTCACGTGAATCTTCTTTTTTCAAAGAGGAAACAGTGCCTTTCTACTCCTTGTTTCCATCATTAAGCCTCATCTATTCTGTACGATCTTCCTTCTCAGCACTTCTCTGCTGTATGACTAATTTAGAAGAGAAGTTCAACTAAGATATTAATAGAACAAGTTCAAATGATTTTTGTACTTCAAAAATGGCTTCCAAATGGCTTCCAGAATTTTAGTAATATTAAGGACGAAATGCATGTCAGTTTTTCCTTGAGGTTTTACAAACCTCACCATTTGGGGAATGACTTTTAATCATTCATAAAATATTTGTTCTATCACTATTACTGACAGAATTATGGGTTGTCATTCAGCTGTGTTGGGATGGAAAAAAGTTTGGGAACTATTGCCCTTAGTAGTTCAATTTGATGTCTTCATGTCAGTTAGGAAATCATTTTGGGGAAGGAAGGTTTTTGAACTGTTAAAAATCACACCTTACTATTTTGCCACAGGTAAGCTTGGCAGAAACAGGGTTGAGGAAATAAGAAAACAACATGATTGGGAAAAAGAGCTTCATGACACCATGTGCTAAACTACCAAATTAGGATGCATGCATCCCATACCAGAGTACCGGGAATCCAGTCCTGCCTCCACTTTTGATCCAACTTGCTGCTAAGGAGAGCCTGGGAGGCAAGAGATAATAACCAGAGTGCTTGCTCTCATGCCACTCATGTGGGATATCCAGATGGAATTCCAGGCACCTGACTTTGACCTGGTCCAGCCCTGGCTGCCTGGCTGTGGGGGCCTTTTGGGAGTGAACCAATGAATAGAAGATCAAAGGATTTCTCTCTATTTATCTGCCATTCTACTTATCAAATAAATAAACATTTCTAAAGAATGCCTAATTCATGTAGTTATTGAGATAATAAAATTAATTAATATGTGTAAAGCCAGGATACTTAGTGATTGCCATTGTTATCATACCCTTCAATGCTCTGGGAGATCATTTGTGTGGTGCTATATGTGAATAAACTATACTCTCTGGACTTGTATAAACCTATAGCCCTTGTGAGAGTTGCAAGTTAAACATTATTGCCTATTGATAACCAGAAGTAAAGTCAATGAATATTTTATGACCTAAATGATACTATTACAAGCCAATAATAAAATGTTTTATGAATTATTTACATAGATGTGTTATTCTTCCAAAAATTGAGTCTATCTCAATGAAATATTTCAATCTTGTTTGATCCTATAGAATTTCAAGCACCTAATTTTTCCAAAATGAGATTCCATTTTGACTTTCATTTTAATTTTTGATCTTTATTTTTCTGGTATTCAGAGAACCCTGGGTACTCTCCTAACCCTTTCCAGAATTCATCTCTTCAGGATGTGATAGTTCCACAATGCATTTGACACAATAGAGATACATGCTCTATCTTGTTTCATGTGATGTTACCCACTACCTCGAAACTTAAAAGAAGCATCACTTTGAAATTTTACCTCCATAGTATTTGTATTATTTCAGAAACTTTGAGTTATTCTTTAGCTACAATTTAGAATAAAGAACAAAACTCTATATAATAATCCAGGTTTAATCCTTTGTTTTGAAATTCTACATAGTCTTGAATAGGTAATCAAGTACATGTTTTCCCATGGATTTTGGCAAAATAATGAATTTACTTCTTGCTTGGTGAATTTCTTTAAATTGGCAATTAGCTGCATTATTAGAATTTAGTCCAAAATTAGAATTCCAAATATAATTTGTTATGGACCTTGTGAGAAAGTATCTAAGTGTATCTTGGAATATCTCTGTATATTTCTGTACAGCTTGATTATATTCTTAGAAATCTCTTTAGGGATAAATAAAGCTTTGAGACCTACCACATTTAAAAAGACAGAGACAAAAATGTCCTATAAAAACCAGTAACAATTTATACAGATCAATATTCTCAAAGGAACTTTCACAATAGATCAACTGTTTCTTAAATTGAAATTTGGGAAAAAAAAGTGTTGCTGAATATCATGATTCAATCTATACTCAAAAATATATTAGTGGTATATTTCTATATTTCTTATTGACCAAACACATGTAAATCATCAGAGAAAAAAGATTGTTTTTATAAAGTTTGCAATTTAGTGTGAATAGACAGCAAGTAAATGAATAAATAAATAGCATAGTATATTAGAAGATTGTAAGTGCTATGGCAAAATTGTATAGGTCAACTTGTGGTACTAGAATGTATGAAGGGGGAACTTGCAGTTCAATGGTTAGGATGGATCTTGTTGAGAATATTATATATGAATGTGATTGGAGAGAGGAAAAGTGTTAGAGACATAGAGATATTTGGGAGAAGAGATTTCCAACAAGTGAAGGAACTTACAGATAAAGAAAGATAGAGATATAGAAATAAAATTTCTATATCTATAGTCTCACAAGTATTTACACAGAACACCAAGGAAGGCAGGGTGGTTGTTGTTGAAGGAGGCAGAGGAGATAAGGACAAAGAAGAAGCCAAACCCAGGAGGTCCTTCTGATAACAGCTTCAGTTTGCTGATTTGCTTCACATGGTAAACAGTGTGAAGGTGACAATTTACACAGGGTTAGAGTCCTCTCCAGGGACTCCGTGACTCAGATACAAGTGAGAGGAGCAGGAACCAAAGCAGCAAAACCCATTAAAATTCCTTGTAATCCACTCCAGTTGAAATTTCACACCGTACTTTTGTGTCCAAAAAGTAAGCATATCTCACTACCACAGCCTAGGTAGAGTACACTTTATTAACTATACAGTCACATCAGATGAAGTTTCAAATTTCCCATTTGGGCTTACAGTAAGGAAGTATCTTCAAGAAGGGAGGGATGAGTTACCTTGGGGCTATCTGCATTTCATAGAAGAGTTAAGTTTCCCACCAGCAGAAAGGAAACTGAACACACTGCTCTCAGCCCAGGTCAAAAGAATTACATTTTCTTCTGGAAAAACAAGAAATCAACAAAGAGATAAATAAATATGTAAACAGTGATGAATAGAAGAAGAAAGGGCTGGCATGAAAGTCAATAAAATAGGGTAAATCTTTCAGAAATATGTAATATTGTAGCATATGAATTCTGTAGACACTTGTATAAAATGTTATATTCTTTAAATCAAATTACATCACTAAAAAAGTAATGCAGATATCTTTTTAAACTTTTACATCTACAAGATAAGTAAATTATTAAATAATATTTTAACTATGTTTTGTTAGAATTGAATTAATTCTTTATTTTTTTATTTGAAGTGCACATTTTTTTAAACTTTTATTTAGTAAGTACAAATTTCCAAAGTACAGTTTATGGGTTACAATGGCTTTCCCCCCAAAAAAAACTTCCCTTCCAGCTGCAACCCTTCCAACTCCCGCTCCCTCTCCCATTCCATTCACATCAAGATTCATTTTCAATTCTCTTTATATAAAGAAGATCAATTTAGTATATATTAAACAAAGATTTCATCAGTTTGCACCACACAGAACCTAAAGTGTAAAATACTGTTTGAGTTCTAGTTATAGCATTAATTCACATTGGACAACACATTAAGGACAGAGATCCTACATGAGGAGTAAGTACACAGTGAATCCTATTGTTGACTAAACAATTTGACACTCTTGTTTATGATGTCAGCAACCCCCCTAGTAACATCCCTAGTCATGAGTTGCCAAGGTTATGGAAGCCTTTTGAGTTTGCTGACTCTGATCATATTTAGACAAGGCCATGGTCATGGAAGTTCTCTCCTCCCTTCAGAGAAAGGTACCTCCTTCTTTGATGGCCCATTCTTTCTACTGGGATCTCACTCACAGAGAACTTTCATTTAGGGTTGGTTTTGTGTATGTGTGTTTGTTTGTTTGTTTTGTTTGTTTGTTTGTTTTGCCAGAGTGTCTTGGCTTTCCATGCCTAAAATATTCTCATGGGCTCTTCAGCCAGATCTGAATGCCTTAAGGGCTGGTTCTGAGGCCAGAGTGCTGTTTAGGACATCTGCCATTCTATGAGTCTGCTGTGTATTCCGCTTCCCGTGTTGGATCGTTCTCTCCCTTTTTTATTCTATCAGTTAGTATTAGCAGACACTAGTCTTGTTTGTGTGATCCCTTTGACTCTTAGACCTATAAGTATGATCAATTGTGAACTGAAATTGATCACTTGGACTAGTGAGATGGCATAGGTACATGCCACCTTGATGGGATTGAATTGGACTCCCCTGGCACATTTCTAACTCCACCATTTGTGGCCAGTCCAATTGAGCATGTACCAAATTGTACATCTCCTCTCTCTCTTATTTCCACTCTTACATTTAACAGGGATCACTTTTCAGTTAAATTTCAACACCTAAGAATAATGTGTGTTAATTACAGAGTTCAACCAATAGTATTAACTAGAACAAAAAAATACTAAAAGGGATAAAGTATTACATTGTACATCAATAGTCAAGACAAGGGCTGATCAAGTCACTGTTTCTCATAGTGTCCTTTTCACTTCAACAGGTTTCCTCTTTTGTACTTGGTTATTTGTCACCAATCAGGGAGAACATATGATATTTGTCCCTTTGGGACTGGCTTAATTCACTCAGCATGGTGTTTTCCAGATTCCTCCATTTTGTTGCAAGTGACCAGATATCATTTTTTTGACTGCTATATAGTATTCTATAGAGTACATATCCCATAATTTCCATTTTTTGACTTCTGTATAGTATTCTATAGAGTACATATCCCATAATTTCTTTATCCAGCCTACTGTTGTTTTTTTTTTACAGGCAGAGTGGACAGTGAGAGAGAGAGAGACAGAGAGAAAGGTTTTCCTTTGCCGTTGGTTCACCCTCCAATGGCTGCTGCGGCCGGCACGCTGCAGCCGGCGCACCGCACCTATCCAAAGACAGGAGCCAGGTGCTTCTCCTGGTCTCCCATGGGGTGCAGGGCCCAAGCACTTAGGCCATCCTCCACTGCACTCCCTGGCCACAGCAGAGAGCTGGCCTGGAAGAGGGGCAACCAGGACAGAATCCAGCAACCCGACTGGGACTAGAACCTGGTGTGCAGGCACCGCTAGGCAGAGGATTAACCTATTGAGCCACGGCACCGGCCAGTCTACTGTTGATGGGCATTTGGGATGATTCCAGGTCTTAGCTATTGTGAATTGAGCTGCAATAAACATTAAGGTGCAGGCTGTGGGGAGCAACTGAGACTAGACCAAGTTACTGGAACTAAGACTAACACTACACATCTGCTCTCCCACAATATGGTGCTGAGAGACAGCAAACAACTTCTACACAGCTGCTTCGCCAATTTGACTGATAAGCTGCAGGAGCTGATCCTGCTCCTGATTGGAGGAGAGCAGCGTGCTTGGCATGTGGGCAGCAGAGCATGGATTGGTGGAAGAGGACTATAAAGGAGGAGAGAGACAACATGCACCAGGAACATCTGAGGAACATCTGAGCAACCCCTGAGAGAGCCGGCCGGTGGTTTGCCGCTCCTCCATGGAAGCGGGGAAAGCGGCTGGGGTGCTGCCCCTCAGCGGAGGAGGGGGGACCGGCAGCTAACCTGGGAAGGGCAGGGCAAAAAGAACAGCGCAGGGTCTAGTGTCATTCCTCCATGAATGGGGGAGTGACACATGCAGCTTTTTTGTTTGCCAATTTAATTTCCTTTGGGTAAATTCCAAGGAGTGGGATGGCTGGGTTGAATGGTAGGGTTATTTTCAGGTTTCTGAGGAATCTCCAGACTGACTTCCATAGTGGCTTGACCAGTTTGCATTCCCACCAACAGTGGGTTAGTGTCCCTTTTTCCCCACATCCTCACCAGCATCTGTTGTTGGTAGATTTCTGAATGTGAGCCATTCTAACCGGGGTGAGGTGAAACCTCATTGTGGTTTTAATTTGCATTTCCTTGATTGCTAGTGATCCTCAACATTTTTTCATGTGTCTGTTGGCCATTTGGTTTTCCTCTTTTGAAAAATGTTTGTTGAGGTCCTTGGCCCATCTCTTAAGTGGGTTGTTTGTTTTGATGTTGTAGAGTTTCTTGATCTCATTGTAGATTCTGGTTATTAACGCTTTATCTGTTGCATAGTTTGCAAATATTTTTTCCCATTCTGTCGGTTGCCTCTTCACTTTCCTGACTGTTTCTTTTGCAGTACAGAAACTTCTCAATTTGATGCAATCCCAAATGTTAATTTTGGCTTTGACTGCCTGTGCTTCTCGGGTCTTTTCCAAGAAGTCTTTGCCGGTAACTATATCTTGCAGGTTTTCTCCAATGCTCTCTAATAACTTGATGGTGTTGAGTCTTAGATTTAAGTCTTTAATCCAAGTTGAGTGGATTTTTGTGTAAGGTGAAAGGTAGGGGTCTTGCTTCATAGTTTTGCATGTGGAAATCCAATTTTCCTAGCACCATTTATTGAATAGACTGTCCTTACTCCAGGGATTGGTTTTATATCCTTGATCAAATATAAGTTGGATGTAGATGTTTGGATTGATTTCTGGTGTTTCTATTCTTTTCCATTGGTCTATCCATCTGTTTCTGTACCAGTACCATGCTGTTTTGATTACAACTGCCCTGTAGTATGCCCTGAAATCTGGTATTATGATGCCTCCAGCTTTGTTCTTTTTGTACAAGATTGCTTTAGCTACTCGAGGTCTCCTGTGTCTCCATATGAATTTCAGCATCATTTTTTCCAGATCTGAGAAGAATGTCTTTGGTATTTTGATTGGTATCTCATTGAATCTATAAAATGCTTTTGGGAGAATGGACATTTTGATGATATTGATTCTTCCAATCCATGAACATGGACGATTTTTCCATTTTTTGGTATCCTCTTCTATTTCCTTCTTTAAGGTTTTGTAATTTTCATCATAGAAATCTTTAACGTCCTTGGTTAAGTTTATTCCAAGGTATTTGATTTTTTTTGTGACTATTGAATGGGATTGATCTTAGAAGTTCTTCCTCAGCCGTGGCATTGCTTTTTTGTGCATTGATTTTATATCCTGATACTTTGCCAAACTCTTCTACTCTTAGTAGAGTCTTTGGATTCCCTAAATAAAGAATCATATCATCTGCAAAGAGGGATAGTTTGAGTTCTTCCTTCCCAATTTGTGTCCCTTTAATTTCTTTTTCTTGCCTAATAGCTCTGGCTAAAACTTTCAGAACTATATTGAATAGCAGTGGTGAGAGTGGGCATCCCTGTCTGGTACCAGATCTCAGTGGAAATGCTTCCAACTTTTCCCCATTCAATAGGATGCTGGACGTGGGTTTTTCATAGATTGCTTTGATTGTATTGAGGAATGTTCCGTCTATACCCAGTTTGCTTACAGTTTTCATCATGAAAGGGTATTGTATTTTATCAAATGCTTTCTCTGCATCTATCGAGATAATCATATAGTTTTTCTTCTGCAGTCTGTTAATGTGGCATATCACATTGATTGTTTTGCACACATTGAACCATCCCTGCATACCAGGGATAAATCCCACTTGGTCTGGGTGGATGATCTTTCTGATGTGTTGTTGCATTCTATTGGCGAGAATTTTATTGAGGATTTTTGCATCTATGTTCATCAGGGATATTGGTCTGTAATTCTCTTTCAGTGCTGCATCTTTTTCTGGCTTAGGAATTAAGGTGATGCTGGCTTCATAGAATTTGGGGGGATTCCCTCTTTTTTGATTGTTCTGAATAGTTTGAGAAGAATTGGAGTTAGCTCTTCTTTAAATGTCTGGTAGAATTCAGCAGTGAATCCATCTGGTCCTGGGCTTTACTTTGTTGGGAGGGCCTTTATTACTGTTTCAATTTCTGAATCAGTTATGAGTCTGTTTAGGTTTTCTATGTCTTTCTGGTTCAATTTAGGTAGGTTGCATGTGTCCAAGAATCTGTCCATTTGTGATAATTTGCCCTGTTTGCTGGCATACAAGTCCTTGTAGTAATTTCTGATGATTCTTTTTATTTCTGTGGTGTCTGTTGTTACATTTCCTTTTTCATCTCTGATTTTATTGATTTGAGTCTTTTCTTTTTTAGTTAGTTGGGCCAATGGGGTGTTAATTTTGTTTACTTTTTCAAAAAGCCAGCTCCTCGTTTGGCTGATTTTTTGTTTTTGGTTTTGTTTTTGTTTTTGTTTTTGTTTTTTTTTTGATTCAATCCTATTGATTTCTTCTCTGATTTTAATTATTTCTCTTCTCCTACTAGATTTGGGTCTGGTTTGCTGTAGGTTTTCTAGATCCTTGAGATGCATTGAAAGCTCATTTATTTGGTGCCTTTCCAATTTCTTGATGTAGGCACCTATTGATATAAACTTTCCTCTTAACACTGCTTTTGCTGTATCCCATAAGTTTTGGTATATTGTGCTGTTAATCCTCATTTACTTCCAGGAAGTTTTTGATTTCTCTTTTAATTTCTTCTATGACCCATTGTTCATTCAGGAGCATGTTGTTCAATCTCCATGTGTTTGCGTATGCTCTAGGGATTCCTGAGTTGCTAATTTCCAACTTCATTCCTTTATGATCTGAGAAGCTGCATGGTATGATTCTAATTCTTTTGAATTTGCTGAGACTTGCTTTATGGCCTTGTATTTGGTCAGTCTTAAATTAGGTTCCATGTACTGCTGAGAATAATGTAAATTCTTTATGTGTAGGATGAAAAGTTCTGTAGATATCTGTTAGATCCATTTGGGCTATAGTGTCATTTAAATCTACTGTATCCTTGTTGATCTTCTGTCCTGTGGATCTGTCTATTTCTGAGAGTGGAGTATTGAAGTCCCCCAGTACTATTGTGTTGGAGTCTAATTCTCCCTTAAGTCCCTTAACAAATCTTTTAAATAAACCAGTGCCCTGTAATTAGGTGCATATACATTGATAATCATTATATCTTCCTGTTGAATTGATCCCTTAATCATTATATAGTGCCCCTCTTTGTGTCTCTTCACAGTTTTTGTGTTAAAGTTTGTCTGATATTAGGATGGCTACGCCCACTCTTTTTTCATTTCTGTTGGCATGGTGTATCTATTTCCAGCCTTTCACTTTCAGTCTGTATGGATCTTTGTTGGAAAGATGTTTCTTGTTAGCAGCAAATAGATGGGTTTTGTTCCTTAACCCATTCAGCCAATCTGCGTCTTCTAACTGGAGAGTTGAGACCATTAATGTTCAATTTGACTATTGATAAGTAGTAAATTTGCCCTGCCATTTCCCAAAGTTGTCTCCTAATATATGCTTTGAACTTCCTGTGATCTTTTGCTGTGAGGTTTTCTTCCTTTTCTTCTTTCATATTGATGACCGTGTTTCTGTGTTTCTGTGTGTAACACATCTTTAAGCATCTTTTTCAGGGCTGGACGAGTGGCAACAAATTCTTTCAATTTCTGTTTGCTATGAAAGGTTTTTATTTCACTTTCATTCACAAATGAGAGCTTTTCAGGATTTAATATTATGGGGTGGCAGTTTTTCTCTCTTAGTACCTGGGCTATGTCTCGCCATTCCCTTCTAGCCTGTAGGGGTTCTGATGAGAAGTCTGCTGTGAGTCTAATTGGAGATCCTCTGAGAGTAATCTGACATTTCTCTCTTGCACATTTTAGAATATTTTCTTTATGGTTCACTGTGGTGAGTTTGATTACAAAGTGTCGTGGTGAGGATCTCTTTTGGTCATGTTTATTAGGGGTTCTATGAGCTTCCTGTACTAGGATGTCTCTGTCCTTCTCCAAACCCGGGAAGTTCTCTGCTAGCATGTCACTAAAAAGGCCTTCTAATCCTTTCTCTCTCTCCATGCCTGCAGGAACTCCTAGAACCCGAATGTTGGGTTTTTTAATAGTATCCTGCAGATTCCTGACAATATGTTTTAGATTTCTAATTTCCTCTACTTTTCTTTGGTTTGACTTTGTACTTTCCTGTGCTCTGTCTTCTAAGTCGATATTCTCTCTTCTGCTTCACCCATTCTGTTTTTAAGGCTCTCTAATGTGTTTGTCATTTGATGTATTGAGTTCTTCATTTCATTTTGATTTCTCTTCACTATCACACTTTCCTGTTCTACTAGTTTCTGCGTTTTATTTTGATTCCTCCTTAAGATTTCATTTTCATGAGAGAGATTTTCTGTCCTGTCCAGTAAGGATTTCTGTAGCTCAAGCATTTGTTTTTGAAAACTTGTAAATGTTCTTATCATAATTTTTTTTAACTTTTATTTAATGAATATAAATTTCCAAAGTACGACTTATGGATTACAATGGCTTCCCCCCCATACCGTCCCTCCCACCCACAACCCTCCCCTTTCTCACTCCCTCTCCCCTTCCATTCACATCAAGATTCATTTTCGTTTCTCTTTATATACAGAAAATCAGTTTAGCATACATTAAGTAAAGATTTCAACAGTTTGCTCCCACACAGAAACATAAAGTGAAAAATACTGTTTGAGTACTAGTTATAGCATTAAATCTCAATGCACAGCACACTAAGGACAAAGATCCTACATGAGGAGTAAGTGCACAGTGACTCCTGTTGTTGACTTAACAAATTGACACTCTTGTTTATGGCATCAGTAATCACCCTAGGCTTTTGTCATGAGCTGCCAAGGCTATGGAAGCCCCCTGAGTTCACTGACTCTGATCATATTTAGACAAGGCCATGGTCAAAGTGGAAGTTCTCTCCTCCCTTCAGAGAAAGGTACCTCCTTCTTTGATGACCCATTCTTTCCACTGGGATCTCACTCGCAGAGATCTTTCATTTAGGTTTTTTTTTTTTTTTTCCCCAGAGTGTCTTGGCTTTCCATGCCTGAAATACTCTCATGGGCATTTCAGCCAGATCTGCATGCCTTAAGGGCTGATTCTGAGGCCAGAGTGCTGTTAGGACATTTGCCATTCTATGGGTCTGCTGTGTATCTCACTTCCCATGTTGGATCATTCTCTCCCTTTTTGATTCTATCAGCTAGTATTTGCAGACACTATTCTTGTTTATGTGATCCCTTTGGTTCTTAGTCCTATCATTATGATCAATTGTGAACAGAAATTGATCACTGGGACTAGTGAGATGGCATTGGTACATGCCACCTCGATGGGCTTGAATTCGAATCTCCTGGTATGTTTCTAACTCCACCGTTTGAGGCAAGTCAGCTTGAGCATGTCCTGAATTGCACATCTCTTATCATAAATTTTTAAAATCTGTATCTTGCATTTTTTCCATCTCATCATCATAATCTTGGCTTAGGGTGTCTTGTTCATTTAGGGGTGTCATAATGTCTTCCTTGTTCTTGTTTCCTTGGTTTCTGTGTTTTGCTTTGCATTGTGGAGATATTCTTTGGATTCTTCTTCCCTCGCTGTGGTGTTTTTTTTTTTCTTGTTATATTATGACTGTATTAAGTGGACTGTCTGCTTTTGATGGAACCTTAGAGGCTTGAGATGGGTGTGGCCAGAGAGCTCTGTTTGGTTCCTCAGGGTTAAGGGTTTGCCAAAGGTGGCACTCCCAGGTTAGGCATGGTAAATCTCTCTCTCTCTCTCTGTTTTTTTTTTTTTTTTTTTCAGAAAGGAAGTAATTCCGCGCAGCTGAGTGGAATTGAAGGTAGTCAGCTTCAAATCTGTGGCTCCTGTGGGTATAACATTCACCTGCTCTTTCCCAAGGACCACACAGGGAATCTGTTCTGCCCTCAGTGTGGGCTCAAATTCTTCTGCAGTCTCCCACTGGGTTGCCAAGGTTACTGAATGTAGCATCTCTGGAGAGTACTCACGTTAACTCTGTGAGTTCTCTCACCCACTGTCTCTTTTTTCACAGTCTCATTTCATTAGCTCCACACATTTACTAGGTCCTAATCTCCTGTCATTTCACCCCCCAGAGTTAGGATTTTGCTTGGCTGAGGGTGGGCGCAGCCCTTAGGTTGTGCAGCTTTTAAATATGTCCAAAATGGTGCCTGCTCTTTGTCTTGCTTGCCTTTGGGAGGTGAGTGGAGAGAGAGAAACTCGTGTCCATACTGGTCCCTTTTGTTGTCCTCTCTCCTCTAGTTAGCCTGGTGAACTTTCCCCCATGGGGCTTCATGCCTCCTTCCCTCTAGGCTCCTCCTTCCACTTTCCTGCTGATGTCTCGGGCTACTGAGGTTTGGCTCATCTCATGTTCTAGCGCTGGTGCGTAGATTCCGACACTGGTATCCTGCGCTGTGGGCTCCCATGCCCTCCACACAGGTCCACCATGAACCACTAGTTGCAGAAGAGTTTCCTCTGCTGTTTCTTCCCCAACTCTTCCTTGAACCTGCAGTATCTCCACTTTTATTAAACTGATTCTTCCCGGACTATCAGTGTGCTCCCTTCCTATTCCGCCATCTTGCCACTTCCCCCAATTCTTACTTTCTTATTAAAATCACAGACTGTCAAAAATCAGAGAGATGACTATATTACACACCATGAATTACTTTCCATTCAAATCTTGAATCCATATTATATATATATGTGTGTGTGTGTGTGTGTGTGTGTGTGTGGTGTATACATACATAATATGACCTTGGTAAAATTATCAAATCTTGTATGGTTCATCTTTAAGGTATGGATGGAAAATAATCAGAAAGTTATTGTGCTTGCCTTATAAGACTGCTGTAAGAACACATGAAAATATAGTTATTTTTCAGATCTAAATGACTGTACATTTTAAAGCACAATTGATTGACAGTATTATTGAATAATATATTAACTACTAGTGAAAATAAAAATATTTCTCACTGTTGGTATACAGTGAGTTTATTTTTCTGGTGAAAAGGGCCATGACTGAAATTTGAACATATTAATTGCTATGCTGCATTTCTGTAGATTTGCAAGAGACTTATTCTATGTATATAAACTGGTCAAATAATGGTCAGAAGGAGCCACCATCTTTCTGATGCCGTTTTAAATTTGACTGCATTATGTCTGTTTAGCATATTTGTTGTAACATTGATATGCATTTTTATGAGAAAATATAGTTATCTGGATAGCTTAGGCCTCCAAATCTCTTTAATAACTAAAATATCAAGTCATAAAAAAATCTTGCTTTGGTAATTAAGCATGCATTTTCATTTACAGCCTCTTTTTTCCATGTATTTCCATACAAGAAAAGGTTTATTTAATGACTAAGCAAAGAAATGAGGATTAAAAATCTAGGTTAAAAATCTAGATTTAAAAAGCCCTTAAATTTAAGTGAAACTATACTAATGTATTATTTAAAAAGTAGAGAAAGAGCTGCCATCTCAAAAATACTTCTGCTAATACTAGTGCATAGAATTCAAATTTCTGCCTGCTAGAGAAGTCTTGTTGAGTTAAAGTATTTCTTCAAAAAGCTGTATTTAATTCTCCAATTAGCACAAAATTTTATATTAATTCATTATATTCCTTACATGAAAAATGACTATTAATATCTACTGTATTCCAAACTCAAAATTGACATGCTATGTGCTTCACCCTTGTTTTTACAGCATTGGGAATGTACAGACACTTACACCAAGATTGCAGTAAGGGGTAGTTAGTCCTCGAGTTGTAGTTCTAAGAAGGGAAAGTGACTGACATTGCTGCAAGGGTCACAAACACTCTTGTAGAGGTGACTGTTGTTCAAGGTTTTGTCTCGGGAAATGGAATATGTGTTCAAAGGCATTGAAGCATGAAAGCGCACATGCACTGTTTTTGGGAAATGGCAAGTAGTTCAGAGTGCTGCAGCTCAGAATTCTTGATGTGAGTAAAATAGATGAATAAGAATCTTATTTAATCAAATGGACCATAAGAACCAATGAAGGGATCATTCAGGCATGACTTGATCAGTTTTGCATTTTAGGACATCATTTTGGCAGCACAGTTATCTGATTCGCTGATCTGATAGGATAGGGACATCCTGGGAAGGCCCATGGGCAGGTGCTGTGGGAACAAATACACAGAGGCTGACTACTTGGAGTGAAAAAGAAAGCTCCCCACACTTGTGAGAAAATCTTTTCTCTAATAAACAACCCTTCCCCAATGTCATTTCTTTTACGCCATCATCCCAAAAGACTAATTTCAGTAGACACCTCCTCCAGTAGACACCTTCCCCCAGATTCACTCATGAATTCCTTGTCCTTCTCTTGTGCTTGCATGTGATGATTCTGTGGAATTTGGATTCCAAGTTTTAACAGTGATTGAAACCCTGAAAATCCATAGGCTTTAGTAAATTTTTACACAATTTTTAATTTTTTTCTTTCATTTTATTTGAAAGAAGGGCAGGCACAGAACGACATAGAAAGATCTTTCATCTGCTGGCTTACAACCCAACTGCCTGCAACATCATCTGAGCCTCCTTCATGGTGGCAGAGATGCAGGTATTTGTCCTATCACCTGCTAGCTCCCAAAGTGTGCATTAACATGAAGCTGGGTTGGAAACAGAGGAGGTGGGACTCAGACCAGACCATCAGATATGGGATATAGGTGTCAAAAGCAATCTCATAGCCACTGTGTCACATGCCTACCCCAGATTTCAGGGCTTTCAGGACAATGAACAAAAATTAGTCACCAAGGAGATAAACATGTCCAATACCCACCCAGCCTTCCTACCTCAATTTAACATTAATTAAAGAATCCATTGTTACTCAAGCAATATAATAACTACAAAAAAGCATTTTTAAAAAATAAAAAAAAGAAAACAAACAAAAAACATTCTGGTATTATTAAAATATGAAACACCCTATTGCCACCGAGAGGAAAAAAAGACTCTCATACAGTTTTGGTAATTTTATGTTAACATGAACGTGAATGTTTATTCTTTCAATTTGGGGAAATTTTCTGCATTTCTAATACACAAATTAAGCAGACAAATTCATAAGGGAACTAGATTAGACGGTTCTTAACAGAAAAGAGGTGGTGTTCTCTGGTCCATTATTCTGAGTTATACTTTCACTAACACTTCACCAATATTTGCAGTTTATACTTCCTCAATATTTAATGTTCTAGAAAATTATGCACATAATCTAAGGAAAAGTTACCAAACACCTATTGCTTGTCAGCGGTATACAAGACTCCAGAGATACAATTCTGTACTAAAACAAATAGCACCCTATGTATATTCTAAGAGATCACAAATTTGTTAGATAAATCACCCATGTTAGTAAATAATTAAAACTATAGATGTTGAAGAAATTAAACATGGTTGTTTTGTACAGTTTTTAATTCTAGGTTCTTTAGAGAAGGAAAATGCTTCTTCAATACCAAGATTTTTTTCCTGATTATGCACTAAATACATTTCAAGGTAATTACCTATTCAACCACTTGAAGGTCCCACTCTCCACCTCCCGTGACTAGATAGAACTGATAGACAGAAACCCAAAAACTTTCTGATTTCTGTTACTGTTATTATTATTTTCGCTATTGTTTTGTTTAATTTTACCAACATTTATTCAGCCTTTTAAATTAATAATAAAAATTTTATATATTTGTAGTGTTCAAATAATATCCTAAAACATATTGTGGAAACATTGAGCTAACTAACATACTTTACCTCATATGCTTATTATTTTACTCTGTTGCAAATTTTCAAGTATATAATGCATTATTATTAACTATGGTCACCACATTATAAAATAAATTTCTTAAATTTATTTTAACAAATTTTGTACACTTTTAGTAAACTGGCCCACTCGAAACTTCACTCCCATCCCAGCCCCTGCTAACCACCATTCAAAAAGTTCAACTTTTTGAAGTTCTATGAATGGGAGTGAGATCATGTAGTATTGTTTTTTTCTGTGCCTGGCTTGTTTAACCTAGGGTAATTCCTCCAGGTTTTCAATGTTATCACAAGCGACAGGATTTCCTTCTTTTATTTAAGGCTGAAGGATAGTCCATTATGTATATGTATTATATTTCTTTCTCCATTCATCCATTGATGGATACTTAGTTTGGCTCCATATTTTGGCTATTGTGAACACTGCTGCAATGAGATGGGACTGTAAATATTTCTTCAACCTAATTTATTTCAGTTCCCCTATGTATACACCTAATGGTGAGATAGCTGAATTATAGAGTAGTTCTAGTTTTAATGTTGAGAAACCTTCATACTTCTTTCCACTGTGGCTATACTGATGTATATTTCCACCAACAATGTGCAAAATTTAATTTGCCTCCACAGCTTCTCTAATACTTATCTTTTTGGTTTTTTGCTAATAGCCTGACAGGTGTGAGGTGGTGTCTCCTGTTTTTTATTTGAATTTCTGTGATGATAGAGACATTGAGTTTTTTCTCATACATCTATTATCCATTTGTATGAGTACCTTCTTATGAGAAATGTTTATTCATGCCCTTTCCCCATTTTAAAATTTATATGAGAGAGAGAGAAAGAGAGAGACATAGAGAGGGAGAGAGAGAGAGAGAGAGAGAGAGAGAGACTGATTCTATGCAAGTTCATTCCCCAATTGCCTGCAATAGCCAGAGCTGGGACAAGCTGAAGCTAGGAAACACTAACTCAAATCAGATCTCTCCTGTGTGTGTGTGTGTGTCAGAGACCCAACAACTTGAGCCATCACCTGCTACCTCCCAGGGCATGCTTTAACAGGAAGCTGAATTTGGAAGTAGAGGTGGGAACTTGAACCCAGGCACTGTGAAATGTGCTGTGAGTGACCCAAGAGACCGTTCAACCACTGTGCCAAATGCCAGCCCTTTTTGTTAATTTTTAAAGTGGATTACTTTTTATTTTGCTATTGAGTTGCTTTAATTCCACACATATTTAAAATACTGATCACTTATCAGACCAATTTTACAAATCTTTTCTCTCATTCTGTAGGATGACTTTTATTTTGTTGATCATTTGCTTGCTGTGCAAGAATTTTATAGTTTGTTTGTCATCCCATTTGTCTATTTTTACTTTTGTTGCTTGTGTCATTCAGATCCTATCCAAGAAATCATTGCCCAGACAAATGTCATGCAGCTTTGCCTCTGTGTTTCTGGCTTTCAAAGGGATACTGGAACACTCTTTTTGTTTTTTGTTTGTTTGTTTTTGTGGATACATACTGCCCAGGGAATCCTCAGCTCGAGTGACAAGTGACAAAGATGAATCTATGAACAGAATCCTTAGTTAAACTGAAGAAAGCCACATTCAACCAAGGGGTGACATATCCTGTGTTTTCAGTTTGAAGTTCAAAGATCATCAATTGTCTTTTAGCTACCTCAGGTATTATGAAGAAAGTTTCCACGACTGAGTTAATATTTTCCAATTAAAATGTTTAAATAAAAAATAGTTGTTGTGGCTAATCATCTCATGTAAAACTCAGATTAAACCTCTAGGCATTTATATGGATAAGCTGAAGTATGTTGGCAGTGAACTGACACTCTCCACGGTTCCCCCAGATTCTTTTATTTTCCTTGGCTAACTTTGCAACTTGGTAAACTGCAACCAGACTCCCATAAAAAGAGATGAAGACTTTGACTTTTCTTACCTTTGCTGCCGTTTGCATTTCTCCACTCAGCTTATAGAAATGAAATCTATTACTCGGCAGGCACTGCTTACACAAATGAAAGATAAATTTTTCTTCGAGATGGGAGATCAGTGAGACTCATAAAATATTAATGATGAAAGCTCTGGGAATTAGATGTATCCCTGACCATAGGTTTACATTGACAGTGAAGCACAATCAGTTTAACCAATTTTTTTTTCCGTGTAAGATTTCCATCCACAATGATGTGAAGGAAAAAGAATACATGACTTAAGATTCATATGAGCATAGATTTTCTGGAACGGTGATCTTTCTTTTCTTTTCTTCATGTTCTTGGTTCCTTAACAGCAGTGCGTTTTGCTGAGTGCTGTAGTGTGGTCGATTTCATTCTTGAAGTTCTTCATGTGCTCATGCAGAAGACTGCCAGGGAGTAATGCAAGAGGTACACATTTCTTATTATTTATATTAGCATACCATGCACAGGCAGTATGGCAAGAGGTAGCAATAGCTGACATTTATGCAATTAAAGCAATTCATTTTTCCAAAAATGAAGATCCCAGTGGTATTCATGAAGGTCTTCACTTTCACTTCTTCATATTTTGTTATCCTGCAAACATTTCCATAGCCATTAGAACTCTTTAATGCTTTTTCAATTATGATTTCTATAAAATGCTAGGCCATTTACAATGACTCTGAAGTTATTTCAACATCTTTTTCATTTTAGACATATATAAAGTTTACATTTATTTAATCTAAATATGTCAGAAACACATAATTCTGTTTTTATGGAAACTAATAAATTTTACCATACTTATGTTATATATTAATATAATATATTTAAATAGATATGTACAGATGTTTAATTTGGGATATTAGCAGTTTATTAGAAATCATAAAATAATGCCATTATTTTATAGAAGTATCTATAGAAAATATATCTCCAAGTACATTCTCCAAATGCCTGCAATAGCCGGAGCTGGGACAAGCTGAAGCTAGGAAACACTAACTCAAATCAGATTTCCCCTGTGTGTGTGTGTCAGAGACCCAACAACTTGAGCCATCACCTGCTACCTCCCAGGGCATGCTTTAACAGGAAGCTGAATTTGGAAGTAGAGGGGGGAACTTGAACCCAGGCACTGTGAAATGTGCTGTGAGTGACCCAAGAGACCATTCAACCACGGATTTTTAAAATCCAGAAATATTTTATATTAATGTAACTAATTGTTAGACTAATATAATATACATGTATCAAAATACTTTTTAATTATGTTGGAGAATAGAAGTGTACAAGATCAGCCATTGATCATGATAATGCCTCTGAAAGGAGAAAAATAGTTGGGGGATCAGTGCCATGGAGCAGTAGGTTAATCTTCCACCTGTGGCGCTGGCTTCCCATATGGGCACCAGTTCTACTCCTGGCTGCTCCTCTTCCGATCCAACTCTGCTGTGGCCTGGGAAAGCAGTAGAAGATGGCCCAAGTCCTTGGGCCCCTGCACCCACAAGGGAGACTGGGAAGAAGCACCTGACTCCTGGCTTCGGATTGGTGCAGCTCCAGTTGTCGCAGCCATTTGGGGAGTGAACCAGCAGACAGAAGGCCTTTCTCTCTGTCTCTCTCATACTGTCTGTAACTCTACTTCTCAAATAAATAAATAAAATGTTAAAAAAAAGAAGAAGAAGAAAAATACTTGAGGCCGGTGTTGTAATGTTGCATGTAAAGTCTCTTCCCGCAATGCCAGCATCCCATACAGCTGCCTGTTTGAGTCCTGGCTGCTCTACTTCCAATCCAAACCCCTGTATGTGGCCTTGGAAAAACAGTGAGAGTGAAAGATGTCCCATGTATTTAGGCCTCTGACACCCATGTGGGAGACCCAGATAAAAGCTCCTGGCTCCTGACTTCAATATGGTCCAGCACTGGCAGTTGTGGCCATCTGGGGAGTGAGCTAGAAGATGGAAGATCTCTCTCTCTCTCTCTTTCTCTCTCTCTGTCTCCCTTTCTCTTTTTGTAACACTTTCAAATAAATACATAAATATTTTTAAAAATAAGAACACCTAAAACTTAAGTAAAACAGCTAAATTCTGTTTTATAATTTTGAATCACAGTGAATATTTCACCTAATGTAATATAAATAATCATAAAAATTAAAATTTTCATTCATATATTCTATCTCTCTAGAACTTACAATAATTTTAGCTTTTGCTATAAGATATTGATAAAATCTGATTTAATTTGAGGAAATTCTGTAAATTTAAGTAAATATCATGTTTTATATGTATCTCTTACTGTTATACTCCTATGATAGTCTCCTCAATATAAGTAAAAAATGATCATCCAAATACAATATTCACAAACCATGTATTTGTTCCTAAGTCTTGTACCTGCAGTGTATTCAAGCTTCCAATAGAGGATATGGATAGAATTTTAAGTCCATAGATTGCATTTTGTTAGTTTTTAGGAAACCCATGGACATGGAGGACTGGAGGACATGTTGAGTGAAATAAGCTGGACCCAGAAAGACAAATACTGTGCATGTGGTAGCTAAAGCTTAAAAAACACATATAAAAAGCAAACATAAAAGAAATGCCTATGTGCATCAGTAAGCCTGCAAATATAGTTTCATAAAACTTTGTTTTATAGACACACACCCACCCCCAACAAAGAAAATCCCAGGATAGTTTGGCTTCACTGCTGAATTCTACCAGACAGTTAAAGAACTAATTCCAATTCTTCTCAAGCTATTCAAAACAATTAAAAGGGAAGGAATGTTCCCAAACTCCTTCTACAAAGCCAGCAACACCTTATTCCTAGACCAGAAAAAGATACAGAGAAAGAGAACTATAGACCAATATCCCTGATGAATATAGATGTAAAAATACACAACAAAATACAAGCTAGTCAAATCCAACAATGCATCAGAAAGATCATTCACCTGGACCAAGTGGGATTTATCCCTTGTAGAGAGGGATGGTTGAACATTTGCAAATCAATAAATTTAATACATCACTTTAACAAAATAAAGAACAAAAGCCTCATGTTTATCTCAATATATACAGAGATAGCATTTGACAAAATACAGCATCTTTTCACATTGAAAAACTTATGCAAGTTGGATATAGAATGAACATTCTTCAATACAACCAAGGCAATTTATGACAAACCCACAGCCAGCATCTTATTATATGGGGAAAAGTTGGAAGCACTCCCATTAAGATTGAGAACCAGACAGGGATGTCCACTATCACCATTGCCATTCAATATAGTCTTGGAAGTTTTAGCCGGAGCCATTAGGCAAGAAAGATAAATCAAAGGGATACGAATCAGAAAGGAGGAAGTCAAACTATCCCTATTTGCAGATTACATGATTGTATATATAGGGGATCCAAAAGACTCTACTAAGAGACTATTGAAACTCATAAAAAAGTTTAATAATGTCTAACATACAAAAGTTAATAGCCTTTGAATACACAGACAATGTCATGTCTAAGAAAAAATTTCTAAGATCAATCCTATTCACAATAGCTACAAAAACAAAGTTAATCAAGGGCATCAAATATCTCACAATGAAAATTATAAAATATTCGAGAAAGTAATAGAACAAGACTTAAAAAATAGAAAAATCTTCCATGTTCATGTATTGGGAGAATCAATATCAGGAAAATATCCATACTGCCAAAAGCAATTTACAGTTCGGTGTGATCCCAATCAAAACACCAAAAACGTTCTTCTCAGATCTAGAAAAAAATGATGCTAAGTTTCGTATTGCAATACAAGAAATCCAAAACAGCTAAAGAAATATTATACAACAAAAAAAGCTGGAAATATCACAATACTGGATTTCAAGACATATTACAGGGCCATTATAATCGAAACAGCCTGGTAGTGGCACAAAAACAAACTTGTAGACCACTGGAACATAATATAAACTCCAGAAATCAGTCCACACCTATGACCAACTAATCTTTCACAAAGGAGCTTAAATCAGTTTCTGGAGTGTGGACAATCTTCAACAAATGGTGCTGAGAAAACTGGATCTGTGCATTCAGAAGTATGAAACAAGACTCCTACCTTACACCTTACAAAAAAATTCACTCAAAATGGATCAAAGACCTAAATCTATGACCTAATACCATCACATTACTAGAGAACATTGGGGGAACAATGCATTGGAGAAAGAAGGCTTTGGCATAGGCAAACACTTCTGGGAAAACACCCCAAGCAATCAAAGCCAAAATTGACAAATAGGATTACATCAAGCTGTGAAGCTTCTGCACTGAAATACTGTTTCTGCAAAGAGACTCTCAGCAAAGTGAAGCAGCAACCAACAGAATGGGAGAAAATATTTGCAAACTATGCATCTGATAAGGGATTAATAGCCAGAATATATAAAGAGCTCAAGAAATTCAACAACAACAAAAGAAATTATTCAGTGAAGAAATGGGCAAAGGACTTGAACAGACTTTTTCAAGAGAGGAAATTCAAATGGCCAACAGACACTTGAAAAAAATGCTCATAAAGAAATGCACATCAGAACCACAATGAAGCTTCCCTTTACCCCGTTAGAATGGCTTTCATACAGAAATCAACAAGCAACAAATGCTGGTGAAGATTTGGGGGAAAGGGTGCCCTAATCCACTGTTGGCAGGAATGTAAACTGGTGCAGCCACTGTGAAAGTATGAAGATCCCTCAGAAATCGGAATATAGACCTACTGTAGGATCCAGCCATCCCACTCCTGCAAATTTACCCAAACCAAACGAAATCAGCATATAAAAGCATTATCTGTACCCCCATGTTCCTTGCAGCTCAATTCACAGTAGCCAAGATAATCAGCCCAAATGTCCACCAACTAATGACTGGATAAAGAAATTATGGTAGAAAGTAAATATATATACACTATAGAGTACTACTCAGTTGTTTAAAAAAAATGAAATCCTGTCTTTTGCACAAAATGGGCACAACTGGAAACCATTTACTTAGTGAAATTAGCCAGTCCCCAAGAGACAGATATCATAGGTTTTTCCTGATCTGGAACAACTAATAGACCACCAAAAATGTAATGTATTGGAGTGAAATGGACATTTTAGATTTAAACATTTTGAACAGCCTTTGTCTCTTCTGTTGAGGAGCAGTTTTTTTTTTTTTTCTTTATACTATTTGATGAACTCTTTGCTTAGTGTAGCGTTAACCTTACAAATACTAAGTTAACTGAAAATAGGTCTTTGTAAAAGTTAAGAGTGGAAATAGGAGAGGGAGGAGGAAGAAGGTTTGGAGCATGGGTGCAAGGGAGGGTAGAGTGGGAAGTATCACTATGTTCCTAAATCTGCATATATGAAATACAGGAAAATTATATAACTTAGACAAACTTAAAAAATAACTGTTTTATAACGATGTTAAACCACTGCTTTATAATTTTTTAAAGATTTATTTTATTTTATTTTATTTATTTTAAAGACAGAGTTACAGAGAGAGGTAGAGACAGAGAGAGAGGTCTTCCATCTGATGGTTCACTCCCAGATGGCCGCAATGGCCAGAGCTGAGCCAATCCCAAGCCAGGAGCCAGAAGCTTCTTCTGGGTCTCCCACGTGGGTGCAGGTCCTTGGGCCATCTTCTACTGCTTTCCCAGGCCATAGCAGAGAGCTGGGTCGGAAGAGGAGCAGCTGGAACTAAAATTGGCGCCCATATGGGATGCCAGCACTTCAGGCCAGGGCTTTAACCCACTGCACCACAGCACCAGCCCCTGCTTTAGAATATTATACTACTATAATTTTAATAATCTGTGACTATTTTATTATTTACTGTATATGGGTGAAATGGTTATTTTTCCATTCAATTATTGTTTATAGCCATTGTCTATATTCCCAGTAAACTAGGGTGTTTTGTTTTTTTACTTGTTTTTTTTTGTTTTTTTTTTTTTTGTTTTTTTTTTTGTTTTTTTTTTTGTTTTTTTTTTTTTTTTTTACGGAGTGGACAGTGAGAGAGAGAGAGACAGAGAGAAAGGTCTACCTTTACCGTTGGTTCAATCTCCAATGGCCGCTGTGGCCAGCGCGCTGTGGCGGGTGTACTGCGCTGATCCAAAGCCGGGGAGCCAGGTGCTTCTCCTGGTCTCCCATGCGGGTGCAGGGCCCAAGCACTTGGGCCATCCTCCACTGCACTCCCAGGCCACAACAGAGAGCTGGACTAGAAGAGGGGCAACCAGGACAGAATCCGGCACCCCGACCGGGACTGGAACCTGGTGTGCCGGCGCCGCAAGGCGGAGGATTAGCCTATTGAACCGCGGTGCTGGTGTTTTTACTTGTTAAACTTCTTATTCAGTGAAGTATTAAGCCTTTTTACTCAATTGTCATTTTAAATATGTTATCTCAAAAACTAAAGAAAAAGAGAAAAAGAGTAGGAGGGAGAGGGGGAGGGAGGGAGGGAATCTCATGTTCTTAGAATTGTATTTATAAATCACATTGGATCTGTTGAATTAAAATAAACAATTATATAAAAAGGTACTTCAGTGAATTTAAACTAGTGTTTGAAAATATGCTAAAGATTTTCCTATATGTAAAACAAAAGGAAATCTGTGAGCCATTTTTATAAACTATAAGGTCTGCTGTTAAGATTTGTGTTTTATTTAAAGTCACACCACTTGTAAGCACAAAGAATCAAAAGATACATGTGTGTTACTGCACACTTGGTCTTGAAGGGTGCTGACATTTTAAAAACCAATAGTTTTTCCCAGGTACCTGGTCACCTGATTACCACCAGTAGTGTCAATACCCAATGTGTTCCATCCATTAGATTTGAAAGATAAACTTCATAACCCAAATACTGACTGCCCTGACCTTCAATCCATTTTTGCTACAGACTTCTGCCATTCCCATATCATGCAATCCACAGATGACCTCCTGAAATCCTGGTTCCTTTCTGCCCCTGCCTTAATGACTCGAACGTGTTGTAGGTCCTGGTCTAAATTAGCTGTAATGATGACAGCTCCATATTGAGAATCAGTTTCATTGAAGAGAAAATGCCAAAATGATGACTACTGTTTTAAAATGTCAGCTTCCAGCTGCTACTTTTCTTGTTGTTTCTGGAAGCTACAAAACAAAAGAATCGAGGAGAAACGTGGAAATTCCAGTAAGGAAGTACCAGTGTTGTTAACCACAGACACTGACCACACTACAACTCAGCAGAGATGAGGAAAGTTGAAGAGATGCCAGGAAACCTGGAAAAATCTTTGCCTCAAAAGTATACCACTTTCCACAACTGACTGTGATCTCAAAGTAATAAATGTCTAAGTAACATAAAAATCCAGAAAGTAGTGTTATTGTTTCTCTTTGTAGATACCTAAATAGACCAGAATGACACTGAATTTTTTAAAATTATAAATAGTATTTGTATGTATACTGGGGAAAATAATGAAAATAATTACCTATTTATTCTTCAGGCTACCTTCGGTTAACAAAAATGCACATGATTTTAAAGGCGTACCACTTTAGGGGATTGTCTCCACATATTCATTGTGTTAACAGCTACATGATTTCTGCTGAATACACTTGTTAACATAGTTTGGCAGACATTCAATAACAAACTGTGTTCCAGGCAATGAATTTATAATGTTGTAGCAGGAACAATCTCTGAACGTTGTAAGCCTTTATGTATGATGGAAAAATCAATGACATAAATAGATGTGTAACAAACTAGTCTGCATGTTTTAGGTGAGGTAAAGCTTAGCAATATGGACTGAAGTTACTTTCCAAGGGCAAGCAATCCTATGCCTAAGTAGAAAGTATAAAATAAACTTAAACTTAATTATAAAATTTATTTATAACAGACAAAATTAATGGTAATATTAAAATATAACTACATGTATATCTCTTTATAATATGTTATATAGTATATAATTCAATTAGCTTGACAACTTTTAAAAATTTTTATTTATTTGCAAAACAGATAGAGGAAAAAAACAGAGAGAGAGAGCTGCCATATGTTGACCCACTCCTCAAATGCTGGCAGTGGCAATATGTGGGCCAGGCCAAAGCCAGGACCCTAGAATTCAGTCCACAATTCCCACATGGGCAGCAGGGAACTGTTCACTCCAGTTATCACCTGATGGCTCCCAGGGATGCACGTTCACAGGAAACTGGAAACAGGAGAAGGGCTGGAACTTGAAACCAGGCCCCAGATAAGAATGCAGATTTCCCAACTGGTGGCTTGGCAGCTAGACTAAACATTGACCTCTGATATATTTTTTTGATTTATTTTTATTTATTTGAAGGACAGAGTTACAGAGAGAGGTAGATGTTTCCATCCACTGGTTCACTCCCCGAGATGGCTGCAATGGCTGGAACTGTGCCAATCTGAAGCCAGGAACCAAGAGCTTCTTCCGGGTCTCCCACATGGGTACAGGGACCCAAGGACTTGGGCCATCTTCCACTGCTTTCCCAGGCCATAGCAGAGAGCTGGATCGGAAGAGGAGCAGCTGGGACTAGAACCAGCACCCATATGGGATGCTGGCACTGCAGGCCAGGGTTTTAACCCACTGCGTCACAGCGCAGAATTATTTAATGTAAAAAAAATTATTTAATATAAATGAATGTTCTGTGATATGCACATAAAAATAAAGTATGCTAATATTTATAATTTTGTCACTTACAAAAAATTAAATAGATATGAGAATAATATAATTACACAGAAAATTCCTTAGAAAACTTTTCATTTTGCTTTTATCAACAATAAACCTATGGATTATATTAGTAATACAGGACTTTCATTTTTCCAGGGAATCAACAGTTTCTGTACAGGACAGATTATGACAGCAGCTTTCTTAAGGTAAGACTGGGAGTCACTCACAGTAACATTCTGAGGGAATACACTTATTTTTATATACTTTCAAAAATATTTCTTAAGATTGTCTTGGAGTACCTCAGGTACCTAAATTAATAGCATATATTCATTAGTTTTTTTGTGTACAATTGTTTATTCAACAACACTATTTTCAAAATAAATTGCAGAGGATATAAATTGGAAATTTCTGAGTACACAAATGCATTTTGATACTTTCATTATAACTGGGAATTATTTTAACTACAGAATAATATCAAGTCATAAAGCAAAAATAAAATATAGTAATATAACTAATAGCATTAAGGCATCTTCTAGAACATGTGTGCATGGGGAAACTAACACACATACACAGAGGTTTTGCCTTCCTTCTCGAATATAAATATTTTGCACCATTTTAATTATCATGAGCCTTCTACAGTCTTATGTTGTTATGGGTATTTGTGGTATCTTCTTTCTTCTCCCAAAACTTAGAAATTTTATATTGAATCATAAGTCAGTTAAGTTATATTTACTCACTTTCACCTACCATTTTCTCTTTTCAGAACTTCTACCTTATTAAATTGCTAAAAGCATATTCTTTAGAATTTTCTTTATTGAGAATGTCTCACTTTGAATATATTTGCATTTTGCTCTCATTCTTGAAGAATATTTTTTCTGACTAAATTGTTGATAATTTTTCTTCTACCATTCAACAGTTTTATTTTTTAAGATTTATTTATTTGAAAGGCATAGCAACATAAAGAAAGAGGTAAAGAAAGATAGCCTCCATCTGCTGATTTTTTTCTCCCCACATGGCTGCAACATCCAGGTCTGAGCCAGGCAGCAGCCAGAAGCCACGAATTTGATCCTGGTCTCCCACATGGGTGCCAGGGGCCCAAGTATTGGGTCTATCTTCTGCTGCCATCCTGGGTACATTTTCAGTGAGCTGGATCAGAAGCAGAGAAGTCAAGATTTAACTCAAATGATGGGGCTGGCTCTGTGATATAGCTGATGAAGCCACCACCTGAAACTGGCATCCCATATGGGCACTGATTCAAAGCTCGGCTGTTCCACTTCCCATCCAGCTGCCTGCTATCTGCACCTGGGAAAGTGGAGGAAGATGACCCAAGTGCTTGGGCCCCTTCACACATGTGGGGAATCTGGATCTGGAAGCTCCTGTCTTTGGACCAGACCAGCTCTAGCTGTTGTGGCCATTTGGGGATTGAACCAACAGATGGAAGATATTTCTCTCTCTCTCTCTCTCTCTCTCTCTCTCTCTGTATTTCTGCCTTTCAAATAAATAAAGAAAGAAATAGCCCAGCTTTCAGTCTAGTTTTATATCTATATGGGTAATTTGCTATTTCTGCTTTGCTGCCTTGGGAATCTTCTCTTGTTCTTTGGTGTCCTGAAACTGGTTATCACATGATCAAGTATATTTTCATGTATTCAGCTTTGTATTTTTGAACTCTCTGAATCTGCAGATAGGTATTTTCAGCAATTCTGGAATGCTTCAATCATTAAATCTTTTAAAGTGATCTCTGTCTTCTGTGTTTCTTATTTTTATGTCATTTTATTGTTGCTTATTTCTCAAGTCAACATTCAATCCACTGATTTTATTTGCATTATAGACTTACCGGTCTTTATTTTTTAAATTTTTATCATGTTTATGTTAAGAAATTCCGTTTCTGTTTTTTACCGATGTAGTGGTCTCATCTTCCCTGTTCATACATCCAATCCAAGCCTCTATTGTATTTATGGTCCATTCTCTGTTTTCCTTCATGGTTTCAGTCACAGAGCCTTAGTTTTCTTATGTGTAGCTTTTTTGTTTTTAGCTTCTTTCTTTTCTTTGTTTTATGTGTGATCTCACATGTGCAGAATGTTATCTATGAAAGTTCTTTGAGCCCAGATTTGAAGTTCTATTCTTGAAGTTTTTTTCCTCTATTAGTCACACATACACGTACACACACACACACACAGAGGCAGATGTATATATCTAAAAGATATATTTATTGTGTTTAAAGGCAGAGTTAGAGAGAGAGGGATAGACAGCGTTCTTTCACCTACCAGATCACTCACCAAATGGCCACAGTGTCTACAGCCGGAAGCTTCAGCTGGGACTCTCATGTGGGTGGCAGGGGCCCAAGCACTTGAGCTCCTTTCACAACTTTCTCACATGCATTAAATGGGAGCTGGATCAGAAGTGAAGTAGCCAAGACTCAAACAGGTGCCCATATGGGATGCCTGTGTCTCAGGTGTCCACTTAACCTGCTACACCATAACATTGTCCCCATCTACCAGCCACTTTTAAACTGCATGATTTGCTTTAGATTTTTCACCAAATATCATGAATTCATTCAAATAAGGTTATAATAAAGATTCATTTGATTTTATGATTCTTAGGGGTTTTTTGGTTTGTTTTCTCAAGGCAGCACTATGGAAAAAATTGCATATTTCCTTTCAGATCCTATTGACCTGCAAGATTTATTTCTATTTTAGCAGATAAAAATATCTTTTGCTATAGTTCCACTATTCTTGAGGTTTATCTCCTGCATTCTGCTTCTCATGAAGTAGTCAAAATGGAAACTCAAGCATTTGAACATTTGGTGGAAATTTGAAAGCTGCATTTGGTGAACTCTCTCATGGCTGCTGTCTTAATTTGATCTTAGTCTTCAGATGTCCTTCTGTCATGCCAGATCAAAGAGTGTTATAAAGCACCTACATATGTGTGTATGCTTAATTGCACCTTAACTGTTTTTATTTTTTTTTTTTTTCATTGGGAAGTTTACTCTGGCTATACAGATTCAATGGGTTGACTTGAAGCAGAAAATCAAGGGTTAGGAGTTTCTGCAGATACTAATACTTGATTTTTCCCATTTTACAGACAGTGTAAATGGTTATATTTTTCTCTTTGGACTCAGTAACTGACACCTGATAAAACAGTTTTCGACATTTACCTACTTATACAGCTCTCTGATGCTTTGCTTCCGTAATTATGATATGTTTGTTACTTCTTTATCTTCCCTGAAGCTAACTATTTATCACATTAGTCTTTCTAAACCATTAAGCCCTTACAGCAGAGAAAATGGGTATGAGCTTTGTCTGGCGCTGCCTTTGAAGTAAATTTTAAAAACATATAGATGTAGTTTGTGTTCCCCTTCTAATATGTTAGGTTCCTTAAACCTACATTATGGATTTTACTGCCTTTGAGATTCTTATATTTAGCATCAGTACATAATATATAATTAAGGGGGCAATTCACAAAATGCCCATTCAGGCTCTCTATTGAGTTTACCCCTTACAGAATTTGGAATGTGGAACCAAAATTGGATAGCACATCTACAAAAATCTTTTCTTGTCTTTACTTATGTAAAAGGTGGGGCATCTACCAGCATTTTCTGGAATAAGCATTTCAAACATTTGTGTTAACTAAGTTTGGATGCTGGTACTTTCATACTGGTTTAAATAAGTGAGATTTATTTGTAGAAAAAGTATTACAGTATTCATATGCTAGTATTTTTAATATAAAATTCCATTTGGTTTTAGTTTACAGTGCTACACATGCTATTTTCCCATTTTTTCAAAAAGGCAAAGTGAAAGTTCCATTAAAATATTCAATTCATAAAGATTTCAAATATAAACTTGAATTTATGAGTACTGAGTTCATTTTCATAAGGTGTTTTGTTTTTTAATTTTTCCCAATAGGCTGTTTTTCCCAAATATTTGTCATGTACTTGATCCATTTCAAGGAGCTGAACTCTTTGCATTGCTTACTTTCAATATTTCCACTACTCCTGATACCCAATGGCTAAGCCAAAGAGTTAATAGTGACATATTAAGCAAAAGAAACTATTTTACTCAGATAAAATTGAATTTATCAACTTAAATGAGATATTTTAGGAAGCTTTTATGCATCACAGGATGCAATATCAGGCCACAGAAAATTCTAACTTTTCATAATCCTTTCATCACAGGAGATATATGATCCCATTTCACCTGCCTGTCATATGGACTCCTTGAGCATGGAGTCGATATTTTCTAACTTTTTGATCCATTTGTTTACAAAAAATTACAGTACTAAGTCAGTTTTGGTTCAAAATTCCTTAGTTATGAACTAAGTATGATGAAACTTCTAAGCATCATTACCAAAGCCATGATAGAATTCTTCAGCCATTAGTTTAATAATAAATTTGGCAAAATCTAGAATGATCACTGACAGTTAAAGTCCTCAACTCTCTATGCTGCATAAAAATTATTGTTTAATATAAAATTTAATAAAGTATTTGCTTATAAAATAAATGAATACTAATATTTCTACATGTGTGTTGAAAATGCTAATATTAGCCCAGTTGGTTGTAAAATAAGATTGACGTGAATATAAGCACAGCTACCAGGTTCTAAATCATTAAAATTGCACAGTATGTTGTGGTATTATGTTAAGAGAAACAAAGTATAATTGTTTTTCTTTAGGAATATCTGCTATTCTCAGAATGTAGAAACGTTGCAGAATGAAAAAAATCACCAGTTCTCAAACTTTATTCTCAGGATCCCTTCACTTTTTAAAGTGTATTAAGGACTCCAAAGAGATTTGTTCATATATTTTCTCTAATGATATTTATAGTATTGTAAATTATAATTCACTTTTTAAAACATAATTTTCTTTTAACATTAACAATATACTTAGTATTTGTATCATATGAGGTATATTTTTACAAATAATTTAATTTTCAAAACAAAAATCAACATGAAAGGAAGGAGGCATTGCATTGTTTGCTAACTTCTTTAATGTCTGACTCAATAGAAGAGTCTTGGAGGCTCAGATCTACTTCTGTACTCATTCTGTTTGGGTTTTAAACATCACATTGCCTATGGAAATTTTCACTGTACATTCTTGACAGGAAAACTGCAAGACAAATCATGTCTTAGTATCATTAGGAAAGTAATTATTACACTGTAGTTCTGAGAATCCCCAAGAGACCCCAGGAGACACGCCCCCAACACAGTTTAAAACCTACTCACTTTATAATGTAAATAATAATGTAAAACACCATTTTCTCCCATGAGGCTACAGGGTGCCAGGGTAATCCTGCCAATCTGGGGTGGGCTTAACTGATCTCAATTGGCTTACTCATGTGTTTGACGTCAACTCTCGGGTTATTCAGAGCCTGGGTGTTCCAGGATGGCCTTGATTAAGATCCTTAGGTCCTTTCCATGTGACACTATGTGTCTAGTCAAGTAGCCCAGGTCTGTTCCCATGGCAGTGAGAGTAGGGTTCCAGGAGGGAGAATTGAAACAAGAAAGGATTAACGTTCTGAACTTAGAATTGCACATTATCAGTTATATTGCATTCTTTTGCCCAAAATATGTAAAATAGCCTAACTTCATGTGTGAAAAACAGACTCTACCACTTGATGAGAGTTACTAAAGTCATATTGAAAATGGGGTTCATACAGAGAGAAATGAAAAATACTTGACATTTTGTCAATCTACTGTACATCTTAGATTCCCAATAGGAACACATGTAAAATTGTTTCTTTGCCACATCTTCAATTGGTTTTTTTTATTTTTTATTTTATTTTTGACAGGCAGAGTGGACAGTGAGAGAGAGAGAGAGAGAGAGAAAGGTCTTCCTTTTGCCATTGGTTCACCCTCCAATGGCCGCCGCGGCCTGCGCGCTACAGCCGGCGCATTGCGCTGATCCAAAGCCAGGAGCCAGGTGCTTCTCCTGGTCTCCCATGGGGTGCAGGGACCAAGCACTTGGGCCATCCTCCACTGCACTCCCTGGCCACAGCAGAGAGCTGGCCTGGAAGAGGGGCAACCGGGACAGAATCCGGCGCCCCAACCTGGACTAGAACCCGGTGTGTCGGCGCCGCAAGGCGGAGGATTAGCCTATTGAGCCGCGGCGTCGGCCTCAATTGTTTTGATAACTCTGTCAGGTGAGGAATCTTTTTTTCTGCCAAGGACAATTTGGATAGTTATAAAGTCATCTGTGGGCCATGCAAAATTATCAACTTAAAATTGATCTTCTGCTTTGATTTATTAAATTTCAGTTTATACCTACAGTTGCTTTGGAAGGGACATACCAAATAATTCATGGACTTATTTTAGTTCACTGGCTGGATGTTTCCCACCCTGATAGTACTGCCATAGAAAATTTGTTAGTTTTGACCCTACACTGTAAATATTCAACTATAATCAGAGCCTCACATATCACCAGGCACTGGAAAACAGGCTTACACTAAATAAAATCTATGAAACACTGTACTTAATGACAATTTTGCTAATTTCTTAAATTATGATGATAAATATAGTTATTAGCTGAACTGTTAATCATATATGTAAAACATAATCAGCAAGATCTTTCAAAATTCTCAAGTTATTTTAAGGGTTTCATGGACATACATTCAAAAATTCACTTTCAGAGAGACCAGAAATAGACATATTTTAAAACACATTTCCTCCTTAAAGCAGATGTATTGGAACAACATTCTATTGGTCTCTGATTATCAAAACAGATTATTATAGCTCAGATAAAGATGAAATTACTTTAAGCTGTTAGAGCTCTGTCTAATGATAAGAGGTTTTAGGTTTTTTCCTTTTCAAAATGGACAGCTAATGCTTAAAGCATGAGTACTGCATCTCTCATCATCATCTGAAAGATAATCATACCATTAAGCAGGAATAACAATTTTACTGCTTCTGAGTTAGATATTGCATGCCCAAATGAACAATCATATAGGTAATGTAAATGAAGGATGTAGTCCTGTGGTAGAAGGTCAAGAAATTGGGAGGAAGAAGGATTCTAGGGAATTGGGAAGAGTCTTCCCTTATATTTTGAATAACTGTTACTTAGGTCCAATGAATAAAATCTGAGAATGAGATCCCATTGTTACTTTGCACTCCAATTTTAAAAATAAAACAAATATACAGATATTTCTGAAATACTTTGTATTTCACACAATATGTGGCCAAACACTGTCAGAACCTGGATTCTTCGATTGGCTATATTTATGAAACCTGTATCATTTGAACATTGCAGATATTGCAATAAAAATTCCATTTTAGGCCTTTTCCAATTGGTATATTGTCTTGTTATTGATGTTGTTATATTTTTGTATATTCATAATTTTGTCCCTTCTCTCCCTTTAAAAATCTATGTAATCATCTCTGCCCTTACATTAAAATGTAGAAATAACTTAAGCAGATTTAATTCATATGAACTCTACTGTTAATATTTTTTAAAAGCACTCAAATTGCACACTGATCATTTTATAAACCATTTCCTTTGGTATAGCACACTGTGACACCAGGATAACATAGAGGTGAATCTGCTAGTCTTCAGATGAAGACTGTGTGGACATCTTACCACACTAATACAATTCTAATGTCCAAGATGCAAGCACTTCATACATGATGCTGAAATCCAAATCAGTTACATGTAGTACTCAGTAAAAAAGCATCAATTGGGGAGAACAACCAACTGTGATAGACTCAATTCAAACTAGAAAATTGATCTCAAATGTGACACAAAGTTGCTATATTAGGTAATTAAGATTGATACTTTTGTTGGTGACTGAATTTAACAGCTACATTAAACTCTATGATCCAAAAGGACAAATTTGTATCTTTTCAAAAGTACTGTATAAAAGTCAGGAATCTTCACCTTCTCTTTGCCCTCTTGATAACCAATTAGATCAGTCACTTGAACCCTCTGGCATTGATTTGGTTTTTTTTTTCTTTTGCATTGAGTTCTGATTGGAGTAATCTTCACATTTTTTCTAGCTATTATCTATGATAATCAGTTTGTTTTTTTGTAATTATGCTTTGACCACTGAGTAAACAAAAACTATTTTCCTCTATATTATATTACCACTAATATTCTATTGTTTAGCAATGCACAAATATTTTCTGTATCTCATCAATCTGTAGTCTTGACTCTATAACCATATTTTAAACAGTATCAACTCAATGTTTTATACCTAACAATTGGCTCAACAAGTACTTGATACCATTGGCCTTTTTCACTATCTTTATTGTTTGTGTGTGATGCCATTGAATGTTTTCATTTAATGTGTATTATCCTGATAATCAAGTCTGTAAAGGTACTCACACTGACTAACATTAAGACATATGCAAGTCTCATATATGGAGAGTAAAGTGATGATCCCTGAAATGAACTGCTGTCCCTTTTATTCCACAATCATACTGATCCCACTTTTAGTATCATTCTAGAGATGTAAGCACCTTACTAATTTCTTAGATGCAATCTTTCTCTTCATGAGTGGACATAAAATTTTAAGATATAAAAACTCAGGTACAATTTTTATTATACTTTGCAGGTGTCTCTTAGCAGTTATGTAAATATGGGCAAATTACTTGAATCTCTGAACCTCCTCTGTCTTTTTATTTTTAGATTTTTTGGTAAAATGCACATGACTTCAACCTATTGCTATATCTTTTCTCTCTTTCTTTACAACTGGTTGTCAAATATAGGAAAATCAATTTGTTGTGTTTTTCCTTGATATTCAATGTTCTCTTTTAAGTGGATACAATAAACACTTGGACAAGTTCATTGATTCTTGAAGTGAAGAAATTTGGTGATTGTCATTAAATGGTTGTTTGTATACTGTCTATCCAAATGCAAGTTGTATACAATTCAAATTAACCTGTAGACACTTTCTATTCCATAATCATTATAGTTTCACTGTTCTGTTTAATGGTAATGAGCATTACACATTCATCAATAAATAAAGAGAAAACTCTAAGCCAGAGTCTAATTACAATACATCTATCTTGTAAAGTTCCTCATTAAGTGAACCTATAAAGCACCATCACTAATATCACAGACAACAATATAAAATCAGACAAATGACTCCCTATTCACCAAAGAAAATTAATCTTAAAATGATAATAAATTAATTTATAATCCTCAAGAAATAAAGAAGCAGGTTGTCCCCTCTACTTTTCTTTTTATAAGAACCAGCCTCCTGACATTTCTTAAGGCAGGGAATTGTTTGCCAGAAGCTGAAGGGGATATCTGTATTCCCACACTGGTTAAAGATTTGATTGTGTTGGGTTTTATCAGGCTAGATCATTGTCCAAGTATCTGAAAAGCAATTTGTATGTATTTAAGTAGGCTATTTAAGAAGCATGTTAGAATAAGTAGCATATCAGCAACATTTCCATTATAGAGGTTCTTGTAAGTGGTGGCAGATCCACTCCTATGCTTAACGTAGTTGCCTGCTGACTTTTACTCCTTTGTTTCCTGTGTGGCTCACCCTACTTTTCAACTCTGTCGCTGTTGACATGAAATTGATATATACACTTACCTTAATCTAGGACAAGTTCTGCCAGGGATAGAAACATTTTCCAATCTATTGAGTTATTGAGTTTAGGACTGTTTTATTCTAATGCTGAACAAATAGAACTGTGGGGTACCATGGATGTAAAAATCTTATAAAAGGACAAAGTCATTCAGTTCTATATTACTTATGACAAACAGTAATAAAAATAAGACATGTAAGTTAAATTTTGTGTTAAGAAAGTGTAGCATACTTTTTATCACATATGATCCTAACTTAATTTCACCAATACATTTGGTTTACATGCAGCTCTGGAAATTCAGAAAATGTAGAATTTCTGTAAGTTCTGAAATGGAAATGTGAATTAAATGGAAGCAGTTTATTCAGCTGATGTTAGGGTAACAAATTGAACTGACATACTACTTTTGTGTTTACCAAGTTCTAGTTATTCTATCTCAATCAAAACTACAACAGAGCCAGATGTTAATGTGACAGCTACAAATTAAGATAGTGAGGCTTAAGACCATGCTTCAAACCACAGGGCCAAAGTAGAAAATTCAGATCTATGGAGCTTCCACATTATCTCTCTAATGCAGATGCAGAGTGGAGACATTATTTAAAATCCAGTTTTTAAGAATGAATAGGATTTATTTAATAGTCAAGGAGAAAGAAATTCTAGGCACAGAAAACAATGGAAACAAAGAAAGGTGATGGAGTGAAGGGTGTAGTTTGGGAAGCAAGTAGGTCTTTGTAGCTGTAATATTTGTCTAGAATGGAATCCCTGCAAAATTAACTGGAAGAGTAGGCTGGATCCAAGATGTAGCATATGAAATGACAAGCAGCTATAAAACATTGAATGCTTCACATAAACAAATTGAATAGATCATATCTTTGCAAAGATAGCTCTAGCAACTTGGAGACTGAATGGAAGGAATGAGTAGGTTTTGGCATGGCAATGAATTAAAACCCCATTTTAGGGCTGGCTCCGCAGCTCAATAGGCTAATCCTCCGCCTGCAGTGCCAGCACACCGGGTTCTAGTCCCAGTCGGGGTGCCAGATTCTGTCCCGGGTGCTCCTCTTCCAGTCCAGCTCTCTGCTGTGGCCCAGGAGGGCGGTGGAGGATGGCCCAAGTGCTTGGGCCCTGCACCCACATGGGAGACCAGGAGAAGCACCTGGCTCCTGCCTTCAGATCAGCACAGTGCGCAGCTGCAGCAGCCATTGGAGGGTGAACCAATGGAGAAGGAAGAACTTTCTCTCTGTCTCTCTCTCTCTCACTGTCCACTCAGCCTGTAAAAAAAAAAAAAATTAAGGATACTGGCAAAATATGATCACATTCTGAGAAAATTATATTAGTCGTGGACCAGGGCTTCTTACTATGACTAACCTGTCACACCAATTTATTCTAGAATACTTCAAAGATAAGGTGTGAAATTTTTAGAAAGCACTTGTCCCTGTGTATCACAAATAGTGATCCTCCAAAAATCATTTTTATATTATTTTGGCAAGAGGAATTAATGAAATCCTTTAGCAAATATGAGTTGAAGCTTTCCAGGAATTCCCTGAAGCAGTAGGAATACTGCTGTGAACAAAAGATAAAGTACTTGCTCTCAAGGAACTTGCACTCTAGAGTAGTGAAATGATTCTGCAAATGTATTTTGGTAAAATTATTGAAAAAAAGTGTCAGAGATGTTTCTGAAATAGAACTGACTTGACATACTGCATTGTGATATGGGGAGTGTCCTAAGTGAAAGTGACAGGGGAAGCTTTCAGCATTTGCTGAGATTGCTACCCCAGTTAAAACATAGGGCACTGTATTGTTTTCTTCTTCAAAATAAGAAAACAAGGTGGGCATTTGGTGCATCCCATATCACAGTACCTGAGATCCAGTCCTAGCTACATTTCAATTCCAGTTTCCGTATAATGTACACCCTGGGAGGCAGGAGGTGAGGCCTCAAGAGTTGAGTCCTTCCACCCACATGAAAAACCCAGATTGAGTTCCTGGTTCCTGGATTTGGCCTGGTCCAGCCCTGGCTATTACACAGGCATTAATAAGTGAATCAGTAAATAAAATATCTTTATCTGTCTGTTTCTCTTATTCTCTTCTGCCTTTCAAAACAAATAATATATTAAAAAAAATATGAAAGCAGGGGCAAGGGTTGTGGTATGGTAGGTAAAGGTGCCATTTGCAGTGACAGCATCCCACATGGGCACTGGTTCACATCCCAACAGCCCACTTCCAATCCAGCGCTCTGATAATGTCCTGAGAAAAACAGAAGATGATCCAAGTACTTGGGCCCCTGCTACACATATGGGAGACCTGGATGAAGCTCCTGGCTCCTGGACTCCACCTGGCCCAGCTGCTGCCATTGCAGCTATCTAGGGGAGTAAACCAGCAGATGGAAGCATTCTCTCTCTCTCTACATCACTCTCTCTCTCCCCACCCCTTTAATGCTGACTTTCAAACACATACATAAAGCATGTATATTTTTTAAAAAAAATACAGACAAGTTAGGGAGAAGGACAGAATACAAATTAGGTTTAGAACATGCTAAGCTACAGCTTACAGATGTCTATATATCCAAATAGAAGTGGCAGGCTAGAGAAAAAGGGATCTATCAGTGTTATACCGCAGGGCAGAAAATTTTGCCTGGGTTATGTGTACACGTAAGTTCAATGATCCAAAAAATGCTGTGCATCCTAATCATGTCCTCGCCAACTTTACTGTTGAAAGTAATACAAGTATTTTGCAGAAAATCCTAACTATAATTCTGTGACTTATTTATAATAAGATTATGATAAATAAATTCCCTTCAGCTTCCCATCTTTGCTATTCATTGACTATATCACCTCTCAGGCAAATTCAAGTGGCAAACCTTGAGTTGCTTGGCTAACTTGTTGGGTTTACAGTTTCCCTTGGGTAAGAACAGTATTAGTTATGCTTCCTTTCTGATTATAGTTCTGCTGAAGAGAGATAATCATTAAACAGAGTATGAGTTGATATTTAATTAAAATTTTAAAAACTCTCCAGTAAGAGACTCTAGTCTTCTTGGGGGAAATATTATATTCATACATGTTTCTTCATCATTTATCTGAGTAGATAGGAGGCATGCAAATTCTGACAAAGTAATGAGTGAAATTGGGGGACATTGGCATAGCTGTTAGGATGTTGATTAAGATGCCAGTATCCTACATTCTACATAGCACCTGGGTTTGATGTCCAGCTCAGGTTCCAGACTCCAGCTTTTTGCTAATGTAGCAATGATAACTCAGCGCAGAGCCTAACTCATACTGAAAACTCTCTGTTGCAACAGGGGTCTTCAAAAAGCTCATGAAAAAAATAGAATTGAAATATAAGTTTATTTTAGTCCAAAAAATTAAAATCCCATGCAGAAGTTTTGTTAGTAACATTTTTGCAAGTTTTCCAAAGATCCCGCTTATATTTTTAATTCAAATTTGTCTTTGCACCAAAATAAATTTATCTTTTAAGTTTCCATTTCCCATGAACCTTTTGAGGTCCCCTTCAATAATATTGGAGGTCATCCATTTGTTATGTTTATTCCTTTGTTCATTAAAATCATCAGATTTTACTATTACTTTAATTAGTTATTTTTAAGGTCTTTTGTCAATGTCAATTATATGAATGACTATCAAAATGTTAAATAAATTGCAGATACTTAAGAAAATTGAAGAGGTAGGGCTGGATATGCCAAATTGAATGATCAAATAATAAAAAATGTCACATTAGTTACATGTAAAAGGAAAATATAGATAAATGAGTTCATGTATTAGAAGTATTACTCATTTCTTGATTATAATATGGATTTTGGGGTTATTTCCTTCCCTAGAGCTTTTAATAAAATGATCTTACTCCCAGCGTCTAGAGTCTCCAGGCACCAAGTAAAACTTCCCTCACATTTTTACATAAAATATAGCAAACAGAATAGAAAAATAGTGTCTTATAGTTAGAAACATTTCCCTTGAAGTTCCAATAATATTAAAAAGATGCTTTGTCTGTGTCTTCAAACACTAAATTCATCCAATAAGTTGTATTAAAAATATTGAGAACATTCTCCTAAGCATATGAGGAGACTTTAACAATTTTGTGGAAAATAGAATTAAAAAATAAAAATAGAAAATAGAAACTTTCTCAACATAAACTCCATCAAGTTCAAGACATTTTTATAAGTTTTGAAATCAGTTACTTAGTTTCTCCATAAATAACCAAGGTCCTGCAAATTTAACTATGCCAATGCAATCATTTTTACATTATATACTCAGAAAAATGGGTGCTTTTTTAAGACCAGGAAATAAAAACAAAAGTCAAGAGGAGCTCAGTCAGGATTATGGGGTGGAAGTCTAATGATTTCCCACTGAAATTCAGAAAATTGCCTTTGTTTGATGAAAGGGATGAATAGGATCACGCCAGGGTGAAGAAGGACAATCTGGTAAAGTTTTCCCAGGAGTTTTTCTGCAGAACTTTGACTAACTTTCTCAGTACACTCTCATGACAATCAAGCTCTCCAGAAAGTCATAAGCAAAGTGCCTTCTGTATCTTGAAAAGCTATTGACATGACCTTTCCTCCTTACCAGAAGCTTTGCTTTGAGTGTACCACTTCCACTTCTATGGACGTACCACTTCCACTTCTATATAGCCATGGCTTTGATTGTCTTTTGTCTTCAGGATCATCCTGATAAAACCATGTGTCATCTCCAGTTAAAATTCTTGGGAGAAATTCTTGAGGACCTTGATGCCACTTGTTTAAAACTACCCCTTTCAGCCTGCACCACAGCTCACTAGGCTAATCCTCTGCCTGCAGTGCTGGCACCCCAGGTTCTAGTCCCAGTTGGGGCACCGGATTCTGTCCCAGTTGCTCCTTTTCCAGTCCAGCTCTCTGCTGTGGCCCGGGAGGGCAGTGGAGGATGGCCCAAGTGCTTGGGCCCTGCACCTGCATGGGAGACCAGGAGGAAGCACCTGGCTCCTGGCTTCGGATCGGTGCAGCATGCTGGCCTTAGCACGCCGGCCTTAGCAGCCATCGGGGGGTGAACCAATGGAAGGAAGACCTTTCTCTCTGTCTCTCTCTCTCTCACTGTCTAACTCTGCCTGTCAAAAAACAAACAAACAAACAAACAAACAAAAAAAACTATCCATTTCTGCAACTGAGCATGGTGTGATCCTTTTGGCATCTATCAAGAAAAAAAGTCTGTCCCACCCTAATTTATCAGTTAGAATTGTATAAGCTGAACCAATTAAGATAACCTTTGGAACTGGATGTTGTTTCTGCTGTTAATTGTCCATCCTCTTCAATTAGGGCACATGCAAATTAATTTTTCCCTTGAAAATTGATTTGGATGGTCTGCCACTCTTGGCTTCATCTTCTACATCAACTCATTAGTTTTTAAAATGAGTTTGTAAATTACAGCAAACTTTAGTCCCCACCAAACTTTAGTAAAACATCAGGATTTTACCATTCTTCCTTCCAAGTTTCACAATAAGTTAGGCTTTCCTTCTTCCTTCAGTTTCAGCAGGACTCATGTTTTTAACATAGAGGCTGATTTCTTTTCTTTTCTTTTTTTTTCTTTTCTTTTCTTTTTCTTTTTTTTTTTTTTTTTTTTTTTTTTTTTTTTTTTTTTTACATGCAGAGTTAGACAGTGAGAGAGAAAGACAGAGAGAAAGGTCTTCCTTCCATTGGTTCACCTCCCAAATGGCTTTTATGGCCGGTGTGCTGCGCTGATCTGAAGCCAGGAGCTAGGTGCTTCCTCCTGGTCTCCCATGAGGGTGCAGGGCCCAAGCACTTGGGCCATCCTCCACTGCCTTCCAGGGCCACAGCAGAGAGCTGGACTGGAAGAGGAGTTACTGGGACTAGAACCGGCACCCATATGAGATGCCGCAGGTAGAGGATTAGCCAAGTGAGCCGCGATGCCAGCTGAAGCTGTTTTTTAAATGATGTCAAATCCTTTGTGCCTCAAACCAGATCCTGTTCAAACATGTTAAAGCAAGTTGGTACAAGCTCATTTGTGAAAAGTTTTGAAATGCATTTGGGGCCAGTGCCATGGCCCACTTGGTTAATCCTCCACCTGTGGTGCCGGCATTTCATATGGGTGCTGGTTCTAGTTCCTGTTGCTCCTCCTCCAGTTCAGGTCTCTGCTGTGGCCCAGGAGGGCAGTGGACAATGACCCAAGTGCTTGGGCCCCTGCACCTGCTTGGGAGACCAGGAGGAAGCACTTGGCTCCTGACTTCAGATCAGTGTAGCTCTGGACATGGCGGCCATTTGAGAGGTGAACCAATGGAAGGAGGACCTTTCTCTCTGTCTCTCTCTGTCACTGTCTAATTCTATTTGTCAAATAAATAAATAAATAAAAAGAAATGAATTCACTGATTTTTCATAACCCATTTCTGTGAAGACTCCTTATACAAGATCCTAATTCTTTGCTTTCAATGAGCCCAGATTTTATCAGGAAAAAGAAACATGTAAAGAAATTAATGTAAGAAAGTGTTAAGGTGATATGAAGAACACAAGTTTATAACCACACTGTTGCCTCCGCCCCTCCCCATGAAAGGACTGATCACCTTTATCTACTGGAGAGGACAAATCAGGCATAGTTTCATAGTGGGAGCATTAGCTCAGTGCTAAGATGAGCAGTTCGCAGTATCTGGGCAGACATATAGCATGGTGTTGGGGATGGAGTGCTGTCAACTGCCAGGGCAAGAGAAGGTGTCGGGAGTTAATAAATGTGAAAGATTTTGAACTTTGCGCCATCTGCAGATGGAATTCTGGAGTGTTTCATACTTGGAAGTGATATGATCAGGTTTGTTTTAAGAAAGACTTCAGATAATGTGTGGCAGAAGGATCTGAAAGATATAAGATATTCTACAGAGACAGAAATCGATGGAAATGGACACAATGAGAAACAATGACTTGATCAGCCCTTGTCCTGACTGTCAAGGAACAACTTACTACTTTATTCCTTTTAGTATTTTTTTGTTCATCTTAATACCATTGGTTGAACTCTGTAATTAACACACAATTATTTTTAGGTGTTTAAATTTAACTGAAGAGTGGGAATAAGAGAGGGAGGAGGAGATGTACAGTTTGGCACATGCTTAACAGGACCTACCTCTAACGGTAGAGTTAGAAATGTGCCAGGGGATTCCAATTCAATCCCATCGAGGTGGCATGTACCAATGCCATCTCACTAGTCCAAGTGATCAGTTTCAGTTCATAATTGATCATAATGATATGACTAAGAGTCAAAGGGATCACATAAACAAAACTAGTGTCTGCTAATACTGATAGAATTAAAACGGAGAGAACAATCCAACATGAGAAGTGGGATACACAGCAGACTCATAGAATGGCAGATGTCCTAAACAGTGCTCTGGCCTCAGAATCAGCCCTTAAGGCATTCAGATCCAACTAAAAAGCTCAGGAGAGTATTTCAGGCACAGAAAGCAGACACTGTGGCAAAAAAAAAAAAAAAAAAACCTAAATGAAAGTGAGTGAGATCCCAGTGGAAAGAACAGGCCATCAAAGAAGGAGGTACCTTTCTCTGAAGGGAGGAGAGAACTTCCATTTTGACCATGGCCTTGTCTAAATAAGATCACAATTGGTGAACTCAAGAGGCTTCCATCGCCCTGGCAACTCATGACAGGAGCCTCAGGTGATTACTGACGGCATAAATAAGAGTGTCAATTATTAAATCAACAATAGGAGTCACTGTGCACTTACTCCCCATGTAGGATCTCTGTCCTTAATGTGTTGTACTATGAGAATTAATGGCATAACTAGTACTCAAACAGTACTTTATACTTTGTGTTTCTGTGTGGGTGCAAACTGTTGAAATCTTTACTTAGTATATACTAAATTGATCTTCTGTATATAAAGATAATTGAAAATGAATCAATGTGAATGGGATGGGAGAGGGAACAGGAGGTGGGATGGTTGCAGGTGGGAGGGAGGTTATGGGGGGGGAAGCTGCTATAATCCAAAAGTTGTACTTTGGAAATTTATATTTATTAAATAAAATTTTTAAAAAAGATAATAAAAAATAACACTAAAATAAAAAAAAGTGGGCATCTCAAAAAAAAAAAAAAGAAATTAATAGAATAGTTTTAAAAGCATGTGTTTCATGCTTTCTTGACCAGATACAATTTCTTTCAAACGCTGGGAAATTTAAATATCTTAGGTCAATCGAGAATGTATAAAATCCAATTATGTTGATTGCAAGTTATTACTGTCTATAATATTTTATATTGCTATGAATAATTATTATACATATATAACATTTTTCTAGGAAAAATGAAAAAGCACAATGTAATTCATAACTACTATGTAAAAGTTGTAAAATATGAGTTTAGCCAAGTGAAGTGAATTTTAAAATTAGATCTATGGACAATTAAAATAAAAGACATACTCATGGTCACAGGGCTTTGAAAGATTCTGAATTCATTTATGAATCATAAAATTTCAAATTATGCTTAATATGGTTTCTGTGTTACATGTCTTCACATAAATTCCAAAGTGTGGCTAATAATTAAAATGCATAATTTTCCATTAACAAGAATATTTTAGCTGTATGACAATGCCTAATCAGAAGGAAAACACTTTAAATGCATAGTGTCTGATAATCTATATTCTATGCTAATATTTTCCATCATATGAATTTCATAGAAAACCATGTATATTTTAAGACAGACTTCTCTGTTCTGTTACCTTAGGGAGACCCATAGCTTGTTACAACATAAGATTAATTAATTAATTAATTAATTAAAATTAAACAATAGAGTAGCCAATGAAGCATTGATTGAGGAACCAATATTTTGTTTTTGTTTTTTCATAGGCAAAGTGAATTTATTCAAGGGAAATAAATTCTCAGAGGTGACTAAATACCAGCATGCACATAAAGCAAACACATAGCAGAGAGCAAGAATTTAATACAGGCTAGGTTTATATAGCAAGACCCAGATTAGGGCCGTGAAGTGGGATGGAGCTCCTTGGACAAGAATTCAGGGCATGGGACCAAGCCAACCTAAGAACACAGGGGCTATGTACTTGCTCCATCCATCCTAACTCTGAATATGGATAGGAAGATGGGGCACAGTTTCATTTTGGCTACTTTCTGCTGATATGGGGGGTTGATATGGGGTGGGGTATCTATCTATACTCTGGATCAGATTGATTGAAGAAGAGCAGTATTGCGATGTTCCTGTGTGATGGCTTGGAATGTAGCAGTCACTTGGTCCAGTAAGAACTTTTGAAACCTGTTAATTATACATGGTGGGAATAGAAGCACTAAGATTATGAGGATAAAAGGAGATAATAGAGAGATTGTCCATGGCAGAAACTGTTATGGGAAAATGGCGGGGGAGAAATTATTGTTACCTCGGTTCTTTGTCTCACATGGAAAAATTTCCAAGTGGACAGCAAAGAAATTTAAAAGTATTAGAATCAAGGACTTCCATGCAGAACAGCGTGGAGGGGGGCTTCCAAGAGAGGAGAACCCAACGGTGACTGAAGGCATTCTGCTTTAAGTTCAATTTCTGGAGAAAAAAAATCTTGAACATTCAGATTGGCATTCAGTTACCAAGCAGGGACAAAAACCATCAAAAGACCTCATTTACAATTCTCCATCCTATCTGGCTTGCTAAAGGTGGGATCTCAGGAGGAGCGCCCTTGTTATTCTCATGGTAAATTTGGAGATTTGAAGGAAGGAGAGCAGCCAGTTTGTTCTTGCTAAAGTTTTGAGAAGGAAGCAAATATTTTACACCCCAAATTCCACTGGGATCCCCTGACTATCTATTAACCCACCTGACTCCTCACAAAATGACCTATGAAGTGGGGTTATTTTGGGATTAGCATGTGTTATATGCATGCATTCCCTTCTCTACCACACCCAGCTACTGGTGTAAAAGCACCCTTCACCCAAAAAGAGAGGGAAAGTCCGATTCTTTCATTTGTGAGGTCTACTCTCCAGCAGTTTTGAAGGATCTCTGCTGCCAAGGAATTCATCTGGTCCTGGAGGTGAGACACTGCTGCACTTGGCATTTGTCTTTTTTGAGAGTCTGCTGAAATTGCTGGTCTGGCTGCACCTGTCTCAGGTTCTGCCAGGACACCCGACAAGATTAGCAAGGGTGTTGAGTCCCAAATCCCCCTTGACACCCTGGGTTAGAGGGATGGAAAATAGAGATTGTCCCAGTGTATAGCACCAAGGGAGAAATAGGAAAGCTAGAGTACAAATCCTTGTCCAGTAAGTGGGAAGATGGATGTACACCTGGCTGCCACAGAGAGAGAACACTCTTGTTTACTGTGTGCAGGCTGACAAGAAGCTGTGGGATGGCATTAGTCTCCCTGCTTAGAGTTGTGGGCTCCCTCATTTCCTCCATCTGCTTATGCAAATCCTGGCTGCTGTCTGGGGTTAGGGCAAGGACTCCTCTGACTTCTTTAAACTGAGTGGTGTTGCAGTAGGGTGAAGACAGGCCTCTGGAGATGATATTGGAATGTGACCCCTTAAAAATATATATGAAATGTGGCTCCTTAAAGTTCCCCAGAAGTCCCATCTGGAGTGCCACATAATGTCATCAGAATTTGGGGTACCATACGTTATCACCAATATCACCATATGCTTTTTTTTTTTTTGACAAGCAGAGTAGACAGTGAGAGAGAGAGAGACAGAGAGAAAGGTCTTTCTTTGCCCTTGGTTCACCCTCCAATGGCCACTACTGCCGGCGCGCTGCGGCCAGCGCATCACGCTGATCCGAAGCCAGGAGCCAGGTGCTTCTCCTGGTCTCCCATGGGGTGCAGGCCCCAAGCACTTGGGCCATCCTCCACTGCACACCTGGGCCACAGCAGAGAGCTGGCCTGGAAGAGGAACAACCGGGACAGAATCTGGCGCCCCAACCAGGACTAGAACCCAGGGTGCCGGTGCCACAGGCAGAGGATTAGCCTATTGAACCATGGCGACAGCCACCATATGCTTATTAATAAGTCCCCAATATTAATAAGCCCGAGTGGGTTCTTGCCTAATATTTAGAGAAGAATTCTAAATACCGGCATAAATGAATGAGGCAGCATGGTACATTTTAAGCTTTTATTCAGTGAGAAAGATGCATACCTATAAGAGAGAGGGATAAATTTCGGTTCATACCGAATACTAGGAACCAGCCACCAGCCACGTGGAAGAGCATCCAGGCCAGGAAGCATAGGGTGGCTTGGCCTGAAGGCCAGGAGCCCTGAAGGCGCATGGCTACAGCCAGCCCCCTACTGGCAAGAGGCCAGGGCTAAGAGAAAGGAGAAAAAGGGCGGATACACCCTTTCCCAGGCCTTTAATTCACTCTCAAAGGGGAGTGGTTAATTAACCTGATTGGCTGGTGGGCGCTTAGGTGTGGCCAGGTAGGGGCAGGAGGTCACACAGGGGCGTGGTGAAGGCGTGGTCTTCCAGCTCACAAACCCTATTAATTTTAACCTATATGCCTACCTACTTCAGAGGGGGCTGCAGCACCAGCTCACGAAAACTATTTCCAATCCAGGTTTCATGTGCATGGCCATCTAGAATTTCATTGCTTCCAGTCTGGAAGAAACAGATCTAACAAGCAGATTAAATAAACAAGGTCCAAAACCAAGAATAGATCAATATTAGAGGACCTAGGAAAGATGCTATCCAAAGCAAGGGGAAGCTTTCCCACGTGAGGCAAATAAAAACTGACAGGAGATGCTTGATAATAATCAGTTGGCACTGTCCAAGAGAATGTGAGACCCGGACCTATCTATCTCTTCACACAGAGACATCATGAGAGAGGTGTGAACCTTCTTAGGGAAGACAGCCTGTTGACTCCCATTTCCAACTGGTCTGGGAGAGAACTGGCCTGAATGGGATGTTAGCATAGAATAGGTGGCATCTCTAAAAAGAAATTTACAGTCCTGCCTGTAAGGTTACTGACCCTAGGCTGTCCCTTCAATAGCAGTGGTTACTTTGAAAGCTGGGCAGAGTGATGGACTTTTTCAGCTTAGGCATGGCCAACAGAGTCTGCAGCTCTGACCTGGGAGTCCTTCCATCCCAGGGCAGTTCTGTTTCCAGTGGCCCAGCTCTTGGCAGAGTTGACCGGACTCTTCAGAGGCTGGCTTCTGTCATGACTGCTGTCTGTCTGAAGCCCTGGCTTTCCACATCGACCACTAGTGCCATCTGGGGGTGGACTGGCCTTGTTGAGTCTCCTGAATGGCAGATCACTGTGGGAAGCTGTTCCTGCCACGTATGCTGACATTGCTCCTACCGCCTAGCTTGCTCCTCTTGCTCCTGGTCTCTGTTAAAGTAGACCACAGAGGCAGCCTTTAGGAACCAGTGTTTAATTCATTTTCAAAACAAAATTTAACAGAATAATTGAAAAATAATATTCTAATTATCTTTTTTATTAATATAAAAAGAACACAGTTCAAGTAGTAAATAGAGAAAATTCTAAGAATATAATGACACTTGCCTGCCTCCCTCCCTCTCTCCTCCTTCTTTTTTTCTTTTCATTTTTATAATAGCGTATTTCAAATTTATAATCACAGACTTAGTGTTCCATTAAATGAAGAATTCAACAAGCAAAAGGGCCACAGGAATATAGACAAGTGCTATAAGCAAAAATTCTTCATACTGCAATATGTCAACTTTGTTACTGGCTTTTGTTTTTTTAGGACACTGGGAATAAAGGAAAAGTATTTTATGCTTAGTTATCTGAAGAGACTATTGTCAGGAAAATACCCATTGAATGTACTCCCACAGGTCTCTCTTAACAATGTTCTGTGTTCAATTCGCTTATGAGGTGAGGTGTGGAGTCAAAATCAGAAACCCTTTATTTCTAGATTTCTTTGTAATAGCTTTGTTTTGTTACTAATTTTCCTTTAAGGATATGAACTTATTTATTGGTAATATACTGAGAACTAGTTAATAATGATTGTACAGACTAAATCCAAAGCAAATTGAGGCATGTATATTTCCCTTCCTCCTTGTAAGTGACACACCACACAAATGCTTTCCTGTTGCCATTTTAATTGGAAAGGAGCCCTTTTAGTAATGCTCCTGAGTGCGGGAGGAATTCTAAACACACAGTTTGGAAGAGCTAAGAAAGCTTATTTAACTAAGCTGTCAACAGCACTAGCTCAGATCTGCTTAAATTTACTGGGGGGGGGGGGGGGAATCTACTTGAAATGCTGACAGTAAACACTGAACAACTTGTAATAATGTTACATTCCATAAGCAAGGATATATTTTAGCCTTAAAGGGAGATGGCAGTATCTGTCATAAATGTGCCTGCCCTTTGCCCTAGCAATTTCACTGATAGGATTACATGCAAAAATGATGCACAAACCTGTCTTATAAAAGTTCTAATTGGGGCATTTTTGCAACAGAGAATATTTGAAACCAAGTCACATTTACATATGTAGAAAAAGGATTAAATGAATACACAGGCACTTCAAAAAGTTTGTGCAAAATAGAATTAAAAGATGTGTGTTGGTACAAAAAATTTGAAATCCACGCATGCATTATTCATTAGACACATTTACATGAACTTTTTGAAGACCCTTTGTACATGTTGAACTATATTATTCAATCCAAATGAAAAAAATATATCTATATCTGTTTGTGCTGACATGGAAGGATATCCAGTATACTTTAGAAGACAAAATGACATAATATGATTCAATTTATATGTGTTATTTTTAAACATATATGTGCATGTATTGTGTATGTATATCATGTGTGTATCTGTGTGTAGAAAAATTAAACTATAAAGGAAATGACGATCTGACATAAGAACTACAGTGATGAGATTTAAATAAGGTGCTAGTTACTTCTATTTTTGTCTGTTGTTGCATAATTTGTGTAATTTAAAATCGAAAATAGTCACTATTTTCAATGGGTGCTTTGGATACTTTATTAAATCAGTTGTTTACATTTTTATATTAGAATGAGCGTAAGATTTAAGGAACAGTAAAAAAACACAACTGCAGGGGTCGGCACCGTGGCTCACTTGGTTAATCCTCTGCCTGCGGTGCCAGCATCCTATATGGGCAGCGGGTTCTAGTCCCGGTTGCTCCTCTTCCAGTCCAGTTCTCTTCTGTGGCCCAGGAAGGCAGTGGAGGATGGCCCAGGTGCTTGGGCTCCTGCACCCGTATGGGAGACCAAGAAGAAGCACCTGGCTCCTGGCTTCAGATTGGCGCAGTGCCGGCCGTAGCGGCCATTTGGGGGATGAACCAATGGAAGGAAGACCTTTCTCTCTGTCTCTCTCTCTCTCTCTCTCACTGTCTGTAACTCTACCTGTCAAATAAAAAAAAAATCACAACTGCAGAACATATCTATCTGTAGTATTATAAGCAGTATTTTTCATAATTTATAATTTACATTGACTATGTATATGTAATGGGATAGTGTGCCAGGCATATTTATATGAATAAACCTAATCATTGAGATTGAATTGGTGATGATTTATATCACTAAATAAAAAACTATTAACATCAAAGACCACAGTATCTAGAGTTAGATACACCCATGGATTGACTCTCAATAACCGTGAGATCTTGGACATGTGTTTTAAACTTCCTCTATCTATTTTTTTCTTAATAAAATAATAGGTAAAAATTATCACTTATTGGATTCCTAGGAAATATAAATTAATAATGCATGTAGACAGCCCCATAGTATAGTACCTATCTTGTTAGAAGTTTCCCTAAAATTTGTAATCTTTAGTGCTCTTCATAGATTTTGTTAATATCCTATTTTTCTCATGAATGATACAATTCTTGAAACAACATATGGGAATATCATTCTTTGAGTTTCTCAGCACTAAACTATTTGTAAAACTGCTTCATTCTCTAGTGACATCTTTAGCTGTTGAATGTAAATATAAGTGTTTTATTATAAGACCACTAGTGGTTGGCCTTGGAGAAATGTATTTTATGAAATTCTTCCATTCTAATGATTATCTGCATAATGCCATAAATCAATGATGTTTCAGTTACATTTGGGAAATAATGCAAAATAGATTACAAGATTGGACATAAGAAAATTGGTTTGTACTGCTGAAATTATTAATTTCCTCCAAAATGAGTTTTTCATTACAGATTTTCATTATGCACTCAGGCCCTAGCTTCCTAATCAATAAAGTCATACCATAGGGTAATGAAAAAGAGGAAATGAAAAGGTTGGCATAGACGTTATGTAGAAGAAGCTAGTAACAAATCTAGATTAATATGTCTACTTTAAAATTCTGTTATTTCCTTATGAAAATCCACTTGATCATTTACTTTAAGAAATCTATAACCAAGAAAAGGCAAAGTGTTGATTCTGCTTCCATCTGAGGTAAGTCAAATGAATCAATATTGTCATACAAGTGTTAATATAACTAGGTTTAATCTTTAACTTGAATCTGAGAATTGCAAAACTGTAAATTTCAGTGTCAGAAATGTTTTTATTAAAATACTTTATTAAGAATAATTTTACAGGGGCCAGCACTGTGGCATAGTGGGATAAAGCTGCTGCCTGCAGTGCCAGCATCCCATGTGGGTGCCAGTTTGAGTCCCAGCTGTTCCACTTCTGATCCAGCTGCCTGCTAATGTGCCTGGGAAGGCAGCAAATGATGGCCCAAATCCTTGGGCCCTTGCACCCACGTTGGGGACCTGGAAGAAACTCCAAGCTCCTGGCTTCAGATAGGCCCAGCTCCAGCCATTGAGGCCATTTGGGGAGTGAACCAGCTGATGAAAAACTCACGCACTCGCGCGTGCGCTCTCTCTCTCTCTCTCTCTCTGCCTCTGCCTCTCTGTAATGCTGCATTTCAAATAAATAGATAAATCTTTTTTAAAAAGAATAATTATATATATACATATATATATTTCTGGAGTACAGTGTGATACTTCTTTTGTTTCGTGCTGCTAGCAGCATTTTTAAAATTTAAAGATGTCACAATTTTTAAAAAAATTGTGCTGTATTCATTGTAAATATGGATATTATATAAATACATATATACTATTTTTTTTCTTGAAGACAGGGTTATTATCACAAATTGTGGTATTCATTGCAATGATCATAAAGTGAGGAAAAAGAGTGTATTGTCATATGGATGGTATAGTTCAGTGAAGACAATTTTCATAACTATCTGTACACCAAATAGTATGACAGCTACAAGAAAGGAAAGTGCGACTTTACATTTCCCAATGTGCAATTGATATGGATTCTCAGTTAACCTTTTAGCTATTAAATGGTTGTTTCCATTTCATATGAAGCAGACTGTAGAATGGTTAATGACATTTTTCTTCTTATGTATGAATTACCACCTTTAGTCAACCTGAAATTGTTTTTAATTCATGCTATATAATGTGCAATTTTGTGGCCTATGTTGTTTTGAGATATGGAGTACAGTTTTAAATCTTTTTATAAATGCAAATTGTCTTTCATAAAATTAATATAGATACTGTAATTTTGTAAATTGTGAAAGGGGAAATAAGAATTGAAACACTCAGTCTCTGTACACAGTTGATTTTTAATTTTAGAAATAATCCCTTCTAAAATTCTTCCTCTATGTGATTTTTGCATAATTTTGTCCATAGGGTACATGGAAGAAAACAACTAGAAAACACAAGAGAGTATAAAGAAGAAAATAATACTTCCTATATTTGAGTTAGATGCATGTTATTATGGCTAATATGTCATTGTAGTCTTTAATCTTTTTCTCTATGTATTTTTACATAGTTAAAATTTTACATATATTTTCAAGAGCCAACAATAAGAGCATTTACTGGTTTTAGATACAAGATAATATGTGATGGTGCTTTTTTGACACATTATAAATGTTCATTCATGAAAATTTTTAAAATTACAAAAAAGAATGTTTAAGTTTATTCACATGGGTGGGACCTTTAAGTTACTCAAGTAAACATTAGAATCCCTTTTTTTTAACTTGGTAAACTACATTTCTTTAACATTTATGTGTGAACCATACATCTTTTCTGCTACATGAGGCAAATTTTACTTGTAGTTTGGCTATGTGCTTTCCATATCACCTTTGGGATCTTCAAATGATGCATGCTCAGGAAATAGAAATTCCTATTTTTTAAAAAATATTTTCTTAAATAATAGATAAATTCACAAAACAAAAATTGAAAAGTACTAATATAGAGTGCCCAAATATCCTACACCTTTTTCCCCCTGTAACATCTCATATTTTTATACTTTCCACAATTTTGTTACAAAATACTCAGCTTCTACTATTTTGTTTTATCCAAAACAAAATTTGTTTTAACTCTCTATCCGTCCAAGTCTCTAGTAATCAAGATTCTGTATTCCTTATTGAGATTACATTTTTCTTAAATTTAGCTCCCACACGAGGGAGAACATGCAGTAATTGGCTATCTATTACTCCAGTTCATCCATTTTGCTGACAATTACAAAATTTTTATTCCTTTTAAATAACTGAATAGTAGTCTATTGTATAAACATAGCATATTTTCTTTATTCATCCATATGATAATGGACACCTTGGTTGATTCCATACTTTGACTACTGTGAACAGTGGCACTATAAACATGGTGGGACAGATATTCCTTTGTTACAACAAGCTCATGTCTTTTGGGTATTTAGCTGGTAGTGGCATTCCCGGATCACATAGCAGTTCCGTTTCTAGATTTTTTTTAAGAACCTTCTATGCTATTTTTCATTGTAGCTATACTAATTTACATTCCTCCCAATAGTGTGTGTATCCCTGCCAGCATTTGTGTTATTGTAGCTTTGATTTGCATCTCCATTATATATATAGTGGTATTGAACACATTTTTCTATATTTGTTGGCCATGTCTATTTCTTTTTTTGCAAACTTTCTTTTCAGGTCATTTGCCCATTTTAAAAAATAGATAGATTGGCTTTTTTTGTTGAGTATTTTGAGTTAATGATATATTTTGGATATTAATTCAATGTCAAATAAGTAATTTGCAAATATTTTCTCCCAATTCGTTGGTTATCTATTCACTCTGTTGATTACTTCCTTTGCTGTACAAAAGTTCTTAAGTTTGATATAAACCTATTTTTCTAGTTCTGCTTTTGTTGCCTATGCTTTTGAGGTATTATCCAAGAAGTCATCACCTATACCAATGTCTTGAAGTGTTTCCCCTACATTTTCTTTTTTTTTAATAGAAGAAAAAGATTTATTTATTTATTTGAAAGGCAGAGAGAGAAAGAGAGAGATCTTTCATCCACTGGTTCACTCCCAAAAGGCCGCAATGACCAGAACTAGGCCCATCCAATGTCAGGAGCCAGGAGCTTCTTCCGGGTCTCCCGCATGGGTGCACGGGCCCAAGGAGTTGGGCCATCTTCTATGGCTTTCCCATAGTTGAGAGCTAGATTAGAAGTAGAATAGCTGGGTCTTGAACCAGTGCCCATATGTGATACCATCACTGCAGGCAGTGGTTTTACTGGCTATGCCACAGCGCCAGCATCTTCCCCTACATTTTCTTCCAGAATCGTCATGGTCTTAGGTCTCAGACTTTGGTCTTTGACGCATCTTGAATTGATTATTGTATATAGTGAAAGGTTGTGATCTAATTGCATTCTTAAACATCCTTATGTCCAGCATTGCCAACACCATTTATTGAAAAAGTCATCCTTTCTCCAATGTTTGTCCTTTGCACCTTTGTAAAAATGTTGATTTGCTGTATATGTGGATTAATTTCTGGGCTCTCTATTTTGTTCTATTGGTTAATGTACTAGTTGTTATGCAAATAGAATTTGTTTTAATTACTACAGCCTAGTAGTATTCTTTGACATTAGATAACATGATGCCTCCATTGAGATGTTTTTTGCTGGGGGATCATTTTGACCATTCTCTGATTTTGTGAATTCATATGAATTTTAGACTTTTTTGTAGTTATGTGAAAAATGTCACTGATATTTTGATAGATATTGTATTGAATATGTAGATTGCTGTGGATGGTATAGAAGTTTTAAAGATACTAATTCCTTTAATCCATGAGCAAGAAATATTTTCCCTTTTTCGTATCTTTGATTATTTCTTTCATCAATATTTAATAACTTTTATTAAAGAGCTCTTTTACTTCTTTGGTTAAATATATTCATAAGCATTTTTGTAGCTATTATGAATTGGATTTATCTTCTGATTTTTCTTTTAGTGAGGTCATTATTGTGTGTAAAAATGCTACTATTTTTTGTGGATCCATTTTGTATCTTGTAACTTTCCTGAATTGGTTTAATAGTTCTAGTGGCTTTTCAATGGAGTATTTAGAGTTTTCCAAATATAACACCATGTTGTCTGCAAGCATGGATATTTTGAATTCCTCCTTTCCAATTCTGATGCCCTTTATTTCTCTTCCCTAATCACTCTTGCTAATACTTCCAATACTCTACTAAGAGGGGTGAATGTGGGCATGCTGGCTTATTCGAGGTCAGGGGAAATACTTTCAGCTTTTCACCATTATTACATTGGCTGTTGGTTTGTCTTATATAGCTTTTACAATTTTGAGGTATGCTTCTTCTGTACAACATTTTTTGAGGGTTTTTTTAATCATGAAGGGATATTAAACTTTATCAAATGCTTTCTCTCAGTCTATCAAAGTGATCATACAGTTTTTGTCCTTCATTCTTTTGATGTGATGTAAGGTATTTATTGATTTTTCAATGTTGAACCACTTACCCACACATCTCAGGGTGTTGTATTTGGTGTGCTAATATCTTGTTGAGGGAACACCTTGAATAAATGGATACATTTCTGGATACAAATAACTAACCAAGATTTAATTACAAAAATATAGAAAATCTAAATGGATCATAGCAAACAATGAGATTAAAACAGTAATTAAGACTTCCAGCTAGTAAAAGTCTAGGACCTAATGGCTTTACTGATGAATTCTAAAAAATTTTAAAGAAGAACTAACTCCAGTAATTTTTAAACTATTCCACAATATTGAACAGAATGGAACTCTACCAAAAGCTTTTTATGAGGTTAGCATCATTGTGATATTAAAACAAAACACACAACATAGAAAGAAAAATGTAGGGCTATATAAATATATATATTTATATAAATAGATATTTGTGTGCTCAGAAATATATATTCTATAGTTTTCATATATATATATATATATATATATACCTATGATATTTGTGTATCCTTGATGAGTATAGATGCAAAACCATATCAAAAAGATCACACATCATGATCAAGTGGGATTTATTCCAGAGATGAAATGGTTGTTTGACATTTGCAAATGAATTAATATACTAAATTACCTCAGCAGAATGCAGACCAAAAACCATATGGTCATATTAAAAGATGCAGAGAAAACATTGGATTAGATTCATCACCCCATTATGATGAAAACGCCCCACAAATTAGGCACAAAAGGAACAAAGCTCAAAGTTATAAAGGCAATGTAAGACAACCAACAGCCAATATCATACTGAACGCTAAAAAGCTGAAAGCATTTCTCCTCAGATCTCGACCAAGATTAACATGTCTACTTTCACCACTTCTACTCAGTATAGTACTGGAAGTATTAACGAGAACAATTAGGGAGGAGAAAGAAAGAAATGACATCAAAATTGGCAAGGAGGAAGACAATACGCCTATGTTTGCGAGTAATATGATGTTATTCATTAAAAAAACCTAAACACTTCCACCAAAAAGCCGTTAGAATTGATAAGCCAATTCATTAAAGTTGCAAGTAATAAAATCAACATGCAAAAAAAAAACATAGCTTTTTTTATACATTAGTGATGAACTCACTGAAAGAGAAGTCAAAAAGAAATCCCATTCACAATAGCCACAAAAAATTACAAAAAGTTACTTTTGTTCTTATCAGTATCTGAGACATTTTTTTCAAAATGTAAGGATAATCACGCTTTTCATTTTTTTGGCTTCTTGAAGCATTTGTTATGTCAGCAATATTCTTTCTCTTCATCAGAAAGTACTGAATATTGCCATGGGGGCATGTTCAGCCTTTCACAAAGCAAAGTAAAAAATGAAAATTGGGAAGTATTAAAAAAAAACAAGCCATTGAAGTCAGATACACACAGTGGCATATGTCAGAGAGAACAGTGGGCTGCAACACTTTCATGTTTTTCCTGATGTGAAGTTAAATATTGGATACTAGTCCTGTAATTTGGAGAGTTTAACTGATTCTTGCATTGTAACAGTTGATTTTAATATACCCTATTAAATAAATTTACACTACAGGTTAGTATCCGGGGGCAGATATAGGGAGCCACATTCATTTAGATGGGTAAAAATTCAGTTCTCCTTGTTTCTCACACCCTTACAGGGTCATAGAATTGTCTGTATTGGGGAAATGTTTTACCCTGAAGAACTGGAAGAGTATTACACTCAACAGTTTGTTCCATATAGTCCAAGCAGCATTATAACTGATGAAGAATGTGTGATGACAGGCACAAGCATATGTCTTCTATGCAAACAGCCCTGCAGCATAATAATTCATCACTTCATATCAGCATCAATTCTTTTATTTATTTATTTATTTTTTATTTATTTTTTTGACAGGCAGAGTGGACAGTGAGAGAGAGAGAGACAGAGAGAAAGGTCTTCCTTTGCCGTTGGTTCACCCTCCAATGGCCGCCGTGGCCAGCGCGCTGCAGCCGGTGCACCGTGCCTATCTGATGGCAGGAGCCAGGTACTTATCCTGGTCTCCCATGGGGTGCAGGGCCCAAGTACTTGGGCCATCCTCCACTGCACTCCCTGGCCACAGCAGAGAGCTGGCCTGGAAGAGGGTCAACCGGGACAGAATCTGGCGCCCCGACCGGGACTAGAACCCGGGGTGCCGGCGCCGCAAGGCGGAGGATTAGCCTAGTGAGCCGCGGTGCCGGCCACAATTAATATTTTACCTGCCTCTGTGAACAATGATAGGAGGTAAATAATTGATATTTACATTATTACAATGACAGAATCTTTGTTTCCATTTATATGCACATATATGTATGTGTATGTGGTAGTAACTGTAAGTAGATAGTTCAGAAGGTTCAAAGAGTATCTGTTCCCAAATTATGGGATTTATAAAATTTTGTGCCATTTATGAAACCTGGTATTAGACAGCTCAGATACACTCTGAGTCTCCCTGAGCACAAACTAATGACCCAGTTTTGCTATGGGTCTTCTAACTGTCTAGAGTGCCTACATTATTCTGCTGCATCTTTAATATCCTAAAAGATTTTGATTTATTGCAGTTATGAAATATTTCAATTTATTATACAATAAAACTAACAAATGGCACTGTCTTCCATCAGCATCTAAATTATAAACAAACAAAAATGAATCTGTGGTGCCTTGTTAGCAGACAGTGTTAAGTTTCATATACTTATTGGCATTTTTACAGTTTAAGAGTCTAAAGATTACATAGTGATTCTTGGTCATGACAAGGAATCTCTTGAAAATCTTTAGGATATTGTGCTTTAGGAATGAAACATATCTTCATGTATTTTCTGCTGCTCCAAGTCCAAGATTTCTGAAGCATATAAAGAATCACACATACAGATAACGTAATAGTTATTTGCTGTATATATTTTAAACACTCCACTGGACACTCAAGTGATACTATATAAATATTTAAAAGTTTCTATATGGGAAGTTGGGTATGGTTTATTGATTGTAACAAATATATCACTCTAATATAAGATATTAATAATAAGGGAAGCTGTTTTGCAAATTTGAAACTACTTTGACTTTAAAAGTCAAAAAAGTAAAAGTTTCTACATTTAAGAAGCTCATGAAACAAAAAAGATTTATATTACATAGATACTAATAGCAAGTGGTAGACTATATTAAGAAAACTGATAGTATTAAGAAAATAGAAATATAGGCAAAATTGTAAAATAGTACAAAAAAGGGAAACACAGCTATTAATGTATATCTTTAGAGAAATCTTTAATGAAAAGCAAATATCTTTGAGACTTAAAATTGATTTTTTAGGGGCCGGTGCCATGGCTCACTTGGTTAATCCTCTGCCTGTGGCACCGGCATCTCATGTGGGCACCGGGTTCTAGTCCCGGTTGCTCCTCTTCCAGTCCAGCTCTCTGCTGTGGCCCGGGAGGGCAGTGGAGGATGAACCAAGAGCTTGGGCCCCTGTACCCGCATGGGAGGCCAGGCCTGGTAAAGCAGTAGAAGATGGCCCAAGTCCTTGGGCCTCTGCACTCACGTGGGAGACCTGGAAGAAGCTCCTGGCTCCTGCCTCCTGCCTCTGGCTCAGCACAGCTCCTGCCATTGTGGCCATATGAGGAGTGAACCAGCGCATAGAAGACCTATTTCTCTGTCTCTACCTCTCTCTGTAACTCTTTCAAATAAATAAAATAAATCTTTCTTTAAAAAAAAAAAGCTGAACCTATGAAAAATGAGAATCTGAGAGAGAAGCAGGCAGCACCACTTTAACTTTTAGATGTATTGTATATTGACTAGTCAGGAAATCTCCATGCAGACAATAGGCATAATTCAAAAATTGGGTCAAGGATTCAGGAAGAGTCCTAGCTATAGAGGTAAATATTAATTTTGTTGAAAAAGGGATTGTAAGATGGCCATGCAATACTAAAATGTTTTAAGGTAAAAAAGGCCTGAAGGTTGCCCAGGGTCAAGGGAAACAGCGATGTTTAGAGGAGTAGGAAGGTTTACTAAGAAGGCCTTAAATCCTCTTTGGTGGTAATCCATATCCTTACTACATAAGCTTCAGATAGGACCACAGTTAAAGGCTTAGAATGACTATACTTCTCATTTATTTACCTCTTTCATTGTAAGTGAATACAGCTCTATGTATAATTATGGGTATGTAACTGTATATGAATATATCCCACAATATATACAACTTTGAAAGTATATATAAATATATGAATATGTAAATATATTTCTTGTGAGTATATTTTCTACATATTCATATAAAATAATATGTATAAAAGTAAGTGTAGCATGAAACTTGTTTATTTCTATTAAAAATGATTTGGTGTGATGTCATGTAAAAGTGATTCTACTTGTTTATATCCTTTAAGTATGTTTATAATACTTCCAGATTGATGAAGATTAATCATGTAGATCTTCCAAAGAGAATGGGATTTTGTCCCCAGACAAAAGTTGATGAAGTGTAATTAAAACAGGCATGCTAAATTTGCATATTTTGGCAGGCGCCGCGGCTCACTAGGCTAATCCTCCGCCTTATGGCGCCGGCACACCGGGTTCTAGTCCCGGTCGGGGCGCCAGATTCTGTCCCGGTTGACCCTCTTCCAGGCCAGCTCTCTGCTGTGGCCAGGGAGTGCAGTGGAGGATGGCCCAAGTGCTTTGGCCCCGCACCCCATGGGAGACCAGGAGAAGCACCTGGCTCCTGCCATCAGATCAGCAGGGTGCACCGGCCACAGCGGCCATTGGAGGGTGAACCAACGGCAAAGGAAGACCTTTCTCTCTGTCTCTCTCTCTCTCACTGTCCACTCTGCCTGTCAAAAAATAATAAAAAAAAAATAAATTTGCATATTTTGAGCACAGGAGAACATAATATTTATATATATTTTTATTTTTCTGACTATATTCAACAATTAGCAGCACTGTTTCTTAAACTTGTGACAAAGAATTTATGAAAGCATGTCCAATATTTCCCATTGGATATGCAAGAGATAAAGCATATTGTAGCATATGTTGTTATAATGAAAATCTCTAGAGACATTTAGGTTATATTAAGATGATATAACAATATAACTTCATCCTGAAGAATAATTATTCCAACCATGTATATGAATTGCTATTTTTCTAAATGCAAATAATCAGCCCATGCCCTTTGAAAACATTTTCGCTCTTGCTAATATTTACTAAAGACAAATTCTAAAAAATAAGATACTATTTCATCATCGAGCCAAAATACTGCTCACCTAACTTGTCCTCATTTGTATGACCGATATTTTCAGCAGTAGCAAGGTGTTTGGAATTTGATATTATCAAGTTGTGTCCACCTGTTTGCAAATTTGAGACCAAAATTTTAATTTCTTTTAACACTTGCAGCTTGTAAAGCATGTAGGCATCTGTCTGTAATGTTCAATCAATGTAGTACTTTTCTCTGTTAATCAGTATTTTTAGAAAGCACTTTCGACATTGGGAACCTGAGTAAGCAATGTATTTTCGGTGTCTGTGGATTACAAATCTAAATTTGTATGGCCTCAGTGGCTACTCAGAAGCTCTATCTGCTTTCTAGAAGTTACCTTGTTTTTGAATCTCTCCACTTCTATCTATCTCGTTTCTACCCTACTATTCTAAGCCATCAGTGTAAGAAAAAGGGAACAGAACAGAGAGGAGACAGGGTACGAATCTGCAGCCAGATGGAATTTATTCAAAGACAATAAATCCACAGAAGTGGGTAACCAACTGCCAGTATGCAAACAGAATGAACAAGTGGCAGAGGGCCTAGACTCCTTTAGGCTGAGCCTTTAGGCTAGGAGTGGGGGTGGGGGCAGTAGGCAGAGGTGAGCTTCTCCAAAAAGGTTTTTCAAGTTTGTCACCCTGGCTTTCAGACCTTGGGAAGAATGCAGGGAGGGGGTGGTGAGGGGGAGTCCTGTAGGATGGAGAAAAATAGAGTGTAAGACTAAACTGGTCTCTTGAAAGAAGGCCAGGATGATAAAAACCTTGTTCCATTAATTAGCATCCAGTTGAATGTGGTTCTGTCCATCACTGTTGGATTATTTTGACTTATATATATTTACCCTTACATAGTGAATATGCTAAATATAGCTACCTATCACATCTGCTTTGTTGACTAAAACACACAGCATTTTAAAATGTTTAAAGATAACTTGGAATTTTTCAGTTCACTTTCCTTGCTCATTTTTAAAGTATTTAAACTATCAAATTGTGAGAGAATAGTATTAAAATGCCTTTAAAAGTGCATGCTGGTCATTTTGCTGCTATGACATTTGGCAGTGTGAGACTCTTGACCTATCTTTGTTCTATGAGTCTTAAAGGCTCCTACCTTTCATTCGAGGTTTTGACATTTTGTATCTTGTTTCTGATACAAAAAGTTATCATTGTAGTATTTGATCAGATTTTGTTGAGAATTATGGCATTTAGCATTATAATACAGTTTTAATTATATAGTTTATGTGTTAATGACCTATATTCACTTATATTTATTTATATAAAGGGAACAGAAGCAGATTTCATCTATTTCATGTGTACAGTTTCAAGACCATCATGTTTCTCAATGTCCTTCGTTCTTCCTTTCTTATTCTTCTTTTAATTTTTGTAATGACATACTTTACATTTACTTTATAATCAGAAACTTAATCCTCCACTAAATAAAGGATTCAACAAGTAGTAAGTTGAAAAACCACAGTTCCTCAGGATTATAGACAAGGACTATAAGCAATAATAAAATCCCAAGATGTCAATTTTACTCATATGCATTACATTTTTGGTATTCTGTATATTAGTTACCTCAGATCTGAGAAAACATATGATATTTATCTTTTTGGGACTGATTTTTTTCATTATGTATAATGATCTCCATTTGCAGCCATTTTGTTGTGAAAGACAGGATTTCATTCTTTAATATGACTTTTTGGTGCATATTTAGCACATTTTCTTTATCTAGTCATTAGTTGATGGACATTTGGGTTGTTTCCATATCTTAGCTATTGTGAATTGAGCTGCTATAAACATGGAGGTACAAATAACTATTTCACATCCTGATTTCATTTCCTTTGGGTAAATTCCCAGAGTGAGGAATTCACCTCCATTTCATACCAGGATTGCAAATCCTGATTTGTTTTTGTACTTGCTTGATCTTCTTATGTATCCCTTTATCAGTAGCCTTATGAGTTAGTCACTTTGTTTTGGTATGTTTCGTTTATACAATTTAGGGTTAAAGGTTATGTGTGTGAAAAATCTTATCATAAAAAGAAGCCCATTTGCATTTATTGATAACATTGATACATTTGATGTCAACTCTTATTTATGGCATACTTACTCTATATAAAATGAGGCATTTAATTTATTTCCATAGATGCTTGTTTACAGGTATTTTCCTTTATTTTGGTACTCAGGAACTTTTGTGGGTTTTTTTTTGTCTGAGTAATTACTTTTCATTATTGCTTTTAATTATGCCAGTAGTTTCATTTCCTTAGTTTTGCTTTGATATTTGCCTTATCTGCTTTAAATAAATGTCTTTATTATAAATTATTATAAATTTATAATATTTAAATATTATGAATGTCAATTTTCTACATAATATAACTGTAGATCAGTTTATTCTACTTCTCTTTTCTATTTCCTCTTATATTAGTTGGGAATATTTTTGCATTATGAGAAAATATAACATTGATACATTATTCCTATACCAGATTTTCTATATATGTTTAAAAATTAGATATAAAAGTGCATATATTAAGTGATCAAGAGTAGTAATTCAAAAGTTTCCCCCAGTAATTCTTCAATAGTTGACCAAGAATGGATAGCTTCAAGACATACCTGATGGGAATTTAAAGATTAAAAAAAGTGTATATTGAAGACCAAAAAAAACCAATTTGTATTGCTAAGTCATTTTATAATGAAAAGAAAAGCAGGTAGAATTACTTATCACAATAAGATGAACAGCAAAACAATAATGGATTAATATTTCTCAAGTAAATAGAGAAAAGAAATGGTGGCAAAGACTCTTACAACCAGAATTGATATTGGAAATGACCCCCCGAAAATGTGGCCCTTTAAAGTTCCCCAGAGGTTGAGTCTGTGGTGCCACATATGTTACTAGAATTTGGGGTGCCATACGATATCACCATATGCTTATTAATAAATCCCCAATATTAATAAGCCCGAGAGGGTTCTTGCCTAATATTTAGAGAAGAATTCTAAATACCAGCATAAATAAACAAGGCAGCATGGTACATTTTAGGTTTTTATTTAGTGAGAAAGATGCCTAGGAGAGAGAGAACTTTATCTAAGAGAGGGGTAAATCTGGGTTCATACCCAGCACCGGGAATCAGCCACGTGGAAGAGCATGTAGGCCAGGAAGTGTAGGGCAGGTGGCCCAAAGACCACATGCCCTGGAGGCAGAGGGCTACAGCCAGCTCCCTCCTGGCAAGAGGCCAGGGAAAAGAGAAGAGAAGGGCCACACTGTGTCCCAGGCTTTTAACCCACTTCCAAAGGGAGTGGTTAATTAACCTGATTGGCTGGCGGGCACTCAGGTGTGGCCAGGTAGGGGCATGAGGTCACACAGGGGCGTGGTGAAGGCATGGCAAAGGCGTGGTCTTCCAGTTTACAAACCTAATCTATTTTAACCTGTATACCTGCCTATTTCAGAATGATGTTTCCATGATAGGTAGCAGATTTACTTATTTCCTTAAATAATTAAAATAAAGACTAAGTACAGAAAACAACATTTTTCAGTTTTTCAGACATTGAAAAGCAGGCAAAAGAGGAAGGAGTCCTGATGGAATGGACAAGTGACATAAATGCTCTAGCTTCCTGCCTAGAGTTTCTAAGCTGTAGTGCAAGGTGAGGGAAGCCCCCTAAGTGTGATCACTGTGATTTGAGGTGACACAGTTGAGCATGTTGATATTCCAAAGTTGCTGATATTTACAGGCAGATCCTAGAGAAAAGATTGCTACACACGGGACACAACTGCAGAGAGAGACAGGGCTTCAGAGGTTTACAAAGAGATTCCTTCCTGTCTTCAACTGAGCGTTTATCAGTGCGTGTATGTGAGGAAGCACACACAGGATGCAAAAAGAATCCTTGGAAAGGAACATGGGAAACGTTCTGAAAGGCAAAAAAAGGAATAAATTATTCCTCCATAAATTTGAATGAAAACTATATAATATGTAAGACATCAGATAAAGTATTTAGAAGGGTGTTGCCTTGGTAGTGCAACAAAATAAGCCCTAGACTTCTCTGAGAACATTCTAGTAGTAAATGCTGATGATAGTATTAAAAAAGAAAAAAAGAATCATAAATCAGTGTTTCTGAATAACATAAATGTAGCAATAAAATGTTAGCAAATTAAATCCAATAAAACATAATTACATAATTACTTAATATACAATTCTATTTGGTTTAAATTATAAACCCATTAAGTATAATCCATCATATCAAAATAATAAAGGTGAAAAACTGCACCAACTCAATAGCAAAGTTTGACAGTCTTTTCTGTCAAAGATTCATGGAATAGCAGGAAACATCCTCAATGTGTTAAGGTGTATCTGTGTAAAACCTGTTGCTAATATCCTACTTAATGTTGAAATATTGAAGACTATCTCCTTACCATCAAAGAAGGCATGCAAATTTACTCTTTTCAAATAGCACTTTATCACAGCCCTTGCTAGTGTACAAAGGTGGCAACAACAGCAACAACAAATGTTAAATGATTATATTGGAAAAGAAACATTGAAACTGTCTTTGCTTGCAGATTTGATGATTGTTAAATTTAACAAGGTCTCAAAATCTAAGGTGTCTAGAACCCGGGGTGCCGGCGCCGCAGGTGGAGGATTAGCCTAGTGAGTCACAGCGCTGGATTGCTTTTTCTCAATGTATAAAGAATGTAATTGCTATTTCCATAGGACTGCATTGAATCTGGCACGTATCCAAAGAGGGGGAATGTAGGCAGGTTCTTCCCTATGCCCCACTGCGTAGATTCCGGTGGGTTTGTGGCACTTAGCACTCATTATTTCAGTCCTGGTGTTGCAGGGTATGATGGGTTCATTTTCCAGATCTCCCAGGGAGGGAACCAGGTGTTGAAGATAATGGCTGGACTCTGGTTCAGACTGACTGAAGAAGAAGCAGTCTTGTGTTTCTCCTGCATAATGGCTTGGGACATAGCAGTTACTTGCTCCTGTAAGGACCTTTGAAATATGTTCATTATACATGTACGAACAGGAACGCTATGGTTATGAGGAGACAAGGAGAAATGAGCAACATTGCCCATGTGGAAAAGATGGCTGAAATGAGGAAGACAAGGGGAAAAATAGGAATGCAAGAGTACAAGTTCATGTTCAGTTATTAGGAAGACAATTGTATGCCTTGTTGTTGCAGAGAAAGAACGATCCTGTTTCGAGTCGTGTGTATGTGCTGGCAAGGAGCAATGGGATGGAGTTAGTCTGGTCTACTTCATTTCTGGACTCTCTCATTTCCTACATCTTCTCGTGGAAACCCCGGCTGCTGTCAGGGGTAGGGCGAGGACTGCTCTGACTTCTCCGGGCTGAGCAGGGGTGAAACAGGGACCTGTGATCATGACAGGGTTTCAGCAGGAGGTGAAGGGGCTGCGGTGGCAGCTCACAGAGGCTGTTTCCATTAGAGGTTTCAGATGCACGGCCATCTAGAACTTCACTGCTTCAAGTAGGGAGGAAATAGATCTAACAAGTAGATTAAATACACAGGAACCAAAACAAAGGACACAGCACTATTATGGGCCTAGAAAAGGGACTGTCTGAACCATGAGGCAGTGTTCCCTTTGAAAGGCAAATAGAAACTGACCGGAAGGGCTTGATAATCAGGTGGGCACTAAGGCCTGGCTTGGTATATAAGAGGTCCAGACCTGTCTATCTCTTCACATGGGGTCCTGGAAGAGACATCATAAGGGAAGTTGGAATCTCCTTACAGAAGGCACCCTGTTGACTCCTCTTTCCTAGCTGGCCTGGGCGTAGAGCTGGCCAGGCGGTCAGTATATAATAGGCAGGGTGTCTAAAAGCAAACCTGTAGTCCTGCCTGCAATGTAACTGACCCTAAGCTGTCCCCTAAAGGTGGTATTTACTTAGGAAGTTGGGCAGAGTGATGGGCTTTTTCAGCTTAGGGGGAGGTCAACAGGATCTGCAGTTCTGACCTGGGAGTTCTTTGATCTTGGCAGAGCTGAAAGGGTTCTTCAGAGGCTGGTTCATGACTGCTGTCTGTCCAAACCCTGGCTTTCCACATCAAAAATCAATGCCATTTGGGATGCACTGGCCTTGTTGGGTCTCCTGAATGACTGATCACTGTGTAAAGCTGTTAAAATTGGCCTGCCACCTATACTTATATCACTCCTGCTGTATAGTTCACTCCTTTTCCTCCTTGTGTTTGACAAAGTAGACCACAGTGGCAGTCTTTAGGAATGTCAGCCAAAGGGGTGCTCAATGGCATCTAATCCTTAGCGACCTGAGCTAGAAATCTGTGGTCATAGGCATGTTGTGACAATGTTTTTCCTGTGAGATAAGATGATGGAGATGAGGAAAGCTGTGTCCTTCTAGGTAATATCAAACACACAGACAGACCACTTTATCCAAGCTGTCTATACATTTTGAAGTAATTATTAAGAATTTTTAACTTGCCCTTAGTTAGGTTTGAAAAGAGATGTTTTGCCTGTTTACTCTACCCATGGAAATATAAATCTAATAGTTAAGCTCTCATTTAGGCATTGCTATTTGGTCTTCTCTATGTGGTCAAGCTATTATTATAGACAAATGTTAGCCATCCCTTTTATAAGGTCTGAGGATCAAACCTCCTGAAAATGAGTCCTTCAAAATAGAATCAGTTTCCAATCTTGAAGAGAATAGAGAAATGGGGGAACGAGTCAGGCTTCCCTGATTGCTTACTGTTAATAACTTAATATCTAGTGAAAACAGTAAACAATTTAAGTTGTCAAATACCTTATGAAAACATTTACCAAAAGGTCCAATGCCTTCTATAAATTTTAAGTGTACATGTAGTTGGAAATATTTCTTGAATATCTAACAGAAGTATAAGCCAATTAAAATAGAACTCTTCATAAGTTTTCCCATGTATACCTATAATATGTACACACAGGTAACATATAACATACATTACAGGGCAGAACAATAAAACAGTTAAAGTAATAGCTTTTTAAAATCTTTAACTGCTTTTTTAAAAAAATTACCACCATTCAATTAGAATTACTTCCTGCCCTTAGTAACCTGAATTAACCATACTTTTTGTTCGAAGCTGTAGTCCATTATTGGCTTTATCTGCTTACAGAACTGTCCAAAAATACTGATTATAGCAGAAGTCAAGGAAAAAGTGTTTAGAGGAGAATACAAAACTAGATGTTACAAAAGACTTTAAATAGCCATGTTTGAAGTTATAAACTCATTAACCAACAAGAGGCACTTGCTTACTCCACAGATTTCATGAAACATGTATCCCGTTTATGCCTCTGGGCCTTTTTCATTAAGATAACCATCATTGCTACCAACAATACAATAGGGTCATTACAATTTTGTAACTTTTGGACATTGGTATCAGTGGCATTTTACATTATTGTAGCTTAAAATTTAGCACCACTTCACATCTTGACAATACCTTTAATATAATCCAAATAGCCTAATTAGTTGGTGTCTCTAGCAAGATGAGAAATCCTTTGATATTTCCAGAGGCCCAACTGGAAATAACAAAGTCTGAAGAATCTGGAACTTTGATTTTTGAATGCCTATCAAAGTTGCCAAGAAGGCTTAGAATATCTGGTAGAAATAAGATCCCTTAACATCATGATATAATATAGACCAGACTTGGTCATTGTTCCAAAGTGATCACTCAAATGCTTTAGAATGAGTATATATTAAAATAAACCATGCCTCTTTTAATTAAAAAAAAACTCAGCTTTTTTAAATAATCAAAACCAAAGGGGAGAGAGAGAACACAAAAATTATCTCAATAGGATACAAAATCAAATTGATGTCTCTTTGATCTGTCACCAAAATGAGAAATGAAAACCTTTAATGTAAAAGTTAGCACATGAAATTGTCTCATAACTTGGAACAGTGTAAACAATGTCAGAACTAGAGAAGAAAAGAGAGATTCACCCCTCTGCATGTTCACCCCTCTGATAGAGAGCAATTCCTAAGGAGGAGAATCTGATAGATGACAGAATAGCTCCCAGGGCAATGTTGCCTTAGGAGGAGCCTTTCCTAGTCTATCCACTCCCTGTGTGGGACATCCCTAGGTAGAGGGCTTCATGGGTGTGGAATTCCTGAAATTCCTCCCAGGCCTTTGCAATGCATTTAATAGCTCTGTTGGTGCAGGGCAGGGGAGATGCCAAGGTGTCTAGGTTAAATGAGAGTGGGCAAGCCTCTGTCTCCATGAAATATTGGCAAAAAGATTTTGGCTGCCACTAGATAAGGCAAGGGAAAGGAGAAGAAAGTTAGTCATGGAACATTCTTCAGAGCAAAGTTGCTTAGGACTTACCACTATTCTTGAGTTTTTCTTGTCTAGCTCCATTTCGATCTTCTCAAATCTTTGAATTCAGTCATTAAACCAAAGGGCAAGAGTGACTATGTGGCATAGCAGTAAAGACACTGCTTGTGACACCTCCATCCCATATCAGGGTGCCTGGGTTCAGGTTCCAGCTCCATATGCACTTCCATCTTCCTGATAATTGAACCCTGGGTAGTACCAGGTGAAGGCTCAAGTACTTGGGTCCCTGCGACCTGGATTGGGTTTCCATCACCTGACTTCACCTTGTCCATCCTCAGTTATTTTGGGCATTTGAGGAGTGAACTAGCAGATTTGATTCTCTCTCTCTCTCTCTCTCTCTCTGTGTGTGTGTGTGTGTGTGTGTGTTTCTGCCTCTCAAATAGAAGGATATAGGAGTCCAATGTCTCCAACATCATACGGGTTGTATTAGTTTTTCATTATTATATCGAAATATATATGTCAAGCTAACTACAAAAGAAAAGGAGTTACTCTGGCTCATGATTCTGGAGGCCCAAATATCTCCTGGCCTCATTCGGTCATGACCTCCTTGGTAGCAGAGACATGAGGCAATACAGAGCATCACATTATAAGAGACGTGGAGTGTGTGTGGTTATCAAATTAATGTAATCCCTTATAAAGCCACCAGGATTCAAACTGGGGCTCCCCTCTAATAACTCAATCTAATCCAATCACTTCCAAAAAGTTCTGCTTCTAAATATAATCATTGGATTAAGTTGATACTCTCCTAGTACCTGAGACTGGGGACCAAACTCTTGAGTTTTAGGGGGCAAATATTCAAACCAAAGCAAGAATCTTCCCACATATTCCCATTCCAACTCATAGGATTCTGTTTTTTCCCAACCAAAGTGCTCACTTTAACAGCACACACATTGTGAGAAAGCTAGTTCAGCTTTCAGTGTAATTCTGTCAATCTCATGATAAGGACTTGTGTTTGATTTCCAGCAATTTAATCCCCATAGCTATAGGAGAAAAAAGTCTTTCTCAGAGCCCACTCAGAAGTCATTAGGTTATTTATTGTGGATCAGAAACTGGGACTTCAAATCCCCAAGCTTATCATTTTATTTTCTCATTTTGTCCAGTGACATTGGGAACAACTAACCAATATCATATTTCTTACTTTTCTACAAATGCTCAGAAGTATTATACACAGAGTCACCAGGTATTTTGTCTTTTTGTTAATGAGAAGTGTTAAATGCAGCTCATTTGCATATTTTATTAACAGTTCACACCATGGGCTATCAGTGCTGTTGTAAATGGAATCTTTAGCATTTTTAAGTATAATCATGTTAGCCAATTACAACTTCCCCTCCTCCCAACCACTTAAGGAAGCATATCCTTAAAAGTCTGTCCTGTGGGCTGGCGTTATAGTGTAACAGGTAAAGCAGCTGCCTGTGATGCCAGCATCCCATATGGGTGCAGCTTCCTATCCTGGATGCTCCTCTTCTGATCCAGCTCCCTGATAATGGCTTGGGAAAAGCAGTGGAAGATGGCCCAAGTGCTTTGGCTCTTACCCATGTGACAGAACAGATAAAGCTCCTGGACTCTGGCTTCCTAGGCTGGACCAACCCTGGCCCTTGTGGTCATCTGGGGAGTGAATCAGAAGATGTAAGATTCTCTCTCTGTCTCTTCCTTTCCTTCTGTAACTCAGACTTTCAAATAAATAAATAAGCTTTTTTTTTAGAAAAAAAAAAGTCTCTTCCTCTGTAACCATTCCTACTGCTAAAATCTGCATAAGAGTTTTTCAGAAAGAACCAACAGGACATATAAATACAGATGAAGAATAGATGAAGATATAAATACATGAAAGGGGATTTGTTAGAGGAATTGGCTCACATGATTATGGATGCTGAGAAGTCCCATGATAGCCATCTGCTCTCTGGAGCTCCCAAGAAGCCATGGCCTAGCTCAGTCAGTCCAAGTCTATGCATCTCACAAGCTGGAGAGCTACTAGTGCAATTCTCAGAGCTCCATGGAACAGAGGACCTGGATTTTTCTGACTTCTAAGGGAAGGGGAAGCAGGGCTCACTATTTCCAAGAGAAAGGGCTATTTTGCCTTTACCCTGTGTTTTTGTTCTTCCTGATTCTTCAACCAATTGGATGGTTCTATGTCCGTATTAAAGACTGGTCTTTCCCTTTCAGTCAGCCAACTCGAAACACACTCACCAACAAACCACAGTAAAGGGTTACCAATTTTCAGCTGACCCTAACATTAATCATCATAGAGAGAATCTTTGTTGGTCTCTCCTCTTTTCATGGAAAGAAGAAACATTCTTCTCTTTGTTGAACCGTATAAGTCCATTATTCCTTGATTACTATTTGTTGGAACTTGAGAGTATTTGATCAGTCATAATTTTAATGAAAACAAAGGAAAGACAAAGGTAAATAGTTGAAAACCTGGATTTTATTCCATTGGGAAACCAGTTGATGCTTCTAGACTTGAAAGCTCAGTAATCCTTAAATGACAGACTACAGATGGCAATGGCAATCCAACAGATTTCCTGGTTTGCAGTTCATGTACCTGGTGGTGTCATAAGTTGTTTCAGTGAGCTTTCTGAGTTGCCTCATGACAACAGGCACAAAGGTTAGACGTGATCTATTATGGTGATTTTCTCATAAGTCATATCACTTCATCCAGCTTCTGCTTCAGGACTTTGGGAAAAGAACACTGTTAGTTCTCAGTGACTCCAAGTCAAGAGGGTGAGAGAAAATTGGAAATGTTCATTTGGAATGCCAGAGCCAAAAACTGGAGAAAGTTGTAGTAATTGAGAATTCACAAGGATGCAATGTAGTTCCCCATTGAAATACAACACTTTTCTCTACAGGTTCCCCATATCTTGATCAAAGGTATCCAAGGTAAGGCTGTTCTGTTTTACAAGATAAATCTGATCTCATTAGATTTAGCCTGATTATTTACATACATGAAGAAGAACGGTAAACCACAGAAAACTTTTTTAGTATGATTTGCTAGAATTTTTACAAGGAATCTCAGATTAGAATTTTAAAATCCTCTTCAATCTTGGAAGGCAAGCCAAAAACTCATCATCATATTTCACTTGCAGTATCTGTAGATTTGCATGAATTCCTCTCTCCCTCTCTCTCTCTCTTTTTTTTTTTTTTTTTTTTTTTTTTTTTTTTTTTTTGGTGGTTCCCAAGATATCCGAAGGTTCAGAGCCAAAGCCCTGAGACTAGAACTCCGACCAGGTCTCCAACATGCATGGCAGGGCACAAGGACTTGGACATATTCTTCTGCTTTCCCCAGCACATTAGGAGAGAGCTGGTTTGGCAACAAAGCAGCCAGGACTTGAAGCAGTGCTCCATTGTGGGATGCCAAGTCACAAGCAACAGCATAGCCTGCTGCCCCACACAGCCAGCCCCAACTTTATAACTTTTTTTATAATCTTGAACATTGAATAAATATAGCATTACCTTACTCAGTTAGTGGATGCACATGCAATAAAAATTAATGCTAATATTGAATGTGATAACTCAAAGAAAGAAATAGCTGACTTTATTAAGTCAACAATGTTAAACTAGTCTTCATTGCAAAAGATATGAACTTCAAAGGCATTTGAGTTTGTTTCTGTATTTCTTGGAGTACTAGGAATCTTTAGCTCTTATAATTAGTTATCATACTTTCTTATTTATCTCTAAGCTAACTGGAATAGAATTCCTTTAAGGGATTTTTTTGAACTTTTATTTAATAAATATAAATTTCCAAAGTACAACTTTTGGATTATAGTGGCTTTCCCCCCCCATAACCTCCCTCCCACCTGCAACCATCCCATCTCCCGCTCCCTCTCTCATCCCATTCACATCGATTCATTTTTAATTATCTTTATATACAGAAGATCAATTTAGTATATAGTAAGTGAAGATTTCAATAGTTTGCACCCACACAGAAACACGAAGTGTAAAGTATTGTTTGAATACTAGTTATACTGTTAATTCTCATAGTGCAACACATTAAGGACAGAGATCCTACATGGGGAGTAAGTGTACAGTGACTCCTGTTGTTGATTTAACAATTGACACTCTTATTTATGGCATCAGTAATCACCCGAGGCTCTTGTCATGAGTTGCCAAGGCTATGGAAGCCTCTTGAGTTCACCAATTATGATCTTATTTAGACAAGGTCATAGTCAAAGTAGAAGTTCTCTACTCCTCTTTAAAGGATTTTGTAAAGTAACTCAGTAATACCATCCAGACACTTCAAAATATCATATGTATATAACGTATACAAAGAGAGATGCAAACATGAATCTCACTCCTTTCATTCTAAAATCTTAGTCATGAGTCAGACATCACTACAGTGACACTTTCTTCATTATTCTATTTTGTATTTTGTATGTTTTTCTGACAGATGGAACAAGGTAGAGCTAACTCCCTAATATAAGAGCTAAAGCTTTTTATTAGTATTTGTGGAGGATATCTTTAAGGTTTTTTTGGGGGCAGGTGTTGTGATGTAGCATGTTAAACCACTATTTGGGGTGCCATATCAGAGTGCCTGGGATTGTGTCCCATTTCCACTTCCTGATAATGTGCCAGGGAGACAGGAAATCATGGCCCAAGAGCTTGGATTCCTGACACCCATGTGGGAAACTCAGATGGGGTTACTGGTTGCTGATTTCAGCTTGGACCAGCTGTAGGTATTGCAGACATTTGGGAGTGACAGAGTGGATGAACGATCATTCTCTCTCTCTCTCTCTCTCTCTCTCATTCTGCCTTTCAAATAAATAAATAAAATATTTTAAGAACTATTTTCTATTATCCAGATATGTGAACTTATAATGGTAATGCCAACATTTTAGGCAAAAGACTATTGTGTTATCAAGCATCTGTCTATATAGCCTCATCTGTATAAAATGTTCAATCTATTTCCAATTAGCCCTGTTTTGCTTTTAAACTTCATGTGATTGCTTTTTCTCTTGAAAGTGCAAATAGATGTAGGGCACCTAAAGTTCATGTATCTCAGAGGTTGCAATGAAAAGAGAAAAGCTCTGGCAGTACAGAGGAATAGAAGAATCAAGGGGTTTGAAGGAACATATATTAAAGAATTCAAGGGATCTGAATAGTAGACTAAAGGAGATACAATGAGCAAGAAGGAGCAGAAGTAGTGAACCCAGGGAGGTCTCAGAGATTCCAGTAGTGAGAAGGAAATCTTCAGTTTCTCAAACAAGCCATTGAAGTTCCAAATTATCTTCAGCAAAATCCCCACAAGAAAAGAAGTGCACTGAGCCAGGGGAGCAGGGGAGCTTATAGTAATCAGGAGCTTAAGAATGGGGATTCAAATGACAGAGAAGTTAACTGTAGCAGACATGGGGTCAACTTGAGGACCAGAGAGGCCTTACAAAGAGCCAGGAAAAATTTCCAGACCAGGAAATGGGGAAGTAAATATTCATTTTAAAGAAAGAGCATGGAAGGAGGATTCCCAACCCAAGAGGTGCCTTTCAATCAAAGAAGACTGTTTACAAACAGTTGCTTACCTATGATCCTAAACCAACATTGAACAATGATAAATAGGACTCTAATCCAGCCTCTCTTTGTCTAGGGTTCTAACCCAGCTTGTAGAATATATACAGAATTTTAAGAATCAAAATCTGTCCTTACTTTGCTTCAACACACTGTCATCTGGAATATTGGCTCAAAAGTGGAGATCATCAATGGATCGCTCATCAGTTTTCCAGGAGTGAAGGTAAAGATTTCAAAGATATACACTGGGGAACTGGGTGAGAGGTCTGGGGAGAGGAGTAGTGTCCAATGATAAATCTGGTCCTATCCAAGTCATAGAACTAAAACTGTTAAGGAAACTTATTCATGACACTTGTCAAAGATAGAATGGTAGACTTATTCAAGGGACTTTAAGAGATTACTGCAGTGGAGTTTTGCAGTAGGGGTTCCATTCAACTTTGAATAGAATAAGCAAGTGTTTTTTATTTGAGTAGAACAAAGAAATTCATAGCCAAGAGGCATGTTGTGAATGAAGAGTTGCAAAGTCACCAAATCAGCAAGGTAATTCTGTGTTAAATTCTTACTATTGATAGTTGAGGTAATTAGATATTACTTGGAGAATGGTGGTAAATGGATTTGATTATAAGAATCATCATACATGGAGGTGGGGTTCTATCTGACAAATGTAGATTCATGGAAAATCTACACTCTTGGAGGACAGGCTCAAAATCAGGGTCCAGTTGTGTTCAAGAGGAGCCTGATTAAAATTTGGTCAAGGAGAAAAATCTGTCAATGCAAAAGACAAAGAAGTCCTCTTGACTACAATGTTCATATAAAGATGATAATATAAAAATGTATTTCATCATTTTTCAAGTGAATTGTGTATGTCTAATGAAAAAAGGAAATAATATTTCTTCGTTCAGAGCATCATTTAATATGGAGGATTTCATCTCATATTATTATGTGAAAAGAATATAACTATCACGTTTTCCTGGAAGGATTTGGGGCTGAATTCATTCATCTTTTGGAATGTTTGTGAACTGGTTTTTACTTAAAACTGGTAGCACAAAAATGTGAAAGCCAGGTGTATACCAAGAGGCTGGAGGGAACATGGTGATGTGGAAATGAACCTAATGTTTCTAAATCCAAAAAAAATTAAAATGCATAGTAATTATGAATCAAATTAAACAGTTGTACTGTCTTCAACAAAATTAGGAATCATCAGATCTCCCAAGAGTACTGTTTCTTGATGGATGGTGGAAATGTAAGAAGAGCACCATGTAACGATAAGCAAGTGTATTTAGAAATGTACTTGAGACCTGGAAGCGAAAGTTTCAAGATGAATATGCTACCAGTTCATGTATGGTGAATGAGGGGAAATCGATGAGCCAGTGTACATATATTAGGAGCCATTCAAGCTACTTCAAAAAGTTTTTGAAATAATTTAATTAAAAATAATGTACTCCATGAACATTTTGAGGTTCCTTTCAGATAGTTTCAAAATCTAAAAAATAAAAAAACAAAATTTGGGTTAACTATGTTAAATTCTTACTTTTGTTTCTTTTTTATTACTATTTATTTATTAATATATATAGAGAACATATTTCATGAATTCCAAGAAGACCACAATGAGTTCCTCCTTCCCTCCTCCTTCTTTTCTTTCATTTTTTTTCTTAATTTTTTTGCTACAAAATACTTTCAGTTTACTTTATAATCACAGGCTCAATGCATCTCTAAACAAAGAGCTCTACAAGTAGAAGGTAGGTAGACCGCTGTTCCACAAGGGCATAAATAAGGGTTATAGAGGACAATCAAATCACAAAATGGCAGTTTAGTTTAATACACATGAAAAAGGGCTCCAGGATGGTGGAATAGCCACAAGATGGTCTGAATCATGCAGGACAAAATCAATAATTAAAGAAAGGATAGAAACTACATGCCTGAGATAAAACCATGGGGAATTTGCAGTGGAAAACCCAGTGAGAACAATAGAGAAAGAGCAAATAAGGAAAACAAAAAAATAACAGTGGAGTTCAAACCCACAGGCCCCGGAGGACCAGGTGAGAGGGAATCCGTAGGCCCACCGAGCTGTGGAAAGCATGAGAGGGAGTGCTCGATGAACTGCTTTGGAAGTTCCATGTGGGGGGAAATAAGAAATGAACAATTAGGGAGGTGGCACCTCCTTCCATCTCCCTGCACTCAGCAGGTACCAGCAGCCTGTTGGCCTGGAGAAACCACTCTGCTCCTTTGTTCGATTTTTTTTTTTCTTTCTATTTTTAGATGCAGGCAGGTGGCATAAGGCAAGGGGAAGCCCCGCCTATTGAATGCTTGTGCCCACCCACCAACATTGAGAAGTAAGCTGGGCTCCAGTAGGTGGGGGCTCTGCACAAACACCATGACCCACAAACCTATAACAGCTCATAACTGAGGGAACCGTGCTCACAGGAAAGATGCCACAGATCAAACATGCAGTTTATTAAGCAATGTGACCTTGTGCTAAAAACAGCAGCGACTAACACCAGGGCTTCCCGCAGCTGTGAAGAGAAGGGCGGGTCATACCAACTGAGGTGAAAACCCTCCTCCATCCAGATAACCAGAGGAGAGCTACAAAGCCCCAATGGGGCTTTACCTTGAATACTTGCTTCTCCCTGGGATACTGAACAGTGTGGCCACACACAGCATTCACCTCTTGGTACTCACTGAACGTATAGATGTCACACTAAGCCAAAAAGACACAAAACAAAGATAAAAGCTACCAGACCCCCCCAAAAAACAACTACACAAATGTTGAAAAACAAAAGAAGAAACTTAAATAAGAATAAGGAAGACACTATGAGCTCTCCAAAGGAACTCTACAACACTTCAATAGCAGAAGATGAAGGAGAAGAGATTGAATATATGCCAGAAATGGAATTCAGAAAATTAACCATCAGATAACTTAGAAGGAACCAGAAGCAAATTCAAGAAATAAAGGAAATTTTTCCCATGACATTGAGATGTTAAAGAGAAATCAGAATGAAATACTAGAAATGAAGAACGCAATAAATTAAATGAAAATGCAGAAAGTCTTAATAGAGTAGAGGAGACAGAAGAGACTATCAGAACTAGAAGACAAATTTCTGAAAATTTTACAGTCAACCCCCTCCCCCCCAAAAAAAGGAAATTAGAAAACTAAAAAAACACTGTCGGAGATCTACAAGATGCTATCAAATGACCCAACAAATGGGTCATAGGAGTTTCCGAAGGTGTGGAAAGAGAGAAAGGAGTAGAAGGCCTTTTGAATGAAATAATAACAGAAAACTTCCCCAATTTAGTGAAAGAAAAGGACATCCAAGTACAGGAAGCATGCAGACCTCCCAATAGACACAACCAGAAAAGATCTTCACCACAACACACGATAGTAAAACTCTCCACTATAAAACATAAAGAAAAGATTTTAAAATATGCATGAGAAAAACACCACACATTCAGGGGAACCCCAATTAGTTTCATAGCAGTCTTCTCATCAGAAACACTATAGGCTAGAAGAAAATGGCAAGATACATTCCAAGTCCTTAGAGAAAAAAACTCAACCCAGAATACTATATACTGCAAAGCTTTCATTTACAAATGAAGGTGAAATAAAGATCTTCCATAGCAATAAGAAATTGAAAGGATTTGTAACTACTTGTCCAGATCTACAAAAGATGCTCAAGGATGTGCTATACACAGAAGCACAGAAACAGGAATATCATTAAGAAAGAAAATGAACACAGAAAATGACCCAGTAAAAGTAAAAAACAAACCCAAAGTAAATAATTAGAACTATTAACAGAAATATGGAAGGGCAAAGTCTCTAAACAATAGTCACCCTGGACAGCACCGCAGCTCACTTGGCTAATCCTCTGCCTGCAGCACCGGCACCCCAGGTTCTAGTCCCGGTCGGGGCGCCAGATTCTGTCCCGGTTGCTCCTCTTCCAGTCCACCTCTGTGCTGTGGCCCGGGAAGGAAGTGGAGGATGGCTCAAGTCCTTGGGTCCTGCACCCACGTGGGAGACCAGGAAGAAGCACCTGGCTCCAGGCTTCGGATAGGTGCAGCGCACCGGCCTTAGCGGCCACTTTGGGGGGTGAACCAATGGAAAAAGGAAGACCTTTCTCTCTGTCTCTCTCTCTCTCACTGTCTAGCTCTGCCTGTCACACACACACACACACAAAAAGTCACCCTGAATGTAAATGATCTGAATTCTCCAATTAAAAGAAACACACTGGTTATTTGGTTTAAAAAAGAAAACCCAACTCTTTGCTGCCTACAAAAAACATATCTCACCAACAAAGATGCATGTGGGCTGAAAGTGAAAGGATGGAAAAAGATAATCTATGCTAAGAGAAACCAAAAAAGAGCTGATATAGCCATCTTTTTTCAGATAAAATATATTTTAACACAAAAACTATTAAAAGAGACAAAGAGGGCACTATATAATGATTAAGGAATCAATTCAACAGGAAGATATGATTGTTATAAATATATATTCACCTAATTACAGGGCACCTGGCCATTTAAATGAAATGTTAATGGATTTAAAGGGAGACATATACTTAAATACAGAAGTAGTGGGCGAACTCAATACCCCACTTTCAGCAATGGACAGATCAGCAAGACAGAAAATAGGCAAAAAGACAACAGAATTAATCAATATTATAAACCAGATAGAACTAACAGATATTTATAGAGCTTTACACCACAGAGCCACGGAATACACATTCTTCTCACCAGAGTATGGAACTTTCTCTAGGCTTGACCACATGCTAGACCATAAAGCACGTTTTGGCAAATTCAAAAAAATTGAAATCATACCGGCATATTCTCTGACCACAATGGAATTAAGTTGGTAATCAACAACTCAGAAATCCCCAGAACTAATGCAAACAAATGGAGACAGAACAGCTGCTCCTGAATGAACAGTAGGTCACTGAAGAAATCAAAAGAGAAATCAAAAAATTTCTGGAAACAACCGAAGAAGATAATATAACATATTAAAACTTATGGGATACAGCAAAAGCAGTGTTAAGAGGAATGTTTATAGCAATTGGCGCCTACATTAAGACATTGGAAAGGCACCAAAGAGCTATCAATACATCTCAAGGTCCTAGAAAAACAACAGCAACCCAAACCCAAAAGTAGTAGGAGAAAAGAAATAATTAAAATTAGAGAAGACGTAAACAAAATTGAAAACAATTTTGTTGTTTTTGTATTTGAAAATAATACAAAATATCAGCAAAATGAAGACCTGGTTTTTCAAAAACACAAATAAAGTTGACACACCATTGGCCCAACTAACCAACAAAAGGAGGGAGAAGACCCAAATCAATAAAATTAAAGATGAAAAAGGAAATGTAACAATAGGCACCACAAAAATAAAAAGAATCATCAGAAATTTCTGTGAAGAACTGTATGCCAACGAAATGAGAAACCTAGAAGAAATGGATAGATTTTGGGGCACATATGACCTACCTAAATTGAGCAATGAAGACACAGAAAATTTAAAGTAATAACCAAGGCAGAACTTGAATCAGTAATAAACACCCAACAAAGAAAAACCTAGGATCAGATGGCTTCGCCACTCAATTTTTCTTTGTTTTAAGTCTATTTTGTCCAATATTAAGAAAGCTACTCCTGCTTATTTTTGACTTCCATTTGCATGGGATATATTTTTCAATCTATTCATTTTTTTTTTTTTGACAGGTAGAGTTATAGACAGTGAGAGTGAGCGAGAGAGAGACAGAGAGAAAGGTCTTCCTTCTGCTGGTTCACTCCTTAAATGGCCACCACGGCTGGCGCTGCACCAATCTGAATCCAGGAGCCAGGTGTTTTTTCCTGGTCTCCCATGCCGGTACAGGGGCCCAAGCACTTGGGCCATGCTCCACTGCCTTACTGGGCCACAGCAGAGAGCTGGACTGGAAGAGGAGCAACCGGGACTAGAAACTGGTGCTCATATGGGATGCCGGCGCCACAGGCGGAGGATTAACTAAGTGAGCCCTGATGCCGGCACCCAATCCATTCATTTTCAGTCAGTGTGTCCCTTTATTGGTCAGATGTATTTCTTGTAGGCATCAAATAGATGGGTCTTGTTTTTTAATCCATTCAGCCAATCTGAATGTTTTAATTGGAGAATTTAGCCTGTTTGCATTCAAGGTTATTATTGATAAGTAACGAGTCAGCCCTGTCATTTTACCATACATATTCCTTTTGTTTGTTGTGGATCTACCTTGAACTATTATTAGAAAGTTTTGTGCGTTTGCATTCTTTCATAAAGCTGATTTTCTTTCTCTATCTGTGTGTAGTAGATCCTTAAATATCATTTGTAAGGCTGACCAGGTGAAGATGAGAGTTTCAATTTCTCTTTTTCTTGGAAGATCTTTATTTCACCTTCATTTGTTATGAGAGTTTTGCTGGGTACAGTATTCTGGACTGACAGTTTTTTCTTTAAGGACTTGGACTATCTGTCTTCAATCTCTTCTAGCCTATAGGCTAGAATTATTCTGATATTCTGTTATACTGATAGGAGATCCTTTAAAGGTATTCTGGCATTTTTTTCTTGTGCATTTCAGGATGTTTTCTTTATGCTTTAATTTTGAAAGTTTGAATACAATGTGTAGTGGTAACAATCTTCTCTGATCAGGCCTATTTGGGTTCAATGTGCTTCCTGTGCTTGGATACTCATATCCTTCTCCAAATTAGAGAAATTTTCTTCATTATTTCACTGAATATTATTATTATTTCATTCCTTCAGAGACAATTAATACATCTATATTTGGTCATTTGACAGTATTGCTTATATGCTGAACACTGTTTTTGATTTTTTTTAAGATTTATTTTATTTATTTGAAAGACAAAGATACAGAGAGAGGTAGAGACAGAGAGAAAGGTCTTTCATCTGCTGGTTCACTCCCAGAAGGCCGCAACGGCCGGACCATATGGGATGCTGGTGCTTCAGGCCAGGGTGTCGTTAACCCACTGAGCCACAGCGTCGGCCCCCTGTTTTTTATTTTTCTGATCTTCTTCTTCCTTCTTCTATTTTGTCTGACTGATATATTTCCAAAGATTTATCTTCTAGCTTGAATATATTTTCCTCTGCCTTACCCACTCTTTTTTTAAGGCTTTCTAAATTATTTTTTATTTTATATATTGAAGTATTCATTTCTAATATTTGTTTGATTTTTCTTTAATATCAATATCTCCTGACAGAATTCCTATACATGTCATTTATGAATTTCTTTAACTCATGTAGTTGCTTCTCTGTGTTTTTGAGTAATCTTACAGTTATTCTTTTGAATTTCATTTCTGGCATTTTTTCGAGCTCCTTGTCTTCACTGTCTGATATTAAGGTATTATTTTGTTCCTTTGGGGGAGTCGCATTCTCTTCCTTGTTCGTGGTTCTCATATTTGTACATTCATTTTTACAATTCTGGAAAAGCACTTGTGGATATCTCTTCTGAAGGCTCTTTTTCTTGGCAATATCCCTCTGTGCTTTAGTGGAGTGCCTGTGGTTTGCAGTGGATATCCAGAGGGGTCTCATGGGTGGGTCCAGGGGACTCTTGCCAAGATTTGTGGGTGGGGCAAGAATCCATAGTGACACTCAAGTTGGGCGTGGTGGATATCCTGCATCCACAGTAGGAGGAAGGAATGGTCATAATGGCTGGTGTGTTTCTAGCCTCAGCCCTTATCTGAGCCTTGGGTGAGCTCACAGTGCCTGTGCACCCCACCCATTCAGGTAGGAATCTCACAAAGGGTGTCTGTCCCCCACAGTATGAGTTCTGACCCCTCTGCAAGTCCCTTCTCCAGCATTCAGGGAGTTCTGAGCTTCTGGAGATGGACCAGGTGACTGCCCAAAGACCTAACCAAACCCCACGCTTTTCCTGGCCTATGTAGACATCACAGTCATTGGATTCCCACAGTCATAGGATGCCAGGCTCCCCCAGTCATAGGGTACAGGCATCTGCTTTCTACCTTATCAGCCTCCCTATCTGCCTGTCCCTAGACCCAGCTGCCTGCCTAATAGAGGACTATTGGTGGTACATCTCAGCAAGCTGAATCCAGTGCTTTAGATGTGGGAGAGGAGGGAAGCAACATTACCTCACTTCATCTCTTCTGTACATTTTCCACTGAATCATTCTCACCAACTGTCCTTTGGGAATGCAGTCCCTCTCCTGCTTTTCTGGTGTCTTCCTTTGGTCAAAATCAGCATGTCTAATTCCTATTCAGCCATTTTGGATCTCTCATTTTACAGTATCCATTTTCCTTTTACAAATTGTTCATAAAATTACTGAAAATGTTATCAAATAAAATGCGAATGTTTCATTAGATCTGGAGAGCATGCATTATTTACTCTTCTGCTGTCTAGAAAAGACTGTGTAGCGCTGATATCATTTTACCCTTGAAAATATTTTACAGAATTCACTAATGAAGTCATATGTAGCTAGAGTTTAAATATTTATATTACCAAAAATATTGGCCTGATATTTTGAAAAAGAACATTCTATTACCATTTTAATATCTGTAGAATCTTTAGTGCTGCCACCTGTCTCATCATAATATCAATAGTATTGTCTCTTTTTTTCTTGATCAAAATAGCTGGAAGAATATCAATTTTATTGATCACAGAATGAGCATTTGGTTTCATTATCCTTTTCGTTGTTTTAGTTTTAATGTGAGAGACAGAGAGAACTTTAATTTTCTGGTTTCCTTTACCCAGAACTCATTCCAGGTCTCCCACGTGGGTGGCATAGACCCAACCACCTGAGCTATTAACTGCTCCCTTCCAAGATCCAAATTATTAGCAAGAAGCTGGCCAGAGCCCAGTATGAGTCCCAATGTGGGATGTCAGCATTCTAATCAATAGCTTAAACATTAGGCCAAATGCCCATCTTCATTGTTATTTGTTGAACTGTTTGATTTTCATTTTAGTTCTTTCATTTTTTTCTGCTTATTTTTTGCCTTATTTGATTCCTTTCTGGTTATAAGATTAATTTGTTCCTCCCCTTCTAATTTCTTATTTAAGGACTTTAAACAATAAATTTTAGGTGTTTATTTTTTCTTACGCAAGCAGTTCATGTTATTAATTGCTACTAAAATATTGCCCTGTCTGAATCACAAAATTTTGGATATGTTTTGTGTTTCAGTTTTATCCAATTCAAAATATTTTTCTAATGTCTGATTTTTTTTCAACAAAGGCTTATTTACTTTACAAATATTTCCTAGTTTAGACATTTGGAAATAGTTGGGAATTTTTTCACATATTTCCTTTTTTAAAAGATACTTTATTTACTTATTTGAGAGGTATAGTTACAGACAGTGGGACAGACAGATAAAAAAGTCTTCAATACACTGGTTCACTCTGGAGATGGTCACAATAGCCAGAGCTGGGCCAATCCGAAGCCAGGAGCCAGGAGCTTCTTCTGAGTTTCCAATGTGAGTGCAGAGGCCCAAGAAATTGGGCCATATTCTCTCTACTGCTTTTCCAGGCCATACCAGAGAGCTGGATTGGAAGAGGAACAGCTGAGTCTAGAACCGGTGCCCATATGGGATGCTGGCTTAGCAGGCAGTGGCTTAGTCTCCTGCTCCACAGGGCTGGATCTTGCACATTTATTTTATTTATTTATTTATTTATTATTTGAAAGACAGAATTACAGAGAGGCAGATGCAGAGGCAGAGAGAAATGTCTTCCATCCGCTTGTTCACTCCCCATATGGCCACAATGGCAGGAGCTACGGCAATCTGAAGCCAGGAGCCAGGAGCTTCTTCCAGGTCTCCCGCATGGGTGCAGGGCCCCAAGGACTTGGGCCATCTTCCACTACTTTCCCAGTGCAGAGAGCTGGATTGGAAGTGAAGCAGCCCAGACTCTAACCAGAGCCCTTTTGGGATGCCAGCAGTGCAGGCAGCAGTTTACCCATTACAGCACAGTACCCCCCCCCATTTCTGATGCACATATTTTGATATCAGTGAACATAGTTTGTCCAAATGGTCCTTTAAATTTGCTAATAATTGGCTTATGACCCAAAACATGATTTGGTGTGGTTAATGTTTTTTGCACCTTAAAAGAAAGTGTACTTGGCTATTGCTTAGTGAAATGTTTCATAAATGCTAATTATGTTAATTTATTTGATAGTATTATCAATATTTTCTATATCTACTAATTTTCTGTCTCCTGTTCAATCAATCATTGCAGGATGAATATTGAAACCCCTAAGTATAATTTTGTGTGTGTGTATATAATATATATTATATATATAATATATATATATATATTTCTCCTTTCGCTTAAATCAGGTTTTACTTCAGCGTGTTTTGAATTTTTTTTTTTGGTACATGCATATTTAGGATTGTTATAATCCCTTTAATAGATTGATACCTTTGTCAATCATTAAAAGTTTACTTTGGATGATATCAATTTATCTGTTTCAGTTTGCTTCTAATTAATGTTTCATACTTTATATCTTTTTTCTTGCCTTCTATTATTAACACATCTGTGTCTGTACATTTAAATGAGTTTCCTGTAGACATCTGTTTCAGTTATCTATTGCTGCCTCAGAAACTACTCTGAAATTTAGTATCTTCAAACATCTACTACCTGACATTTTCTGTGGGTCATCAAATAAAAAACAGTTTGGCTGGATGGTTGTTTTTCATTCTTGCAATTTTTCTACTGCTGTGTCTTACCAGTTCTATTTTCCATTGCTACTTCTTACCTGTACTAATATATATACTAGGAAGTGTATTTGCATTTCAGGTGTCATATACTTCATTTAAAAATGAATTTTAAAAAATTTCATCTTTTTAATATATTTTATTTCTCTTATCATTTTCATATTTCCCTCTGTCTTGAGCCTTTGGGTCATAATAACAGCATTATTATACTACTATCATCTCTGCAATTTTTATTTTTCCCTATTGGTATATTTTATCCTATAGGTTAAATGATCATATGATCTTTTACATATTGATAATTTTTAGTGAATGTTTTGAATTTTATGTTCCTAATTGTGTTATTTTTGTTTGTTTGTTTGTTTGTTTTTGACAGGCAGAGTGGATAGTGAGAGAGAGAGACAGAGAGAAAGGTCTTCCTTTGCCATTGGTGCCTATTGTGGTTATTGTCATGTACCCTTATGTTTTTTAAAATGTTTATTTATTTGTTTTAAAGGCAGAGTTACAGAGAGAGAAGGAGAGACAGAAAGACAGAAAGGGAGAGAGATCGTCCAGCCACTGGTTAACTCTGCAAATGGTCATAACATTCAGGGCTGGACCAAGCAGAAGGCAGGTTTCAGGAGCTTCATCTGAGTGTCCCGCATGGGTGCAGGGGTTTAATTATTTGGGCCAACTTCTGCTGATTTCCCAGGCACATCATCAGGCAGCTGAACTGGAAGTGAAGCAGCCAGGATTCACGTTGGCACCCAGGTGGTATGCTGGCATCGCAGACAACAGCTTAACCCTCTGAGCTACAACACCAACCCGTCATGTGCCTTTAGAGATTGCTGGAATTTATGGGGGCATGGACTTAAGTCATGATGCTATTAATACATGCTTTTAAGCTTTTGTTATGACATGGTTAAGGCAGCTATTTTAGCCTCAATACTAAAGTGCTATGTGTCTGTGGATTCTTCTTAATGTCCCATTTACTGTCCAAGCTTATCCAACTGGCTAACAGACACATAAATGTGACAGACACATAAATAATCTCCAAATCTGTGTAATCTTTAAAAACTGCTTAGCCTGCTGCTTTTTTGAAATTTTCTTTCTCCAGCCACATGGAGTTTCACGACACGTGTTAATATCAGTATTAAGTTCAGATTTAGAAGACTCCTTCTTCAGAATTCCAAATCTGTATTCTGTTTAACCTTCTCCTTTGAAATATTTTGCCTCTTGAATTCTAGGTAATTTAGTGCTTAACTCTGCTGAACTCAGCAAGATCTCTACAATCTATTTGTATTCACACTCTCGTCTGAAAACTGTCCATTGGCAGCAAACTGCAATATCGGGGACTGTCCCTTTTGCTTTTGTTTCTCTCAAGGGTACTCCACTGAGCTGCCAGATGTCCAATATCTGAAAATACCCAACACTAACTGTGAATGATTTAAGTACAATCCCTCCCGGAAATGCAGGATACTTTAATACTTTCTATTGCCAATTTATAGGGTCAGAAGATAGTGCTCTGATCACCTCCACTTGTGGCAAACGGGATTTTTTACATTTTATTTCTTTTTTTTTTAAAATCATCATCATTTAACCTTGAATTCATAGATATTCAATATTTTACTATCAACCAAATTACTTTTAAAAATCACCTATTTTTCCCAGTAGAAGCCTCTTCAAGTGGTATTCTGTGTCCTTAATATGCATCCTATCCATCTTGAGATCTCTTATTTTTAATGGTGCAACATAAGACAGCATCATCTTCCTCCTACCTAAAATTGGTTATTTGTTTTCCTCCTCATGGTAACTCTGACTCTCAGTCTGGTTTTGTTTGGTATAGACTTTCTTTTTTCTGAAAAGAAAAATGTTTTGGAATTTCCTGGTCCCTTATCCAAGAGGTGATTCTAAGTTTGGGGTAAGGGAGTGGTTTAGGTGGCTTTATTAACTTCATTAATTTTTTCTACAGTGATACAGTCAGTGTAGTATCTGTAATAATTGACCTGTATTCTAGTCTGTCTTCTGACCTGCTGTTTGCTTTGCTTTGGGCTCCTGGGACCATTCTGCTTGTTGTGGGTATTTAAGTTCTCCCTTATGTGTAAGCTGAAGTTTGTGCCATTTTCTTCCTCACAGTGATACTCGGGGTGTACAGAAGCAAGGGTGGACTTGTGCTCTGTATTACTCTGACTGCATTTTAGAAGGTTATACTTTGGAAGATTGGGATTTTAGCATTTAGGTGGCTACAATTATTCTCTAAGCATTCGCATTCTTTGTCAACTTTTTGGAATGATAGCCTGGGGTTTTATTATTATTGTTTCATTCTATTTTACATTATTGCAGACAGAATTGTAATATTGCCCCCAAACCATTACTTTGTCCACTTTGCATATGCTTTGAAATATCGTATATTGGCAAACTCCTGGTATTATACATTTATGTCTGTATATATGTCCTTCTTTATACATATATTTACAAATCCTACAAATGAATAAGAAAAAATAAAAATACCTCTTGATAAAAATATGGCCATAGGAAATAGTAATATTTATTTCTTTTTCAAATTTCTTCCATTCTTCTGGATGTTAAGGTTTTCTCATTAATTCTTAATATTCTTTACCATAATTTATATGAATCCATGAATTCTTTCTTCTATAAATTCACTGAAGAGGTACTACTTGCTATCTAGAGCATAGGCATATTTCTAAGGTTTAAGGTACAGACCTTTTACACTTGTGAAGTCCTTTCTGCACATAAATACTTCATCCTAAATATGGATACAGGCAGACGTATTACACAATTCCAAATAGCTCTATTTCCGGATTATAACTGTATTGCTTTTAGACAAAATATGATTCTGGCCATCTGTTGATCATTCTGTATACGTTTGTACTTTTGAAGACAGCAGTCAGAAGTTAGAATGACTATTATAAAAAATAAGATAAAATAACAATTGTTGGTGAGTATGTAGAGAAAGGAGACCTTTATGCATTGTTGGTAGAAATACAAATTAGTAGGGTCATATGGAGAACAGAATGGAAGCCCCTCCAGAATGTAAACAGGGGCACGCATCTGGCACAGCAGTTAAGATGCTGCCTGAGAGAGCCACATTACGTATTAAGAGTGCCTAGATTTGTGTCCTGGTTTTGCTTCTAAGTCAGCTCTCTGCTAATCTGTACCCCTGGAGGCAGCAGTTTATGGCCCAAGTACTTGGTTTGGTGCTGGTATGTTAGAGACCTGGATTGATTCTATCTCCTGGATTTGGGCTGGCACATGTGTTTTGGGAGTGAACCAGAACATGGGAGATCCTTGCCTGTCTCTTTTCTCTCTGTGTCTGCCTTTCAAATAAATAAATAAGTAAACAAAAAAATTTTTTAATTAAAAAATTGATCCACCATTTGACCCCACCATCACATTTCTGGGTATATATCCAAAGCATTCAAATCAGCATATGAAAGAGGTCCTTGCACTTCCATATTCATTGTAGAACCGTTAGCAATAATGAAGATATATAAACAACTTTGGAATCCATCAACAGATGAATGCCTAAAGAAAATATATACAAAATAGAATACTTACTCACCTGTAAATAAGGTGAAATGCTGACATGTGCTGACAGATAGATGGAACTGGAGATCACTATGTTAAGGGAACTAAAACAAAGAAAGAAATTCAAATGCTGTATGTTTCCCTCATATGTGGAAGTTAGAAAAATAGATAATCACAAGCATGAGTATGCTGGGAATGGTGGGAGGGAGGCAAGATAGAGATTGGATAATGGGTACCAAAACAGCTACATGGAAATGGCAAGTCCTATTGTTTCACATAACGGTGAGGTGACTACAGTTCACAATAAGGTATTATGTACTGTGTAAGGAACTGGAGGAGAGGAGCTGGTAGGATCCTAACAGAAAGAAAGGATAAGGGCATGGAAAGCCTGGTTGCCCAGCTGCATCAATTTTTGGTTTGTAAATGTGTTAAAATATTCCATTATACCTCATAAAGCTGTACATTAATCACAACAGTAAAAAACAAAATAAAGTATTAAAAACAACAGTAGTTAGTAATGTAAATTGATCTTAATAGGAAGATGCCACATACTATAGAAAAGTGAAGTGGGAAAAAAATTGGGGTTTTCCACTAATCTTACGCCCATTTTGCCTTTTCTCCATACATAAAATAATCCAAATAGCCAAAGTGCTATTTACTAGATCCAACAAAATAACGTGGTTTTGCTGTATCAGGATCCACAATGATTTAGCAATCATCTTTCTTCAAACCTATGCTTGATAATGTCTCCAAAACCTTAACTTCTTTTGTTAAATTCTCTTTCTTCCTTCTAGCTTCCCATTCAAAAGCTGTTATGCTACACACTCTTAGATTAATATTAGGTCCATACTTATAGTTTCTTCCATGTTCATTACATTTTAACATGGGAGGTGGGTTTTATGTTAATGTTGGATCCCATTTATAACAATTGACATGTTTTACTCTGTGTTCTTGTTCTCCTTCTCTCAAAGGCCTTCTTTTTTGTCCATTTTTCTTTTATTTGATTCAGTCACCAATTTTTCAAATTATTGTAAAATATACTTTATGTTTAATTTGCTATATGGTAGATGCATGTATCTAGAGATGTACACAGTATGACATTTTATTACGTGTATACAATCTAGAATGATCAGATATAGGTAATTGGTATAACTGTCACCTCAGAGATCTGCCATTACCTTGTATTGGGGACATTAAAAATTCCTTCTAGCTGTTTTGAAATATTCAATTAATTGTTGTCAATCATAGTTATGCTACTGTTCTATAGGACATGACAAGTTATTCCTACCTTCCAGTTGCACCCCTCTATCCATTAACCATCTCTTTCTATGCCTCTCTCTCCCCTACACCCTTCTCAGGCTCTATTCTATTTTATTCCCTACTTCTTTGGAATCAAGTTTGTAGCTCCCATATGTAAGTGAGAATATAGAGTACTTATTGTGTACCTGACATTTCATTTATGATGAAGTCCTATTTATTTTTCTTACATTATTATTATTATAAAAGCTTTTTTCAGTAACTCTGAGGCATGCTTTTCATTTTGATCTAGGCTATATCACTATAAACCACAACATTTACTGCATATTAAATATATAATATACACATGACATAAAATATATATGCTGCATATAATCACGTATGTGAACCTTATATGTGATTTTGGAAAACAATGTTATTCTCAACTTTGAAGAGTATCATTCTTTTTATAAAGGCCTGGCTTTTGAGATATATATGTGTGTGTGTGTGTGTGTGTGTGTGTATTTGTATCCAAAATTAATTGTTAGTAAACTATTAGTAATTATTTGCCTCTTTTAAACAGGAGAGGATGTTTAAATTTCATCAAATGAAGCAGATTTTTCAAATACTGGATAAAATGCGATACCTGAGAAAACGTTCTGTGGTGTCATTCTTGGGAGTTCTTGTCATTTTCCTTCTATTTATGAACTTGTATATTGAGGATAGTTATGTTCTGGTAAGTTCCAAAGACTGATTATTTTTATGTGAAGTAAAGTCTAAGTCAAACTAGGATTATTACTATTTGTAACTTAATTTCAACCCAAGACTGTTGGTGTAGGCTCAGTTTGAAAAAAGTTATTGTAAGTATTTCTATTTTTTTAATTTATTAAAAATATTATATTTTAATTTTAATTAGTAGGTAAAATTCTAAGAACTTAATAATAGTCACTTCCTCCCTGCTTCCCTTCTTTTGCCTCTCTCCCTCCCACCCTTTTTCACCCTTTCTTTCTTTTTCTTTTAGTTTTTGGGATGACATATATTAAAATTACATTACAATAAAAAGCTTTAATGCTTCACCAAAAGAGAAGTTTAACAAGTATAAAGCAAAAAGACCCTAGTTTAGTGGGAATATAGACAATGGCTATAAATGATAATCAAATGGAAAAATGAGCATTTCACCCATATACAGTAAATATTAATCACACATAATTAAAACTATCATAGTATAACATTTGTAATCATTAGTTTTACAAATTTATACATTTCTACCATTACACTTTTTTTTAATCATGTTCTAGTATTTTCTTTAATGCTATGTATATTAGAGTTCAGTAAGTTAGATATTATAAGTAAGTTAGATATCATCACTGTAATTATGTAAAATCATTAAGATTTGAAATATTTGGAATATAAAAGTTTTGCCTACAAAATATTACCTATTATTTTCTATATCATTGCTGAAATTTTCAAGTAGTCATTGTTAGCAATGATATTTCTGCTATGTTGCTTAAATAAATTTTGTTAAGTTATGTAATCACTTTTATTAAGATTTTGAATTGTCTTCAGTGACTACCATCTTATATGTTTATATTCACTCACAAGATCTCAAAGATATAGGCCGGCGCCACGGCTCACTAGGCTAATCCTCTGCCTTGCGGTGCCAGCACACCAGGTTCTAGTCCCGGTCGGGGCGCCGGATTCTGTCCCGGTTGCCCTTCTTCCAGGCCAGCTCTCTGCTGTGGCCAGGGAGTGCAGTGGAGGATGGCCCAGGTGCTTGGGCCCTGCACCCCATGGGAGACCAGGAGAAGCACCTGGCTCCTGCCATCGGATCAGCGCAGTGCGCCGGCCGCGGCGGCCATTGGAGGGTGAACCAACGGCAAAAGAAGACCTTTCTCTCTGTCTCTCTCTCTCACTGTCCACTCTGCCTGTCAAAAAAATAAAAAATAAAAATAAATATATTAAAAAAAAGATCTCAAAGATATAGATTTCAATGCAGAAACTATTCTGTAGTCAAAAAGAGTTATTAAAAATAATGGATAATGACATGAGTGGATTTTAAGTGAAATATCAAAATATGCAAAAAGGACTTATTCTCAATTATAAAGAATCAATTTCTTAGTTTCTATTCTTTTTTACTTGTTGTATCATATCATTTCATGTCTTAGAAGAGTAAAATAGAAGATACTGTTTATTTACATTTTCTACCTGGTTTGAGCCCAAGATAATCTGTCCTAATCCTAATGTCACTACTACCGTTTGAATACATCATAAAATCAAAACCTCTAGTATCACAAAGACCAAAAAACCTCCCATTTGCAAGCACACTTATATTCTCTAGGACTGTCTTACCAAAAGTGAGTCTGACAATAATAACAAAGAGCATTTCCAAATAAAACGTTTTATTTTACTAATTAAGCACGATTGTTTTATTACCTGCTATTTGCCAGGTCCTGGTTTTGTGGACCTTTCATTCTGTCATCCATAATGAATTTACAATGGCTGAAAACAACACAGACTGACAGAATTTCACTAAGCATGGCTTACGTAAACATGTATTTGCATTTTGGAAACATGCATTTCGGAAAATTTTTAACGTGACTCTTAACTTTATGAGATATAAGGGCATTGGAACAAGGCCCATGTGATATATCAATGCTGTGTTGATCAGATTGGAGATTATATATCTAGTTTTAGATTAAATAAAATCTTGTATAACAAATACATGTTATGGGTTAGATGCTGTTGAATTCAATGATTTGTTGCCTTAGTGATGCAGTCAACAGTTTCTTCCAACCCAAAAGACCATTTTATCCAACAAATAACCTTATGCCTTTTTTATTATACTGTCTCTTTAAATTCACTTTAAAATGTGTAACAAAATAAAACCAGCATTGCCTGCTTTGTTAATGTTCATACAGTCGTATCCAAATGTTAGTCCTAGCCACCTAATACACTTAATATAAAAAATATAATTTTTTGAAGTAGCTTTTCTAAAGAGCACTCAAAGAAATTTCTATCTTAGGAATCTGTTTAGTAAAATTTGCAAATCAGTCAAGGTGCAAAAAAGGTATTGCTTCTTAACTTTAAAAACTGATTACTTTTAGTTACTTTTATTAAGGTAGAAAAAATGAGTTAAAATGATTATTACATACCATCAAATCTCCCTTTTATAAATTCAATGGGAATATTTTTCTAATTTAAATTTATTCTATTTGCTAGATAATTTCTAACTAAATTGAATTTTGAGTTGAATTTTATCTTAAAACAATCTATGTGTGAAGATTTGCAACATTATTTCCATCATTAATAATAAATGTTAGAAAAATTTTTTGTCTAGAATATATAATATGTTTGGAAAACTGGCCTCCTCCTAGAATATAATACAGTTTATACACATTTCCCTCCTAAATCATTTATCTGCCTTTATTTTATTTTCATTGCTTTCCCAATGCGATTTTCATCTTCTCGTCATAATGCCACAATGTATGTCATTATCTAAGCACAGAAATGGATTGGTCTTTTATTTTTCATCTCCTTATTTTACTAGGAAATAATACTTATAATTCAGATAAAGGAGACAAACAGAAGTAGTAACGTCTCTGGAGTTACTTGGCATATTCTGTTCTGTTCATTTTGCTAGTAAATCCATCTGTGGGCCAAAAACCTAGGCATATCAACAGTTTAGCATATTTGCGTATGTATTGAAAGCATATGTGCCTTTCAGTGTTAAAGGTAGCCAAGCTCAGTGTGAGAGACAAATACCATCACAAGGCAAACTAAGTAGAAGAGACGCTGCATGCCCAATCAACTTAGCTCTCGGCTGTGAGCATCTTCAAAGTAGCCACTAGGGTATATATTTAGTCAGTAGCTAGTCCATTGAATTGCATTCCCATCCAGAAAATGATTGTCATAAAACCTTGTCTTATTACTGAGAAATACACATCAGCATAGTAGCTACGGAAAGGATGTATCCAGGGAGAACCTGGCTGCTCACTTCGATGCTTCTGGAGAGCAGCCAGCAAGGCTGACTCAGGTGAAAGCTGTATTATTTATTCATGCTGAAAGTGTAAAGAAACTTGTTCTTGAGAATGTAATAAAGTGTTTTCATACAAGATCCATTTTATTTTATATTCTGTTATAGCCCTCAATCAGGATGAATGTACTCCCTCTTATCACATAAAAGTCTGGAGTTTTACATGTTCCAGATAGAATTCTTAAAGAGATACTCAACATCTTGCACTTCTGTAGAGTGTATCATCACACAGAACAGTAAGATGAATTCAGTACAGTGACTACTAGGATTTTTTTTAAAGATTTATTTATTTATTTGATAGGCAGGGTTAGACAGAGAGAAGGAGAGAGAGAGAGAGAGAGAGAGAGAGAGAGAGAGAAAGTCTTCCATCTGTTGGTTCACTTCCCAGATGGCCGCAATGGCTGGAGCTGCACCAATCCAAAGCCAGGAGCCAGGAGCCTCTTCTAGGTCTCCCATGTGTGTGCAGGGGTCCAAGGACTTGGGCCATCCTCCACTGACTTCTTAGGCCATAGCAGAGAGCTGGATTGGAAGTGGAGCAGCCCGGGTCTCGAACCAGTGCCCATCTGGGATGCCAGCACTGTAGGCGGTGGCTTTACATGGTATGCCACAGCACCAGCCTAACTGCTAGGATTTTAAAGATACCTCTTATCCCTATTGGTTGTATACACCGTTACAGTATTATTACAATGAGTGATGCTAAACTGAATCCCCAGTAATTTTGCAGCATGCCTAAATTTGTTTATTTTAAAACTTCAATGATGTTGTATAGATTTTTCTGACATAAATGAGTGAAAATATTTATGTGTAAAGAATTTAAAATAATCAGAACTCAGTGATATTTAAAAGAAATTTAACATGTAAGGTTGAATTTCAGGTATTTTGAAAGTTTATATCTTTTATAGAGGGAAAATACATTATAAACCTTACAAGAAGCAAAAATATTTTTACCTATGCAATTAGCAAAACACTTGAAAATACGGAAGTACACTAATAAAGAATTAATATAGTTTCACAAACATAATTGGATATGCAGAAAAGATATTCAAAATGAATCTTAATTTAATAAGGATGATGTTGAAGTTCTTATAAATTTCTAGTCATACTATATGTTTTTCAATTTTTATTCTTAGAAAATTCAAGTATGGCCATAGATTTGAAAGGTCCATCTAATCAAGATAAGCATTGTGGTGCAATGGGTTAAGCCCCCCTCCACAGACCCTTGTGACGCAGGCATCCTATATCAAGGTGCTCTGTTTGAGTCTCAGCTGCTCTGCATCCTGTCCAGCTTCATGCTAATTCAGCTGAGAAGGCAGTGGATGATAGCCCACGTATCTGAGTCCATGTCACTCATCTGGGAGACTCAGATGAAATTCCTGCCTCCTGGTTTTGGTCTGACCTTGTCTTATCTGTTGGAGCCATTAAAATGGGAGTGAATCAACAATAGAAGATTGTTTGAATAATAGAATAGAATAGCATAAAATACTATAAATATTATAAGTAATAAAAGAATAGAAGACTATTTGTATGTATACCTCAAATAAATAAGTCTTTGTTTAAAAATTTGATTTGATCATCTTTCCAATTTAAGTTTTACCCAAAGTACTGGACGTTCCCATCCAGGTAAAACTTGTGCTTATGTAATCTTTATTATTTATTTTTTAAAAGATTTTATTTATTTATTTGAAAGTCAGAGAGTTATACAGAGAGAAGAGAGGCAGAGAGAGAAAGAGGTCTTCCATCCGATGGTTCACTCCCCAATTGGCCACAATGGCCGGAGCTGCGCTAGTCCAAAGCCAGGAGCCAGGAGCTTCTTCCAGGTCTCCCACATAGGTGCAGGGGCCCAAGGACTTAGGCCATTTTCTACTGCTTTCCCAGGCTATAGCAGAGAGCTGAATTGGAAGTAGAGCAGCTGGAACTAGAACCGGCACCCATATGGGATGCTGGTGCTCAGGCCAGGGCGTTAACCCATTGCGCCACGGCACCGGCCCCTTAAGTAATCTTTAACAACAGGGATTAAAATAAAGTTTTATGGTCCTCGGCCAAATGATATCAGGATCAAAGTTATTTCATTCATTTACCTTCTTTAATGTACTAATTATTTATGCTATTTATGCATACCTGTCTGACACTCTGAGTAGTAGAAATAGATCCCCATGGCACTACATACCAGAATGTCCTGAAAAACAAACAATTTCTTTCTAATTATGTTGCCCAAAATATATAGCATCAATAGTAATAAGCTATTTTCACAAGCCACAGAAGTTATCATTTTGCTAATATTGTATAGCCAATAAAGATTTGATCAAATGGTGATTTATTAATCATAGTCTCTGTGCGTGTGTGTTGTTCTGCCTTTCCAATAAATATAAATGATTAAGCAAGTAAATAAATAAATAAATAAAGCTTAAGGAGTAGACATTGTGATGTAGTGGATTAAGTCACCACTTGGGACACTTCATCACATATCAGAGTCCTGCTTCCACTTCTGATCCTTCTCCCTGCTAATGAGCGCCCTGGGACTCAGCAGATGATGGTTCAGGTACTTGGTTCTCTGCCATCAGCATGGAAGACTTGGATGGAAATCCAGGCTCTTGACTTCATTCTGGCTCAGCCAGAGTTGTTACTGTTACCTGGAGAGCAAACCAGTCAATGGAAAATCAGTATTCCCCCCAAATAAAAATCCATCTATCCATACATACATAATCAAAATCCACATTTGAACTTATATGAAATTTGGGAGAAATAAGGAAGCAATGAATTGTTAACAGGATATATTTAACCTGAATCTAAATATATTTTCTTAAATATAAACCTTATTGAAGATTTAATGACATGAAAACTTTCCTACCATGTAGGTAAAGAGACCTTACTTATAAAAAGACCAGAGTTCATCTCTGATATAATAATGTGCGAACACACATGCACCCACCCACACAAGCAAGCATATTATTATCACAAAACTTAATGCAAGGTCTGAACACATTCTCTTGACTTGGGGCAAATACATCCTAAGTAAGATTACTTGAGGACGTTTGGAATAAAAATCTCAAGAGCTTTCAGTTACAGTGGCCATGTAAGTGACTCACCAAAACTTTATTAATAAATTATCCAAAATCCAACTATTGTGTCTACTGCTACATCTTCCTACTTATGATGTGTGACATATATTTGGCAATACTTGAGGAAGAATAAATATACTCGCAGGACTCTATAATGTGAGGAATTTTGTAAGAACTAACCTCAAATGAAACTGTAAAATAGACTACTATCAAATTTTAGGATCTTTTGGTTATTATAAATATTTAAATTTTAACATGAAAGTTGTGGGAATATCCAGGGAAGAATGAGTCCGGGTAAGAAATTAGATGAGTGAGGATGATCTACAGTTTATGGTGCCTGTTATTGAGATTTACACAATTTTCCACATTTTGTATAATAATCATATATTCATTGTCTCAGGGGAAACATTATTTAATCCATGGCTACCTATTTTACTTTCTATTTTCTCTCTTTCTTGACATTTAGGAAGGAGACAAACAACTTATAAGGGAAACATCCACACACCAACTGAATTCTGAACGCTATGTTCATACTTTCAAGGATTTATCCAATTTCTCAGGAACCATAAATGTTACCTATCGTTACCTCGCTGCCACACCCTTACAGAGAAAGCGTAAGTATCCTTACACTTGTAAGTTATAAATGTATACAACATTTTGTTTTAAAATAATACCGACTTGTTTCATTGGTATAAAAATAAGGATGATAGGAGACTTACTAATATATTCCTTGGGAAGGGCTTGAGTGCTTCTTCACAAATTGCAATTACTCATGGACTTAATGTGACTCATAACAAAAATTTGAATAAAAGACCCAATTGTATTGTGAACCTTTTTAACAGTTTCCTATGGACTGTGTAGAGACAGTAGAAAAAATAATTTACTTTAAATTTTAAAAATTTACTTTACAAACACTTTAATTTTTCTTATATCATTATGTTTTCAACCACTGGTGACTTGGCTTTTATGCGTTGCCACTAGTTTTGAATTAATGAAGGTTAGTGTATTAGTTTCTGCAACAAATTAACACATACTAAGTGGCCTGAAAAAATCATCAATCTATTCTCTCATAACTCTGGAGGCTAGAAGTTGAAATTCAGTACCAGCAGGGTCACGCGGGAAGTTCAGAGGGCGAAACCGTCCTTGCCTCTTTCATCCTGTGGTGGCTCCTTGCTTCCGTGGCTTGTGGCAGCATAACTCCAATCTCTGCATCCATGACAGCCTTCCTTTGCCTCTCTCTTCTCATAAGGGCACCAGTTATAGGATTTTTGTACCCATCCCAAAATCTAGGATTTTCCATCCCCGGATCTTTAGTGACTTACATCTGCAGTGGGAACTTCCTAATTAGGTCACTTTCACAGGTTCCAGGTAGAAGTGAATACTTGGAAGAAACTTCAGGCCACTACAGTCAGATTAGAAAAACAATATTTAGAATGCAGAAGTGACATGCTAGCATTTCATGGATGTCAAGATAATACAATTCATGAAAAGAACCATTATCTAATGAATGTACCACTAAGAAAGTATAATATTACAAATTTTACACAAGACACCATCAGTTGTAATATGCAGTCTGATTTTAATGTTTCAGTGTACAAAAACACGAATCTTAATAGTTTGTGCAAGACTGTACCTCACTATATTCTATTAACTTAATAGATTATGTGAAAATTACAAAAAAAAAGTTGTCTATGCAGAAGTGTTTATACAAGTGAGTTTGTAATCATCAGGTTGAAGAAATTGGTAATTTCTATTTCTTTAGATAGCTTTTCTTTTCATCTCATCCTTTCGAGTATCTAGTGTTCTTAGAATTCCTTCTAATTGCCTAAGACTGCCACTGGTTTTTCAACTCCATCTGTTGTATCACATTGTTTAAACATTACTAATTTCCCTTTTCCGTGCTAGTTTTACTAATGTTTATTGGCACACATATGAACTGCCTTATACTAATGGAGCAATATAAGGCAAAGGGGAAGGGGCTGGCATTGTGGCTCAGCGGGTTAAGCCTCTATTCGTGACACAGAGTATTGATAGCATCCAGAGCTGCTCTCCTCCAGATCCACTTTCCCACTAATATGCATGTGATGAACACAGAAAATGGCCCTGGGCACGTGTCATGGCATTGCAGGACAAGCTGCTGCCTGCAAAGCTGGCATCCCATAGGGGTGCCAGTTCAAATCTTGGAGACTCCCGTTCTGAGCCAGTTCTCTACTAACAAGCCTAAGAAAGCAGCTGAAGAGGGCCCAGGTGCTTGGACCTCTGCACCCTCAAGAACCCACATAGGAGACCAGGAGGAAGAGCCTGGCTCCTGGTTTTGGCCTGGTCCAGCCCCAGCCATTGTGACCATTTTGGGAGTGAACCAGTGGATGGGAGATCAATTTCTCTCTCTCTCTCTCTCTCTCTCTCTCTCTCTCTCTCTCTTTCTCCCTTTCTCTCTGTAACTCTGTCTTTCAAGCAAATAAATATTTTAAAAACAAAAGAAAAGAAAATGACCTAAGTACTTGGGGCCCAGCCATCCATGTGTGAGACCAAGAAGGAATTCCTGGCTTCTGGTGTTCTGGTGTTGAGTTGGCCCAAATCTGGTTATTGGCATTAGAGGAGTGAATTAAAGATGGATGATATCCCTCCCTTACTCTCTTTCTCTCTTTCTTTGTCTCTCTGACCTTCAAATAAATAAATAAATCCTTAAGAAAATGCTGAGATTGGGGCTCGCACTGTGGCCTAGCAGGTAACGTGCAACTCTGGCATCTCATAGGGGCACTGGTTTGTTTCCCAGCTGCTGTAATCCAACCCAGTTCTCTGCTAATAGCCTGGGAAAAGCAGCAGGAGATGACCCAAGTGTTTGCGTCCTTGCTATCCATGAGGGAGACCCAGATGAAGCTACTGGCTCCTAGCTTTGGACAGACCCAGCATTGGCTTCTGAGGTCATTTGGGGAGTGAACCAGCGATGGAAGATTTTTTTCTTTCTTTCTCTGTAACTTTGACTTTCAAATAAATAAATCTTAAAAAAAAAAAAAAAAAAAACTGCTGAGGGTAAAAGCAAGTACTTCTTAATCTTGGCACACCCACCACTTACTAAGTGTGACACTTGTACAACTTACCTCATCACACTTGACTAAGCTTACTCAACTGTAAAGCAGAATGATGCTCATTGAAAATCTATCCCAAAGACTGTTAGGAACATTTTACACACACACACACACACACACACACGTATATATAACAGATGAAATGTATAGACTTTGCCTCTTACGTAGAAAGTGTTTTATTAAATGGTGACTATTCTGAATGTTAATGAAATTTGATGGGGGCCAGTGTTGTGGTATAGCAGCTAAAATCTCCACTTGTGAGGCCAACATCCTGTATGGGCACTAGTTCAATTCCCAGGGGCTCCAATTCCAATCCAGCTCCCTGCTAATGGCCTGGGAAAAGCAGCAAAAGATGTCACAAGTAGTTGGGCCCTTGCCATCCATGTGGTCCTGGCTTTGGCCTAGCCCATCCCTAGCTGTTAAGGCCATTTGGGGAGTTAACCAAAGGATGGAAGATCCCTCCCTCTCTCTCTATAACTCTGACTATCAAACAAATAAATAAATCTTTAAAAAAAAGAGAGAAATTTGATGGCTTAAAGTTTACTGGTACCATATAACACTTTTGTATTTTAACAAAAGTCAGAGTTGTAAACCCAGCTATTTAAACAAAATATATAAATCTCAAACTTTTTGCAGGCTACAAAGAAATATTATTCTTGGGGAAAATTTTCAATATCATACAAATTACACCATGTATGTATCTACTAACTTGATGATGTTGCACATATAACATTTCCCACTTTTAAAATGGCAGCTCAGAAATTAAATCTACTTCTAGTCATGTGGGAACAAGAGCTTTAAATTATGAAAATACTTGTATTTCAACAGAAAGACATCTATAATTTTCACAGGCAAACTGTCTTTGCTTAGTGTTTTGTTTTATTTCCTTAGATTATCCAGTTTTTACTTTTAGAGTTTGACTATCTGAATAAAACTTTCTTCAAAGTTACCATAAGATGTGTTTCACAACAAAGAAAACAATAATATTCATGTCCTGGAACAATGTACCATATGTTTAAATAATGATAAAAGTTTCCCAAACATATATTGGGATATTGTTTGTTTTTTAATTAATAGACTAGGTAAATCTCAAAATGAAATAGTGAAATGCAATTATAAATTCTTCTAGTACAAGCTAATGAAAATAATCAAATAAAAATGAAAATACAAGGCATACATCCTATGAAAAATTTAAAGATTATTTAGAAGATTTATTCTTATTTTTCCCTTTCATTGTTTGAGAATAGTTTGTCATTCTTAACTGTGAGTTCATTCCCCCTTTTGTAAATGGTTTTAGCTATGTTACTAAGCATCAATCTCTCTTTTCAATGGACATTTATGAGAACTCTAATTTGAAGATACCTTAAATGGATTTAGGGTCCAGACATCATTATATTTAAGATGTAATTGATTTTCCCAAAAGTATCAATTATATATAATATCAATTATGCATAAAGTACTATAACCATTACATATTAAGCTTAGCACTTTAATTGTAAAATGTTCTAGACATAGTAATTCACTAAATTTACTTAATACAGTAGTGGGTCTAAGGGAAAGAACTCTCCTTTAATTTTTTTTATTATTATGTGGTTCACATTTAATTTGTCTTCCTTCTTTATTCTTTTGCTCAGGATATCTTACAATTGGACTTTCATCAGTGAAACGAAAAAAGGGGAACTATTTACTTGAGACAATCAGGTCAATTTTTGAACAATCCAGCTATGAAGAGCTGAAGGAAATTTCAGTGGTGGTTCATCTAGCAGATTTTAATTCATCCTGGCGTGATGGCATGGTCCAGGATATTACACAGAAATTTGCCCACCATATAATTGCAGGAAGATTAATGGTTATACATGCTCCAGAGGAATATTACCCAATCCTGGATGGTCTGAAAAGAAATTATAATGATCCAGTAGATAGAGTCAAATTTCGTTCTAAGCAGAATGTAGATTATGCTTTTCTGCTTAATTTTTGTGCCAATACTTCAGACTACTACGTAATGCTTGAAGATGATGTCCGATGTTCAAAAAATTTTTTAACTGCCATCAAGAAAGTCATTACATCTCTAGAAGGAACTTACTGGGTAACTCTTGAGTTCTCTAAGCTTGGATACATAGGTAAACTCTATCATTCTCATGATCTCCCACGATTGGCACATTTTTTATTAATGTTTTATCAAGAAATGCCTTGTGATTGGCTACTGTCTCATTTCCGGGGTCTGTTGGCTCAGAAAAATGTGATCCGTTTTAAACCATCTCTCTTTCAGCACATGGGCTATTATTCATCATACAAAGGGACTGAAAACAAGCTGAAGGATGATGATTTTGAAGAGGAATTTTTTGACATCCCAGATAACCCTCCTGCCAGTCTATACACCAACATGAATGTGTTTGAAAATTACGAAGCAAGCAAGGCATACAGTAGTGTTGATGAGTACTTTTGGGGGAAACCACCTTCAACAGGAGATATCTTCCTGATTGTATTTAAAACTCCAATTGTAATAAAAAAAATTAAAGTGAATACTGGGACAGAAGATCGACAAAATGACATTTTGCATCATGGAGCCCTAGATGTTGGGGAAAATGTTTATATTACAAAACAAACAAGACAATGTGGTACTTACTTAAGACTAGGAGAATTCAAAAATGGAAACTTTGAAATGTCAGATGTGAATCAGAAAATTCCATTTGATATCGTTTGTATGAGGATACGTGTTACTAAAACACAAAAGGAGTGGCTGATTATCAGGAGTATTAGCATTTGGACTTATTAGTCAATTAAATTAATATGATCAGTTACTGAAGCTCATCTTCCTGTTTCCCTTTCTGCTAAATTCCTCTTTTGCTACTTTTGTCTTTTGGAGGGAAAGCAATGGATAATGCAGTTTTAAAGAAAAGTTCATCCTCTTAGCAGTTTTTATTTACACATTGTCAACATAATTTTACTCTAGTACACAACTGTATTTATTTTAACCCTTGATGTTGAATACCAGCCTATGGGTAATGCTATTTTCACTGATTTATTTCTTAATGAATTTAGTTTCAAATACCCACTTACTGTCCAAAGAGTGATGGTAAAGATTTAAAGTGAGAATCTTTAGTTTGTTGGATGATGATTCTTGAAAAAGAGTTGCCAACTGTACACACTTTCTCAAGAACTGGTAATTAACTATGTCATCAGATAGCCTTTATTAAGCATCTATGTGAATATGCAGTGGATTATAGTTATAATCTGGTCTAATTTATTGTAAACAGGTTTTAATTAATTTCTGTATACCTGCAATGAATACCTCCTCAAAGAAGTGGTGTCTTCACAACAGATTTTTTGTGTGTGTTTAGGTACGGTAATGGAGAAAGAAAACAAAAGTCTTAAAAAAAATCTCATCTTGATTCTTGATATGAAAGGAAATTTTGCTCATTGTTTAAAAACATTTGATTGAATAATTATTGTTAATAAATTTTCTGTGGGAAGCAGTCTTTTTCTAGTTTCCCTTTTGCAAAAAAAAATAGCTAAACTCACTATTTTCAGATTATGTTGGTTAACTGCACTTAACAGAAGATATTGGAAAAGGCCTATAGTTAGTTCATTCTAACATTTTCACTATATGCAGAAAATTTTGATGATTTTATATATTTTGTATTAAAATGCATATGATCGACATTACTGTAATTTATCATATACTTTTTTTGGAATTTAAATGGATACCTTATAAAAGAGTACGAACCATAGAAATTAGTTGACTTTTATAAACTCAAAGAGTTTTTTTTATTAGCAAAGCCAAAATGACAGATTTTATGTTCTGATAACCAAAAATACTCTTTCCCTCATGTAGAGATTACTCCTTATATAACTTATGCTTATTGTTGTCCATTTGCTATGTTGAGTTTTAATTACACTATCTACAAATAGTTGGTATAATTCTTCTATAAATCATATTATCATGCTACAGATTAATCCTAAAGTGTCCTAAATGTTGCCTTTGTTTTATATGCACATAAATATTAAGACACTTGATTTTTATTACAAGGACTGGCCAATTGCTTCTCAACCAGTTGCACAATAGAACCATCCAGGACACGTGAGCCCTAAAGACATTGTTTTTTCAGGATGTGTGATCTTGCCTCATTATTTTCATTTTGGTTGAACAACAAAAATGAAGGCATTTATGATTAAGAGAACTAGAGGGTTCTTCATATGTGTTTATAGAAAAACTCAAATACATGTTAATACATATTGAATACACACACAAATATAATTTGTGAGAGAAAAATGTGGAAATCTTCCTGCTCTTCCTTCCATCCTGAAACACAATCATTAGGACTCAGGATATGCTTTAGTTTTAAAAAATTAGAATCTTTTATAATTTTGATCATTTATGCAAAAAAATTAAATTAGAAACTCAGATAAAAGTAGGAAATTTTTGTCACTTTTATACAATAACTATGTAATTTTTGCCCCTATTTATACTATTAGAGAATACATAAACTTTTATGAAACAAGAAGCATTAATATTTTGTGGCATATATGTCTTAAAATCACAAGGAAATGGGAACACTGCCACTAGACTTACCTTTTCCTTGAACTGAAGAATGCTTTTCAGACTTAAACTATTCTGTTTTCTTGATTTTCCTCATGATGTTTCATTAATTGGCTATATCTCAGAAATGACAAATAACATTGTTCAGCACTATCAATGATAAAAAGCAGATTACTGTGTTCCAAAGACATAATACCAAGATCTGGGAAGATTCCAAGAAGTGAGCAGGAAACTTTTTCATATCCTTCAGGAAATGTGAAATGTTTCGAAGAGCAGTGTTGACATCTATCAACTTCTGGAAGACACTCCAAAAAAGATTGCTGAGGAAGACAATGAATTTGGATGCTTGCTAAGGATTTATAAATGTGGATGTGACCCAGAGGAGTCACAATTCATTTTATGATCCTGTCATTACTCAGTTTGGATAAGTTGGTTACATCACTTAGTGATGCCTATAATATTCAATGATGTCACTTTCCAATGATGTCACTGGGTTAACCTTCTAAGAAATAACCCCAGCTTTGACGAAGAAAGCTTTTCTATTAAGCATTAGGAAGTGCAAGTAAACATTCACTTTCAAAAAGAAAATCTTGACATTTATATGCCCCAGTGCTGTGTTTCTTATGTTTAAGAACTCTAGTATGAGTTCTAATTAGTGGCTCTAGTAAATTTATATCAGACATAGAGCCAAATACACAGTTATTAGGTTAAACCATGCTCAATCAATTATTTTTATGAAGAATTATTTATTTGAAAGAGTTACAAAGAGAAGTAGAGCCCGAGAGACAGAGAGAGAGAGAGAGAGAGAGAGAGAGAGAGAGAGTCTTCCGTTCCTCTGCTTCACTCCCCAAATGACCCCAATGGCCAGAACTAAACTGATCCAAAGCCAGGAGCCAGGAGCTTCGTCTGGATCTCCGATGTGGGTGCTTGGGCCCAAGGAGATGAGCCATCTTCCACCGCTTTTCTAGGCCATAGCAGACAGCTGAATGAGAAGAGGAGCAGCTGGGACTTGAACAGGTGCCCATATGGGCTGCCAGCGCTGCAGGCTGGGGTTTTAGCCTGCTGCACCACAACGTTGGCCCCTCAATCGGTTATTAATAATTATATTATTTATATTATATGTAGGCTTACTTCGAGGAGAGAAATAACATGATTAATGTGGGTGTGATTTCCTTTTTCTTAAAAATATGCATTGAAAATAATCTTGATGCGACAGAAATAGCTGAGTCAGTTAATTGTCATGAAAATAAGACGCTGATATGTTTCAAGCACAAAATACAATATGTACCTTAAATAATGTCTCAGATTTCTTTGGTAACTTAAGTTGACCAAAATGGTAACTGACACTTAAAAAGTTCTCCTTAAGGCAGCCTTCACTCATTCATATTGAAGAAGAGCATTTTCTACAAGCACAGTAAGTTTGGAAAATATATGTTTATGGAAAATACACATTTTAGCAACAATAACAAATGTGAATATAAACGTACATAGAGTTAATTTAAACTCTATTTCCAACTCACTGAAAACTACACACTAGTGCAGAGACATAATCTAGAAACTGATGTGTCATTTGAACTGTTTCTCTCATATAGGTATACTTGTGTGACTTGAAAATTCCATTTCTTATTGGACCAGTAACTTTTTTGGAATTTTTATTGTGATCTCATAGACAAACTGTGCTGTATATTCACATTGTATAAATATTTATAAAATAGATGACATGTCAGGAAAAGCACTTACTCTTCTTGACGTCCATATGGAATATTCATTTACTATTTACCAGTTTATCCACATCTCCTTTAGAATATGGCACCCATGATTAACATTGAAAACTCTACACTCACTGCCCTCTCACAACTGAAGGAGACAATGTAGTTCTCTTTTGTCTTGCCAATAGATCCATTAATACAATAAAGTATTACATTAATTTTTATCACCATATTATCGAGTAACAGCACCCATACTCAAATTTTATATTTATTGCATGATCTACTGATAAAAGTGATTTACTGTTCTGTGCATATTTAAATTATTTTTTCAAATTTTAAGGCTGTCCTTTTGAACCATGATGCCATACTTTTTAAGACTTTGTTCTTTCATTTAATGTTTTTATTATAGCTTTCAAGCTTTATGTTTCCACAAATGTTAAGAAGTATATCTTTTGTCTTCATAGGAAACACAATAGAAGTTTCATGCACACTTAAGTTTAAAATCCCGTCTGCAATTTCTATACCTCTTTGAAACACAATCCCCACATCTGTGAAATAGGAATACTTTCATTGGAATTGAATAGGCAGCAATTATACCTTGTAGCTCTTTGTAGAGCTGGAAATGAGGTAACATAAACTAGGCACATAACAAATATGTTTCCTTTTTATTCAAGTCGTATGTATGTAAAAGGATATGACCCTGCAAAACACTACCAGAAACCTTCATCCTTAGCAATCATAGAATATATTTCTCATTAGCAATATCATCCATCCTACCTTTTGATATTTTGTGCAGAAGAATGTCACGTAGAATCATGTAAACAACTGCCTAAAAAGAAGATATATTCTTCCCTTTCTAATCTTTTACTCTGGAAATTTTATCAGAAATGACTTTAATGTTCTCATTACAAATATTACTAATAAACTCTTTAAGAAATTAAATTACTTTACTATAAAAGAAGAAAAATACTATTCCTAATTTCAAGAATTTTGCTCAGAATCTACATTAAGCTCACAGAAATAAACTCTTGAAGAAATTCTTTTTGCTGTTTTTTTTTTTTTTAACTGAACTCCTTATTCTCTTGTGTCTTTTCCATTACTGGCAAAAGTTACCAGTGCACTGACTTTTAAATTACCTGGGCAATGATGTTCAAATTTGGAAACAGGTAGTTTACTGCCTAGTCTACCTAGAGTTTCAATGTTTAGATTTCCAGTGCTTAGAATTTTTTCTCTGTTCAATTTTGGATTATTCTTGCTAGGGGAAAAAAAGCCATAAAATTGTATTTTGATTTGTTCCTGCTCTTTGGTTCTGTTTTTACCTCTAACATTTCTTTTTGCCTACCCCTAAAAGAGAAAACTTATCTTTCAAATATATTTTTGACATATTTTGTAATCAATGCATCACTGCATGTGTGTGGGCTTTGTTACAAAGGTAAGTCTCTCTCACTGTGTATATATGCATATATATATATATATGTACATATGTCTACGTACACTGTGTATGTTACTTATGTGTGTGTATTTGTATTTATGTATATCTATTCAAGTGTGGGATTGTGTGTATAGCAGTGTGTGTGTATGTATTTATACAGATGAACAGAGGCACATTCTTAGCTTTTTTTACTTCTACACTTCCACTTATTCTTGACTTTAGCCTTCCTTACACTGTCCCTGTGGTTGTGTACCATTTCTGAGCTTACTTTTGATTACTTGTCCTCACCAGTCTGTTTTGTACATAACATCATCTGAAAGTTGTAGCATATTGGAGATTTTTCTGCAACATCTTAGATTCTTCTAATTCTTTGAAAGATTGTTCATTAGAGAACAGCATCTCTCTGAAAAGAGGATTTACCTTTTGGAATTTCCAGTTTATATTTATTGATTTGAATTTCTAGATGACAATTTAGAGGATCAAAATATGAATTGTAAGACATTATCTTTGTAACTTCTAAACATTTAAGATACAAAGGTAAAACTTTCCTAAATTTCTTCCATATCATTAATCTGTTGATCACATCTACTCTAAATCCAGATTAGGTCTCACTTCATTGAGCCCAAAACCTTTTAAGATGTCTTAATGTTATATTTTTTACCATTGAAATTAAACTGTAGATTTCACATCATTTTCTAGATAATTTAATCTGTCTTTTATGAAAAGCATACACATTTGAGAACAAAGTAGTCTATATTTGAACTGTTCTTTTTCTTTCTTATTTCACTCTATCCAGATACTCTCTTGGAAAATTTACCTAAAAGATAAATTTGCCATGTGAGAAAATGATACGTAAATTTTATATGCTCATAGTTAAGTACAATCTCATTAAGAATATACCATGTTCAAATTTTCACCTCTTCTTGGATTAATTATATCCTAGATAGCCACCTCTTCCAATAGGTGAGCCAGAGATATAATAATATAACACTCAGTATTTTTTCTAGCAAATGAAAATGTCCATGAGGCTAATACTTCATGTGATATTCAGGAAATCATTGTTTTATTTAATGGTTGCATTAGGGTTAATAATGTCAATGAATGAACATTCAGAAACTTAGTCTATAATTTTAATATGCTATGTATTATTGTAGCATTAACCACAATGGCCAACTTGATTTATAATCATTCTGTCCAACTACCAGTAACTATAATTTTGGTGTATAAAAGTCATCAAAAATCAATGCAGAAATGAATAACATCTGAGAGCTCTAATAATTTAAAGCTAATTGTTACAAAACTCTATAAAATAGTTAATATGTTGTCCTTCAATTTCTGGAAGAGATAGAGGGAATTTTTCTCTTCCACTTTGTCATGCATTTCACTATTTGTCATTAAGACAAGTAAAATATTGTGTAGGGATATATGGCATTTTTAATCACCAAGGTATTAAAGTCCATTACTAAGAAGGCATTTCAAAATACTTTTATTGGAACTTGATCCGATTCAATTTTCTCCTTGAGTAATAATCTGTCATTTCTCCACAGTACAATTCCAAATATTTTAAAAAGTTTCAAATATTATATGCATCTTTCCCCTATAAAATACCACACAGCACTTTTAACTAGTTGGAGTAAGTGGCATTGTCTCACTATTTAAATAATTTGCATAACTACCCCCTACTTTTAAGTATATTTATTTTCTGTCACAATTAAATTTTGTTTGCTTCACCAATGAGTGAAAATAAGGTTACAAAAAGTTAAAACTTGATTATTTTGATTCCTTTACCATTTTTCATCCTGGTCAAAACCAGATCTGGTTACTACATAATCTTACAATTGTGTGCTATTATTCACTAGAGGAACAGAGATGGTATCAATAGATGGCAAAAGTTATTCACTTCACTGTTATTACAAAATAAATTCAATAGTATAAACTACATCCTACACTTAAAGAGTACTGTTTGTTAAAGGTTACTGAAGTTTTACACATTTCTCTTTTTATATCATATTTCATCTCTTGAACTTAATTCCTTGTCTTCAGTTAAATATATTTTAGTAAAGGAATAACATATAACAAGATTTAAACCTCCTAGAAATTAGCCTCAGAGAATTAAAAGCAAACAATCCCTGCTAATGGAATGAGCAAATGTTTTCTTTTTTTTTTCCTAAACAAAAGTGTAACAGTAGCCTTGTGTGGATTTACACAAATGAGATTTCCTTTCTGAAAAAAGTTAAAGATCATATTAATAGAATTTTGATGTCTATATTTCTTAAGCTCAAACTGTATGTAATTGGTATAAAATTGTTTATTGAATGTGGCATTTTTACTCACCATAGTTTGGTCATCAATGAGTCCCATTAATGTCTTTAAAAGTCATGTAGAAAAAACAGTTATTTTGGGGAAATCCTTTGGAAAATTGATCACTAATTATCAAGAAGATTTTAAAAATTAAATGTGTATATAAAATACCTGAAATTATATTATTGGGAATATGATCAATTGTCTTCCTAAACCAAAGTACATTTTTCTACACTGTAACTTTGTGCTGATTCACTGTAACCAATATTAAACAGAAACAGTCACTCAAATTGTTCCATCAATCTATTATTCATCTTTGACTCTTGAGGAAGTATCCCTTTGAAATATTGCAAGGAGAGTGTGCTTGTACATCAAGATAGAGTAAATACAAGTAGAGAGAAAATATTATAGACTTAAAGAGAAGCTTTATTTCATGATTTCCCCCAGAGCAATTTTCAGTCTTTCCTGCCAGGATTGAAAATTTCAATGGCTTGGTTATTTTAAATTGATTTTTTTAAATTTTTTTTTTTGACATGCAGAGTGGACAGTGAGAGAGAGAGAGACAGAGAGAAAGGTCTTCCTTTGCCGTTGGTTCACCCTCCAATGGCCACCGAGGCCGGCGTGCTGTGGCCAGCGCACTGCGCCGATCCGATGGCAGGAGCCAGGTGCTTCTCCTGGTCTCCCATGGGGTGCAGGGCCCAAGTACTTGGGCCATCCTCCACTGTACTCCCTGGCCACAGCAGAGAGCTGGCCTGGAAGAGGGGCAAATGGGACAGAACCCTGCGCCCCGACCAGGCCTAGAACCCGGTGTGCCGGCGCCGCAAGGCGGAGGATTAGCCTAGTGAGCCACAGTGCCAGGGGATTTTTAATTTTTACTGAAACAAATCAAAACTTGAGAATATCAAAAAATAATTTAGATACAAATAGAGTGTTTTTACTTACTTGGCCAAATTAAGTAAAGTTTATTGCTAAGTCAAAGTTTCTATCTTATGGACATTTTACTGACTGAATAAGCTCCTTTGCAGTCACCTGTCTCCATTATTGAGTTGGGCAAAGGTGAACTTGAGTCATGTGTTTCCTAAAATACTAATACAAAATGTAAGTGCCCTTCTAGTTAAAAAAAAAAAAAACTCAGCTGCTAATCTTTGAAAAGTGATGAAAGTAATAGCATATTTTTATTTTCCTTTTTAAAAAATAATAACAAACATAAAAATTATAGAAATATATGGAATACACCATGATATCCCAATATGTATTTATCATGTAATATCCAACCATGCTAAACATGTCTATCTCATCAAACATTTAACATTTCTTTATGATAAACACATTAAAAATTCTTTTCCCTAGATTTTTAAGGGACTATATTCACATTATCTATAATCATGCTAAAGTGCAATATAATGACAGCAGTACTTATTCCTATCTAACCATAACCCAGTACCCATGAATCAATCTGTCCCCATCCCTCCCTTTTCCCCACCATCCTCCCCTGCCCTCTCTCGTAATCACTATTGTACTCTTCATTTTTTTGAGATCTCCTTTTTTAGATTTTCATGACTGAGGTCATGCGCTCCTTGGCTTTCAGTGTATTACTTATGTCAGTTAACACTGTAACTTCCAGTCCATCCAGGTTCATGCAAAAGACAAGATTTCATCCTCTTTATGGCTCATTAATATTACTATTCAAATGTATATATGTATTGTTTTTATCCATTCATCATTGGAGCGACACTTAGATTGTTTCCATTTCCTGACTATTGTGATAGTGCTGCAATAAACATGCGTGTGCAGTTGTCTCATCGAAAGGGAAATTTCATTTCTCTTGGATATATACCAGTAACAGTATTGCTGGATCATATGGTAGTTCTATTTCCATTTTGTGAAGAAATTTCCCTACTATTTCCCTCAACACTATAATAGTTTACATTCCCACTAACAGTTTTCATGAGTTTTCTTTTACTACATCTTGTCTTTTTGATAATATCTGCAGTGTGATGTACCTAAGTGTGCTTTTAGTTTACCTTTGCCCAATGAGTAGTGATGATGAATAGTGATGCTGAACATTTTTCATGTACATGTTGTTCATGTTATGTCTTCCTTTGAAAACTGTTTGTATCTACTGCCCTGTTTAAATTGGATTATTTTGTTTTTGTTTTGCTGTTGAGTTGTTTGAGTTCCTAATATTTTTCTGTTTATTAATCCGTCGTCAGATGTATAACATATAAATATTTTCTGTTGTTCCATACATTGTCTATTACCTCTGTCAGCTGCTTCCTTTGCTGTATGAAATCTCTTTATTTAGAAGAAATCCCATTGGTCTACCTATGCTTTTATTTCCTAGGCTTTTGGGAGTGGATCCGAAAAAATCTTTGTTTATGGCAATATCCTAAATGAATTTCCCTGTTTTCTTCTAGTAATTTCAGAGTTTCAGTTCTTATATTTAGATATTTAATCCATTTTTAGTTCATTTTTATACACAGTATGAGATAAGTATTTAATTTCATTCTTCTGAGTATGGATATACAATTTTTCCAGCACCTTCAATTAAAGAAACTGTCATTTCTTAATAAATTTCTCAACTGACCAATTTAACATAGACACCATCAGCAAAGCACCAAACAAGAAAGTGCTTAATAGTGATTGACAGGCCAGCGTCGCGGCTCACTAGGCTAATCCTCCACCTTGCGGTGCCTGCACATCGGGTTCTAAGCCCGGTTGGGGCGCCGGGTTCTGTCCTGGTTGCCCCTCTTCCAGGCCAGCTCTCTGCTGTGGCCAGGGAGTGCAGTGGAGGATGGCCCAAGTACTTGGGCCCTGCACCCCATGGGAGACCAGGAGAAGCACCTGGCTCCTGGCTCCTGCCATCGGATCAGCGCGGTGCGCTGGCCGCAGTGCACTGGCCACGGCAGCCATTGGAGGGTGAACCAACGGCAAAGGAAGACCTTTCTCTCTGTCTCTCTCTCTCACTGTCCACTCTGCCTGTCAAAAAAAAAAAAAATAGTGATTGACATACCACTAAAAATAGCTACCAAAACAGCACTTTGTTTTATAAAAATCAGGTGACATTTGTTAGATTGTTTTTATCTTATATATTTTAAACTCCTTTGCTTTAATGTGTATTTTACTGTTGTGAATAATTACATTATTAGATGTACAAATTTTTCATAATTATTTCATCATTAAATTTAATAACAATTTTAGAGTGAAAATTAATATCGATCTCACATTAAAAATTTTATAAGGCACAATTCTTATTAATATAAATAGCAATCCCCTGCTACTGCTTTATTTCAGTCCCAATATTGATGTGATTAATGCTGCTTTTTTAGGCATTCATGTGTTATAAATCATAAGCAGACATTGTGTAGCCATAAAAACATAATTTTACTAAGTTAAAAAAACAGCTCTATATACTATGTCAACATTACAGATTAGTCAATCTATGGTCTTGCCACAAAAAGCATAACATAGAACATTAATTACTTTTATTCAAATGGCTTCAAATTTGATTTCAAAGCCAAAAAATACTTGAAGTATAAAAGAACTGAAAATTTGGAATAATGAGAGCACAGTAATTTCAAATACTGCCTTACTAATTTGCTTCAGGGTATATTCAGGGCCAATAATTTCTTAAAATGAGTATACTCAAGGAAGGAAGTTTTCTCCATACAAACATCAAAAGGATTATACGACGGAATTAAAGCTAGATTATAATAACTGAGTGTTCACAGCCTTTAAGGTAGTTTACAAGGACTTTTAAGCAAAGTCTGCATTCATAATCACTTTAACAGCTTCCTCTGATTTTATCCGACAATTTATATTTCTGGATCACAGAAATAACTAATTTTGGTAGCTTTATGAAAAACTTTATTTTTATACAGTTAATTCTGTTAATGAATCTGCCAGATGATTCAAATTTTGTGTTTAACCATTCCTTAATGAAACTACCTGCCAATCTACCAAATATAAATAATAAAAATAAAACTCAAACATTGCTACCCAAACAAAACCATTAGAAGAAATATTGAATTAAGTTTATGATTTAATCAGTTTAAGTGACCTAGGAAAGTCATTTTGTTCTAACTGACAATATTTCCTTAGAGATGATGTGGTTAAATCATGGCGTTAATAATTAATGCTTAGTGAAGAACAAAGGCCACAGAATGAGAATAAGTTATCTAATTCCAAAGAAGTCACCTAGGATGATAAGGTAAAGAAAAAAAAATCTCTTCCAATTTGCAGAAAATTTAATGTAGATTCAGCACAAAGAATAATGCTTAGCACAGACATAGTATGTTCTGAAAAACTAGCTATAGACCCTGTGTGCAGATTTCATGTTTATTTCATCGATCATATATGGTAGAAATGTTACTAAATCTAAAGTACATATGAAAAAATTGGATTTTAGTAACATTTGATAAATGACAAAAGGGTACTTCAGACCTGTAGTTCAAATGTTGATGCTACTATACATCACTGAAAATTCATATGGCTATGAGGTGATTTTCTAGGAGATCTGGTAATATTTAAATAACATAAAATGTAAATGAAGTTATTAATTAGTAGTTTCTCAACGTGATTTTTTTCATTTTTTTAACTTGAACAGTTGGTTCTATGACCTTTTTCATGAAATTCAACCACAGCTTAAATGCAATTATGCAAGGAAAAATAAAACTCATGGATTCTGGATACACTAAAGAACTTTTATTGATTATATAATAGTCTTTTATATATTAGCACCAAATTTGGCAGACTTGGTACTACTATTATAAAATGTTTATATATACATACTTCAGTATTTTCCACTGATTAACATTTTTTCACTGATCAACATTTTTTTGCTGATCAATGTATAGCTTATATGTACTGAGTGCTTAGTATGTACTTGTTATTCACCTAATGGATAGTCTCATTTCCTATTAAAATGTTGATTATCAAGTCATTATGCCAAATAATCTCCCTTACAGTTTGTTGAAAATGCATGGTCTGCACACTACTAGATTCTTACCAGTAATGTACGTTTCGAGATTTTAATGAACATTAGTTAACTTTGCTTCAGGTGGTGTAAATAATACTTTAGAAAAGGTAAACACAACAATGAAATAAGAAGGATGAGAATCTCTACTTCATATATGAGGACTCTCAGGGTGAAGAGTACAGTAATTTTCTCAAGGTCACACAGTAATTTTGCATCAAAACTCCTACCTTTTCAGGGAAATCCTAAACCCAGTTCTTCTGAACACTGTTATTCTCTACTCTTATTTTTGTTACTCATTTTCAAATCTGGTTGTTCATCAACATCACTGGGAAACACTTTACCTGTTCCTGAGCATCTTGCTCAAAGAATCTTTCATAGCCCTTCTGGAGTTTACAAGCTTCAGTGTTTTCTAATTCTCCATAAATGATTCTGATGTGAAGTCAGGATTGAGACCTACTGTACACTTGAGAAAGACTGCATTACAATGAAATTCCAAAGTTTCTTATTTGCCCAAGATAAAAAAACTGAGATTATGAGACACAATAGAAAATTTACATAACTGTGTTGTTTGTTGCTCTCTTAGGGATATCAATACTATTATATTTGGACTAGAAAAAAGCTCCAGTTTCCTAATGCTTCGTTGGATTTCCACTGGTTGCCATGCATACTTTCCTATTGAACCTGGATTTCTAATTTCTTGGAGAACTAATCAAGTAATACTCTTTTCAAATGCAGTTTTGATATATGCAATTTAGATGCACCTTATTTGTTTCTTTTTTTTTTAAGATTTATTTATTTATTTGAAAGTCAGAGTTACACAGAAAGAGAAGGAGAGGCAGAGTGAGAGGTCTTCCATCCGCTGATTCACTCCCCAGATGGCCACAACAGCCGGAGCTGCGCAGATCCGAAGCCAGGAGCCAGGAGATTCCTCTGGGTCTCTCACTTGGGTGCAGGGGCCCAAGCACCTGAGCCATCTTCTACTGCTTTCCCAGGCCATAGCAGAGAGCTGAATCGGAAGAGGAGCAGCCAGGACTAGAACTTGCACCCATATGGGATGCCACCGCCTCAGGCCAGGGCTTTAACCCACTGTGCCACAGCATCGGTGCAATGCACCTTATTTAATAAGAGACTATAATTTCAGTTTGACACATAAAATCTAATGGTGACATCTTTCTTAAACATAAGAATTTAAATAGCAATATAACTTTGTATAGCCTGTACTACTTTCTTTTTTCCATAAAACTAAGGAAATTCAACCTAGAAAGAAAGAGAAAAATGATTACTTTTCCATGGTGGATTCTTTTTGTCCTAAGTTCTCCAACTGTCAGTGTAAATGTCTTTTCTCATTCAGTCATAATTCATGTGATCCCAGCTCCCAATTTATTCTTCTTTTTCCAGGAACTAGGTACTTTACAAATGTATTTGTCAAGTTGTCAAATTTCAGATAGCTGAATCAGAAAACAAACCATCTTGCTTGCTCTGAGCATTTAGAAGGTTGGGTTATTTGGTGTAGAACTTTATAAATATGGATACAAATATAAATATAATACATATATGTTCCCATAAAAGAGGGAAAGCATTTACACAAATATAAACAGAGACCATAGACATGGCTATTTGAGTCAAAAAGAGCAACAGCAATTCATAGAGTAATTTAAGTTCACATTCATATATGTATATACATATATTCAAACAAACTCATTCATAACTAGTCCCAGAAACTTCCCTCTATCAATTCCAACTCACAAATTCTCAATATTATCTGATTGGAGAGAAGCATGTCCATTTAACTGAACTCAATTTTTTAAATATCAGGTTACCTATGATTTTTGGAAATCAATAAGTGTATTATTCTGATGTTTAGTCTTTTTCAAAGTGATTTTTTTTCACAGTATCTTTAGGTAAAATGAATATATTTTTGCAACTGGAGATGCCTGATAAAATAAGAGTTTGAGGTCAATTTTATCTTGGATTCATATGATTTTCAGATTGTTTTTAAAGATGAAGGACTTTTTTAGAAATATACTTGCTATTTTGTCAAGAGCATGTTGAAGATATTTTGTGGTGTGTGTGTGTGTGTGTGTGTGTGTGAGAGAGAGAGAGAGAGAGACAATAACAATAACAGAGAGAGCTTCTATCTGCTGGGTCACTCCTCAAATGCCCACAACAGCCAGGAGTGGGCCGGAACATAGCTTGGAGACAAGCACACAATCTTAACCTTCCATATGGAAGCAAAGACCCAGTGGCTTGAGCTATCCATCGCTTGCTGCTTTTCAAAGTCTGCATTGGTAGGCAGTTGGATTCAGGAACTGGGTCAGCTTTCAAAACAGGCACTCTGACGATGAGGGCATGTTAATGAGTGTCCGAATTGTCATCCTAAGAGCTAAACCAAATGTTCGGGTCTGACCTGCTTAAAATTAACATTTCAGGAATATTCATGTGTACTTATATTACTTATCTGTTCTGTGCAATCATTACTGGAAATGCCAACAGTAAATTCAAATTTATTCATTTTATAGACTTAAAATGTACAATGATTTCTTACTATTTTATGATTTTAACATAATCAACTTTTCTTTAAACTATTATTTAATTGAATAACATAAAATAAAAACTTTTTCCATAAAGCAAAATGAAACTTCTTCCTATGCAAACACCATTTACATCAAATAATTTATAGCTGAATACCTTCAATTGATAGATTATGAATCCACAACCTCAGAAGGCTTAACAATTTTTTCAAGGTTTTATTGCTGGTAAATATCAAAGACAGAAACACAAATCAATGTTATTTTTTCAGTATCTGATGTTCTATCCACCATTAAGCAACTTTTTGAATCCAAAGATGTATTTTTATCATGGAGTTGGGGTACATAATAGAATGGACAGTTAAGGTTAATAGTTATGCCATAAAATGACTTTTTAAAATGTCTTTTTAATTGAATACCTATATATTCTTTTGGAAACCCAGATATTTCAAGGTAGATAGATGATGGGTGATAAAAAGAGAGGGAGATAATTATATGTGGTTGAGAAAAAGAAGCCTGCAGTTTTATCTGTAATGTAGCAAAGATAACAGAAAATGAAAAACCACGTTGGGTAGAGGTAAATTTAACTGAGCTGCTAGAGATTGGCCTTCAAATTAAATAATTAAGTGAAAGAATATCTTTTTTTTTTCTTGCTATCTGACTACTACTGTTTTTTTACATCTTAAATAATAAAAGATAATTTTTTTGACAGGCAAAGTTACACAGTGAGAGAGAGAGAGACAGAGTGAAAGGTCTTCCTTCCATTGGTTCACTCCCCAAATGGCTTTAATCACAGACAATAATGACCCTAATTTAAAATTTTTATACTAGGAAAAACACCTGACTCTTTTAGTTGTTAACATCATATATTTTTATAAATTTTATCAATGGCACTTATTGGCCATCTACTTAGGGAGTTTACTCTGTTGCAAGCACATTATTTATTTTTCTTCCTTCCTTCCTTCTTTCTCTTTCTTTTTCTATCTTTTCTTTATCTTCTCACTCCCTTTTTTTCTTTCTTAGATGTATTTATTTATCAGTATATTTATTAATTTGAAAGGCAGTGATAGAGAGAGGGAGAAATATAAAGAGAAAGAGATCTTCCATCAGCTAGTTCATTCCCCAAATGGCCACCACAGTCAGGTCTGGGTCAGGCTGAAGGCAGGAGCCAGGAATTCCATCCTGGTCTTCCACATGAGTGGCAGAGGTCCAAGCACTCTGGCCATCTGTCTTCCACTGCCTTCCTAGGAGCATTAGCAGGTACCTGGATAGGAAGCAGAACAGCCAGGACTGGGACTGGTGCTCTTGTATCAGATGCGGACGTCGTAAACAGAGTCTTGACTTGCTGCACACAATAGCTGCCCAGGTGCATCTCTTTCTAGCCATACTCTTAAAAGTCAGATTTGAGTATCTATATTAAATGTAGATATGTCACTATGAAATTTAAAATTTAAAAAAAAAAGAAAGAAAAGAGGGCAGCATATTGATGCAGTACAGGTTTGAGTTCCAGCTGCTCCATTTCCTATCCAATTTCCTGCTTATGTGCCTATGAAAGCAGTAGAGGATGGTCCAAGTACTTGGGTCCCTGTACCCATGTGGGAGACCCTGAGGAAGCTCCTAGCTCCTGGATTCAGTCTGGCCCAGCCCTGGCCTTTTTGTGACGCTTTCAAATAAATATAAAACACATCTTAAAATCTTAGGGAAAAAAAAAAAACATTAAAAATGGAGAACTAATCCAGGTAAGTGAAAAAAAATTGATTTCATAATCTGAGATATGCAACAATCTCAAGCAATTGAGATTGCTTAGACAGAATCTATCAATTTTTAAATTAGTTTAAAACAACCTTTAGGTGACAGTTAAACCAAATTTGAAAATTCTAACCAATCATAAGACAGGGAAAGTACTGTTTCCATGTTTCCAGTTCATCTTCTCATTTCATGAAAGACGTTTCTTCAGAATTTCTTCTCTGGCATTCACTGTGGTTCTTATTTGTCCAGTGTCCTTTTCACTGAGTTTATGATTTTAATAATAGAAAATAACAAAATGTTAAAAACAAGAGATTTTATAACTAATGCTCTTTCATCATTCAACAAAAACATTGTGTCTACAGCGATTAATGTACATTCTGAGCCTCAACTCTAGATTTCAGAAAGGATTCATGACCTCAATATTTAGCACAGAAAAAAGAAAAACCTTCAAGGTATTCATAATAATCCAGCAGCGAATTCAATAATTGTTTATTTGTATCTCTCAAGGGCTTTCTGGAACCTCACTACCTTACCTGCAAGTGACTTTAATAAAAGGAATTGCAGACTTCAGTCCACAGCTGGGACATTTATTTTGGGAAGGAGAAGAAGTTTTAACAAATCATATTACCTAGGTGGCCACTTAGTCTACTTCTCCATATGGCAGGCTCTGTAGGGGAAAAAAGTGCTGCTGATCATAGTTTCTCCTTTATCACAAAACTGTCAGAAGCAGTAGGTGAAACTTAAAACCAAGCTGCACTATCAGGATAAGTAATCGTGGTTTTCAGAAGAGCAGTAAGTTTTCTGGTTTAGATATAGGAAAGAGTATATTATCTTACATAAATAATGTCCTCATTATCTGTAAGGGTGATATCCCTTTGCCCTAACCTAGAAATTATCTTTCATTTGAATTCCCTTATATTTAAAAGCGGTGTTTAACTGCATGCTTTAGGGATGCTGCATAAGATCCTAAAAGAGAATAATATTGATTCATCCTGGTATAAAAATTTTTACAATTCCATCCAGAACTAGCATTCTATGAATTCTATGACCAATATACCTTTAAATATTTATGTAACCACAGAAAAATATATAGCATATTTATCTTATAATTTTACAAAACAGATAAAATATTTTAGAATTAATTTGGGAATCTGAAAATTTCTGTGAGGAATTTCATCCAAAGTACAAGATATTAGAGAGGGTCCTACTGTTTAGTGTTGAAATGTAGCATTTTTGTAGTAATATAATTTAATCGTTAGTTTTATGATATTTTCGTAATTATTCATATACTTAATAAATATTGATGTTGCTCTTCTTTCAATTGCATTGTCAGTAGTTCTTTTACATCATTTTAGCTCTTTTCTACAATTTTGTTTTCTACTTGATTCATCTTGCTAAACCATAATCTCAGAATCGAGAATTAGACAAAAGCCAAGTATTTTAGGAGTGTTAGTTTGGGGTGATTATTATAGATATTTGTACCTAGTATAATATTTTTCCTTTTGGTTGTTGGTATACCCAGTGGCTTCCTGTCTCTTTTATATGCACACACATTTTAAACAAATTCTCTCCCTAACATTCTATTTTTCTCTTATTATACTACTGTTGATTTTACTGTTTTTGTCAGGTACTATTTACATATGATTTAACATACACCTCTATTTTGTGTTCTCTTCTACCCATACCCTCAACACATGAGAGAAAGGCTCTGTCTGCCATCTCAGTGGCCATGATCAGACTTGCATAATTGATGCCGTTAAACAACCGTGCTCATATCTATTCAATTCTTAAATGGGCATTGTTACATTGATGACTATTTTCTGGGACTAGGCAGTGACAGCCAGAAGTCTCATGATGTATCAATCACAAATACTTCTTGACAATAAAATCTAAATGTCTTTGACTTGGAATTTATAGATAAACCCATGCATAATCTTCAGGAGATCTTTAAACGTCTTGATTTTATCAGCACACTCTATGTGTGCTTATCTGGACTAGTATGTCTGTGTTTTCTTCTCATTATCAAAAAGTTTCAAGACCCCAATAATATTATGTCCACTGGGTATGTGTTAGTAATACTTAAAGAATATCTTTCTACGCTATAGGAAAAAGGTATAGGACAATCTGTACCTTTTAAATAATTATGAGAAATCCAAAATTCAATTCTTACCATTCTTCCTATTCAAAAAATGAAGGATATTTTTATGTAATATTCTTTAAAAATATTAGGGGACACCCAAATAACCATACTATGAGAACTTGCTTAGAGTCAAGAAAGAAAACTGTTGTCCTAATGGCAAATGCAAAATGAATATCATGTTAACATGTGGACAGTTGTTTAATGAATTTATTGTTTATATTAATTACATTCTTGTAAGAAACATTGCTATTGGAAAGGATCTTTTTCATTATGTATTTATTTTCATGTTCTTTGTTGGCAAAGATAGAGAAGGAGATAAAACAAAACAGGGAGAGATCATCCATCCATTTGGTTCATGTCCCCATGCCAAACAGCTGGGCCAGGCTGAAGTCGGGAACCCAGAACTCCATGTGGGTGTCAGGGACCCAGGTCCCTTAAGCCATCACCTGCTGCCTTCCAGGGTGCCCATTAGCTAGAAGCTAGACCAGAAGCAGAGGTAGGGCACAAAACCAGGACTGATGTGGGGAGCAACATTCCAATCAACAACTGAACGTCTGGCCAAATGTTTGCCCTAGGATGGATATTTAATCCTAATAAATACATGTTACTTTATGTAACTCTTTCTTGAAAACAGATAACAAAATAAAGTTAATAAATATATAATCTATAGAGTATTTATAAATATTTATGTATTGTGATTTAATTATTCAGTCAATTATGCAATAATCTGACTGCTTTTGTTAGTTAAGCACAAATAAAGTTATGTACAATGGCTAAGCTACTTAAATTATGAAGAAATTTCTTGGGATTAAAACATGAGTAATATTTTCGTCCTACATAGAACATAGTTGATACCATAGATATACAAATAATGTCATAAGTGAAATAGTTCTCTCCAAATTTAATATGTCAAAATCATACATCATCTTTCATATTGTCCTTGTCACTTAATCTAGCCATTCCTTACTTGAAAAGCATGATTTGTATAATCTATTTAATAATAATTAATATCATGTTAAACTTTTGTCATGGCAAAAAGTAATTATTCAATGTTCAATTATTGTGAATATATCACACCTAAAGAATTACTTAATACAATTTTACCTTATTGGACCTTGAAAACTGTTCTGATGATTAAATGGTTGCTTTGACAATTACACATTTGAATTAAAAATTATCTGTGTTCTGCTGTTCCCAAAACAAAATATATGGTAGAACTGTTAAAACTAGGATATGTTTGTTATACTGTATCTAGGAGTGTACTAACATCGATCTTGAGATGTCAGTTACAGTATTACACTAGCTATACTCAGTCCACATTCTCTTTCCACATGCCCACTGGGGCATATCAGGCCCATTGACATGATAGTGTATTCTTTTCTAAATAAGTTAAGGTTTTGGGATGACTTTTATAAGTCACAGTTTTAAGAGTTCCTAAGGAAATGATAACTATATTATAGCATTGCATTTGCCACATCTCATTCAGAAACACAAAACAGAATGAATAAAACTGGACATAGGTCAGTCCAGCTCTAATTTGATGATAAACAATGATTTTCTATTTTACTTTGAGGGGCAGAGAGACAGAGAGAGACATACACAAATGGAGAGATAGAAAGAGCTTCAGTCTCCTGGTTCATACCCTAAATGTCCAGAACAGGCAGAGCTGCGCCAGGTTGAAATGAGTAACTGGAAATTTAATCCAAGTCTCATGTCTGGGTAGCCAACTACTTGATTCATCACCACTGCCTCATAGGATACACATTGGCAGGAAGCTGGAGTCAGGAGATCGGGTCAGTTTGGAACCCAGGTACTCTGATACAGGACTCCTTGCCTTTTTTACAGATATCATAACTGTGAAGCTAAACATCTGTACCAACGTAATGATTTTTGACAATGAGAAACTAATTCGCACTTCATGAACTCCATCATCATCACTAGGTAACTTCAGGACCCCAATTCTACAAAGCTGTATTCCAGTTGTGAAATTCAAACCTCCTAAGTTAAACTATTATTTTCAGATCAATGTAAAGAACATATCAACTTGCCTGTATATAGTTATGAAGTGGGAACTTTAAACAATGTTAGCTATAAAAAAAATCAAGAAAATAGGAAGCTGTTGTGGTACATTTCCCTCTGTGGCTTTTATTGTATCTGACATAGAAATTTTCTTAGGGAAAAGCTTGAAAGGTGGCAAGAACAAGAAATATTCCCAAGAATATTCTTACTAAGTCATAGAAAAAGGAAATACATATATATATATATATGTAAACTTGGATTATAATCTAGTAAACGCAGGAATATATATATATATACATATATATCTATTTGGATTATAATCTAATGTTCATTAGTACCATCCCAGACACATTCTTTTTATTTCTTAACTTTTTTCACTCTCTGAAATGCATACAGCTAAAACTAGAGATGTCTAACTGTTCATTTTAGGCATTTTTCTCTGATCTCATAAAAAGCTTATGTGATCATTTTAATATGTTCTTTGTAATAAAACTATAAAAAATTCAGTGCTTTGAGTCTGCTCAGCAATGTCCATACAAGTGACAGTCTCCAGAATGATGATGAAAGCTGGAGTTAGATGTTCTAGGTCACGCTTTGTAAATCCGACTGAAGCAGAACTAGAATACTAATGAACAGCAACAACAGTTCCCCTACCTGCTCCCAATTTGTAATTCCTTCCCTGGTGGCACATACATTGTAGAGAGAATATTGTTTTCTAATTTATATTCAGAAAGTCATTGGAATGACTATATGACTTTGTTCTTTAAAAACTAAGTTTATCAAGTTATTAAACTGCATACTGCTCTAGAAAGATTGTGAATGAAACGACTTTTAAGTCAAACATAGTTTCACAAAATAACATATTGCACATCATATAGGGATAGTTAGAGTTTCAGTACAGTCAAACCAGTAGCTGAGGGCAATTTCTTCAATTATGACTTTCACATTAAATTATTATTATCCTTTTTTGGCAATTTAGTTTAATGGGATTTTAGGGTATGGGCCCATTCTTATATTCAATGAAACAGCTGTCAGAAATTTTCCACAATATCAACTCCTTCAGGTCACACTTCAAAGTAATCTTCCCATTACTGACATTGAAAGTTTTCTAAATAGAAATGGAGCCCATTCTGCATGTGAATAACGGACTGCACACAAAGCAACAATCATCAGCCAAATTAGTTCGAAAATTCAAATAAAAAAGAAAGAGAACAGAACAGAAATGAAAGATTGATTCACTTGCTACGAGAGTCATGAGCTGATCCATGTTCCAGATTTTCCATTTATTTATCTCATTTGATTCAAACTATAAATGTGAGTCTTGTTGTCCTTATCCTACCAGTACGGACACAGCACTCTGTGGTGGTTTGGGATTCATACTGAAGACTCTGTTTTTTCCCTCCATCAATTTCTCCCCCAAAGTGAGATGTGCTGGATGCTGTCTGCTGCCCTCACTCAATGAGAAAGTTGCTTCCCTGCTAGTATTCACGATCTTTGTGTATAATGAGAGACAGGGCAAGACATTAGAGCACAGTTCTCTACAGTTACAACACATTTCTGCTTAAATGGGTAGTCCTTGTAGCCTGCTTGAGGCTGGTAAGTGACATGCTATGGCCACCAGAGGCAGCAAAAGAAAAAAGAAGAAACTAAAAAAAAAAAGAGAGATATTTCACGAACACTAGACTATCAATGCAGCAATTTTCTTTGATACTGCATTATATCTTTTTAAAGATTTACTTGTTTATTTGAAAGGCAGAGTACAGAGAGGGAGAGAGAGAGAGGGGTGGAGGGAGGGAGAGGTCGTCCATCCTCTGGTTCACTCCCCAGATGGCCACAACTGCTGGAGCTGTGCCAATCGGAAGCCAAGAGCCAGGAGCTTCTCCCGGGTCTCCCACGAAGGTGCAGAGGCCCATGGACTTGAGCCATCTTCTACTGCTTTTCTAGGTCATAGCAGAAATCTGGATTAGAAGTAGAGCAGCTGGGACTCGAATGGGTGCACTTATATGGCGCTATATATATATATATATTATTTGACAGACAGAGTTAGACAGTGAGAAAAAGAGAGACAGAGAGAAAGGTCTTCCTTCCATTTGTTCACTCCCCAAATGGCCGCTACGGTAAGAGCTATGCCAATCCAAAGCCAGAAGCCAGGTGCTTCTTCCTGGTCTCCCATGTGGGTGCAGGGCCCAAGCACTTGGGCCATCCTCCACTGCCTTCCTGGGCCACAGCAGAGAGCTGGACTGTAAGAGGGGCAACCAGGACTAGAACCTGGCGCCCATATGGGATGCTGGCTCCGTAGGCGGAGTATTAACCAAGTGAGCCATAGCGCTGGCCTCCTTAAATGATATTTTATATATTAGTTTTGTGCTCATCTTCAAAATAAAAGTATAAGAAAAAGGGAGCTGGATCATATTTTTACAACTTTACAAAATTTGGAGGTGAATTTTAATACTTTAATAAACAAAAGATATAATACAATTAATAAATGACAACAACATTTTATTTAAAAATAATTTCCTACAATAACAAGTCATAAATTGATTCAGTTAACATTAAGGAGAGTTAACAGAAGAAAATGGTAAACATTGATAGAAATACAGAAACCATGAGAATTGGTTAATGTGAGTGAGATATGGGCAGAAGTTGTTCTGAGAAACAACACAACCTATTTATTCAAGTGCTAGTGTCAGATTTAAAGACACGATTTCAACATAACTTTCGCATAAATTTTTTCCCTTTGTCTGAAGTATACAATACATTCAGAATGAAGCTGAGTATGTATTTCTCTTCTCAAATCTAATAGAATGCCAGGATTGTAAATTACAGGAGCTCCTGAGAAGAAATGGCATAATAAGGGGGAAGAAGAGGGAGAGAGAAGGATAAAAAAAATTCATAATTTGAAACTTGAAAACATTTGTCAAAGTTAGATTCTGTACTCCATTAAAAAAAATAAAGATTATTTATTTGAAAGGCAGAGTGAGAGACGGAGGGAGGCAAAGACAGGCATCAGAAAGAGAGGTCTTCCGTCCACTGTTTCACTCTCTAAATGCCCACACTGGCCACCTTGAAAGTCATTAATTCCTTTGTAGCTGATACTGGAATTCATCCATGTGGTGAAAGGAAATTTAGAGAAACAGTTCCTGTACCTATATCTCTGTCACAAGCCCCTGCAAAAGACCGAAACATATTGATTTTTTTTTTTTGGATTTTTGAAATGAACAATATGATATGAATTTATTTCGGAAGGAAATGCAAAGTTCTCAACGTAGTCCTCTACAAGTAGTTTAGCTTTATGCACAATGAAATTATTAAAGTAAAATTTTAAACACAAATATAGCTCAGCTCCCTGCCTCCATGCAGAAAGGATACGATCACTTTTTCTTTGATAGATAAGTGAATCCTAATAGTCTTTAAGAGAAGTTGCTTTGAGGAAATATAGATGATGACAACAAAATAACCACTTGCAATTTTTAGGCGTTGACACTGGGAAAGTGCTTTTACCTATGTTCTGTCATCACTTATCGGAGCAGATCATCATTCCACGCCCGCCTGAAAGGCCCTGCACCCGTGAAATCGGCTTTTACGATAGGAAGCGGTTTTGTAACTTATTTTGGAATTGGATTTGGTATGTGCTTATTGACATATTTCTGTGTTTGTTTGTGTCAACTCCACAAAGCTTACCAAGTGTGCTTTTTCCAAACATAATTTGGGCCACAGTGAAAGAAAATAAAATTCTGTGGACTCGCAGTCACTCAGCGTCATGGCCTGAATGATGTGCCTCTCTAGCTCTTGACTCTGTTTCATGTTTACATGATTAGCATTGGCGGAGCACAGAATTAGCGCTCATGATCCACTGTCTAATTACACAGTGTTCCCTCTGCGGTTTGGGGTAAATCTTACAAAACAAACAGACAAATGAAAATTATAATGACAATGTTGTGTTCTCTGCATTATACCAAGTATTGCTGTTTGATTGAATTACATCTTTTATTAAAAGTGTTAAATGTAAGCCAAAGAAGGTACTATGAACATTCTTAAGTTTTTAGTAAGTATTACTTTAGCAATTTAAAAAATATTTACCTTGAGTTGCCTAAAATTCAAACATGATGCGTATTTTGTCTCTGGTATCTCAGAACAAACAAAACACTAAGTTTATTGAGAATAGATTCCTGATCATATAAATTTCTTCTAAAAAAAAGAATCATAAAACAGCTGACATTTCAGTTCACAGATGGAAGCCAATTGGTTTGACTGAAAATTTGGTGGCTTCATGTTATAGAGCAAAAGATAGCCAAAGCTGTTACAGTTCCCACTGTTTACCACACACAGTTCGATTGTATCCAAATATGAAAAAAGTCCAACTAATCAGAACTACCTACCATTTATATTTATTCTTTGTCATTTCGAAAGGTGTTTTAGTTGCTAGTCAATAATCTTATTTTCTAAAAATTAGAATCCTGAAAGCTCAATTTGAAAGCTGTATTTTTATTATATGTGTTCATAGGCTTCATTTCATCAAAAACAGTAATATTCAGTGTATCGTTACACTGATCTTACGGCCAGTATTACTGACTGAAATGTGTATGTATGTATGTATATATATATATATATAAGGCTTGTAAAAACTGATGATCTAGATGTTTCTTCATTAGGTAGCACAAATTATTATTGTCAATCTTTGTCCTGCAAATTCTCAGAGTTTTTGGTATGGTGAGTAGTGTGCTTTATGGTTTTAATAGCTGTGCTTGCAAGGTATTATTCATCTGGAACAAAAAAATGAGAATGTTTTAAAATAGTGAAAGCTAAAGAATATAAAAAAGCAATGTGTCTAGTTTTTTATAAATACATGCTTTCATCTTACTAATCTTGTATTTGTCCACCAAAAGAAAAGAAAAGGCTGTTATTTGTAATGAGCATAGCTTTAAAGGTCATACATGAGAACCTTAAAAATTGAAGTGAGTGGGGGAGATCTGTTCTTTCTATTCTTTCATTTAAAATCATATGGGCATAGCTCTCTGCTGTGGCCAGGGAGTGCAGCGGAGCATGGCCCAAGTGCTTGGGCCCTGCACCCCATGGGAGACCAGGATAAGCACCTGGCTCCTGGCTTCGGATAGGCGCGGTGTGCCCGCCGCAGCGCACCAGCCGTGGCGGCCATTGGAGGGTGAACCAAAGGCAAAGGAAGACCTTTCTCTCTGTCTCTTTCACTATCCACTCTGCCTGTCAAAAAAAAAAAAAAATTAAAAAAATCATATGGGCATATAAATCAAAACATTGCTATGTAACAGTAAAATTGTTGTAAAAACATAAAAAGATGTGGCTAATATGCCAACTTAAATGTCACAGTAAAGAAAAAGTTGAGAATAAAATAATCGTGCTTCCAAAAAAAAAAAAAAAAAAAAAAATTGGAGAATTTGAGTGCTCAATTATTCATACTTGGATTCAGGTTGCCATCTAGTGGTCAAATTTTACACTTTCCAGTATGAGTGCCCCAAAGACTTGCACAGCATTCTAATTTGAATATATTTTTTAACCATTTCAGAAAGCTGTCAACATGAGGCATTGCTAGGATAACTGTACATCTTGGTTTTTCAGGAATACTTGTGGATTTCTCATTTTGTGATACATAAAGGCTTCCTTCCACTTCTACAGCTCCTAATGTTTATTCATAAATAAGGATATATAAGTAAAGTGATCTGATGCCTTCACAGACTAAAAAAATTAATCAAATGGAAACCTCAAAATCCATTCCATTTTAGAAATTAAAGTGTTTTTCTAATAGTAGGGGCTTTTCTTAAATCTATGAATCCTTACGAAGCATCACAACCGTGATGATGAAGTTTTCATGCTAACTTGACTAGGTTATACAGTTAGATGGTGAAACATTATTTCTGAATATACTTCGTGAGGGAGTTTGCAAGAGGGATGAGCATTTCAGACAGCAGACTTAGTGAAAAGCTCACTCTTGGCGGCACTGTGGGCATATGGATGCTGGTTCTAGTCCTGGCTGTTCCTCTTCTGATCCAGCTCTCCACTACAGCCTGGGAAAGCAGTAGAAGATGGCCAACTCCTTGGGCCCCTGCACCTGCATGGGAGACCTGGATGAAGCTCCTGGCTCTTAGCTTTGGATGGGCCCAGTTCTAGCCGTTGAGGCCTTCTGGGGAGTGAACCAAAGAAGGGAAGACCTTTCTCTGTCTCTCCCTCTCACTGTCTGTAACTCTCTCTCTCAAATCAATAAATTAAATTAAATTAAAAAAGAAAGAAAGAAAAGAAAAGCTCACTCTTACTATGTAGACTGGCATCATCCCTTCTGGGTGAGGACCTGGAGAGAACCAGAAGACAGGAGATAGGTAAATTTGCTGTCTTCGGAATGGTGACAGCCATCCGTTTCTGCTCCCAGACATCAGAGGTCCTGGTTCTTGTGCCTTCAGACCCAAGGACTTACACTAATGCCCCCAGCCTCAGGACTCACGCCTTTGGACTCACGTTGAATTACACTGCTCACTCTCCAACTTTCAATGATATTATCATGATAAATGCTCGATCTTTAAAATCAAAAAAATCCAATTTCCATAATCCACCTCTTTATTAAATAAAAATGATTTATCTATTTGAAAGAGTGAAAGAGAGAGAGAGATCATCCATGTGCTGGTTCATGCCTCAAATGGCCACTATTGTGAATTTATTATTTCTGAAATTTTCCACTTAATATTTTGAAACTGCAGAAAGTAAAACCATGAGTCGAGGATGAATTACTGTATCTCAGGTGTGTTGGTTCTGTTTGCTTTGTTTCTCAGGAGAACCCTTGATTAAAAACTTCTCCTAATCAAACTAAGCATGCCATATTTCCAAGCAATGGAAATCAGCTTATTAATAAACAATAACCACTGAGCACCAATAGTAAGTCAGTAAATATGCAATACTTCATAGACTCATTAAGGTCCTTGATTGTGTTTGTGTGTAAGATTTTTTTTCTTCTTTCCATTCTTAAAAAGAAAAATAGAAACTTGGGGCTTAATAAATCATCTGCTGTATTCTTATCTTTTGCAGCAAATTTATGTTCCTGATGGATTACAACCTCTCTGACATTCGTGTAATAAAACTTTTATTTTTTAGCATCCGCTTTAACCACCAGATGGCATTGTAAGGCAAATAATAAATTAGGCCACAAAAAAGGGGGAGGGGCGATAATTCAATGAATTCCTCATTTCTCTAGCTTTCTTTTCCTGACAAATAAAATTTCAATGTCTGGGTGCTATATTTGTAAATTGGATCCTGATATTTATAATCATCATTTTCCTATTAAGTCTTTTAGATTGTTAGCTTATAGAAAAAAAAAAAAAAACACAAAAGCTGTTCTGCTTACATAAAAGTAATTATTTTCCAGTTCCCTAATCACATCAGGAATCTACTATTCATAATTTTTAATTTAAATATTGGGTGTGATAATCTTAAGAATAGCAGAAATGTGTATGTGTATTGTAATTATAGAAAAAACACTGTATATTACACACTTTTCTAAAATAAAGAAATTCAGTTTTCCTGAAAACAATATATAATCTGCTTTTCAAACAATGACATTAAATATATACTTTCCTTAATATCTATTAAATACAATTTCATCTTTTTTTATTCACTTTGCAGCAAATTGAGAAGAAAGACCTCTAGAGGTAGTGGAGCTCCTAATCCCACAATCACAATCACCCTTCCCTGACCAGTACCCTATACAGTAGGGTTTGAACTGCATTCCTTGTTCCCCCTACATATTTATTTTTTAATAAATATTTATTTTATTTATTTGAAAAACAGATTTACAGAGAAAGGTAGAGACAGAGAGAGGGGTCTTCCAACCACTGGTTCACACCCCAGATGGCCGCAATGGCCGGAGCTGCGCAAATCTGAAGACAGGAGCCAGGAGCTTCTTCTGGGTCTCCCACATGGATGCAGGGGCCCAAGGACTTGGGCCATCTTCTACTGCTTCCCCAGGCCATAGCGGAGAGCTGGATCAGAAGAGGAGCAGCCGGGACTAGAACCTGCACTTCAGGCCAGGGCTTTAACCCAACGCGCCACAGCACCAGCCCTTCCCCCTACATATTTGTTGAAGTATATTATATACTTTTGCCTTTAAAATTCTCCATAAATGCTCATTGTTAAATTTATTCCAATGATTAAGACTGTTCAAGAAAATGGGGAGGAGCAGACTCAAAGTGAGTTGCCAGAGTGGTACTGCTTCAGACGATCCTGGTAAGGATAATTTACCTTAAACAATGGAAGTAGAGAAAACATAAGGAGACTTATGTTAAACATAAGAAGATAAGGTGAATAACACATTCATGTTTATTGTGAATCCTATGTCTTTACAATTCTGCTCCATTTATGGACTCTAAATTAGTAACTATCCACTACTATAAGGAGTGTTATGTTTATAGTGTCTACAACATACATATATTTCCATTATTTAAGTATTATTTTTGAAAATGACCTAAACTTGCTTATTCATAGAGGAAAAAATATCAATGCATATTATAGTTAACCTAATTACATACTATCTATATAATGTGGTAGAATTTTAGGTCTCCTTATATAGCTTTATTTCACCCAAATTTTAAAAATAATGAACTTGTGTGAATTTTTTCTATTATTATTTTTGTCTGTTTTGAAAGAGTTACAGATACAGAGAGAGTGAGGGGGGAGGAGGGAGAAAGAGAGATCTTCCACCTGCTGGTTCACTCCCCAGGTGGCCACAACAACCAGACCTGGCCAGGCAGAAGCCAGGAGTCAGGAACTCCATCCAGTCTCCCATGTGGGAGGCAGGGACCCAAGCACTTGTGCCATCTTCAGTTCCTTTTCCTAGGTCATTAGCAGGGAAATGGATCAGAAGTAGAGCATCTAGGACAGGAACTGGTGTCCATATGGGATACCAGGGTGTCATTGGCAGTGGCTTTATGCTGGCCCTCTGGGTGAATATTTTTTTATTGTTTTTAAGATTAAAGGACTCAATTTTACTCATTTCTAAAAATTGAAATAATCATATTATGTGGTTTTGAATAACCAATTCGTTAGTGTGCAAGTTTCTCCTTAAACTTTGGATTTGGGGAGGCAGATGTTTGGCCTTGCAATTAAGGCACCCCTTTAGATGCCCACATCTCAGGATGAGTATGTGGGATTGAGTACTCTCTCTGCTCCTGACTCCTGTTAATGAATTCAGAAGCAGCAGGTGATGGTTCATGTAGTTGGATTCCTACTACCCATGTGAGAAACCTGGATTGAATTCCTGGCTTTTGGCTTTGACCTGCCCCAATCCTGGCTGTCCTGGCTGTTGCAACCATTTTGGGAGTGAACCAGTGGATGGAAGATCTTTCTGTCTTTCCCTCTCTCTATCACTCAGCCTGGGTTTTCTTTTTTTTTTTTTCTTTTTTCTTTTTCTTGAGTTATTTTATTTATTTGAAAGGTAGAGTTAGAGAGAGAGAGAGAGGAAAAGAGAGAGAGAGAGAGAGATTCTCCATTGCAGGTTCACTCCCTAAATGGCCACAACAGCCAGGGCTGGGTCAGACCAGAGCCAGGATTTAGGAGCTTCGTTCATGTGGGTGCAAGGATAGAAGGACTTGAGTCTTCCACTGCTTTCCCAGGTGCACTAGTAGGGAACTAGATCATAAGTAAAGCGGCAGGAGCTGGAACCTGCTTGCATATGGGATTCTAGAGTTGCAGGTGGCTGCATAACCCATTAGGCCACAATGCCAACCTGCCCATTCAGCCTTTTAAATAAATAAATACTTTTAAAAACTTTTAAAAAGAAAAAAAAAAAAAAAAAAAAAAAAAAAAAAAAAAAAAACTTGGATTCCCTTGCTCTTGTCTTTGTTCCCAACTTTACCTTATACTTATTCCTATTATAATTTTTAAAACAATTTTTCATTGATTATTTTACCATTATACTCTTTCATGGCAGAAGCGTTAGCTCATTGATATTTCTTCCATGTCACATAGCAAACATTATGGAAAAATGAGTGAATAGTCAATAAACGTTGCCTCCATTTATGCTAAAAATAGAATGCTAATATATGCTCTAGTACACATGTAAGTATAACATTATCTGATTTACAACATTATTTAGGCAGTTAATTTAATGTACAACAAAAAGCGTGTTATATTCTGCTCTTATGTTTCCATTATCTTTTTAGATTGATAAGCACTTATATTGAAGGAGGTATTTACTTTACTAGATACTTAAAATATTTTTAAATTAAGGTTTTCATCAAAATGTTTTGAAATAGCTTTCTTTATACAAAAATTCATCTGTATATACCTTGGGGAAGTAAGGTATAAATGGGAATTCTTCCTGCCACTGTTCATAATCACTAAAATGAAACTATTTATATGCAGATATCCATTTTATAAGTATTAGAAGTGCTTTCACTTAGACTAGAGGAAGCTATAAAATAATCTTGCAATCAATTGAAAATGAGATGAATCCAGATAATGCACAAAAATCATAACATTTTGTGAGTCCATTCAGAAACAAAAGGATACAAGGCAACCAAGAAAATGGAGTCTGAAAAGGAGACAAGGACATGTGAATCTTTCCTGGAACATGGGGGCAAGAGATACCTGGCACACATACACATGAAAGAACAAATCATGTAAAAATCTAACAAGCTATTAAAGTCCAGGTTGCTGGAATCTTCAGGCATAAAGGGAATTTGGACTAGATTGCAAGCTCTTTTCCATGGTCATCAGCTTGGTACTCACTACAAAGATTGAGGGTAAGGTGGAAGAAGAAAGACCGCTCCTTTTTCTTGTTGGAGGTATGCAAGTGGTGATTGCCTGCTGCTGGGGGACCCAGGAGGAAAAAAACCTGTCCACCTATCTGTATATCCTTTCTAATGCAAAAATAACGCTGGAGTAAGGGAGCAAATAAACTCACTACCCTCTGGGAAAGAGCCACTGTTTCAACAGAGGAAAAACTGATCTAACTTTCTAGTAGGGAAACGCAACAAACCATCTGGCTCTCAGATTTTCAAAATGAGCCGATGATACTAAGAAATTGGAAATAGACATATTTGTCGGTGGTTGAAAGGTTAAGAAATTCTCATGGGTTATGGATCACACACCAATAACAAGCAGTGAGGAAGGTACAGAGAGTAGTCCTGCCTAGGAAAAGCTAGAAGGTAGAGTTTAGCTTCCATGGAGAGGAGTGAGAATGCTAAAACTCGAATGTGACAAAAGAAAACCCTATGCTACAGGGCTAGTCTTAGAACTGCTAACAAGCACCCGCAGCTTAATGCTGGGTGAAGAAAATGACCATTAAGAGTGTAAAGAACTGCAGAAGGACTAAGCTGTCACTCCAGCTGCAAGCCCCACGTTTGCTTACCATTTCTCGAATTCTACCAGAAGATGTGAGACTCCTGGATCAGAGCCAAAGAACTTGATTACACAGCAAAGCAGTATTTTTTCATATTCATATTTTTGCCGCTTGCATCCATCTCCCACCACGGAGAAACCTTGTCAATGCTGCATCTACAGTGAGTTTGTCTCACAGATCAGAATTGCTGAATTTAAAAAACTTTAATCAATTAAAAACAAGGGGCAAACACTGTGGCTCCGTGGGTAATCCAACTTCCTCCCAATAAATGCACACACTGGGAGGCAGCAAGAGATGTCTGAGTCTCTGCCACTCTCACAGAAGACCTAGATGGAGCTCCAGGCTCCCGACTTCAGCCTGGCTCAGCCCTAGATGCTATGAGTATGTGTGAAGTAAAGACATCAAATAAAATATCTCTGTCTGTCTGTTTTTCTCTCCTACTCCCCTCCCACCTTTCTGTCAAGCTTCTTTCTCATTAAAAAAAATCAAAAATTAAAAGTAAAGAAAGAAATCAATTTTCATTAAAATAAAGTTAAAATAGGTGGCTAAGTATGAAAAATATGTCTTTATTTCTTTAATCAGTAAACAAAGTTATACTCTGTTCCAGAAAGAGATATTATTCAGTTTCCCAGACTGTTTGTTATTTACATTTCCATGAAAACTTGGAAGAAGATCTGCCATTGTCTGCTTACAAGACACGTAGAAAGGCAGGAGACCTACACAGGGCAAATGTTGGTGTAGGGCTCAGAACACTACTGGTAAGTGAAGGTGGAACAGAACCTCTGAGAAAACCCGTCCGCACCACTAGCTTCACACTAAGTACAAAATAATGCAGCTCGTTGATAGAGAAACTTGAAGTCAGCGATATACTGAAGACAAAGAAGAAACAAACAAAAATCCCAAATCATAGCCAAATTTTATTATCAGCCAGGTTAGCTCAACCCATACATGGATGGGCTGGCAAAGAATGTGGTTACTTATGAATGCGTGTAGCACTTGTCTCAGTGTCTCCTGATACTCTCCACGTGATGCCGCTCATGTAATAAAAAAAGAGCAAGTTATACAAAAAGGTAAGACCTTGAAATATGTGGCAGTCAAGAAATGAAGCAATCCCTAACCCTAGACACAGTATTATAGTTCAACTTGTTTCAAAGACTGTTTACTTTAAAGAGCATATCAAATCCTACAGATTTTTTTTAATTTGTCACCTTTTCCTTAGAACATTAGAAATAGCAAATTTGTTAATTCATTGACCACAGAGAAAGAAAGCTTCTGGCTCAGGCTCCAGTCTCAGTTTGTTTGCTAAGTAAATGGCTCAGTATACTAACAATGGAGAGACTTGTAAGAACAGGAGTGGACCATCCACGTCTGACAAGAAGCAAAAGAAAAAAACACTAGGCTTACACTTTTCTGACAATAATAAATCAAAATGTACTTTCTGTTCTATATGGTGAAAAATGTACAGGCCTCCACATTGAATAATATTCATTTTCAACCCACTAGGGATGCCTACATGTGTTACTGGAACCCTTGGGTTCAAGTCTTGGCTACACTTCTGATTCCAGCTTCCTGCTAGTGTTTCTGGCTTCAATCTGGTCCAGCCCAGGCAGTTGCAAGCATTCAAGGAATGAACCAGACGATGGACATCTTCCTGTCTCAGTCTCTCTGGTTCTCTGCCTCTCAAGTAAAATAAATATAAATAGATCTTAAAATTTTTAAAAATTAATTCAATGTGGTATACTTCTGTTATCAAAAAGTAAAATAATTAGATTTTTTTTTCCATGCTGATCCGATGGCAGGAGCCAGGTGCCTCTCCTGGTCTCCCATGGGGTGCAGGGTCCAAGCACCTGGGCCATCTTCCACTGCACTCCCTGGCCACAGCAGAGAGCTGGCCTGGAAGAGGGGCAACCGGGACAGAATCCGGCGCCCCAACCGGGACTAGAACCCGGTGTGCCGGTGCCGCAAGGCGGAGGATTAGCCTAGTGAGCTGCGGCGCTGGCCAAATAATTAGATTTTAAAATCATGTCACCTTTTTGAATAAATTGAAAAATTACTATTTTAGTTTGCATTCAAAATAATATTTCACAACCAAATTAATTTTTGAGATAAATTCTCACCTTAATAATTAATATATATTATTTAAGAAAAATGGCTTAAAATATTTAAGATGCTTTGAATTTATCTTAAAATAACAATACACAGGTAGGTTAAGAAATTCACAAATAAATGGAATAAAAATATAATTTTATTTGGTGCAAAATCATTTTGAAATCCATACATAGTTTTCTCATAATATGTATTTTTCATCAAAAATTTTGAAGACTCTTAGTGTATTTTAAATATTTAATTATCATATTGGAAAAGGCTGCCTTGGATAAACATGTCATCCAATGTAATCATTTCATATATTCCTCTTTCTCAATACTTTTTCCATAATAACTTTTATATCTTCATATTTTTATCTAAATTCTCTCTTCTACCAGAATGCTACTACTCATGCCACATTTTATCACAAAAGGAAGTAACTGTTTTGTTATTTTTTATATTTGCCTATCAAAAAGCATGCTTTATATTCATCTAAATAATTTAAGATCACTTCAGGTTTTCACTTGCTACTGCAATACATTTCACAGAATTATGTATAACTATATTCACTATCACAAAGTACCCTGCAGTTAATAAGCACACATCAAACTCATATGAAGGCTACAATTCTAAATATTTTAATAAACTTAATGAATTTGTGTTAGTGACATATGTGCCTATTTAAGGAAAAGAAACTGAAGTCAGTGAAAGAAGTGAGCAATAATACAGTACTAAGTAGTTAGTAGAGACAGCGAATGTCTTATGAAACTACCCACAACTTCAAAGTACCCTCTGAGTTATATATTTAGGCTATTGGTAGTCCATTGAATTGCCTTCTCATCCAGAAAAAAGATTTTAATAAAGTAGTTTGGATTTTTTTTTCTGAGACACAGACAACAAACAGCTGGCTATAGAAAGAGACTCTTCAGGGGAATTCTGGTTGTTCCGATGTTACTTTTCTGGGCCAGTCTTATGACTTTCCTTTTGTAATTGTCATATTCAACAAGCCAATGTAATGTTTGATTTTGTTAGATTTAAGTCACTTATCCTGATATTTATGTTTTATTTGCTACAGCTGTTCTTTGCTCTTCTATCAGTTTCTAACTTTTATGGACTGAGTATTCTTAAAATTATGTTGTTTTACTCAACTGGATGATTAGCTTTATATACATTTATTTAATTTGTGTCCTCTTACCTGTAGTTTAGAATATGCACCTTTTGTGTATTATGTTATACCATCAAATACTAATATAATAGTTAATATTTAATATAAAAATCATGCAGTTGTAAATTTCCCTTTCCCCTTCTTTTAGCTTTTGCTGTTGTAAACTTTACTTTACTTCTATATATTTAATTAATTCTGAAGTAAATTCTTACCACATGTAAGTGTCTAAAATGCATTCAAAGTATCCTTCCAAAATATTTGTCTAATTTCTCACCCATGTACCTGTAAATGTGATTTTTATTTGGAAATATGATCTTTGCAGTTATAGCTAAAGTAACAGTTTAGGAATAGATCAGATGAAGTTTAGGGGAGTGAGGAAAATAAATCAACTTTTTGGTTTTCTTATAAGATCAAAGAGAAGAAGATTTGAAACAGACACAGATAAAAGTCCATGTTAAGACAGAGGTAGAGACTGAAGGACCACAAGGATTGTCAGCTGCCAGCGGAGGCTAGGAAGGAGGCATGAAATGGATTATACTTAAGAAGATCCAGTAAAAACAGCCTACCAACACCTTGATTTTGGTCCTCTGGCCTCCCATGGTAAGAAAGAATGAGTTGCTGTTTTGAGCCACTTACTTTATGATAAACTGTTTGGAAAGCCCTAAGATATTAATACAGTGTTTGATTTTTAAAATATTATCTTTTAAAGACACTTGTAAATAAGAAAAATAATGTATCTTTAACCCCATACTTATCATATCTAATCACGTGTCTTACCTTTGTATAAGAATTCCAGTCCATTACCTTCTTTCGGCCCAAGGTACTTCCTATAACATTACTGTATTGTACATCTTCTGGCAACAATTTCCTTCAAATTTTCTTCCATGGAAATATCTTTATTTTGCCTTCATTTTCCATGGACTTTTTTCCCTGTGTATTCAGGCATTTTTCTCTTTTACCCTATTAAAGATGTGCTATTGTCTCCTGTCTGTATTTCTTAAGGCGTCAATAATAACTTTTCTTTTCCATTGTATGTGTGTCTTTTTCCTTCGGCTGTTTTCATAATTTTTTCCATTTTTATTTTGTTTTTAGGAATCTGCTTGATATATGCCTAGATGTGGTTTGTTTTCTAAGCATCTTGTTTGAGTTTTGTTGGATTTCTTGTGTCTATGGGTAATTTGGTTTCTATTGCTACATTTCAAAATTACTCCAAACTTGGTAGCTTCAAATAACAGTTTTATTTTGCTCAGGATTTTGAGATTTCAGAAATTCAAGAAGCGCATTGTTGATTATTCGTTCTTAGAGTCTCTCATGTGTTTGCAATAAACTGATTCTTATGACTGTGGGACCGTATAGGCTCAGCTAGGCTGAGTGCCCGAAGTGCCTCAATCAGAAAGCCCACATTGATGCTGGCAGTCAGCTGGGAACCAGCTGGTGTCATCACCTGAGGGTCTACATGTGGCCTCTCTGGCGCAGTGTAGGGTAAATTGGAATTCTTACAGAGAGGAGGCTTCCCCAGGAGCAAGCATCCCAAAAGAATTAGGCAACAACTGCATGGTCTTTCATGGCTTCTTCCAGACATCACAGAATTTTCCTCGCGGCCTGCTTTTTGTTCAAAAACATAAGCTCATCCAAACTCAGCAGGAGGAGACAGAAACTCCACCACCTTAAAGAAAGAGTGTCAGGGAAGTTTGGAGCTATATTTAAAGTTATCACTTTAAAGTGCACTTTAAAGATGCACTGTATCTTCAAATATTTTTGTCCCAAATCCCATCAGGACTCTAACTATACAATTTTGCAGCTGGTCACAGCTGTCTACATTTTTTGTGTCCTGTGCTTTGTTCTAGATATTTTCTCTTGCTTTTTTTCAGATTCCCAGAATTATTTGAATTTTATCAAATAGTTATATGTTTAATTTCTTTATGTTGACTGTTTTATAATCTGATCTAGTGTTTCATATAGGTTCTCTATGAGTTTTTTTCCATTTAAGCTGAATTTTTGCTCTTTTATTGTTTTTCTAAAGATTTTTAAAAAATTATTTATTTGAAAGGCAGTTACGGAGAGAATGGGACAAACGGAAAAAGAGAGATCTTCCATCTGCTGGTTCACTCTCAGATGTGTGGAACAGCCAGGATTGGACCAGGCCAAAGCCAGGACCCAGGAACTCCACCTGGATCTCCCACATAGGGGACAGGAACCCAAGTACCTGGGATATCATCCACTTCTTATCCAGCTGTGTTAACAGGAAACTGGATCAAAAGTGGAGCAGCTGGGACTCAAGCCAATATTTTTATATGGATGCTAGCTGGCATCACAAATGACAGATAATTAACTATAACACATTATCAGGCCCTTTATAGTTTGCTTTTTAAGTGGAATTCAATAAATTGAAATCTCTGAGGATTAAGAAATTTCCTATATGATAATAAAAATTAAAATTAAATGTATCAATCTGACATTAACTAATATTTTCTACATTTGAAATATCTAAATTTCAAACCCAGGCATCTAACTGTAAGCCTATGATGAAAAAGAATTTTATTTGGCTTACAGACTCTCACTGTGTTAGAAAAGATTATTACAAATTGCTATCATTATATTATTTTATTACATAATATCTTATATTTTTAAGATTTATTATTATTAATTTGAAAAGAAGAGTTGTATAGACAGAAGAAGAGACAGAGAGAGATTTTCCATATGCTGGTTCACTCCCCAAATAGTCAGAATGATAAAGGCTGTGCCAAGCCTAAATCAGGACCCCAGAACTCCACTGGGGTCTCCCATGTAGGGTGCAGGGACCCAGGTACCTGGGCCATCAACCACTGCTTTCTCAGGCACATTACCAGGGAGCTGGATCGGAAGTGGAGCAGCCATGACTCCAACCGGCACTAATATGGGATGTCAGCACTGCAGATGCACCCACTGCATGACAACATTGGCCCCAATATCTTATTTTTAAAATATTAATTTAAAAGAACTTTAGAATGATGGTGCTCATCTAGAAAATTTTCTTCTCTTTAAGAGATATATGATATAAATTTTGATCAAAAGTACCCTCAGCTTTTTATAAATTAAAACTGACAAAAGCAGTTTTGCTCAAAACTTTTCCTTTAAAAACTGGATCTTCTTGGCAATTATATATATATATATTTAAATATAGATTATGCATTTTTAGTTGCAAGGTTTGTGTAGATAAAAATCACAAATTGGTAAGGCAAACATTTTGGCATTTATAATCTTTAATTCATATGTTTAAATTTGTCAGAAATTAAAATCTATCTTCATAAATAATACAGTGGCATCATATTTGTTATTAACTCAATGAGCTCAAAAAGCAATATAATTGAATAGTTCACAAATATAAAAGACAATAAAGAAACAATGCAAATAAATAATACTTTAGAAAGACATAATCTGTAGAGAAGAGAAAGCACATGGGTTCACAGAGCCTCACTTACCAGCTTTGCTACTTAGTTTCTAATTTGTTCATGTATATCTTGGTTCATAGCACAAGAACTGAAAATACAATTCCAAATGTTATCTTTCATAATTATAACACTTTACATCAGTGCCTAGAAATTTCTACCTTGTCACTTTAAATCCATGGTTATATTAATGAAACTGCCCACCACCAAAAAAATTCTTTTCCAATGCCAGACCATTTACTTTGGGTGACAGTAGGCTGACAATATGCCAAGTCTTAAATAGAAAAGAGGGGCTGGCATAGTGGCATAGCAGGTAAAGCCACCACCTGCAGTTCCGGTATCGCATATGGGCGCCCTTTTGAGTTCCAGCTGCTCCACTTCTGATCCAGCTCTCTGCGATGACCTGAGAAAGCAGTGAAAGATGATCCAAGTTTTTTGGCCCCTGTCTCCGCGTGGGAGACCCAGAAGAAGCTCCTGGCTCCTGGCTTCATATCGGCACAGCTCCGACCATTGCGGCCAACTAGGGAGTGAAGCAGCGAATGAAAGACCTCTCCTCTCTCTGTGTAACTCTGATTTTCAAGTAAATAAATAAATCTTTAAAAAATAGAATAAGTAAATAAATATAAAAAAAACTGAAAATGTTTTCTCTGCTCACAACAAAGTTAACATAGGAACTAAAAATATAAATCAATGAACGATTAGATATAAATTAAAAACTATCACTTTTATGAATCATTGACCAAATTGAGCCCAAAGGGAATATAGGAGAGGCAATAATTCTGTGTAACAAAAAAGTTGCAGCAGGCCTGAGAGTAAGCAGCACTGAATTTCAGTCCCTAGATCTGAGAAATTGCCATTCTGTTTCACACATAATTAGAAAATTGAGCTCCTTTACTATGCATTTATTCCAGAAATATAGATAAGTGCAGTCAAGATAATTTTTGATTTGAATGATGGCCACCATTTCCATTATATTATCTCTACAAACTCCCTTTGCAATTTTCTTTTTTTTTTTTTTTTTTTTTAATTTTTGACAGGCAGAGTGGACAGTGAGAGAGAGACAGAGAGAGAAAGGTCTTCCTTTGCCGTTGGTTCACCCTCCAATGGCCGCCGCTGCAGCCGGCGCACCGCGCTGATCCGATGGCAGGAGCCAGGATCCAGGTGCTTTTCCTGGTCTCCCATGGGGTGCAGGGCCCAAGCATCTGGGCCATCCTCCACTGCACTCCCTGGCCATAGCAGAGAGCTGGCCTGGAAGAGGGGCAACCGGGACAGAATCCGGCGCCCCAACCGGGACTAGAACCCGGTGTGCCGGCGCCGCAAGGTGGAGGATTAGCCTATTGAGCCACGGCGCCGGCTCTCCCTTTGCAATTTTCAACAAAAGACAATTTCATCACATAAGGAAATGACTTGTAAATTATATACCCATATTAAATTATGTTAATATCAAGAAAAGAGCTTATTAAATGCTCAGGTGTCATCCTAGGAAATAAAACATAATAAATTTGTTCTAGTTACCACTGTTTTAAATAACTAGTCCTCCATTGTAATATTACAATTCTGAGTATTTTTATTAAATGCTATTTTAGATGAAGCACTATATATAAAAACTTAAAATTATTGAATTATAATTATTAGAAATTAGTAGTGAACTATAATAGTAAAAACAAAAAGAGGTATTATCACTTCACAATTTCTACATATACAACTACAGTTTTTATCTTTTAACCAACCTAACAACCATCCTGATTTACCACTGAAAGGGATTTGAAGAGCTCACTTCCTCCTTTCTCTCCATTATTGACCTATCCCTTAGTAAGACTAAAATATAAAGTATTAGGGTACTTCAGAAAGTCGGCAGTAAAGGGGAATTAGAAAAAAGTGTTCATTTTAGTGCAAAAAAATTTTGAAATCTGCGTATAGTTTTCTCATTATCCACCATTATACATCATTACATGCACTTCTTGAGGACAGCTCTATGAATAGATTTCAATTTTTCTGCACTAAGATAAAGTTCTTTATTTCCACTTTGCCACCATCTTTTGTGTTTTGGAGTTGGGGGGGGGGTTTGGTGGGTTATGGTTGTTTGTTTGTTTGTTTGTTTTGTTTTTAGAGAGGGAGAGAGATAGGGAGAGTGCCTATCCAGTGATTCACTCCCTAAATGTCTGTAATGGCTGTGGCTGGAGCCAGGAATTTAATCCAGGTATCCCAGGGGGCAGGAAGCCAATTACTTGAGCCATCACTGCTATTTCTCAGGGTCTAGGTTATCAGGAAGCTGAAACAGGAGTCAGAGCCAAATACTGAACCCAGATACCGACTATAGGATACACACATCTTAACTAGTGTCTTAAGTGCTAGGTGAAATGCCTAAATTCCATTCTTCTATTCAGATGCCTCAAGCAAGTCTTATTTTCCCATCTTCAAAAAATTCACAGTATCTTTCCAACTGTGATATGTAGCCATATCTGTTCTACTACATAATTCCATTTCCTGATTTAACTAGATTAACTAATCAAAAGTTAAAGTTATGAATCAAATTCCCATTTTAATGCCAAGTCCATCCCTCAATGTCCTTAGTGGTTTTCATCTACCTCATATTCAAAATTATCTTTCATCCTCTGATCAACTCTTCTTCATTCAAATCAATGGGAACTACTGGTTCTCCACCGTGATGGAACATAATTTCCTGATAAAAATTTATATATCATGCACTATAGACTGTGTTAATGTGTTCTAACAAAGAAACCACATCCTGCACTGTATCTGATGCTACTCCTTGACTGTGTTTCTAAAAGTCCCCTGTAATCTCCCAATCTCCATCCAGTCAACAATTGAGCCCTTATCTGCATTCACTTTTTTCTTTATTTTTTTAAAGATTTGTTTGAAAAGGAGAGAGAAGGAGAAAGAGAGAAAGAGAGAGAGAGAAAGAGAGAGAGCGAGAGTGAGAGAGAGCACTTACATCTTCTGATTCACTCCCAAATGCCTGCAACATCCAGAACTGGGCCGGGCTGAAGCTCAGAAATAGGAACTCCATCTCATTCTTCCATGTTGTTGACAGGGTCCCCCCATACACTGAGCCATCGACTACTGACTTTTAGAATGTGCAATAGTAGCAAGCTGATTGGAGCCAGTATTCAAAACTGGCACCCCAAAAAAGGAATGTGGGTACCACCCTGGTGGTTTAACACACTTTGCCCAATGCCACACCCTTGTAAAAACTTATTATTTGATTTGAGAAGAACAGAAAGAGAGCACTTCAATCTGTTACTTCACTATTCAAATGCCCACAATGACCAGGGCTGTGCCCAGAAGAAACCAGGAGCTAAGAAGTCAATTCAGGTTTCCCCCATAAAAGTCAGGGAACCAACTGCTTGAGCCATTGTCTGCTTCCTCCCAGGGTATGCACTAGCAGGAAACTGGAGTCCATCAATCTACACATCTACAACCAACTAATATTTGACAATAGAGCTAAACTCAATTCCTACATAAAGGACAGTGTCTTCAACAAATGGTGCTGGGAAAATTGGATCTCTGTGTGCAGAAGTATGAAACTAAACCCCTACCTTACAACTTAAACAAAAATCAACTCAAAATGGATCAAGGGTCTAAATTTGTGACTTAATACAATCAAATGACTGGAGGACAACATTGGGGGAAGTGCTGCAAAACATTGGCATAGGAAAAGACTTATTGGAAGAGACTCCAGAAGCACGGGCAATCAAAGAAAAGAAAAATAGAAAAAAAAAAAAATGAGATTACATCAATCTAAGAAGCTTTAGCACAGCAAAGGAAATACTCAACAAAGTGAAGAGGGCATTGACAGAATGGGAGAAAATATTTGCAAAGTATGCAATTGAGAAAGGATTAATATCTAGAACTGGGGCTGGCGCTGTGGCGCAGTGGATTAAAGCCCTGGCCTGAAGTGCTGGCATCCCATCCATATGGGCACTGGTTCTAGTCCCAGCTGCTCCTCTACCAATCCAGCCCTCTGCTATGGCTTGGGAAAGCAATAGAAAATGGCCCAAGTCCTTGGGATCCTGCACCCACGTGGGGAGACCCACAGGAAGCTTCTGGCCCCTGGCTTTGGATCAGCATAGTTCCTGCCATTGCAGCCATCTGGGGAGTGAACCATTGGATGGAAGACCTTTCTCTTTGTCTCTACCTCTCTGTAACTCTGTCTTTCAAATAAATAAAATAAATCTTTAAAAAAATCCAGAATCTACAAAGAGCTCAAGAAACACAACAATAACAAAGCAAATAATCCAGTTAGGAAACGGGCAAAGGACTTGAACAAGTATTTTTCAAAAGAGGAAATTGAAATGGCCAACAGACACATAAAATGTTCAGGATTACTAGCCATCAGGGAAATGCAAATTAAAACCACAATGAGGTTTCTCCTAACCCCTGTTAGAATTCCTTTTATGCAGAAATCAACAAACAACAAATACTGGTGAGGATGTGGGGAAGAGGTACCCTAACCCACTTCTGGTGGGAATGTAAACTGATACAGCCATTGTAGAAGACAATATGGAGATAGCTCAGAAATCTGAATGCAGACCTACCATATGGCCCAGTCATCCCACTGCTGGGAATTTACGCAAGGGAAATGAAATCAGCATATGGAAAAGTTATCTGTGTCCTCATGATTATCACAGCTCAATTCTTAATAGCCAAAATATGGAATCAACACAGATGTCCATCAACCAATGACTGGATAAAGAAAAAGTGGTATATATACTCTATGGAATACTACTCAGCCATTAAAAAAGAATGAATTCCTATCCTTTGCAATAAAATGGATGCAACTGGAAACCATTATACTTAGTGAAATAAGTCAGCCCCCAAAAGACAAATCTTATATGTTTTCCCTGATCTGTGGTAACTTAAAGGTACAAAAATTGAACATGAATGAAATTCACATTTTGAGATTTGATTATTGTTTACAGACCTTGGCTGTACTGTGGAATAACAGTGTTTTTTTAAATCACTATTTGTTCAAGTGTTTACTTTACTTAGTGGAGGTTAATTTTATGATTATAAAATAAACTGGAAGTATGTCATTGTAAAAAGTAAAATAAAATATAAGAAAGGACAGAGGTGGGTGTGTGGGAAGTATCACTATGCTCCTAAATCTGTATGTGTGAAATACATGATATTTGTTCACCTTATATAAACAAAACAAGAAAACAAACAAAAATTTTAAAAAAGAGCAGAGCTGGGACTTGAACTTAGGCACTGCAACCAGGCATGTAGCCATCTTGAATGACAACTTAACTGCTGTGCCAAACACCCACCCAAGTATCAAGCTTTGAATTACAGGAATATATTTGTTTAATTATATAGGATTTTGATCGAAACCATAACTTTTGTATCCTTTATGACTTTGAGGGTGGCACTAATCTTTGTCGTTCGTGTTGGAAATGCAATATAATTTTTGATTTGTTATGTTGTCTTAGGGTTGCAGATTGAAAAGCTTGCACTGAGCTTCTTTTTTTTTTCTTTTCTTTCTTTTTTTTTTTTTTTTTTTTTTGGCTGCCATTCTTTTTACTATCTAGAGATCTAGAGCAAAAAAAAAAAAAAAAAAAAGACCAATTCGAGAATTCTGCCAGTGGTAAAGCATGTCTATTGTAAGTATCATTTGAAAATTGAGAAAATGATCATGAGATAGTTCCATGGAAACACTATGCTCACATTCAGATTGTATTGAGCTAGGACTCCAAATTGTATCTGGCCTCTACAAACCTCTGTTTAACAAGTGAACTTATAATAATTCTTTGGCTATCCTCAGTGAAAAATCCTATCAAAACCTGTGTCAAATTGTTCTCAAAAGATAGACAATTCTGGTTATGTGTAGTTGTCTCAGTAAATGGCCAGAAATCCATTCAGGAAAGGACTTATGAAATAACTATTATACCTTTGCCATTTGCAGCAGGGTTCTTGTTTAGATGACAGACACAGGGCTGAGAACTGGTTCATGTCTGGAAAGCAGTCACCGGACTTCAGCTTTCCTTTGTGGATTCCTCCTTCAGGCTTATGCTCATCTGGTCTTCTCTCTTCACTGTACAAGATATGTTAAGTAATACCTTTTTGGTGGCTCGTTTGTATGAAAATATATGCCCTATGTGTGTTCCAAATATAGAGGCCATATGTGTCCTTATGATCACCATTCCTATCTTGCTGATTATTTTATGAATTTCATTCATGTTTTTGGATGTTTAAGTGCTGCCACCTGACCTCTATTATTCCTGGATCCTCTCATTGCCACTGGGTCTTCCATGTGAGCGGCAGAGGCTCAAGCACTTGGGCCATCCTTCACTGCTTTTCTCAGGCCATTAGCAGGAAGCTAGATTGTAAGTGGAGCAGCCAGGACATGAACTGGCACTTATATGGGATGTTGGCATCACAGGCTGTGGCTTTACCCACCGTCCAACAATGCCATCCCTTCTCCCTGCTTCTTATCCCCTCCCAAGCATGCTATATAGCCCAAAGGCGTATTTTATCTAAATAAGATGCTGATTTCTAATCCATGCTGGTGTTAGTACTCACATAGCCCTCCATTAAGGAATTCTACCAGAGTTCAGTGGGTGCCTGGAATGAGATTCTTGAGACAGAGTTAGTGTGCTGCACCCTCCCCTACTGGAACAGGTGGGAAATCATACACTGGTAAACTTTAAGCCCCATTTCCTTCTGTCTCTTCTTCAGGGCCACAAGGGAAATCCCTGTAGCACAAAGATGTGTTCTAAAACTTCAAATAAAAAGTCAGCTCAGGTTAAAAATTTCAGTCAATAACCTACAGATTACAAATTTTTTATTAAAAACAAAATAAGGCTTGAGGCAAGTGTTATGGCACAGCCAGTTAAGATGCCACTAGCATCCCATATCAGAGTGCTGATTTGAGTTTCGGCTGCTCTGCTTCCAATCTGGCTTCCTGCTAAGAAGCCCAGGAAAGCATCAGAAGATGGCCCAAGTGCTTCAGCCGCTTCCACACATTTGGGAGATGTGGATGGAGCTTCAGTCTTCCTGGACCAGCCTGGCTGTTGCAATCATTTTGAGACGTGAACAACAGATGGGTTATTTTTTTCTGTCTCTCCATCTCACTGTATCACTCTGCCTTTCAAATAAATAAATCTTTAAAAAAATGAAATAGAAGGCTAGATCCAAAGAGTGTTGAAAATTAAATTTACAATTAATTAATCCAAATGATAATCAAAATTTATTTCTAAGAACAGACTCTCTAGCCAGAATGCTTGTGTTTGTCCTAAAATGATATTTTATTCTCTGCTAAAACATGGAAGAATTCACTGATTTTTCAGTCAAGTTAGTTTTTCAAAAAGATTATGACAGCCTTAAAGCCCTAATACAATATCACTGTTTGCAATCTCCTCTAGTCTATTTAGCTAGGAGTCCAAAGATGCATTTTTTATGATACACCATTTAGAATTAAGCACAAAATAGCAAATTAGTATTAGTAAATATATACGTGGCCTAAAATTATGACTTTAACTCAGAATATGAAAATACATAATCACATGTTTTCAAGAATTTATTTACTTGGAAGGGAGAGAGACAGAGAGAGAGAGAGAGACAGATTGATTGTCCACCCGCTTACTCCCAAGTGGCCATAATAGCCGGGTCTAGGCCAGGCTACAGCCAGGAGCCAGAACTCCACCATGATCTCCCACATGCGTGGCAGTGATCGAATGAGTTGCTGAGACCCAAGCACTTGGGCCGTCTGCCACTGCCTTCCAAAGTGCATTAGCGGGAAGTTGGATCAGGTAGCAGGGACTCAAACTAGCGCTCTAATATGTGATGCTAGTTTTGAAAATGATGGCTTTATTTGCTGAGTCACAATAATAGTCACTATAACAACATTTTAATAAATTTTAAGATAAACAAAAAAGAATATGCTATTATTTTCATCTCTCTTTTCAATATGTTTTTGACTTTGAGGCTTTTGGCTTCTAAGTATAATAAAACCTGTGTTTTTCCATACCAGTTATAACCACTAGATGGCAATATAATGCAAAAAATAAAATTAACAAGCCAGATTCTCTCTGAATATTTTTTTACTGACAAATATAATCTTACAAATATTTTTGTGCTTCTTTTAAATGTATCTTGAATTCAAGAATGAGATTCTATGTCTAAGTATCCATTTCATGTTATGTTTTCCTCTGGCCATGTCCTTGAAATATGAAATATGTAAGAAAAATGATCTTCCTTGTATAGCCAAGAATAAAATTAATTGTCCAATATGTGATCACAGTACAAAGTTACACTAATGGAAACTTCAAATACAAGGTAAGGTAGGAGTATTAGAATGTGAAAAGACAGTTCATAATTTCTCATGTCTGGTGAAATCATGAAATTGAATTATATTGTTTTAATTGTTATGATCACATAAGGCTATTTTCCAAGATAATTAGAAAGCTATAAGTGTACACTTTCCTTTAACTCATCTTAATTATTCTAAAAATATATGTGAACTAAACTGTAGAATGTGCAATGCCTTAGAGCAACAGCCAACCCAGGAGCAAAGATGTATTCTACATTCAGAGAACTCAATGTTTTCGAATGTTCTGACATTCAGCTCCTTAACCAATAATGTAAGGGTATTTAAATAACCTACCACAGTTTTACAAAATTTATCAAACTACCTTTAACGATTGTATTATTTCTTTAAAATTTCCCACAAATATTCATAATGCATCTTCACTATTTTGAAAGTGTTGAAGGAAGTAGAGTTGCATTCAAGATAAATGGTGACTCCACAACCTATGGCAGAGACATGTTCTGCCTGTCCTGGAAGAGGCCCATGAAATCAGTGGAAACACATTGGGGGATTTCCAAGCCTCTTATACTTCTGCACGTGTTACTGTGACACTTCAGCATAATTATCTTATAGGGTTGCAAAGACTACCTTTTGCAAACAGTGACTCTTGGATCTTACATGTGGAAATGGGAAATTACTTGTAACTGTGGAATCACATGAACCCACCATGTGATGAGCTGTAACAGGACATGTTCTTTGTGCTTACTATCTTAAAGAGAGTGACAACAACAGGTCTGATGGAGCCTACTCTATCAAGGAGTTAGTTGTTTAAATAAAAGCATTGATATCCCAAATAGTGTGACTGTAAATGCTTTGGAAACATGGGGCTAGGCAATACAGTAGTTACATTTACATTAACAATATTTTTTACTGAATTTATTCAATCTATACCTCAGGTAAAAATACATCCACAATATTTTACTTTTCATGTGCATACTTTACTAGCATAGAAATATGGTCAATGTCACCTAACTTGATTTTTTTTATACCACTCTAACCTAGAGGTTAAAATCTGAATCACCACATATTACCTTACCTTGAAAAAAAAATCTTTGAAAACTACCAAATTACATGTTTCCTTAAATTTTCCTCTTGATTTTGCATATTGAAATTTGTATCACTTCCTGTCACTGGGCTATAGAAAATTTAAGGCTTCTTTTCTCTTAAGCCTCTTTTCTTTCATTCTCAAATTGATGACTTTCCTTTACAGATCTATGGCAACTTTTGTGACCCAGGTGCTAGAGCATTCAGCTAAAGGGATGATTCAATATCTTTTTCGGGTAATGAGCGTGACCTTGTAGCAGAGGCAGAATGCTTCTAGGAACAGTTCGTCCAAGCTTTTGTTCACAAATAATGGGGACAACTCATTTTGCATCATTACCAATCACTCCTCTGGATTGCTGCAGCATGCTTATTACTTCCATAAGAGCTATAGTGAGAAAATTCTCAGAAATCACCTATTACAGAAAGCATAGGGATGACCTAGGTCATGGTTTAGCCAACAGAAAAGAAGAGATGAAGAGGTCTTTCCCAAAAGGTAGACAACTGTGTTCTGGGCACTTTTCATCTTTGCATCTTGCTGAAGGATCCAAGTAGAACTGTGCAATTTCAAAGACCGTGTTTTCCGCAAAGAGGGCAGAATAAGATTTACAGTACTGTCTTTGCATCAAATCACAGATTTTTTGAAGTTGTCATTCTTTTTTGTAGTTCATATAAATACCCAAAATACAGTTTCTAGGAGTCTCAATATAAGCCAATGTAAACTCAGTATAAACCAATGTCAACTCCCAAACTGTGACTTCTCTACTTTTATAGTTTGAATTGCACATCCCTAAAAGTCATGTACAAGTTCTAATCCTGCCCACATACCTCAGAATGTGAACGTGTTTGGAAAGAAGGTGATTATAGAAGTAATCAGGTAAGATAAAGTCATGCAGGAGGGAGTAGGGTGAGCCCTTAATGAAATTTGACTGATGTATTTATCAGACATGCACACACACACACACACACACAAAGAGAGAGAGAGAGAGAGAGATGGGGGGAGTAGGGAATAAATATCTTGTAAAGATGGAAGCAGAATCCAGGTTGATACTTCTTTTTTTTAATTTTTTTTTGACAGGCAGAGTTAGACAGTGAGAGAGAGAGAGACAAAGAGAAAGGACTTCCTTCCATTGGTTCACCCTCCAAATGGCCACTACGCTGGCACGCTGCGCAGATCCAAAGCCAGGAGCCAGGTGCTTCCTCCTGGTCTCCCATGGGGTGCAGAGCCCAAGCACTTGGGCCATCCTCCACTGCCCTCCTGGGCCACAGAAGAGAGCTGGACTGGAAGAGGAGCAATTGGGACAGAATCCAGCACCCCGACCAAGACTAGAACCCGGGGTGCCGGCGCCGCAGGCGGCGGATTATCCTAGTGAGCCATGGCACCAGCCTGGGTTGATACTTCTATAAGCCAGGGAATGACAAAGATCAACTGCCAGAAGCTAGGGGAATTGCTTGAAACAGACTTTTTCTTACAACCTTCAGAGGGAAGAGTAGTCGCTCTACATTGACTTTTGCCCTTTTCCAATCAGTTCTATCTGCAGACAGAGGAGTTACTATTATTTTTTTTTTTTTTTTTTGACAGGCAGAGTTAGACAGTGAGAGAGATAGAGAGAAAGGTCTTCCTTTTCCGTTGGTTCAAGTGGAACCCCCAAGTGGCCGCTATGGCCAGTGCGCTGCGGCCAGCGCGCTGCGCCAATCTGAATCCAGGAGCCAGGTGCTTCCTCCTGGTCTCCCATGTGGGTACAGGACCCAAGCACTTGGGCCATCCTCCACTGCACTCCCAGGCCACAACAGAGAGCTAGACTGGAAGAGGGGCAACCAGGACAGGACCGGCGCCCCAACCAGGACTAGAACCCGGGGTGTCGGTGCCACAGTGGGAGAATTAGCCTTAGTGAGCCACAGAGACAGCCCAACAGGGGAGTTATTTTAAAAGGGATATTGGCTGACATTGTTCCCACATTCATTTAGCATCTCAGTATTCTTGGAATAATAATAAATAGAACAGAATTTTACCTTATCCAAAATTTTACCTTATTCCAGCCATCACCTAAAAGGGGATTAGGGAACTGAGTTCCCAGAATGGAGCAGAATTGGAAAGAGTGCTTATGTGCTCAGGTGGTGCTGTGCAACAAGATAACAAGATGGGGTATCTCTAACTAAGAGAGTTTTAAAAGGTAATCGCAGTTTGGGGTCAAAATTCAGGAGCCATCTTTGACACATTTGTATAACAGTCTCCATATCTGTATTTTAGAGTGATCATGACATGGCCTTTACTACTTTGGGATAGGTTGGGATCAGCATTAGACTGAATATATGGAGAGTTTTTTGACCATTGATAGTTTTTTATTTTTTAAAAATTTATTGTTAGTTTTTTTTAACTTTTATTTAATGAATATAAATTTCCAAAGTACAGCTTATGGATTACAATGGCTTCCCCCCCATAATGTCCCTCCCACCCGCAACCCTACCCTTTCCCACTCCCTCTCCCCTTCCATTCACATCAAGATTCCTTTTCAATTCTCTTTATATACAGAAGATCAATTTAGCATACATTAAGAAAAGATTTCAACAGTTTGCCCCCACACAGAAACATACAGTGAAAAATACTGTTTGAGTACTAGTTATAGCATTAAATCTCAATGTACTGCACACTAAGGACAAAGATCCTACATGAGGAGTAAGTGCACAGTGACTCCTGTTGTGGACTTAACAAATGGACACTCTTGTTTATGGCATCAGTAATCACCCTAGGCTCTTGTCATGAGCTGCCAAGGCTATGGAAGCCTTTTGAGTTCACCGACTCGGATCATATTTAGAAAAGGCCATGGTCAAAGTGGAAGTTCTCTCCTCCCTTCAGAGAAAGGTACCTCCTTTTTTTTTTTTTTTTTTGTCCCCAGAGTGTCTTGGCTTTCCATGCCTGAAATACTCTCATGGGCTTTTCAGCCGGATCTGCATGCCTTAGCGGCTGATTCTGAGGCCAGAGTGCTGTTTAGGACATCTGCCATTCTATGGGTCTGCTGTGTATCTCACTTCCCATGTTATCATTCTCTCCCTTTTTTGTTCTCTTAGCTAGTATTTGCAGACACTATTCTTGTTTATGTGATCCCTTTGTTTCTTAGTCCTATCATTATGATCAATTGTGAACAGAAATTGATCACTGGGACTAGTGAGATGGCATTGGTACATGCCACCTTGATGGGATTGAATTGGAATCCCCTGGTATGTTTCTAACTCTACCGTTTGAGGTAAGTCAGCTTGAGCATGTCCCGAATTGCACATTTCTTCCCTCTCTTACTCCCACTCTTATATTTAACAGCGATCACTTTTCAGTTAAGTTTCAGCACTTAAGAAGAATTGTGTATTGATTACGTATTCAGCCAAAAGTATTAAGTAGAACAAACAAAAAAAAAAAATACTAAGAGGGATAACATATTAAGTTGGTCATCAACAGTCAGGGCGAGGACTGATCATGTCACCGTTTCTCATAGTGTTCATTATTGTTAGTTTTTAAAATAAGCAAATTTCATGTATGTCATATATACAGATTTAGGAACATAGTGATACTTTCTATCCTGCCCTCTCTCCTGCCCATGCTGCCACTCTCTTTCCTCCTTCCTTTCTTATTTTTTCTTCTACTTTTTACAATGATTTACTTTCAATGTACTTTGTATTCATAAGATTAATCCTAAACTAAGTAAAAAACTCAACAAATAGTAAGCAGAAAATAACTGTTCCTCGACAGTAAATACAAGGGCTGTAAACAACCAACAAATTTAATATGTCAACTATGCTCATACACATTGCATTTTTTGTACTCTATTAGTTACCAAAGATCAGGGGGAATATATAGTATTTGTCTTTTGGAGACTGACTTGTTTCACTAAGTATAATGGTTTAGAGGTGCATCCATTTTTTTGCAGAAGACAGGATCTCATTATTTTAAAGCTGAGTAGTAGTCCATATTGTATATATGCCATCTTTTCTTTATCCAATCATCAGTTGATGGATATCTGGGTTGATTCCATACCTTAGCTATTATGAATTGAGCTGCAATAAACATGGGTGTACAGATAACTCTTTCATATTCTGATTTCATTTCCCTTGGGTAAATTCCCAGGAATAGAATTACTGGGTCATATAGTAAATCTGTTTTCAGATTTCTAAGGAATCTCCATCCTGTCTTCCACAATGACTGTATTAGTTTACATTCCCACTAAAAGTGCATTAGGGTACATTTTCCCCTACTTTCTCACCAGCAGCTATTGTATTTTGATTTCTGTATGAGAGCCATTCTAACTGGGGTGAGGATAAACCTCATTGTGGTTTTGATTTGCATTTCCCTGATGGATAGTGATCCTGAGCATTTCTTCACGTGTCTGTTGGCCATTTGAATTTCTTCTTTTGAAAGTGCCTGTTCAATTCCTTTACCCATTGTAACTGGATTCTTCGTTATGTTTTCAAACATGAAGTAGTCTTAAGAAATATATTTGAAAGTACTATCAAGTAAAACAAGTAGAAATTTTCTGAATTGGGAGGAAAGTGACAATGGTCATGGTACAGTTATATGAACCTCCTTTGTTCTATTATTTTTTAAATAAAAAACCTAAACTGTATATTATATTTATAATTTTCATATCATTTAAGTAGATTACAAACAAAATTTGGTGGATGTAACTAATCTCTATAAAAATGTTCCAGTGATATATGGTCGTGTCATATATAACTCTTGAACTTGTATTTGGTTAGAAATATAAAATGGCATAAAAATTATACCACATTTCCTAGAAATTCTGTACCTGTGTACCATATTGAATAATGGCAGAAATACTATATGAGGGTATCAAATTGGTTATTATACTGTTGTAGAGGTTGAGATCATGGACACCTATATCTGGAAGTATGGTAAATGGCATCTCCAATAAAATCAAAGAAAAAATGAGATGATGCATAAAAGTAATATCTGACAAAAAATTTCACCAGCACTATCATTGAGTTTTAATGAGCTCTATTTTACTGGATGTATAAATCTATAAACTGAAAGTTAATCCTAAGGTCTGCCCAACTATGGAGCTATGATTGATGGTTTAATTGGGATCTCAAGAGCTATATAGTGAGAAAAATACAATATATAATTTTATACATTGTATAATATGTAATAATGTATTTATGATATACTTTTCATTATTAGATACTCATACATACCCATTTCATTATGATATTGCTATATATTTTGTATTATCTTATTTTTTATTGACTAGATTAATTATTTTGAAATTTTTAAACTTGAGGACTTTTCTAGTTTTTTGTTTCCTGTTTATTTCTAACTTAATTAGATTTTGAGCATGTAATGAGTTCTGTATGATCCTAAACCTTTGAAATTTGGCAAAATATTTTATGGCCAAGAATGAATTCAATTTTTAAAATAGATGTTCCCAGCATGCTTGTAAAGGATGTGTACTTCCTAGTTTTGTGGGAGAAATCCTGTATGTGTCCATTAGAGTATAATAATTGTATTTTTCCAATCTAATTTTTCTCATAGTGATTTGATGTTTGTTTCCTATATTGAAATATAATTGAAATAGAATTATAACAGTTCGCTATGGATGCCATAACCAAATATCAGATTATGTGGCTTAAACAACAGAAATGTATAGTCTCACAATTCTTTTTTAATATTTTTCCTGATATGTAATTTATATGATCTGTTTATATTATAATGCTCAGTAGTTTCTAGGATATTTACAGTTTTTTCAACTATTACTATAATCGAATTTAAGGAAATTTTCATCACTCCCAAAAGAAACTTGAACCTATTAATAGATTCTTCCTGCCTCCCTATTTAATTCATTATCTTTATAGATTCATTTGCCTGAACCACATGTTTATCATAACTGGAATCATACTATGTAGCTATGTGTAACTGATTTCTTACCTATAGTATAATGTTTTTGAGATATACTATATTTTGCTGATCTATTCTTCAACATTCCGATGTTTATTGTTCACAATTTTGGCTGTTGTCAGTGGTGATGCTATGAACATTTATATACATGTTTGTGTGTGAACACATGTTTTCATTTCTCTTGGGTAAAAGTATAATTGTATGATATATGAGTAGAATTGTATATTCAATGGGAACTCTCTTTTTGTCAGCTTTACCACATCAATGCTCACTAAGTCAGAGGTTAATGGAGGTTGGGAACTAGCTACCACCAGTACAGCTCTTCTGTAGCACAGAGTTTGGTGAGATGCAATCTGCCCATTTTATCTGCTGCTGAGTCAGTCCAAATTCCATACATGGAAGTTAGGAGACAGAGAAGTTGCTTGATAACTGGAGACCAGCATGATACCTTTTTCACTTGAGAGCTGTGGGAAAACAGATATAAAGTTGAGTTCCAATGATATGGCCTTCTCCCTTGTTCTTACCAAGTTTTGTAGATTTGTTGACTAAAAGTCTTAAATTTCTTACAAGCCCTTTTGTCATGGAATGGCTGGGTTCTTGGTTCTAACACAGGAAGGAATCCAAGGACAAGACATAAGTAAACGTTTAGCAGAGGAACAAGAATTATTTTTATCTATGCAAGAATGCACATTTGAAACAGAGTGGAGGCCTGCTCAAGTGTGAGCTGCACCCACAAAATGTTTGGGGTCATCCCTTTAGATTACCTAAGAGGGGGGTGGCATCTGGAGTGAGGTTTAATTGAATATTCATAATAGGCCAGCACCATGGCTCACTGGGCTAATCCTCCATCTGTGGCACCGGCACCCTGGGTTCTAGCCCCGGTTGGGGCGCCAGGTACTAGTCCCGGTAGCTCCTCTTCCAGTCCGGCTCTCTGCTGTGGCCTGGGAAGGCAGTGGAGGATGGCCCAAGTGCTTGGGCCCTGCACCTGCATGGGAGACCAGGAGGAAGCACCTGGCTCCTGGCTTCAGATCTGCACAGCGCCGGCTGTAGCAGCCATTAGAGGAGTGAACCAAGGGAAGGAAGACCTTTCTGTCTCTCTCACTGTCTATAACTCTCTCTCTCTCTCTCTCTCACTGTCTAACTCTGCCTGTCCAAAAAGAAAAAAAAAAAAAAAAAAAAAGAATATTCATTGTGGGGAGCAACCCGGACTAGACTGTTACTGGAATTAAGACTTATTCTATGCATCTGCTCTCCCACAATATGGCGCTGGGAGAGAAGAAAACAGCTTCTATACAGCTGCCTCCAGTTCAGCCAATAAACTGTAGGACTTGCTCCTGATTGGAGGAGAGCAGCGTACTTGGCGTGTGGGTAGCAGAGTTGGGATTGGTGGAAGAGGACTATAAAGGAGGAGAGAGACGGCATGCACCAGGAACATCTAAGGGAACACCTGTGCAGCCCCCGAGAGAGCCGGCCGGCAGTGTGCCGCTCCCCTGCGGAAGTGGGGAATGTGGCCAGGGGGAACTGCCCTTCCACGGAGGTGGAAGGGTCAATAGCCAACCCGGGAAGAACCAGCAGCAAACCCGGGGAGGGCCGAGCAGACAGAAGAACAGCGCAGGGTCCTGTGTCGTTCCTCCACGAAGAGGGGGAGCGACATAATGGTGCCGTGACTCGGATATGAAGCCTAGGCAGGGCTTAGTGTCATTCCTCCACGAAGAGGGGGAGCGACATAATGGTGCCATGACTCGGATAGGAAACCTAGGACGGATAGGAAACCTAGGACGGATAGGAAACTTAGGAGGGAAGAAACGGGAAGAAGTGGAAAATATCGGAGAGAGAGACTAGCAAACAGCCTAGGGAAAAGCCGGACGAAAAAGGTGCTGGAAGAAGCTATTGAAAGCCTAGGCATAGACTCGGATACGGACTACGGGGGGAAACTGGGAGAAATCTCTAAGGTCGAAAGCGAAAGTGAAAGCTAGAACAAACAGACTCGGATGCGGACTGTGGGGAGAGGCCAGGAGAAATGAGGGAGGAGTATTGTTGGAGGAAAGCTTAGGGAAACATACCGGGTAGAGAAAAATGTTAGGGAAATTGAAGCCGCGGGGGGCAGGCCGAGGCGGAGACGAAAGCCACTTTGGGATTCTCAAGTTAGCCCGGGAATAGGGGGCGAAAAGTTGAAACCAGAAGCGGAAACGTAAGCAAGATTGGGATCCGTCTGATTAGCCCGGGGAGCAAAGGACGGGAAGCCAGATCATGGGGCGGAGACGTGAGCTGGGTTGAATTCGCCAGGTTAGCCCGGGGAACTTGGATTGAATGCTAGTGGCGGAGACGTAAGCTACGCTGTGTGACTCGCGGAAGCCGCCGCGTGCAGAGATAGCACGGGGCGTGAATAGATAGGGAACGGGGCTGGCGCGAGGCCGTGGTGCAGACGCGAAGGGCGTGGAGACCGCGGAGTGCGCGAAGCCAAGCCGCGCAAAGCCGGGAAGCCGCGCAGATGAGAGAGGCGTGGGCTGAAGCGGCTCAGAGCCGGGAAGCAGCCTCGGGGCGGGTGCCGAGAAGCAGCCTCGGGGTGGGCGCTGGGAAGCCGCGGGGATAAGAGAAACAGAAGTTTAGAAGTAAAATGAGAGAAATAGGAATGCTGGAAGATAGAAGTAAAATGAGAGAAATAGGAATGCTGGAAGATAGAAGTAAAATGGGAGAAATAGGAATGCCCGGAGATAGAGAAATAGAGAAATAGAAAGGCCTCCCCACAATACTGCAATGAGAAGGCTTGGATTCGGTCTGCCTGATTAGTGAGGCGATGAGCACCTGCGGGCGGCTAGTAGCTTATGCGCCGAAGACGGGCACATTATTAACATCAATAGTCTCCCCACAATATGGCAATGAGAAGGCTTAGATTCGGTCTGCCTGATTAGGGCGGTAAGCACCAGCAGGCAGCTCGACCAGAGTATGAGCTGCAGGTCACCGAAGATAGGCACGAATCAACACCAATAGGCCTCCCCACAGTATGGCAATGAGAAGGCTTGGATTCGGTCTGCCTGATTAGTAAGGCGGTAAGCACCAGCAGGCAGCTCGACCAGAGTATGAGCCGCAGGTCACCGAACACAGGCACGCATCAGCGCCTAAAAACCTCCTCACAACATGGCGAAGAGAGGACCCGGATTCGGTTTGCCTGATTGATAGGACTTGTAAGAACCTGTGGCAACTCTAGCAAGTAGAGCAGAGTGTGTGCCGCGGGACACCGAAGACAGGCACGTATCAACGCCAAAAAATAAAAAGAAAGGGGGATCTGTGGGGAGCAACCCGGACTAGACTGTTACTGGAATTAAGACTTATTCTATGCATCTGCTCTCCCACAATATGGCGCTGGGAGAGAAGAAAACAGCTTCTATACAGCTGCCTCCAGTTCAGCCAATAAACTGTAGGACTTGCTCCTGATTGGAGGAGAGCAGCGTACTTGGCGTGTGGGTAGCAGAGTTGGGATTGGTGGAAGAGGACTATAAAGGAGGAGAGAGACGGCATGCACCAGGAACATCTAAGGGAACACCTGTGCAGCCCCCGAGAGAGCCGGCCGGCAGTGTGCCGCTCCCCTGCGGAAGTGGGGAATGTGGCCAGGGGGAACTGCCCTTCCACGGAGGTGGAAGGGTCAATAGCCAACCCGGGAAGAACCAGCAGCAAACCCGGGGAGGGCCGAGCAGACAGAAGAACAGCGCAGGGTCCTGTGTCGTTCCTCCACGAAGAGGGGGAGCGACATAATGGTGCCGTGACTCGGATATGAAGCCTAGGCAGGGCTTAGTGTCATTCCTCCACGAAGAGGGGGAGCGACATAATGGTGCCATGACTCGGATAGGAAACCTAGGACGGATAGGAAACCTAGGACGGATAGGAAACTTAGGAGGGAAGAAACGGGAAGAAGTGGAAAATATCGGAGAGAGAGACTAGCAAACAACCTAGGGAAAAGCCGGACGAAAAAGGTGCTGGAAGAAGCTATTGAAAGCCTAGGCATAGACTCGGATACGGACTACGGGGGGAAACTGGGAGAAATCTCTAAGGTCGAAAGCGAAAGTGAAAGCTAGAACAAACAGACTCGGATGCGGACTGTGGGGAGAGGCCAGGAGAAATGAGGGAGGAGTATTGTTGGAGGAAAGCTTAGGGAAACATACCGGGTAGAGAAAAATGTTAGGGAAATTGAAGCCGCGGGGGGCAGGCCGAGGCGGAGACGAAAGCCACTTTGGGATTCTCAAGTTAGCCCGGGAATAGGGGGCGAAAAGTTGAAACCAGAAGCGGAAACGTAAGCAAGATTGGGATCCGTCTGATTAGCCCGGGGAGCAAAGGACGGGAAGCCAGATCGTGGGGCGGAGACGTGAGCTGGGTTGAATTCGCCAGGTTAGCCCGGGGAACTTGGATTGAATGCTAGTGGCGGAGACGTAAGCTACGCTGTGTGACTCGCGGAAGCCGCTGCGTGCAGAGATAGCACGGGGCGTGAATAGATAGGGAACGGGGCTGGCGCGAGGCCGTGGTGCAGACGCGAAGGGCGTGGAGACCGCGGAGTGCGCGAAGCCAAGCCGCGCAAAGCCGGGAAGCCGCGCAGATGAGAGAGGCGCGGGCTGAAGCGGCTCAGAGCCGGGAAGCAGCCTCGGGGCGGGTGCCGAGAAGCAGCCTCGGGGTGGGCGCTGGGAAGCCGCGGGGATAAGAGAAACAGAAGTTTAGAAGTAAAATGAGAGAAATAGGAATGCTGGAAGATAGAAGTAAAATGAGAGAAATAGGAATGCTGGAAGATAGAAGTAAAATGGGAGAAATAGGAATGCCCGGAGATAGAGAAATAGAGAAATAGAAAGGCCTCCCCACAATACTGCAATGAGAAGGCTTGGATTCGGTCTGCCTGATTAGTGAGGCGATGAGCACCTGCGGGCGGCTAGTAGCTTATGCGCCGAAGACGGGCACATTATTAACATCAATAGTCTCCCCACAATATGGCAATGAGAAGGCTTAGATTCGGTCTGCCTGATTAGGGCGGTAAGCACCAGCAGGCAGCTCGACCAGAGTATGAGCTGCAGGTCACCGAAGATAGGCACGAATCAACACCAATAGGCCTCCCCACAGTATGGCAATGAGAAGGCTTGGATTCGGTCTGCCTGATTAGTAAGGCGGTAAGCACCAGCAGGCAGCTCGACCAGAGTATGAGCCGCAGGTCACCGAACACAGGCACGCATCAGCGCCTAAAAACCTCCTCACAACATGGCGAAGAGAGGACCCGGATTCGGTTTGCCTGATTGATAGGACTTGTAAGAACCTGTGGCAACTCTAGCAAGTAGAGCAGAGTGTGTGCCGCGGGACACCGAAGACAGGCACGTATCAACGCCAAAAAATAAAAAGAAAGGGGGATCTGTGGGGAGCAACCCGGACTAGACTGTTACTGGAATTAAGACTTATTCTATGCATCTGCTCTCCCACAATATGGCGCTGGGAGAGAAGAAAACAGCTTCTATACAGCTGCCTCCAGTTCAGCCAATAAACTGTAGGACTTGCTCCTGATTGGAGGAGAGCAGCGTACTTGGCGTGTGGGTAGCAGAGTTGGGATTGGTGGAAGAGGACTATAAAGGAGGAGAGAGACGGCATGCACCAGGAACATCTAAGGGAACACCTGTGCAGCCCCCGAGAGAGCCGGCCGGCAGTGTGCCGCTCCCCTGCGGAAGTGGGGAATGTGGCCAGGGGGAACTGCCCTTCCACGGAGGTGGAAGGGTCAATAGCCAACCCGGGAAGAACCAGCAGCAAACCCGGGGAGGGCCGAGCAGACAGAAGAACAGCGCAGGGTCCTGTGTCGTTCCTCCACGAAGAGGGGGAGCGACATAATGGTGCCGTGACTCGGATATGAAGCCTAGGCAGGGCTTAGTGTCATTCCTCCACGAAGAGGGGGAGCGACATAATGGTGCCATGACTCGGATAGGAAACCTAGGACGGATAGGAAACCTAGGACGGATAGGAAACTTAGGAGGGAAGAAACGGGAAGAAGTGGAAAATATCGGAGAGAGAGACTAGCAAACAGCCTAGGGAAAAGCCGGACGAAAAAGGTGCTGGAAGAAGCTATTGAAAGCCTAGGCATAGACTCGGATACGGACTACGGGGGGAAACTGGGAGAAATCTCTAAGGTCGAAAGCGAAAGTGAAAGCTAGAACAAACAGACTCGGATGCGGACTGTGGGGAGAGGCCAGGAGAAATGAGGGAGGAGTATTGTTGGAGGAAAGCTTAGGGAAACATACCGGGTAGAGAAAAATGTTAGGGAAATTGAAGCCGCGGGGGGCAGGCCGAGGCGGAGACGAAAGCCACTTTGGGATTCTCAAGTTAGCCCGGGAATAGGGGGCGAAAAGTTGAAACCAGAAGCGGAAACGTAAGCAAGATTGGGATCCGTCTGATTAGCCCGGGGAGCAAAGGACGGGAAGCCAGATCGTGGGGCGGAGACGTGAGCTGGGTTGAATTCGCCAGGTTAGCCCGGGGAACTTGGATTGAATGCTAGTGGCGGAGACGTAAGCTACGCTGTGTGACTCGCGGAAGCCGCTGCGTGCAGAGATAGCACGGGGCGTGAATAGATAGGGAACGGGGCTGGCGCGAGGCCGTGGTGCAGACGCGAAGGGCGTGGAGACCGCGGAGTGCGCGAAGCCAAGCCGCGCAAAGCCGGGAAGCCGCGCAGATGAGAGAGGCGCGGGCTGAAGCGGCTCAGAGCCGGGAAGCAGCCTCGGGGCGGGTGCCGAGAAGCAGCCTCGGGGTGGGCGCTGGGAAGCCGCGGGGATAAGAGAAACAGAAGTTTAGAAGTAAAATGAGAGAAATAGGAATGCTGGAAGATAGAAGTAAAATGAGAGAAATAGGAATGCTGGAAGATAGAAGTAAAATGGGAGAAATAGGAATGCCCGGAGATAGAGAAATAGAGAAATAGAAAGGCCTCCCCACAATACTGCAATGAGAAGGCTTGGATTCGGTCTGCCTGATTAGTGAGGCGATGAGCACCTGCGGGCGGCTAGTAGCTTATGCGCCGAAGACGGGCACATTATTAACATCAATAGTCTCCCCACAATATGGCAATGAGAAGGCTTAGATTCGGTCTGCCTGATTAGGGCGGTAAGCACCAGCAGGCAGCTCGACCAGAGTATGAGCTGCAGGTCACCGAAGATAGGCACGAATCAACACCAATAGGCCTCCCCACAGTATGGCAATGAGAAGGCTTGGATTCGGTCTGCCTGATTAGTAAGGCGGTAAGCACCAGCAGGCAGCTCGACCAGAGTATGAGCCGCAGGTCACCGAACACAGGCACGCATCAGCGCCTAAAAACCTCCTCACAACATGGCGAAGAGAGGACCCGGATTCGGTTTGCCTGATTGATAGGACTTGTAAGAACCTGTGGCAACTCTAGCAAGTAGAGCAGAGTGTGTGCCGCGGGACACCGAAGACAGGCACGTATCAACGCCAAAAAATAAAAAGAAAGGGGGATCTGTGGGGAGCAACCCGGACTAGACTGTTACTGGAATTAAGACTTATTCTATGCATCTGCTCTCCCACAATATGGCGCTGGGAGAGAAGAAAACAGCTTCTATACAGCTGCCTCCAGTTCAGCCAATAAACTGTAGGACTTGCTCCTGATTGGAGGAGAGCAGCGTACTTGGCGTGTGGGTAGCAGAGTTGGGATTGGTGGAAGAGGACTATAAAGGAGGAGAGAGACGGCATGCACCAGGAACATCTAAGGGAACACCTGTGCAGCCCCCGAGAGAGCCGGCCGGCAGTGTGCCGCTCCCCTGCGGAAGTGGGGAATGTGGCCAGGGGGAACTGCCCTTCCACGGAGGTGGAAGGGTCAATAGCCAACCCGGGAAGAACCAGCAGCAAACCCGGGGAGGGCCGAGCAGACAGAAGAACAGCGCAGGGTCCTGTGTCGTTCCTCCACGAAGAGGGGGAGCGACATAATGGTGCCGTGACTCGGATATGAAGCCTAGGCAGGGCTTAGTGTCATTCCTCCACGAAGAGGGGGAGCGACATAATGGTGCCATGACTCGGATAGGAAACCTAGGACGGATAGGAAACCTAGGACGGATAGGAAACTTAGGAGGGAAGAAACGGGAAGAAGTGGAAAATATCGGAGAGAGAGACTAGCAAACAACCTAGGGAAAAGCCGGACGAAAAAGGTGCTGGAAGAAGCTATTGAAAGCCTAGGCATAGACTCGGATACGGACTACGGGGGGAAACTGGGAGAAATCTCTAAGGTCGAAAGCGAAAGTGAAAGCTAGAACAAACAGACTCGGATGCGGACTGTGGGGAGAGGCCAGGAGAAATGAGGGAGGAGTATTGTTGGAGGAAAGCTTAGGGAAACATACCGGGTAGAGAAAAATGTTAGGGAAATTGAAGCCGCGGGGGGCAGGCCGAGGCGGAGACGAAAGCCACTTTGGGATTCTCAAGTTAGCCCGGGAATAGGGGGCGAAAAGTTGAAACCAGAAGCGGAAACGTAAGCAAGATTGGGATCCGTCTGATTAGCCCGGGGAGCAAAGGACGGGAAGCCAGATCGTGGGGCGGAGACGTGAGCTGGGTTGAATTCGCCAGGTTAGCCCGGGGAACTTGGATTGAATGCTAGTGGCGGAGACGTAAGCTACGCTGTGTGACTCGCGGAAGCCGCTGCGTGCAGAGATAGCACGGGGCGTGAATAGATAGGGAACGGGGCTGGCGCGAGGCCGTGGTGCAGACGCGAAGGGCGTGGAGACCGCGGAGTGCGCGAAGCCAAGCCGCGCAAAGCCGGGAAGCCGCGCAGATGAGAGAGGCGCGGGCTGAAGCGGCTCAGAGCCGGGAAGCAGCCTCGGGGCGGGTGCCGAGAAGCAGCCTCGGGGTGGGCGCTGGGAAGCCGCGGGGATAAGAGAAACAGAAGTTTAGAAGTAAAATGAGAGAAATAGGAATGCTGGAAGATAGAAGTAAAATGAGAGAAATAGGAATGCTGGAAGATAGAAGTAAAATGGGAGAAATAGGAATGCCCGGAGATAGAGAAATAGAGAAATAGAAAGGCCTCCCCACAATACTGCAATGAGAAGGCTTGGATTCGGTCTGCCTGATTAGTGAGGCGATGAGCACCTGCGGGCGGCTAGTAGCTTATGCGCCGAAGACGGGCACATTATTAACATCAATAGTCTCCCCACAATATGGCAATGAGAAGGCTTAGATTCGGTCTGCCTGATTAGGGCGGTAAGCACCAGCAGGCAGCTCGACCAGAGTATGAGCTGCAGGTCACCGAAGATAGGCACGAATCAACACCAATAGGCCTCCCCACAGTATGGCAATGAGAAGGCTTGGATTCGGTCTGCCTGATTAGTAAGGCGGTAAGCACCAGCAGGCAGCTCGACCAGAGTATGAGCCGCAGGTCACCGAACACAGGCACGCATCAGCGCCTAAAAACCTCCTCACAACATGGCGAAGAGAGGACCCGGATTCGGTTTGCCTGATTGATAGGACTTGTAAGAACCTGTGGCAACTCTAGCAAGTAGAGCAGAGTGTGTGCCGCGGGACACCGAAGACAGGCACGTATCAACGCCAAAAAATAAAAAGAAAGGGGGATCTGTGGGGAGCAACCCGGACTAGACTGTTACTGGAATTAAGACTTATTCTATGCATCTGCTCTCCCACAATATGGCGCTGGGAGAGAAGAAAACAGCTTCTATACAGCTGCCTCCAGTTCAGCCAATAAACTGTAGGACTTGCTCCTGATTGGAGGAGAGCAGCGTACTTGGCGTGTGGGTAGCAGAGTTGGGATTGGTGGAAGAGGACTATAAAGGAGGAGAGAGACGGCATGCACCAGGAACATCTAAGGGAACACCTGTGCAGCCCCCGAGAGAGCCGGCCGGCAGTGTGCCGCTCCCCTGCGGAAGTGGGGAATGTGGCCAGGGGGAACTGCCCTTCCACGGAGGTGGAAGGGTCAATAGCCAACCCGGGAAGAACCAGCAGCAAACCCGGGGAGGGCCGAGCAGACAGAAGAACAGCGCAGGGTCCTGTGTCGTTCCTCCACGAAGAGGGGGAGCGACATAATGGTGCCGTGACTCGGATATGAAGCCTAGGCAGGGCTTAGTGTCATTCCTCCACGAAGAGGGGGAGCGACATAATGGTGCCATGACTCGGATAGGAAACCTAGGACGGATAGGAAACCTAGGACGGATAGGAAACTTAGGAGGGAAGAAACGGGAAGAAGTGGAAAATATCGGAGAGAGAGACTAGCAAACAGCCTAGGGAAAAGCCGGACGAAAAAGGTGCTGGAAGAAGCTATTGAAAGCCTAGGCATAGACTCGGATACGGACTACGGGGGGAAACTGGGAGAAATCTCTAAGGTCGAAAGCGAAAGTGAAAGCTAGAACAAACAGACTCGGATGCGGACTGTGGGGAGAGGCCAGGAGAAATGAGGGAGGAGTATTGTTGGAGGAAAGCTTAGGGAAACATACCGGGTAGAGAAAAATGTTAGGGAAATTGAAGCCGCGGGGGGCAGGCCGAGGCGGAGACGAAAGCCACTTTGGGATTCTCAAGTTAGCCCGGGAATAGGGGGCGAAAAGTTGAAACCAGAAGCGGAAACGTAAGCAAGATTGGGATCCGTCTGATTAGCCCGGGGAGCAAAGGACGGGAAGCCAGATCGTGGGGCGGAGACGTGAGCTGGGTTGAATTCGCCAGGTTAGCCCGGGGAACTTGGATTGAATGCTAGTGGCGGAGACGTAAGCTACGCTGTGTGACTCGCGGAAGCCGCTGCGTGCAGAGATAGCACGGGGCGTGAATAGATAGGGAACGGGGCTGGCGCGAGGCCGTGGTGCAGACGCGAAGGGCGTGGAGACCGCGGAGTGCGCGAAGCCAAGCCGCGCAAAGCCGGGAAGCCGCGCAGATGAGAGAGGCGCGGGCTGAAGCGGCTCAGAGCCGGGAAGCAGCCTCGGGGCGGGTGCCGAGAAGCAGCCTCGGGGTGGGCGCTGGGAAGCCGCGGGGATAAGAGAAACAGAAGTTTAGAAGTAAAATGAGAGAAATAGGAATGCTGGAAGATAGAAGTAAAATGAGAGAAATAGGAATGCTGGAAGATAGAAGTAAAATGGGAGAAATAGGAATGCCCGGAGATAGAGAAATAGAGAAATAGAAAGGCCTCCCCACAATACTGCAATGAGAAGGCTTGGATTCGGTCTGCCTGATTAGTGAGGCGATGAGCACCTGCGGGCGGCTAGTAGCTTATGCGCCGAAGACGGGCACATTATTAACATCAATAGTCTCCCCACAATATGGCAATGAGAAGGCTTAGATTCGGTCTGCCTGATTAGGGCGGTAAGCACCAGCAGGCAGCTCGACCAGAGTATGAGCTGCAGGTCACCGAAGATAGGCACGAATCAACACCAATAGGCCTCCCCACAGTATGGCAATGAGAAGGCTTGGATTCGGTCTGCCTGATTAGTAAGGCGGTAAGCACCAGCAGGCAGCTCGACCAGAGTATGAGCCGCAGGTCACCGAACACAGGCACGCATCAGCGCCTAAAAACCTCCTCACAACATGGCGAAGAGAGGACCCGGATTCGGTTTGCCTGATTGATAGGACTTGTAAGAACCTGTGGCAACTCTAGCAAGTAGAGCAGAGTGTGTGCCGCGGGACACCGAAGACAGGCACGTATCAACGCCAAAAAATAAAAAGAAAGGGGGATCTGTGGGGAGCAACCCGGACTAGACTGTTACTGGAATTAAGACTTATTCTATGCATCTGCTCTCCCACAATATGGCGCTGGGAGAGAAGAAAACAGCTTCTATACAGCTGCCTCCAGTTCAGCCAATAAACTGTAGGACTTGCTCCTGATTGGAGGAGAGCAGCGTACTTGGCGTGTGGGTAGCAGAGTTGGGATTGGTGGAAGAGGACTATAAAGGAGGAGAGAGACGGCATGCACCAGGAACATCTAAGGGAACACCTGTGCAGCCCCCGAGAGAGCCGGCCGGCAGTGTGCCGCTCCCCTGTGGAAGTGGGGAATGTGGCCAGGGGGAACTGCCCTTCCACGGAGGTGGAAGGGTCAATAGCCAACCCGGGAAGAACCAGCAGCAAACCCGGGGAGGGCCGAGCAGACAGAAGAACAGCGCAGGGTCCTGTGTCGTTCCTCCACGAAGAGGGGGAGCGACATAATGGTGCCGTGACTCGGATATGAAGCCTAGGCAGGGCTTAGTGTCATTCCTCCACGAAGAGGGGGAGCGACATAATGGTGCCATGACTCGGATAGGAAACCTAGGACGGATAGGAAACCTAGGACGGATAGGAAACTTAGGAGGGAAGAAACGGGAAGAAGTGGAAAATATCGGAGAGAGAGACTAGCAAACAGCCTAGGGAAAAGCCGGACGAAAAAGGTGCTGGAAGAAGCTATTGAAAGCCTAGGCATAGACTCGGATACGGACTACGGGGGGAAACTGGGAGAAATCTCTAAGGTCGAAAGCGAAAGTGAAAGCTAGAACAAACAGACTCGGATGCGGACTGTGGGGAGAGGCCAGGAGAAATGAGGGAGGAGTATTGTTGGAGGAAAGCTTAGGGAAACATACCGGGTAGAGAAAAATGTTAGGGAAATTGAAGCCGCGGGGGGCAGGCCGAGGCGGAGACGAAAGCCACTTTGGGATTCTCAAGTTAGCCCGGGAATAGGGGGCGAAAAGTTGAAACCAGAAGCGGAAACGTAAGCAAGATTGGGATCCGTCTGATTAGCCCGGGGAGCAAAGGACGGGAAGCCAGATCGTGGGGCGGAGACGTGAGCTGGGTTGAATTCGCCAGGTTAGCCCGGGGAACTTGGATTGAATGCTAGTGGCGGAGACGTAAGCTACGCTGTGTGACTCGCGGAAGCCGCCGCGTGCAGAGATAGCACGGGGCGTGAATAGATAGGGAACGGGGCTGGCGCGAGGCCGTGGTGCAGACGCGAAGGGCGTGGAGACCGCGGAGTGCGCGAAGCCAAGCCGCGCAAAGCCGGGAAGCCGCGCAGATGAGAGAGGCGCGGGCTGAAGCGGCTCAGAGCCGGGAAGCAGCCTCGGGGCGGGTGCCGAGAAGCAGCCTCGGGGTGGGCGCTGGGAAGCCGCGGGGATAAGAGAAACAGAAGTTTAGAAGTAAAATGAGAGAAATAGGAATGCTGGAAGATAGAAGTAAAATGAGAGAAATAGGAATGCTGGAAGATAGAAGTAAAATGGGAGAAATAGGAATGCCCGGAGATAGAGAAATAGAGAAATAGAAAGGCCTCCCCACAATACTGCAATGAGAAGGCTTGGATTCGGTCTGCCTGATTAGTGAGGCGATGAGCACCTGCGGGCGGCTAGTAGCTTATGCGCCGAAGACGGGCACATTATTAACATCAATAGTCTCCCCACAATATGGCAATGAGAAGGCTTAGATTCGGTCTGCCTGATTAGGGCGGTAAGCACCAGCAGGCAGCTCGACCAGAGTATGAGCTGCAGGTCACCGAAGATAGGCACGAATCAACACCAATAGGCCTCCCCACAGTATGGCAATGAGAAGGCTTGGATTCGGTCTGCCTGATTAGTAAGGCGGTAAGCACCAGCAGGCAGCTCGACCAGAGTATGAGCCGCAGGTCACCGAACACAGGCACGCATCAGCGCCTAAAAACCTCCTCACAACATGGCGAAGAGAGGACCCGGATTCGGTTTGCCTGATTGATAGGACTTGTAAGAACCTGTGGCAACTCTAGCAAGTAGAGCAGAGTGTGTGCCGCGGGACACCGAAGACAGGCACGTATCAACGCCAAAAAATAAAAAGAAAGGGGGATCTGTGGGGAGCAACCCGGACTAGACTGTTACTGGAATTAAGACTTATTCTATGCATCTGCTCTCCCACAATATGGCGCTGGGAGAGAAGAAAACAGCTTCTATACAGCTGCCTCCAGTTCAGCCAATAAACTGTAGGACTTGCTCCTGATTGGAGGAGAGCAGCGTACTTGGCGTGTGGGTAGCAGAGTTGGGATTGGTGGAAGAGGACTATAAAGGAGGAGAGAGACGGCATGCACCAGGAACATCTAAGGGAACACCTGTGCAGCCCCCGAGAGAGCCGGCCGGCAGTGTGCCGCTCCCCTGCGGAAGTGGGGAATGTGGCCAGGGGGAACTGCCCTTCCACGGAGGTGGAAGGGTCAATAGCCAACCCGGGAAGAACCAGCAGCAAACCCGGGGAGGGCCGAGCAGACAGAAGAACAGCGCAGGGTCCTGTGTCGTTCCTCCACGAAGAGGGGGAGCGACATAATGGTGCCGTGACTCGGATATGAAGCCTAGGCAGGGCTTAGTGTCATTCCTCCACGAAGAGGGGGAGCGACATAATGGTGCCATGACTCGGATAGGAAACCTAGGACGGATAGGAAACCTAGGACGGATAGGAAACTTAGGAGGGAAGAAACGGGAAGAAGTGGAAAATATCGGAGAGAGAGACTAGCAAACAGCCTAGGGAAAAGCCGGACGAAAAAGGTGCTGGAAGAAGCTATTGAAAGCCTAGGCATAGACTCGGATACGGACTACGGGGGGAAACTGGGAGAAATCTCTAAGGTCGAAAGCGAAAGTGAAAGCTAGAACAAACAGACTCGGATGCGGACTGTGGGGAGAGGCCAGGAGAAATGAGGGAGGAGTATTGTTGGAGGAAAGCTTAGGGAAACATACCGGGTAGAGAAAAATGTTAGGGAAATTGAAGCCGCGGGGGGCAGGCCGAGGCGGAGACGAAAGCCACTTTGGGATTCTCAAGTTAGCCCGGGAATAGGGGGCGAAAAGTTGAAACCAGAAGCGGAAACGTAAGCAAGATTGGGATCCGTCTGATTAGCCCGGGGAGCAAAGGACGGGAAGCCAGATCGTGGGGCGGAGACGTGAGCTGGGTTGAATTCGCCAGGTTAGCCCGGGGAACTTGGATTGAATGCTAGTGGCGGAGACGTAAGCTACGCTGTGTGACTCGCGGAAGCCGCCGCGTGCAGAGATAGCACGGGGCGTGAATAGATAGGGAACGGGGCTGGCGCGAGGCCGTGGTGCAGACGCGAAGGGCGTGGAGACCGCGGAGTGCGCGAAGCCAAGCCGCGCAAAGCCGGGAAGCCGCGCAGATGAGAGAGGCGCGGGCTGAAGCGGCTCAGAGCCGGGAAGCAGCCTCGGGGCGGGTGCCGAGAAGCAGCCTCGGGGTGGGCGCTGGGAAGCCGCGGGGATAAGAGAAACAGAAGTTTAGAAGTAAAATGAGAGAAATAGGAATGCTGGAAGATAGAAGTAAAATGAGAGAAATAGGAATGCTGGAAGATAGAAGTAAAATGGGAGAAATAGGAATGCCCGGAGATAGAGAAATAGAGAAATAGAAAGGCCTCCCCACAATACTGCAATGAGAAGGCTTGGATTCGGTCTGCCTGATTAGTGAGGCGATGAGCACCTGCGGGCGGCTAGTAGCTTATGCGCCGAAGACGGGCACATTATTAACATCAATAGTCTCCCCACAATATGGCAATGAGAAGGCTTAGATTCGGTCTGCCTGATTAGGGCGGTAAGCACCAGCAGGCAGCTCGACCAGAGTATGAGCTGCAGGTCACCGAAGATAGGCACGAATCAACACCAATAGGCCTCCCCACAGTATGGCAATGAGAAGGCTTGGATTCGGTCTGCCTGATTAGTAAGGCGGTAAGCACCAGCAGGCAGCTCGACCAGAGTATGAGCCGCAGGTCACCGAACACAGGCACGCATCAGCGCCTAAAAACCTCCTCACAACATGGCGAAGAGAGGACCCGGATTCGGTTTGCCTGATTGATAGGACTTGTAAGAACCTGTGGCAACTCTAGCAAGTAGAGCAGAGTGTGTGCCGCGGGACACCGAAGACAGGCACGTATCAACGCCAAAAAATAAAAAGAAAGGGGGATCTGTGGGGAGCAACCCGGACTAGACTGTTACTGGAATTAAGACTTATTCTATGCATCTGCTCTCCCACAATATGGCGCTGGGAGAGAAGAAAACAGCTTCTATACAGCTGCCTCCAGTTCAGCCAATAAACTGTAGGACTTGCTCCTGATTGGAGGAGAGCAGCGTACTTGGCGTGTGGGTAGCAGAGTTGGGATTGGTGGAAGAGGACTATAAAGGAGGAGAGAGACGGCATGCACCAGGAACATCTAAGGGAACACCTGTGCAGCCCCCGAGAGAGCCGGCCGGCAGTGTGCCGCTCCCCTGCGGAAGTGGGGAATGTGGCCAGGGGGAACTGCCCTTCCACGGAGGTGGAAGGGTCAATAGCCAACCCGGGAAGAACCAGCAGCAAACCCGGGGAGGGCCGAGCAGACAGAAGAACAGCGCAGGGTCCTGTGTCGTTCCTCCACGAAGAGGGGGAGCGACATAATGGTGCCGTGACTCGGATATGAAGCCTAGGCAGGGCTTAGTGTCATTCCTCCACGAAGAGGGGGAGCGACATAATGGTGCCATGACTCGGATAGGAAACCTAGGACGGATAGGAAACCTAGGACGGATAGGAAACTTAGGAGGGAAGAAACGGGAAGAAGTGGAAAATATCGGAGAGAGAGACTAGCAAACAGCCTAGGGAAAAGCCGGACGAAAAAGGTGCTGGAAGAAGCTATTGAAAGCCTAGGCATAGACTCGGATACGGACTACGGGGGGAAACTGGGAGAAATCTCTAAGGTCGAAAGCGAAAGTGAAAGCTAGAACAAACAGACTCGGATGCGGACTGTGGGGAGAGGCCAGGAGAAATGAGGGAGGAGTATTGTTGGAGGAAAGCTTAGGGAAACATACCGGGTAGAGAAAAATGTTAGGGAAATTGAAGCCGCGGGGGGCAGGCCGAGGCGGAGACGAAAGCCACTTTGGGATTCTCAAGTTAGCCCGGGAATAGGGGGCGAAAAGTTGAAACCAGAAGCGGAAACGTAAGCAAGATTGGGATCCGTCTGATTAGCCCGGGGAGCAAAGGACGGGAAGCCAGATCGTGGGGCGGAGACGTGAGCTGGGTTGAATTCGCCAGGTTAGCCCGGGGAACTTGGATTGAATGCTAGTGGCGGAGACGTAAGCTACGCTGTGTGACTCGCGGAAGCCGCTGCGTGCAGAGATAGCACGGGGCGTGAATAGATAGGGAACGGGGCTGGCGCGAGGCCGTGGTGCAGACGCGAAGGGCGTGGAGACCGCGGAGTGCGCGAAGCCAAGCCGCGCAAAGCCGGGAAGCCGCGCAGATGAGAGAGGCGCGGGCTGAAGCGGCTCAGAGCCGGGAAGCAGCCTCGGGGCGGGTGCCGAGAAGCAGCCTCGGGGTGGGCGCTGGGAAGCCGCGGGGATAAGAGAAACAGAAGTTTAGAAGTAAAATGAGAGAAATAGGAATGCTGGAAGATAGAAGTAAAATGAGAGAAATAGGAATGCTGGAAGATAGAAGTAAAATGGGAGAAATAGGAATGCCCGGAGATAGAGAAATAGAGAAATAGAAAGGCCTCCCCACAATACTGCAATGAGAAGGCTTGGATTCGGTCTGCCTGATTAGTGAGGCGATGAGCACCTGCGGGCGGCTAGTAGCTTATGCGCCGAAGACGGGCACATTATTAACATCAATAGTCTCCCCACAATATGGCAATGAGAAGGCTTAGATTCGGTCTGCCTGATTAGGGCGGTAAGCACCAGCAGGCAGCTCGACCAGAGTATGAGCTGCAGGTCACCGAAGATAGGCACGAATCAACACCAATAGGCCTCCCCACAGTATGGCAATGAGAAGGCTTGGATTCGGTCTGCCTGATTAGTAAGGCGGTAAGCACCAGCAGGCAGCTCGACCAGAGTATGAGCCGCAGGTCACCGAACACAGGCACGCATCAGCGCCTAAAAACCTCCTCACAACATGGCGAAGAGAGGACCCGGATTCGGTTTGCCTGATTGATAGGACTTGTAAGAACCTGTGGCAACTCTAGCAAGTAGAGCAGAGTGTGTGCCGCGGGACACCGAAGACAGGCACGTATCAACGCCAAAAAATAAAAAGAAAGGGGGATCTGTGGGGAGCAACCCGGACTAGACTGTTACTGGAATTAAGACTTATTCTATGCATCTGCTCTCCCACAATATGGCGCTGGGAGAGAAGAAAACAGCTTCTATACAGCTGCCTCCAGTTCAGCCAATAAACTGTAGGACTTGCTCCTGATTGGAGGAGAGCAGCGTACTTGGCGTGTGGGTAGCAGAGTTGGGATTGGTGGAAGAGGACTATAAAGGAGGAGAGAGACGGCATGCACCAGGAACATCTAAGGGAACACCTGTGCAGCCCCCGAGAGAGCCGGCCGGCAGTGTGCCGCTCCCCTGCGGAAGTGGGGAATGTGGCCAGGGGGAACTGCCCTTCCACGGAGGTGGAAGGGTCAATAGCCAACCCGGGAAGAACCAGCAGCAAACCCGGGGAGGGCCGAGCAGACAGAAGAACAGCGCAGGGTCCTGTGTCGTTCCTCCACGAAGAGGGGGAGCGACATAATGGTGCCGTGACTCGGATATGAAGCCTAGGCAGGGCTTAGTGTCATTCCTCCACGAAGAGGGGGAGCGACATAATGGTGCCATGACTCGGATAGGAAACCTAGGACGGATAGGAAACCTAGGACGGATAGGAAACTTAGGAGGGAAGAAACGGGAAGAAGTGGAAAATATCGGAGAGAGAGACTAGCAAACAGCCTAGGGAAAAGCCGGACGAAAAAGGTGCTGGAAGAAGCTATTGAAAGCCTAGGCATAGACTCGGATACGGACTACGGGGGGAAACTGGGAGAAATCTCTAAGGTCGAAAGCGAAAGTGAAAGCTAGAACAAACAGACTCGGATGCGGACTGTGGGGAGAGGCCAGGAGAAATGAGGGAGGAGTATTGTTGGAGGAAAGCTTAGGGAAACATACCGGGTAGAGAAAAATGTTAGGGAAATTGAAGCCGCGGGGGGCAGGCCGAGGCGGAGACGAAAGCCACTTTGGGATTCTCAAGTTAGCCCGGGAATAGGGGGCGAAAAGTTGAAACCAGAAGCGGAAACGTAAGCAAGATTGGGATCCGTCTGATTAGCCCGGGGAGCAAAGGACGGGAAGCCAGATCGTGGGGCGGAGACGTGAGCTGGGTTGAATTCGCCAGGTTAGCCCGGGGAACTTGGATTGAATGCTAGTGGCGGAGACGTAAGCTACGCTGTGTGACTCGCGGAAGCCGCCGCGTGCAGAGATAGCACGGGGCGTGAATAGATAGGGAACGGGGCTGGCGCGAGGCCGTGGTGCAGACGCGAAGGGCGTGGAGACCGCGGAGTGCGCGAAGCCAAGCCGCGCAAAGCCGGGAAGCCGCGCAGATGAGAGAGGCGCGGGCTGAAGCGGCTCAGAGCCGGGAAGCAGCCTCGGGGCGGGTGCCGAGAAGCAGCCTCGGGGTGGGCGCTGGGAAGCCGCGGGGATAAGAGAAACAGAAGTTTAGAAGTAAAATGAGAGAAATAGGAATGCTGGAAGATAGAAGTAAAATGAGAGAAATAGGAATGCTGGAAGATAGAAGTAAAATGGGAGAAATAGGAATGCCCGGAGATAGAGAAATAGAGAAATAGAAAGGCCTCCCCACAATACTGCAATGAGAAGGCTTGGATTCGGTCTGCCTGATTAGTGAGGCGATGAGCACCTGCGGGCGGCTAGTAGCTTATGCGCCGAAGACGGGCACATTATTAACATCAATAGTCTCCCCACAATATGGCAATGAGAAGGCTTAGATTCGGTCTGCCTGATTAGGGCGGTAAGCACCAGCAGGCAGCTCGACCAGAGTATGAGCTGCAGGTCACCGAAGATAGGCACGAATCAACACCAATAGGCCTCCCCACAGTATGGCAATGAGAAGGCTTGGATTCGGTCTGCCTGATTAGTAAGGCGGTAAGCACCAGCAGGCAGCTCGACCAGAGTATGAGCCGCAGGTCACCGAACACAGGCACGCATCAGCGCCTAAAAACCTCCTCACAACATGGCGAAGAGAGGACCCGGATTCGGTTTGCCTGATTGATAGGACTTGTAAGAACCTGTGGCAACTCTAGCAAGTAGAGCAGAGTGTGTGCCGCGGGACACCGAAGACAGGCACGTATCAACGCCAAAAAATAAAAAGAAAGGGGGATCTGTGGGGAGCAACCCGGACTAGACTGTTACTGGAATTAAGACTTATTCTATGCATCTGCTCTCCCACAATATGGCGCTGGGAGAGAAGAAAACAGCTTCTATACAGCTGCCTCCAGTTCAGCCAATAAACTGTAGGACTTGCTCCTGATTGGAGGAGAGCAGCGTACTTGGCGTGTGGGTAGCAGAGTTGGGATTGGTGGAAGAGGACTATAAAGGAGGAGAGAGACGGCATGCACCAGGAACATCTAAGGGAACACCTGTGCAGCCCCCGAGAGAGCCGGCCGGCAGTGTGCCGCTCCCCTGTGGAAGTGGGGAATGTGGCCAGGGGGAACTGCCCTTCCACGGAGGTGGAAGGGTCAATAGCCAACCCGGGAAGAACCAGCAGCAAACCCGGGGAGGGCCGAGCAGACAGAAGAACAGCGCAGGGTCCTGTGTCGTTCCTCCACGAAGAGGGGGAGCGACATAATGGTGCCGTGACTCGGATATGAAGCCTAGGCAGGGCTTAGTGTCATTCCTCCACGAAGAGGGGGAGCGACATAATGGTGCCATGACTCGGATAGGAAACCTAGGACGGATAGGAAACCTAGGACGGATAGGAAACTTAGGAGGGAAGAAACGGGAAGAAGTGGAAAATATCGGAGAGAGAGACTAGCAAACAGCCTAGGGAAAAGCCGGACGAAAAAGGTGCTGGAAGAAGCTATTGAAAGCCTAGGCATAGACTCGGATACGGACTACGGGGGGAAACTGGGAGAAATCTCTAAGGTCGAAAGCGAAAGTGAAAGCTAGAACAAACAGACTCGGATGCGGACTGTGGGGAGAGGCCAGGAGAAATGAGGGAGGAGTATTGTTGGAGGAAAGCTTAGGGAAACATACCGGGTAGAGAAAAATGTTAGGGAAATTGAAGCCGCGGGGGGCAGGCCGAGGCGGAGACGAAAGCCACTTTGGGATTCTCAAGTTAGCCCGGGAATAGGGGGCGAAAAGTTGAAACCAGAAGCGGAAACGTAAGCAAGATTGGGATCCGTCTGATTAGCCCGGGGAGCAAAGGACGGGAAGCCAGATCGTGGGGCGGAGACGTGAGCTGGGTTGAATTCGCCAGGTTAGCCCGGGGAACTTGGATTGAATGCTAGTGGCGGAGACGTAAGCTACGCTGTGTGACTCGCGGAAGCCGCTGCGTGCAGAGATAGCACGGGGCGTGAATAGATAGGGAACAGGGCTGGCGCGAGGCCGTGGTGCAGACGCGAAGGGCGTGGAGACCGCGGAGTGCGCGAAGCCAAGCCGCGCAAAGCCGGGAAGCCGCGCAGATGAGAGAGGCGCGGGCTGAAGCGGCTCAGAGCCGGGAAGCAGCCTCGGGGCGGGTGCCGAGAAGCAGCCTCGGGGTGGGCGCTGGGAAGCCGCGGGGATAAGAGAAACAGAAGTTTAGAAGTAAAATGAGAGAAATAGGAATGCTGGAAGATAGAAGTAAAATGAGAGAAATAGGAATGCTGGAAGATAGAAGTAAAATGGGAGAAATAGGAATGCCCGGAGATAGAGAAATAGAGAAATAGAAAGGCCTCCCCACAATACTGCAATGAGAAGGCTTGGATTCGGTCTGCCTGATTAGTGAGGCGATGAGCACCTGCGGGCGGCTAGTAGCTTATGCGCCGAAGACGGGCACATTATTAACATCAATAGTCTCCCCACAATATGGCAATGAGAAGGCTTAGATTCGGTCTGCCTGATTAGGGCGGTAAGCACCAGCAGGCAGCTCGACCAGAGTATGAGCTGCAGGTCACCGAAGATAGGCACGAATCAACACCAATAGGCCTCCCCACAGTATGGCAATGAGAAGGCTTGGATTCGGTCTGCCTGATTAGTAAGGCGGTAAGCACCAGCAGGCAGCTCGACCAGAGTATGAGCCGCAGGTCACCGAACACAGGCACGCATCAGCGCCTAAAAACCTCCTCACAACATGGCGAAGAGAGGACCCGGATTCGGTTTGCCTGATTGATAGGACTTGTAAGAACCTGTGGCAACTCTAGCAAGTAGAGCAGAGTGTGTGCCGCGGGACACCGAAGACAGGCACGTATCAACGCCAAAAAATAAAAAGAAAGGGGGATCTGTGGGGAGCAACCCGGACTAGACTGTTACTGGAATTAAGACTTATTCTATGCATCTGCTCTCCCACAATATGGCGCTGGGAGAGAAGAAAACAGCTTCTATACAGCTGCCTCCAGTTCAGCCAATAAACTGTAGGACTTGCTCCTGATTGGAGGAGAGCAGCGTACTTGGCGTGTGGGTAGCAGAGTTGGGATTGGTGGAAGAGGACTATAAAGGAGGAGAGAGACGGCATGCACCAGGAACATCTAAGGGAACACCTGTGCAGCCCCCGAGAGAGCCGGCCGGCAGTGTGCCGCTCCCCTGCGGAAGTGGGGAATGTGGCCAGGGGGAACTGCCCTTCCACGGAGGTGGAAGGGTCAATAGCCAACCCGGGAAGAACCAGCAGCAAACCCGGGGAGGGCCGAGCAGACAGAAGAACAGCGCAGGGTCCTGTGTCGTTCCTCCACGAAGAGGGGGAGCGACAATTCATAATGTCATAATGGTGGAGTTTGAATACCTATGATTTCCCTGTCTTTTTCTATAGAAGTCTCAGAAATGTCATGCCATCAGATGCTTGATGGGAGGAGTGTCAGACATGGTAATTTGATTATAAGAATATTACAATTGGTTATATGTCATTACAAGGACACAGTGGACAATCATGTTGATTATTTTCATTTGATATTGGTTCTAGCCAGTGGTTTCACTAAAACAGCTGCTGTCTGCTGTACAAAAAGTTGTGATGGTGGTGGGGGCTTGGGGTCAGCACTGTGGTGTAGTGGGTAAAGCCACTGCCTACAGTGCCAGCATCCCACATGGTAGCCGGTTCGAGTCGCAGCTGCTCCACTTCTCTTATAGCTCTCTGCTATGGCCTGGGAAAACAGAAGATGATGCAAGTCCTTGGGTCCCTGCACCTGTGTGGGAGACCTGAAAGAAGTTCCTGGTTCCTGGCTTCAGATGGGTGCAGCTCCAGCTATTGAAACCATCTGGGGAGTGAACCAGCAGATGGAAGACTTCTCTCTCTCTATGCCACTGCCTCTCTGTAACTCTGCCTTCAAATAAATAAGTAAATCTTAGAAACAAAAGATGTGAGGGGATTTTTTTGAGCAGGAAATTTAGAGCAAGATTATTAAGAGGAACTGGTGACCTCACCTCCTACTTGCCAGCTATCTCCTTTCCTGTATCATTTTAATCAATTTGTAGAGAATTTGAAGGAATTGACTTTTTTTAAAGATTTATTTATTTTGTTTAAAGACAGAGCCACAGAGAAAGAAGGGAAAGGGGAGAGGAAGAGAAAGAGAGAGAGAGAGCGCGCAACATCTTCCATCCACTGGTTCACTCCCCAAATGACTACAACAGCTAGAACTGGGTGGTCTGAAGCCAAGAGCTTCATCTGGATCTCCCATGGGGATTTCAGGGTTCCCAAGGGCTTGGGCATCTTCCACTGCTTTCACAGGTGCATTAGCAGGGAGGGATTGGAAGTGGAACAGCCAGGACTCAAAACGTCACCCATGGATTGTGCCCCAGGCAGTGGCTTTACCTACTAAGCCACAGCACTAGCCCATGATGATTCTATAAGATATTTCTCTAGGGGCGAGATTTCCTATCTCACATCATCATTCCAAAAGCCTTGCCTCTAGTCAATAATTTATTTTGCATTTCCTATTTATTTTCCTTTCTTTTCTTTCATTGAAAGCCATCTTTAGAATTTATAGAGCAGAATTTTCCCTTTTATTTATTTCATTTGCATTTTTTTCTTTACCAACTTTTAAGTTCCTCTCTACTATTTAACATTTAGGTCCTCTCACATAATTCAAGGACCCTAAGTATTTTAATTTCCAACTTTTTTCTAATATGATACTGTTGAACTTTCTATAAAATTTTCCTTTTAATCTTTCAAAGTACAAACTGGAATATTATTCTCATAAATGGATGCTACTTGTGCTTTGAATCAACATAGCTTACAAGTAATTACCTTTTCAGATCTTTTTCATGGGATTATGTTCTTTCAGAAATTATTTTCTGCAGTGTCAACATCTGTAAATTAAAAAAATTGCCCTTATTTTATATGAATTTTTTAATGGGCTTATCACTGGGCACAGCAATATAAGCTCAGTTACTTCTCTTGGCACATTAAAGACAATATTCTCTCCTAATGTCTGTTACTGAGAATCCAATTCAGTATATCTCTCATTTCTCTCTAGGTGATTTTGTTTGTGAAAGTGAAGATTTTTTGCTACCTCTAATATCTCTTTGTATTTTATAATTTCATTAATACTTGTCTAAATATAAACATTTTATTGTTTATCTTGATTGGAAGTCATTAAACTTTCTTTTCTTTTTAAATTTCTGTAAGTTCTTAGTAATATCTTCAGATACTTGTTCCTCTCCATTGTTTCAAGGTTCTATGTTTCTTAAATTCTCTTTCATATTTTCCATTTATTTATGATGGATTGTAGGTAATTTATTTTTTCTTTATTCTTTTGTTGCTTTGGTTGATTCTGATCGGGGGAGATTGCTGGAGAAATGATTGCTGGTGCACATGGTAAAGGATTCATAAGGCAAAGCAGATTGGAAGTTGATCTGATCGTGATTTTACCTGAAGTAACAGAAAACCTTGAAATTATCAATAGCTTAACAAAACTTTTTTCTTTTTTTAAAAATGTATTTATTTACTTGAAAGTCAGAGTTACACAGAGAGAGGAGAGGCAGAGAGAGAGGGAGTTCTTCCATTCATTGGTTCACTCCTCAATTGGCCACATCGGCCGGAGCTGCGCTGATCTGAAGCCAGGAGCCAGGAGCCTCCTCTGTGTTGCTCTTGCTGGTGCAGGGGCCCAAAGACTTGAGTCATCTTCTACTGTTTTCTCAGGCCATAGCAGAGAGCTGGATTGGAAGTGGAGAAGCTAGGTAGGACTCGAACTGGCGCCCATATGGGATGCCAGCACTACCGACGGCGGCTTTACCCGCTACACCACAGCGCTGGCCGCAAACAAAACTTAAATGTTTATTTCTTTCTCTTGTAAAAATTCAAAAGTGTGTCATCAAAGCTAGTAAGTTGTTGCAGGGACCAAGCTCCTTCCAAGTCACTGTTGTGCCTCACCTACTGTGTTCCCCTAGACTTTATGGTCCAAGATGGCACCTGTGTTCCTGGAGGCAGGATGAAGGAAAGATCAAGAGCAAGGCAGAGGGGCCGGCACCATGGCTCACTTGGTTAATCCTCCACCTGTGGCACCGCCATCCCATATGGGCGCCGGGTTCTAGTCCCGGTTGCTCCTCTTTCAGTCCAGCTCTCTGCTGGGGCCTGGGAAGGCAGTGGAGTGGAAGGAAGTGCTTGGGCCCCTGCACCCACATGGGAGACCAGGAGGAAGCACCTGGCTCCAGGCTTCAGATCGGCTCAGTGCCAGCCATAGTGGCCATTTCAGGGGTGAACCAATGGAAGGAAGACCTTTCTGTCTCTCTCTCACTAACTCTACCTGTCAAAAAAAAGAAAAAAAAAAAAAGAACAAAGCACAAAGCATCAGTATCTACTGTTTATCAAGGGAATTCTTGGAAGTTGCCAAATATACTTACTTTCGTATCCGTCTCACCAAAACTTAGTCATAAAAACACAGTATATAATTTGGAAAGGTATTATTTGTACATAATAGGAAACATGTCTTTATTTTAACGTCCACAATGGTGTTCACAGTGCCTCAGAAAGTAGGCAGTCATGAAACATTTGTTAATTAAAATGATAAATTAATTAAAACTACACAAGATAGGATATCCTGACATGTATCTTAGTGGAAAAGAAATCAGAATTCCTTAGAAAAAAATCTGAAAATCAAGCAAAACATAAAAGGTTTAAACCCAGAAGAATGATGTTCTTAGAAAACTAACCTAGCCCTGGAACTCACCTTGGTATCTTTGTGATGGTTTTCCAGAATTTTACAAAAATATTTTGGCAGCCCTTCATTGGTTTCATTAGGGCATATTTTATTCATCAAGATGACATTTCACAAGGAAATAAATGAGTATCTCTAAGCTGCTCTGTCTGTAGGCAGCTTTCCCTTGATTAAGAGTTGGTTGGGAACAGCAAGTGAGTCAAATTGTTTCCCTGAAGACAGGTGAACAGCAGGCTTCTATCTAGGAGGAAGTGGTAAGTTCTTAAGTGCATAGGAATTAACTTACAAGCACAATGCTGAGGATAATTTAGCACTCGTTGAATTTAAAGCCGTGGAAATGAAGCCTTTCCCAAGAAACTTCAGATGCTTTGTCTTTCATTAGGTTGTGCCACACTAAACACAGCCACCCGTTATGTTTCCTCACACATCCTTCAAAAGTTACCAATAATAAAATCATAAGAAATGGTTTAAATTCTCATTTTCCCTCAGACTCCTGCTGAGAACACTCAAAAACTCTTGTTTAGATTCATTTGTGCATATTTCTGGCTGCTGGTATTTCAGCACTTATATGAATTCTTCTCCTAAAGTGAAAGTTCACATATTGAATGCGCTGTTAAAATCTAAAGTAATTTAAATTAGAGCAAGGTAAAACCCAGAAGCGATCATTCGCAAAAAGCTTGGAAGCACTGAAAGATTTTCTGTCACAGAAACCCTAATTGCACATAAGCCGTGGTTTTAAATCAGAGAAGAACTGGTTGGGTTGGCCTTGGTCAAAGTAGAAATTCCAGGTAAAGGGAGCCAGTTTGTTTACCAGGTTAGCTGGGCTGTGTAAGAGGATGTTAGGCATGGGATGCCTCCTGCATGAACATCAGACAGCAAGAGAAGTGCTGTGTCTAGAACGTAATCACATGTGCTGCTCATCACAACCGGAGCTGAGTCAGTGAATTCCTGAAACTCTTTAGTGTCATAATATACTAACGGCACTGAAGTTTGAGGGAGAGCCCACACCCATTGTGAAATAGCAAGCTGAGAACTACTACATGGAAAATCCCTTGTATCGGGGCTGGTCTACAGCATAGCGGGTAATGCTGCAGCTTGTGGCGCCAGAATCCCATATGGATGCCGATTCAAGTCCCTGCTGCTCCACTTCTGATCCAGCTCCCTACTGGTGTGCCTAGGAAAGCAGTGGAAAATGGCCCAAGTGCTTGGGCCCTCAACGCCCACATGCGAGACCAGCAAGAAGCTCCTGGCTACTGGCTTCAGATTGGTCCAGTTCTGGCTGTTGCAAACATTTGAGGAATAAACCAGCAGATGGAGGATCTCTCTCTTTCTCTCTCTCTCTCTCCTTCTCTCTCTCTCTCTCTCCCTCCCTCTGAAACTCTACCCTTCAAATAAAAATAAAAATAAAAAAAATCCTTGTATCCGTAGAGGACCATACAGTGGTATCTACAAGGGTAGAACAGGTTCTTTCTAGATGAATTCATTTTAGATGGTTGTCCACAAAGGAAGAGGATGAGGTGGGCTGACTGTAACCATTGGTCATCTCAATAACGCAATGGTTTTCATTTATTGAACATTTTGTAGAATGCATTCTGTGTGCCAGAAGGTGGACAAGCTATACAGATATAAATAAAGTTCAATATCTAATTTAAAGATAGTTGAAATATCTTCAGAATAATTTTATATTATTGTACAATGTGACTGTGTTAACAGGGACATACATAAGGTATTACAGCAGTGCCCAGAAGAAACACAGGGAAGACTTAACAGGGCTTTGGGTGAATTGAATGTTAGAAAATACTTCCAAGGAGTGACATATCATCTTAGTTTCAATGGAATGCAATGTGATCAATTAGACAACAAGGGGAAAAGTAACTTTCAGGTAGAAGCAATGGCAGGAGAAAAATTGTAGAGTAGTAAAGAGCAAAGGAAATAAATTATTATTAATGCACAGAACATAAAATGAGGAACTTGATGCCAGAGAGATACATCATATCATATTGTGTTTATGTGTGCCAGGGTAGAAGTTATTTAGCTTATTCAGATATGTTTATATTCGTCAACGAACTCAGAGCATAGACAACTTCAGGCACACTTTCATTATAGTTTCAAGTTTCATCAGAAACTTTTTTAAACTTTTATTTAATAAATATAAATTTCCAAAGTACAACTTTTGGATTACAGCAGCTTTTTCCTCCATAACCTCCCTCCCACCCACAACCATCCCATCTCCTGCTCCCTCTCCTATCCCATTCACATCAAAATTCATTTTCAATTATCTTTATATACAGAAGATCCATTTAGTATATACCAAGTAAAGATTTCAACAGTTAGCACCCACACAGAAACACAAAGTATAAAGTACTGTTTGAGTACTAGTTATACCGTTAATTTACATAGTACAACACATTAAGGACAGAGATCCTACATGAGAAGTAAGTGCACAGTGACTCCTGTTGTTGACTTAATAATTGACACTCTTGGTTATGGCATCAGTAATCACCCAAGGCTCTTGTCATGAGTTGCCAAGGCTATGGAAGCCTTTTGAGTTCACCGACTCTGATCTTATTTAGACAAGGTCATAGTCAAAGTGGAAGTTCTCTCCTCCCTTCAGAGAAAGGCACCTCCTTCTTTGATGGCCTGTTCTTTCCGCTGGGATCTCACTCACAGAGATCTTTCATTAAGATCATTTTATTTTTTTACCACAATGTTTTGGCTTTCTATGCCTGAAATACTCTCATGGGCTTTTTAGCCAGATCCAAATGCCATAAGGGCTGATTCTGAGGCCAGAGTGCTGTTTAGGACATCTGCCATTCTATGAGTCTGCTGTGTATCTCACTTCCCATGTTGGATCGTTTTCTCCTTTTTAATTCTATCCATTAGTATTAGCAGATACTAGTCTTGTTTATGTGATCCCTTTGACTCTTAATCCTATCATTATGATCAATTATGAACTGAAACTGATCACTTGGACTAGTGAGGTGGGATTGGTATATGCCACCTTGATGGGATTGAATTGGAATCCCCTGGCACATTTCTAACTCTACCAATTGGGGCAAGTCCAACTGAGCATGTGCCGAACTGTACATCTCCTCCTTCTCTTATTCCCACTCTTATATTTAACAGGGATCACTTTTAGGAGCTCCAAGATGGCACAATAGGAGGGAGCGCACTGATAGTCCGGGAAAAGATAGTTTAATAAAAGTGGAGATATTGTAGTTTCAGGGAAGAGTTAGGGAAAAAACTGCAGAGGAAACTCTTCCAGAACTAGTGGGACATAGTGGACCTATGTGGAGGCCACGGGCGCCCATGGCTTGGGAACCCAGCCACTGAGTCTACACACCAGTGCTGGAAAGGGAGGTGAGGTGAAACCACAGTAGCCCCAGACACTGTCGGAAAAGGGGCAGGAAGAGTCTAGAGGGAATGAGGCTTGAAAAAATCTTACACAGTTATGATCTTATGAAATGAAATGTCTGAGGCCGGCGCCGTGGCTCACTAGGCTAATCCTCCACCTAGTGGCGCCGACACACTGGGTTCTAGTCCCGTTCGGGGCGCCGGATTCTGTCCCGGTTGCCCCTCTTCAAGGCCAGCTCTCGGCTGTGGCCTGGGAGTGCAGTGGAGGATGGCCCAAGTGCTTGGGCCCTGCACCCCATGGGAGACCAGGAGAAGCACCTGGCTCCTGCCTTCGGATCCGCGCGGTGCGCTGGCCGCAGCGCGACAGCTGTAGCGGCCATTGGAGGGTGAATGTGGCAAAAGGAAGACCTTTCTCTCTGTCTCTCTCTCTCACTATCCATTCTGCCTGTCAAAAAAAAAAAAAAAAAAAAAAAAGAAAGAAAAGAAAAAGAAATGAAATGTCTGAATGCTTCATGATACCAAACTCCTATGAGTCAAATATACTTTTTAAAAAAGATTTATTTATTTATTTGAAAGAATTACAAGAGAGGAGAAGCAAAGAGAGAGACAGAGAGAGAGAGATCTTCCATCCGATGGTTCACTCCCCAGATGGCCGCAACAGCTGAAGCTCCAATCTGAAGCCAGGAGCCAGGAGCCTCCTCCAGGTCTCCCACATGAGTGCAGGGACCCAAGGACTTGGGCCATCTTCTACTGCTATCCCAGGCCACAGCAGAGAGCTGGACTGGAAGATGAGCAGCCGGGACTAGAACGGGCACCCATATGGGATGCCAGCGCTTCAGGCCAGGGCTTTAACCCGCTGTGCCACAGTGCTAGCCCCACAAGTCAGGAGCCCAAGGAGTTGGGGCATCTTCTACTGCTTTCCCAGGCCACAGCAGAGAGCCGGATCCGAAGTGGAGCAGCCGGGACTAGAACGGGCACCCATATGGGATGCCAGCGCTTCAGGCCAGGGCATTAACCCACTGCACCACAGCACCAGCCCCTCAAATATACTTTTAAACCATCAACAATTATTCAGACAAAAGCTGAAAAGTCTGAATGAAGTGAGCAGGCTTCCCATTGCAGCATATGATGGAGGGCTTGCGGAGATAAAAAATCAGAGGAAGTGAGTTAAAATATAATGTTCAACAGCAATTTTCACACTTTGCTGGTGAGAATACAAAACAGCACAGCCAATTTGGCGGTTTCATGCTAAACTGATTAATGGTAAGTGAAACAAGTCAATTTGAAAAGACTAAATGCCACGTGATTCCAACTTTATGACATTCTGGAAAATAAAAAAACAAAACACTGAAGACAATGAAAAGATCATTTTTTTGCCTGAGGTGGAGGTGAACAAAAGGTAGAATAGGCAGAACTTAGAAAGTTAGGGCAATGAAAATTCTGTATGTGGGAAGGTGGATATTAACCTAGCGATTAAGAGGACGGTTCACATGCTCACATGACTTATCCACGTGTCTGCACGTATCTGAGTTCTGTACCTGGCTCTGGCTCCTTGTTACTGCAGATCCTGAGAGGGACAGCGATGGCTCAAGGAATTAGATGATGCCACTCACTTGCACGCATCGATTTTGTTCCCAGCTCCCAGAAGTCAGCTCCCGCCCAGACTTGGCAGTTGCTGGCTTTTGGGGAGTAAATTAGTGAATGTCTCTCTGTCTTTCTCCCTGCCTCTCTCTCTTTTTTTTTTTTTTTTTTTTTTTTTTGACAGGCAGAGTGGACAGTGAGAGAGAGAGAGACAGAGAGAAAGGTCTTCCTTTGCCGTTGGTTCACCCTCCAATGGCCGCCATGGATGGCGCGCTGCGGCAGGCGCACCGCGCTGATCCGATGGCAGGAGCCAGGTACTTATCCTGGTCTCCCATGGGGTGCAGGGCCCAAGCACTGGGGCCATCCTCCACTGCACTCCCGGGCCACAGCAGAGAGCTGGCCTGGAAGAGGGGCACCGGGACAGAATCCGGTGCCCCACCCAGGACTAGAACCCGGTGTGCCGGCACCGCAAGGCAGAAGATTAGCCTATTGAGCCGCGGCGCCGGCCCTCCCTGCCTCTCAAAAATTTTTCTTTTTTAAAAAGAAAATATTCTGTGTGATTCTATAACAATGGATATGTCATTGCATATTTGTTCAAATCCAGAGAATGCTGAACCCCGAGAATGAACTTTAGCGTAAACTATGGAGTTGGGATGATGCTGATTTGCTGATCCAGGTTCCTCAGTTGTCATGAGTGTAACACTATGGTAGGAGCTGTCAATCATGCTGGAGGCTGTGGATGTGTGGCACAACAGAAAGTTCTGTATCTTCCTCATTTTTATATGACTCTATAATCACTTTAAAATATTTTTAAAAGCGTAGTGTTCTCCCTATTCACCTTTCAATGTCTTTATATGTGAGAGTAATAATGGAGGGAAACACAATAAAGCTTTATATAGGGAATTCTGTATTTCACACATATATTTTTATACCTCCATAAGAAAGACTAAGCAAGTTTGTTAAACCAGTTTCCTTTAGCTCTGTTTTCTTAACTGAGTTAATAGTGATTTTTAAAATTTAGTCCTGAAATTGATACACAGAAAATCTAGTGAAATCAAATATAGTTTAACAAGTGAAAAATAAGTTCCTTAGGGGTCACTGTTGTGGTGCAGTGGATTAAGCCACTGCCTTCACCACCAGTACCCCATACCAGAGTGTGGGTTTGAATCCATGGTGCTCTTGTACCAAGCCAGCTCCCTGCTAATGCACCTAGGAAAGTAGTGGGAGATGGCATTGCAGGCAGTGGCTTTACCTGCTATGCCACAATGCTAGCTTCTCCATCTTATTTTTTAAAAAAGATTTATTTTATTTTCTTAACCCACTATGCCACAGCTCTGGCCCTTAAGTTCCCTTCTTAAAATCTGATCTATCATATCAGCCAATTAAAAAGTTAATTTGACACTTAGTTAACACTAAGTGTCAAACTTCCAAAGAAGTTTTCTTTTTCTATTAGTGTAACAACAGATTTAAATTTGGATCCTTTTGGGATTTGAATGGACAGTCACTTATTTAAGTTCTTTAGCCTGGCCGATGTTGGCAGGTTGTGACCTAGACTAGGGTGTCAAGAAGAGAAACTGCATGAGAGATGAAATCCTAACCACAATCTACTGATGAAGTCATGCACTGGGGGCAGAGCTTATCCACTCTGGAAAGGGACACCTCTTTCTAAATTGGCCTGCCAGTAGCACTGGTTTTTATGAGTGTTTTGTAGGAGAGACAGAGGGAGAAAGAGAGAGAGAAAGAGAGAGAGAGAGACAGACAGAGACAGAGAGAGAAATCTCCTATCTACTGGTTAACTCTCCAAATGCCATAACAATCAGAGCGGAGCCAGGCCAAAGCCGGGAGCAAGGAACTCCATTCAGATCTCCCACGGGGTTGGCAGGAACTCAATGACTGTTGTTTTTCCGGGTGCATTAGCAGGAAGCTGGATCAGAAGTGGAGCAGCCAGGGTTTGAACCTGCACTCTGATATGGGATGCTAGTGTCAAAAGCAAGAGGGTTAATGGCTTAATCCATTGCCTGTAAAGACAGCCCAATGATCTAGTCACTGAGGTAAGTAAGGTTTGTCACTTGCAATGCATGTCACAGTAGGAGATAAAAGACAAGTAAAATTATCACATATTTGGAAACAACCTAATACATTTCTAAAGTTCAAGGCTTTTAAAGAATTGTGTTTTATAATACCAAATGTTTCACAAATAGCCCAAAAAATGATCAAAGGTCAAACTAAAAATTTTGCTATTTTTAGTAAAATGAAAGTACTCACATTTTGGGGGGCAGGTAGTTTTTCTGATAATGATCCATTGTTTTTCTGGCATTAAACAATAAAAAAAATTATGTTTTCAGGTGCAAATGAATCAGAATGAATAGTAACTGGCCTTTTCAGCTGTTAAAATTGTAAAATTATTTCCGTATTTGTTATATTACACCAACAAAAATTTGAATAACAGAATTTTTGCTGGTATTGCAGTGTTTATAGATAAGCAGGTAGCTTTATAGAATTTGGACTATGTTGGCTGATTTAGGGAGCATTGCAGGAACAGTGGTTTTGCTCTGGACTGAGTGTTTTCTGGAAATGAGGACAATTCTATGATGGAATATCTTTGTAGTTTTTATCCAAGAGGTAGAAAGAATGGCACAGTTAAAGCGGTGGCTGGTATAGAAGCAACAGTCACTCAGACCAGGAAGAAAAAGAGGGTGGCCTTTTTGTTTTTGTTCTACATGAAGAGAGAATGGCCTTGTTTATGTCTTTTACTATCATGATAAAAATGATCTTTTCTGAGGCAAGTATTTGGCTATGTCCCAAGTCAGTGCCTGGGCTTGAATCCAGGTTTCTAATGCAGACTCTGGGAGTTGGCATAATGGCTCAGTGGTTGTCTCCCTGCCGCACATGTGAGAGATTCACATTGACTTCCTAGTTTCTGAATAAGTCCTGGCCCAAGCTCAACTGTTTGTAGGTATTTGTGTAGTGAATCAACAGATGGAAGCTTTCTCTCCCTATCTCTCTCTTTCCCTGACTCTCATATGAATCTGTATGCATGAAATTTGAGTTCTAAGACATTGCTAATGCATCAAAAAAGAACACCATGGCATAGCTGCTGTTGCCAGTATAGTTCCCAGTTGTCAGTTACTGCTTTTCTTTTGTTTTATTTTTCAAGTATGAAAGAAAAATAAAGTATGTTAAAATGATCATAAATGATTAATGAATGAAAGTTATTCAGGGTGGATATTAAGAAAATATTTTACTGTACATACATCATTCAAGAAGTCGTCTAAATGATTTGAAGGGATAAACCATGAGAAGCCTTGGGAAAGGATTACAATGGTTTTAAAAAACAATGGATATGATGTTATACCAATAAGGCTAAAAAAGGCAGTGCCTTCAAGTAGTCATCAGTACATTTGTATTTCAAGTCACAGTCATGTTTGGTTCAAACTGGTGAGGCAGCTTAGCTGTACAAGGTTGTCAGATGACCCAAGCTCTATCAACATATGTGCCATCCTCAAAAGAATGGCATTTGCTTGTGGTTATAAATAAGTCCACAGTCATGAAAAAAAAAATAAGGAACAAAATGTTCCAGGAGCAAGGTTTATCTTTAAAGTATAAAATCTACTGGTTGGACATCTCTAATTCATTCAAACTCCCATTGGTTCCAACTTAGCCATTCCTAGTGACAAGGGACACTGGAAACTTAGTCACTAATCGAGTATCTTGTGCCGTGTGTCTTTAGGAAAAAGCATTTTTTGACAGAAGAGCTTTCCAGAAAAGGAATTTCAGCAACTACGAAGGTTCTGAAAAGGAAACAAGCCGGCTGTGTTAACGAAAGAACAAGAAAGTTGGTGTGTGTGGAGAATGCATGGAAATAAATAAAATGTAGATCATTGCCAGAGCATTCAAGGCCTGCTAAGATGAATTTGAATTTTATTCAAAGTGAAAAGAATTGAGGATGTGTTTTATGACAAATTATTTTCACAGCAAGTTTCAGGTTCACAGTCAAATTAAGAGGAAGGCACTGAGATTTCCCAACTACCCCTTGCCCTCCCAGATGCACAGCGTCAGCCACCATCAATATGCTCATGAGAATTGTACATTTATTGGCACTGGTGAACCTAAATTGACACATCATTATCCAAAACCCATAGTTAACATTGGATTTCACTCTTTAAAAAAAAAAAGATATTTTATTTCTTTGAAAAGCAGAGTTACAGAGATGCAGAGCCAGAGAAGAGAGAGAAGTCTTCCATCCCCTGGTTCACTCCCCAAATGGCCGCAACGGCCAGAACTGGGCTGATTTGAAGCCAGGAGCCAGGAGCTTCCTCTAGGTCTCCCACGTGGGTTCAGGGACCCAAGCACTTGGGTCATCTTCTACTGGATCCCCAGGCCATAGCAGAGAGCTGGGTCGGAAGTGGAGCAACTGGGGCTTGAACTGGAGCCCATATGGGATGCTGGCACTGCAGGCGGTGGCTTTACCTGCTATGCCACAGTGCCAGTCCCTGGATTTCACTCTTGCGGTCGTTCATTCTACGTTTGGATAAATATGTAAGGAGATGTACCTACCGCTTCAGTACCATAGAGATTAACATCCCCTGTGCTTAGTCTATTCATTCTTTGCACCACAATTCCTTACAATCACTGATCTTTTTTGCCTTTTCCAAATTATCATATACTTTACCTTTTTATTATAAAGCTTTACCTTTTCCAAATTATCATATACTCAGAATCATACAGTGTATAACCTTTTCAGACTGACTTCTTTCACTTAGCAATGGGCATTTAAGTTTTTTTTATGCCTTTTCATGATTCAATAGCTCATTTCCTTTTTAATGCCACTGATATTCCATTGTCTGGATGTGGAGCAGCTTATTTACCTGTTTATCTAGTGAAGGATGTCATGTTTCCTTCAAAGTTTCAGTAGTTGTGAATAAGTCTGTGATAAACAACTGTGTGCTAGTTTTGTGCATGTATATGGGAGGGCATGTCTTTTCAAATTTTCTGGGTTAATCTTAATCTCCCGTTATTTAGGAGTTTTCCATCTATCTTCTCATCATTTATTTCTACTTTAATTATATTGTGGTCTATGATTTCCAGATTAAAAATGACTTGAGGGTAATGTATACTCTGCTGTTGTTTGATGAAGTATTCTACAAATATTTATATACAGTTAATTGATGGTGAAGTTGAATTCAATTATGTTCCTATTACTTTTTTCCCTGCTCAATCTATTTCTGACAGACGGTTACTGAAGTTACAACTATAATAATGGATTCATTCATTTCTCCTTGAAGGTCTATCAATTTTCTTCAAATATTTTGACACTTTCGTTAGGTGCATATACATTAAAAATTATCGTGTCTTCTAGGAGAGTTGAAACTTTTATCATTATGTAATGCCTTTCTTTATTCTGATAACTTTCCCTGTTGCAAAGTCTGCTCTGTCTGAAATTAGAATAGCCACTCCCACCCTATTTTCATTAGTGTTAGCATATTATCATTCTCTAGCAATTTACTTTTGATCTATATATGCCTTTCTATTTAAAATGATTCCTGTAGATAGTTATCTTGTTTTTTATTCACCCTGACAATATCTGTCTTTTAATTTTTACCTTTAGAACAAAGTGGTTACTGATAATGTTGGATTAATGTTTATAATATTTGTTACTTTTTTTATTTTTGTCCCTGTTCTTTGTTCTATATTAGTTTTCTTTTTCTACTATTTTCATTTTTAATTGAGTACTTTACAGTATTGTATTTGCTATTCTTCTAACATATCAATTGTAGTTTTCTTTTGTTGTTAGACTTGTTTTGAATAGTTGCTTCTCCTAGATTTTGCTAAGTCTATTTTCAAATAACATTATACCACTTCATGAGTGATATGAGCACCTTATAATAATAAAATAATCTTAGTTTCTTCCTCCCACTCCTTGTATGATGGCTGTCATTCATTTCACTTATTTATAAACATACAAGTGCCAACACAAAAGGCCTATGGAAAGGTATATAATGTATATAATGAAAAAGCTTTTACAGGTATTTCGATTTATTCTCACCAAAAAAGCTTATATTTTTCCACGAACTTTTTTGAAGCATCTTTGTGAGTGTGGTTACACACACACACACACAGAGAGAGATTCGTGCATTGCCTAACAATGGAGATATGTTCTAAGAAATAAATCATTATATGATTTTCTCATTGTGTGTCCATCATACAGAATGCCAACACAAACTAAAATGACTATGATATTACTAGATTGTATAATCTTATGGTAAAACTACTATGTATGTGACCCATTATTAACTAAAATGTCTTTATGGGATGCAATATATATAATATTATATTATTATATATAATACACATACATGCACACTTGTATATATAATCAAACACATTGATACTGCTTTTACTTGAAACAAACTCATTTGATAGATCAATTAAGAATTAAGCAAATAGTTCTTGTTTTATTTGCATTTATTCATTCTCCCATTCTCTTCTTTTCTTGTGCACATCTTAGTGTCTGACTTCTATAATTTCCCCCACTGTCTAAAGTGCTATTTTTAATATCTCTTGCAGGGGAGGTCTAGTGGCAACAGATTTCCTTAATTTTTGTTTACCTGAGAAAGTCTTTATTTATCCTTTAGTTAAGAAGGATAATTTTGCAGGGTATAATATTCTATATTGGTGAGTTTTATTTCCTCTCAGAACTTTTCACTCTCCCCTTGCTTGTATGATTTCTGAGTAGAAATCTGATTTAATTCTTATCTATGCTCCTCTATAGGTGAGGTTAGTTTTCCCTTTTGGCTTCTTTCCATATTCTTCCTTTGTGTCTGATTTTATGTAGTTTGAAAATGATATCCCTATGTATAGTTTTCCTGACATTTGTCCTTATTAGTATTTCCTGGGTTTCCTGGATTTGTAGTTTACTGTCTGATAATAGTTCATGGGAAATTCTCAGTCATTATGGTTTAAATATTTCTTTTGTTCCTTTCTTTCTCCCCTCCCCTCTGATATTTCTGTTATGCATAGACCACACCTTCGGTAGGTGTGTTACAGTACTTTGATATCCTAAACTTTCTTTTTTTTAGTCTTTCTTCTGTTTTCCAATTTTTTTCATATTTCTGTTGAGGGAGTAAATGGGGAAATATAAATGTTGTGATGGCTTATGCGATTGCAAGTATTATGTTAAAATAAATTTAGGAGGAGTTGCTTCAAGAATAGCTTTTTGCCACAAATGTACCCTCCTAATTTGGAAAAAAAATATTAGTCACATAATACCTCAGTGAAGTTAAAAACAAATCTTTCACTTATTGGATCAATGTGAAAAGAGGGTGAAACATTAATAAAAGTAACTCTTGTAATGGAAGCAAATCTTCAGAAAAATGTATGATTCTGATGGCTTGTTATCTTTTTTTATTAGCTATCAAGTTCATTTAACAGACAAAAAATTCAACTGAAGGTCATTCATTAAGATAGGCATAGTTAACAATAGTTCATTAATTGTTCTTTCATATGGTTCTATCTTACACAACCACTTTTGCTACATCTGGGAGATGCGTAAGTAAGTCTTGAAAAGAGCAAATTTCTACCAATCCAATAAAACATTCAGTCAAATACTAAAAGAGGTACTATTACTTTGTTTTTGGTTAATGATATGTAGCCCAGACTTTGCTGTAGCTCTTTGCTGTATCATTTATAATTTGATGTAAAATGTCAAATATTTTGACTATTTAAACAATTCATAATGTGCTTTGCAAAATTACAAAACATTATATGGATGTCTCAACTAATAGCTACTCCAATTATACACGATACATCATGCTCAAGATCTAGATTTATTTGAAAACATTTAGTCCAATTTAAATTAATGCAGAAAAGTCACATTCAATAAACCACAATTTTAGAAGAGACAAAATTATTGTGCTCTGTCACATTGTCACACAAATATAATTTGATGTTTAAAGAATGATAAAACACAATCACATGTAAATGAAATACTGATTTTCTCAGTAGTAGTAAGAACCTCTTTTGAGGATATAGGGTCTTCTGGGCTTATTTTCATACAGCTGCCGCTTCAGAATGTAAGGAATTTTTCTCTTTATGACTTCTTCCTTTTCATTTTTGTCATTTCCATTATCAAGAATATCTTCCTGTATTAACTATAATATAAAGAGAACAAAACTAAAAGTTACAGAAATGAAATATTTCATTGTAAGGATTTTCCTACATTAAATCACATTGCTATTTAGGTGGCAAGGTACATATGGATAAGGTACATGAGGTTCAAAGAAATTGTTTTGCCAAGGAACAGTTCTTAAGTTTTACAAAGAACTTGATAACTGTGATAAGATCAGAATCTGGTCTTTCGAGTTCTCTATTCAGGGTTCTTCCTAGTTCACCAAGCTAACTCTTTTCAAGAAACTTACATATATTTGAGAACATAACACTAATCCCTCCAATTGAAAGGACACACCAAAAGACATCTCAGTATTTTTCATCCTTGAGTTTATGATGGAGAGAACAAAATGGTAAGAACTATATATTTATATATATGTGTGTGTGTATGTGTGTATATATATATATATCACAACAAACACAGTTTTGAATCTAGTAAATCAAGTTTGGCTGTAAAAGTAACAGGATTTTGCATACAAGTAAGTCAAATACTGACTTGACTTGGATTTATTTTCAATCTTAAAGAATTCTTGCTCTTCTTAACCTACTCATTCATTGTAGAAATCGACATATATGAAAGCTATGTTTAAATGATTAAAATCTCTTTGGAGTGTGATTGCCTTCTAAGCCTTGGGGTCACTACAACTAATATTGGCATTTAAATTATAATGCATGTGCATACAATCCTGACAACAGTACTTTATTTTAGCCCACAGCTATTCAATTTCAGAGAAAGAAAAACAGCTACTGTCAGACAATCTCATTTCTTAATCTTTAGTTCCTCTGTGCATAGTCTGTAATTACTTGTACTATGCTCTATGCTCAGAATAATATTATCGTTTTATTTTTAAATCACTCAATAACATTCAGAATAGAAAAAGTTCCAATCTTATGTTCACTTGATTCGTCTTCATAAGAGTGTATTGAGAGTCTTTTTCTTTTGGATAAATCGCACATAATTAACATTTCCCTATGTCAAAATTGGTATTATTTATGTTTTATTGGCCTAAACAATATTTTAAGATTAAACCATTTAACTGGAATTGAAATTAAAGGATGACTAGCACAGCAAGTAAAATTAAAACTGGCCTTTTTGGTTTTTCATCTGGAAAACATCTTTTTGCTTGCCATCTAGAATAAACACTAGAAGTTTTGCTTGCATTTCATCTTTTCCACAGGATATCTGTGGTAGTCAGGAGTAAGTTCATTATACCAGCAAGCATGTCACCCTCAAATCTTGTGTTGGTATAAATTCAGAATACAAAAACATTAAGCAAATTTTTCTTTTAGGTTGATCTAAAAGAAGTGTTTCCCCTTGGGGGAAAATTTAAATTTCTATTTTCTATTAAAGCATTTTTTTAGACTCATCTTTTTTTCATATCTTTCCAATAGTCTAGCTTATCTTTTACAGCAACATATATCAATTACTGCAGTAAATTGTAGTGCTTTATTTTGAATAATCTTTAAGCTATTAATTTTGAAAATAATTTATTTTAAAGGTAAGCTATAACATATTTAAAAGTATGCCTTTAACAATGCCATGCTCAATTATGTCTTTAGTAGGAGAAAAGAGAATGAAATTAGAACTAGTATCTCAGGAATGGAACACATTTGAGTGTATAAGGATGAAAACTGTTGAAACTGTCAGATACTTAATTGGAAATCACAAGATATAGATAACCAAGGTGAACTCTCTACCTGGTGTAGGACTAATCTTATGAGTATAAAAATAAACTGAAAATTGATCACTGTGAAAAATAAGAATGGCAAGGGAAGAAGGAGGAGGAAGAATGGTTGGGGTATGGGTGGGAGGAAGGTACAGGGGGAAGCATCTTGTTCCCAAATCTGTATATATTAAATGAATGAAGTTGTATTCCTTAAACAAAATAAATTATTTTAAAAATCTAAACACTTACAAGGCAGAAATAAAAATATAGATAACTCTGATGGCTGGAGATTGAAAGCAAATTGCCCTTAAAATACCTATAAAGCATTCAAGGGCAACACTTTCTGAAACCTGTCCTAGTGTCCAGAGAGATAAGTCTTATCTGCCAGATCAGTTTAACTTGGGTGATGTGCACAATGGGTCTATTTTGCATTAACAAAGTGGGGCAACCTTGCATAATCCTTTGTTCTTTATCTCTACATTCCTTATCTTGTCCAAGAAATGTCCTTCTTTGAATTGATCAGTAGCCCTCTTTACTGAAGTAGTACCCTTCTTGAAGATGTTTGTAACCACTCCTATTCAAAATCAAGAATTTACAACTTGAGAAATGTATCCCTGCTTACCAAAAAAACCTTTTTGGGCCAGTAAGTTTAATGTGTTGCAATAAAAGAAAATTTACTCGCATGAAATGCATAAATTCTCACTAGAATGTGACTAATTTGGAACACTTCCCAATATTCATCAAAAATCTTTGGTGTTGAGTCTCCGTGTAAGTCACTCTTATTCTGTAATGAATAAACATTATATTTACCTTCTTACAGAACCTGCTTTTTTTTTTTTTTCACTAACAGGATATTCTTCAGGGTAGGCGTAGAATATTCTAGTTAATTAATTTCTTATCGCATTTACTCATATATTTGGTTCTGCACATTTACATTATGTGAACCCATGGAAGAACTGTTCATTGTTTTCAGACAACCTAGTTCTAGATGACTGGCTCTGGACATACATCAACTAACTGTTAGGAAACTGGCACAGTTGTAGCCAGGTGGCCGCATGGCCCAGCTACCTGAGCAAGGCTCCACCCCCATCCTAATGAGATTCGCTGCTCCTGCTTCCCTGCCCGCCCTCAGGCAAAGTTTTAAAAGGGCCTGTTCCTGCACACGTGCTCTCTTGCCCCTTCTCTCCTGCTGTCTCTCTGTTCCTCTCTCTAGCCTCCTCCTCTGGGCTCTTGGCTCTTGGCCCTTCTCTCCTGCACTCTCTTGTCTCGTCTCCTCCTCTCTGTCTCTCTCTTTTATAGTCTCCTTCTCCCTTTTTCCTTCGCCGCCCCTTCACTCCGGTCTGTAGGGTGTTCCCCAATAAACCCTTTCCCTTACTCCGGTATCCGGTGTGCTTTGCGACGGCTAACATTAAGATATAACACTAACTGCAAGTCAAATTTCACCAAAGATTCTTGAAATTTTCCAAACACACGTTCTCAAATAAAATGTGGTGAGTACCAGCATAGTACTTAATACAACTTATTCACCCAGTTTCTCATTGTAGTTCTGTATGATGAAACTTAGCTGTCGTGGCTATAGTGAACCTAGTTTAGCTGCTAAGAATGCCTGAAATTCACAAACATTTAAAATAGGACTACAAACACATGCACAGAGTCATGTATTTTTCTTTATAAACAAACACAAATCAAAGAGTTCTGGATAAAAGTGGAATGATAAAAATATATATCATATATATTTTACAAATTACAAAAAGATTTTATTTGCATAATGTATTTAAATACAAATTAAATTTAAAAAATGTAATGAAAGGTATATATCTCCCTATCTTATATGTTTTATATAAATGAATGTATGCATAGGTATATGTGTATTTTATTTGCATAAATTTAAAAAATGAAATGAAAGGGATATATCTCCCTATCATATGTTTTATATAAATGATTGTATGCATATGTATATGTGTATTTTATTTGCATAATATATTCAAATGCAAATAAAATCTTTTGTGTTTATTCTGGTTTTATTTGGAACACTTTGCATCTTGCATTTGTTTGTAGATAAGTAAACACATGACTTTGTGTTTCTAAGAAAACGTTTTGAATTCCTTAAATTTCTTAGACATGCCACAACCACCACCAACATCAAAAATTGCCAAAACATGTCATCCACTTAAGCATAATAAAGCATATGGATCAAATCTGCCTTAAAATCTATCCCTTTTTAAGATTTAAGATAAAATATTTTTTCTAAACTCCAAATATTGTAAGAACTCTTTGAAGATTTGGAGGAATATTGATCTCAGCACATGGTTTATTCTTTAATATTCGTGATTCTTCCTGTTATGATATGATTGGGATAAAAAATCAATACAAATGAGAGCTAACTAGTTTACATATAATTATATTCATATTTTGTTTTTGTTTTACCTCCCAGTGTTGAAAGGCTCTGCTGTGGCAGATTTTTTGGAGCTGGTATATTGTCAGCATTGCTTCCAAGCTAAAGCCATCTAAAGTGGTAGGGAATCTCCTTCTTGTAACAAGCTCCTCTTCACGAACCTCTCCTGTTTCTTCAGCTTGGCTGTTCAGGTTATTCACAAAACTGCAAACATTGAGCAGGGTCATTTTCCAAGAAGGAACACTTGCTTTAGTGATCTGAAATACAGAAGGCAAAACAACTATTTGAAATAAAACTTGTGGAATATGAGTAAGAAATAAATTTCTATTAAGTTAATTCATGGCATTTTGGAGTTTAATTGTTACTCTAGCCTAATAAATATAGTATTGCTGATATAATAACTTCATGTCATAAGTTAAATTCTTGGCATTCTCTGGATAATAGAATACATAATAGAGTTAGACACACATACACACACATACATACATGCATATACACAACAATTATATATGAAAGTAAGATATTATAGATGGTGGCCAGTAGACATATATATGTCTACACATGTCAGAGATGAAAAAACTAAAATTCAAAAAATATAATTTGCTTTTCATTATGTTCCAGCTTAGTGCCTAATGCAGCAAGAACTAAAATGATATTAATAGACTTGGACAATTACAATAGTGTGAGGCTGTTAACATATTCCTCACATTAATACCTGTCATGCAAGCATTAGAGCTGACCAATTTATTTGTGAATTATAATTATAATATTTCATGGAATTTATTTTCTAATAAGGCCTTTGTTTAGATTTATTTTATTTATTTGTAAAACAGAGTTACAGAGAGTCAGAGTCAGAAACAGAAAGAAAGTTCTTCCATCCATTGGTTCACTCTGCAGATGGCTACAATGGTCGGAGCTGCGCCTATTGGAAGGCAGGAGTCAGGAGCTTCCTCTGGGTCTCCCATGTGGGTGCAGGGGCCATCTTCTACTGATTTCCCAGGCCATAGCCCATAAGGGATGCCCATGCAGCAGACCAGGGCTTTAACCTGCTGTGCCACAGTGCTGGGCCCCTCTAATAAGGTCTTGTTAAAAACCATAATTAACCATGATCAACAATGTTCCTCCATATCAACAATAACCAATAAGAAAACAAGGAGTAGGAAATCCCCTAGCAGTGAAATACTCAAAATGAGCAAAAAATTCAAAGGGCACAAATATTATTTTTTCTCAAAGACTAAAAAAGAGATTTAAATGAACACAAGGGCATTATGGACAGGCTTAATTATAATAATATCAAGCTATATTTTTTCTGAACTACTCTCCAAATACAATGTAATTGTAAATCAGTGTTCCAGTGTGGAAAACACAGGGATCCTGGAAGTTGCAGAATGGGATTTGGCAGAATAATTATAAAGGTTTGACCGAGTGAGAACAACCAAGAAGATGTAGAAAAATGGTGTCAAGGAAAGGCTTATTCTACTAAATGTTAAAATGCATTTGAAAGCTACAGTAATCAAAGGGGTGAATTAATAGTGCAGGGATAAACACAAAATCTAAAGGAAGAGAATATAATGTTCCAGAACGGACCCAAGTGCATGTTTGTGTGTTGTATACAGCAAAGGTTGCATCTCAAATATTTTGGGACAGTTATCTATGGAGATATTTACATGCAGATATGATTATAACCTTTTAAAAAGACTTATTATATGTCTGTTTTTTCAAAAGCAACATAACAGAGAGGGAGAGAGCGAGACAGAACTTCCATCTGTTGGTTCACTCCTCAAATACCCAAAGACAGGGCTGGGAATGGCCGAAGCCAGGAGTCAGGAACTCCACCCAGATCTCTCATGTGCGTGGTAGGGCCCAAGTACTTGGGCCATTTTCTTCTGCCTTCCAAGGCACATTAGCACGTATCTGGATCAGAACTTGAGTAGCCAGGACTTTAATTGGCACTCCAATATAGGACATCAGTATCGCCAGCAGTGGCTTAACCCACTGTGATGTAAAGCCAGTCCCTAGTTAGAACTTTTTTGATGTGTTATTTTCAAGCAATATCCAGATAGATTAATATGAATAAAATAAACTACTGTGAAAATGTAGGACAATTTATTTTACAAGCCAGGAGTGATAACCTTAGCAGATTCTAAATCAATTTCCATAAAGACAAAGATGATTTTAAATACAGAAATGTGTAAATCACCAATATCTCTATGGAAACATACAGCATCCTGAACTCAATCAAAATCAATCTATGTAGAAAAAACTGGCACAAAATTTTAGTATCCTTAACACAACTATTAAGATTTCAAAAAGAGGGGCCAGTGCTGTGGTACAGCAGATTAAAGCCCAGACTTGCAGCACAGGCATCCCATATGGGTCCCAAGTTGAGTCCTGGCTGCTCTACTTCTGATCTAGCTCCCTGCTAATGCACCTGGGAAAGCAGCGGAAGATGGCCCAAGTCCTTGGGCCCCTGCACCCACATGGGAGAATGGAGGAAGCTCCTGGCTCCTGGCTTCGGACTGGCGCAGCTCCGGATCTTGTGGCCAACTGGGGAGTGAACCAGCAATGGAAGACTTCTCTCTCTCTCTCTCTCTCTCTCTCTCTCTCAATGTGTGTGTGTGTGTGTCTGTCTCTCCTCTTTGTAATTCTTTCAAATAAATACAAATAAATATTTAAAAAAGATTTCAAAAAGAAGTGAGTAACTACCCCAATTCAAAAAAATACTTTAAAAATTGAAAATATTGCATTAGTAACAGAAGCAGAAAAATTATGGAATCACTCCTTCAAAGCAAACATGTAAGAGAAATATGTGGAGTAATTTTCAGTCTGGTTACCATCAGATTTGAAGACTTTATATGTACGACATTCAATTGTAACAATGACATGGGGAACAAGGCACTCCAATCCTAAACATCTGTGGTTCAGGGTTAGGTTTAACTTCTTGAAATCTGTTTTTGGGGCCGGCATTGTGAGATAGCTGATAAAAAACCGCAGCCTGTGGTGCTGCACTTTGTGTCCAGGCTGCTCCGCTTCTGATCCAGCTCTCTGTTAATGGCCTGGGGAAAGCAGCAGAAGATAGACCAAGTGTTTGGGCCCTTGCCACCTCTGTGGGAAACTGAAGGAGGCCCTGGCTCCTGGCTTGGGCCTTGCCTAGCCCTGATAGCTGCAGATAGGAGTGAACCAGAAGATGGACGATCTCTCTCTCTCTCTGTCTATCCCTCTCTGTAGCTCTGACCCTCAAATCAATCAATCAATCTTTAAAAGAAAAAGGAAGTTGTTTTTGGCAACACATGTAAAAATTGTAAATGTTCATAACGTTTGATGAATATGTCACCCTAAAGAAACTAAGCTGCTAACATAAAAATATTCACTATAATATTTTCAGTTGGCTCGGAAATCCTTTCTACTATACCCTTGAATATGGTTATCCAGCATTGTTTAACTTTTTCTGTTATTGGAGTATATTTTAAAGACAATATGCTCCCATTTTGTGACAGCAACACCTTATAATGTTACACTTCAGAGGATACTATAAATTTACCTTTGGAAAACTCTTTACAGATATTGTCTTGTGTTTTCCAAAATTTGTTCCTAGAACATTAGTTCTGCACTCACTGACAAAAAAAAAAAAAAAAAAAAAAAAAAAAAGGTAAAGAAGAGAAAGAGTTCCACTGTTGAGTAAAGTGGAAAATGAATTTGAAAAAAATCAAAAGTTTTCCTGAATTTTAAGTGTCTCTGAGCTTTTTGCAAACCAGATATTCACTGTGACTTTTCAGTAGTGCCAGATAGAGCGTTCAATGTTCCCTAAACTAATTTGACCTTTGAAAGCCTGGTTTAAGTATCTGTGAACACAAGTATGAGATGCTTGTTCATAGGTGAGAAAATGAGCCAATCATTTCATTTTTTTTTTTTTTTTTGACAGGCAGAGTTAGACAGTGAGAGAGAGACAGAGAGAAAGGTCTTCCTTCCATTGGTTCACCCCCCAAATGGCCACTACAGCCAGCGCGCTGGCGGATCCGAAGCCAGGAGCCAGGTGCTTCTCCTGGTCTCCCATGGGGTGCAGGGCCCAAGCACTTGGGCCATCCTCCACTGCACTCCTGGGCCACAGCAGAGAGCTGGACTGGAAGAGGGGCAACCGGGACAGAATCCGGCGCCCCGACCGGGACTAGAACCCAGGGTACCAGTGCCACAGGTGGAGGAAAAGCCCATATTTCAATAACAATATTTCACTCTCAAAACAGTTTTATTTTCAAAATGTAATCACTCAGATATTCTACTTATAAAATTAAAAGAAGAAAGTTAAAACTTTTGAAGCTTTTAATAATGGAATTTTCCTCACACTAACGTCAAATATCTCAATTAAAATTTTAAATGATATATAACCCTTGTGCATATTTATAGGTATTGTGTGATGTTTCAATACATTTATATCCCATATCATGTTCAAATCAGGGTAAACACATGTATCCCTTCAATTTTGTATTATTACTTTGTGGGGAAAACACTTAAATTCTTTCTCTTGGCTTCCATTTTAAGAAAACGGTACAATATATTATTGCTAGTAAAATTTTAATGTAGTAAATTTGGCTAAAATAGTCCCAACTCTAGAGATTTCATTTGTGTAAAACTGTGAATATAGCAAAAATTATTGAATAACAAATAAATAAGAAAATGATTTTGTTTTAAAAATCAGGAAGAAAGTTTTTGTTCATCCTTGCAGCAAAATTGGAATAATAGTACTTCAGGATACCTACTTATCATACGTCATATCTTACTATCTCAAAGGTGACAATGGAATTTAATTATTTTCTTTAATCTGCTTTAGAGATCAGATGAAGCCAAAAAAAATTCTATTCTGTTAATACTCATACAGTGTATTTATTTATAGAGAAAAACAAAACCACTCTATATAGTAGAATCAATTTTCTTTCTGTGCAACATCTTGCTCATGGAAGAAATTAAAACCCTCCATTTTCACATGTTTTCAAAACATCTAGCATTCTTCAATCTATATCCTATTTTCAAGATTATTTAGAACTTTTATATGCCAATGTACACTTATAATTTCAGAAATGGAGTCTATATCAAGACACCAAGGCTTTCTATTCTCACCTATTTTCTAACCAAGACCATGAACTTGATTGTTTTCATTTTTTGGACTGAAAAAAGTGTAGCCATTGCTGTTCTGAGTGCAAAGCTAAGGATCTCTTATCATAAGTTAAAATATATTTGTACACTGTTTCAATGAGAAATTAAATTTTATCACCCCTGATATGAGATCTACCAAATTATGGTAGTATTTGGTTTCAATTAGATCGATTTTTCTAAATATGGCCATGATGAAAATCTGTGTGTTCTTAAATTTTCCCAAGTGTCTTTCAAGGACCCTTGTAGAACCTGTCTCTGTTAGCTTTATGATAACAGTGCCCTACACTGTCAAAACTGTTGCTTTTTACACACACAGAAAAAGTTCTTGCACACAAAAAGGGTTAGTTTTTCCTCCATATTTACTATTAAACAAAACTCAGTCTTACTTGTATATCAAGGATTGTTGTGCCTAGAACAAGATGACCCCATTAGGGAAGAGAAACTGAGATTCTAACATTTAGATTGGAATCTTGTTTCAGGATAAGGCAGGAGTTGTGAGCACATATGTTTCCACCTCAGCATCTGCTGAGTCTTCACCTTTGGCACAGCAGTGCTGTAACAATGATTGCGCCACTCAACTCCCACACTGCAAAATTTGTTTTTCCTTGAGAAACATCTTTTTGTTGAGAAGCTGTGTCCTGACCATACATTAAGATACACACTGACTCACTCCAAGTAAATCAATACTATATGGTATCATATTCCAAGGGAGATTTTCTGCTAAGTATAGGTTGGGAACCAGAAAAGTTGGCTTCAGAATTCTTGGAGAGGATTCATCAGGTTCATGAGACAAAGTTGCATTTAGTTTCATAAATGTACTAAGTAGGTACAGATGAAAACAGGAAGAATTTAAATACTGACATGCAATAAAAAGTAAAGTTAACATTTTTTAAAACCCTTATGGACCTGTAAATTTCTAGGATATCATGAACTACAACCATTGCATTTAAAAATAAGGAAACAAAATAAGTAATGTTAACTAACCCAATTGCTTGAGACCAAATAGTTGTCAGTTTGAGGATTAGAGCTCAATACTACTGTTCTCATCTTTCGCCCTTTCCTGTCTACCACATTTGCTTCTCGGGTAGTCATGAGCTTTCATTTTTAATTTAGGAAACCCATTTTGTTTTTCCTAACATAATGAAAAAAGGCAAAACATTCATTTAGTTTCCATTTTTGTATTTAACTCAAGGTCAATATCCCTTTTATCATACACAATGTAATAGGAATGCAAACAAATATCTTTAAATACATTTATATGTCTATATAAATTATAAATGTTTACTTCATTAAAGTTGAAATATGGTTATTAAAAGTCACTATAGCTTCTTTCCCTGTCACATCCACACCTTAACTTTTGAGAATTTAAAAAGTTGTCCAAAAAGGGAAATGCCTCCCAAGGAACCCTTCAGTCTTGATGGGAAATTATTACTGTAAGGAAAGGACACCATGTTTATAATGAAAGTTCAAATGTTCTTCAACCTTAGGTTAGAAGAAAGAAAAAGTTACCTTTGATGTATGCATATTGGTCAATAAATCTGCTTCTAATGCTTTCATTTCCTCTTCAGAATCTGAGTAAAATCAAAACCATATGTTTACTACAAAGTCACAACATACAACTATATTGTAATTTACAGATTTTAGATTCATGTCAAATAAAACTTAGTCTTAGCTTAGTGTCCATTTCCTGTATTTATTCTCCTTCAAATAGTATTCAGAAGAAGTAGATTGTGATTTTACTTTAGGCTGACAGGCTCAAAGAACAGAAGCACTTCTAAGAAAATAAGCACATATTATTTCCTAATAAAGATATTCATGATTTGGAGTTTTTAATCTCCGAACATGAGTAAAATTCTGATTATATTGTCTGACACTTGGTTAGATCAAATATGCTACAGTACCTTGTTGTTATCAGCAATAGTCTTCATACATAAAAATATGCATGTTGGAAAATGTAAGTACAACAAAATTTTTCAAGACAAATTCAAAGAGAATTGCTTATTGATAATTTTAAGACACTGAGATTTATTTACCTTAAGATACTATTTTATAAAGCATTCTTTGAAATATTGTTATGTACTTTAAAGAGGAATTTGGGATTATATGCACTTACCAATTTTGTCACAGGCAATTAAAGAAATTATTTAAGCTAAAGTGGAGCTGTCTATCAACATATGCACAATAATGTTGAAAATATATCTCAAATTTTTAAGATATTCTTTAAAAGTTTCCATTAATAAATATTTCAAAAATGAAAAAAATTATAAATACTACATGGTATTAGAAATAAGTTATCAAACACCATAGCAAAGTGAATTCATCCATATTCATTAACCTCTTTGATATAGGACAAAGTAGAGGATAAAAATACTTTTCTCTTCCTTGTACTAGATATTGTTACTGAAAAGAAGCATCACACTTGGAGAAAGCATTTGTAAAATTGTCTCTTAGGAACTAAATCACACTTGATGTCCTTTCCTCCTATTTGTTAGAAATGCAGTTGGTTTTTCAAAAGGAATGACAAATTCCACCAGTCACTGATGCACAGTGTACACCAAAATCCCCATAAATTTTGACTTACTACAGCAAATAGTATGAAGAGTAAGTAGACACAGTGTTTAACAATATGCTCTAAATATACTTTTAATCTCATGTAACAATTAGGTAAAATAATAATTTCACATAGAAAGATTTGTAAAACTAACCTGTCATTTTAATGATTATAGAAATGAAAACTTTTGCATAAATCATATTTATGTCTGGTGCTAGATTTTAATTTCATAGTTTTAAAAAAACCTTGAGTTTGAATTAAACATTTAGATATCATCATATCCATGTGCTATAAAAACATAACCAACTTAAATGATTTTTATTGTCTTTAAATACTAAGGTTTTTTCCACTTTGCTGTGATCATTCAATTATTTTACATGGAGTAATTGAAGCATATTGTGATCATTATATTTCATATTACTCCTATATACTGATATCTTATTTCAAAGTGAGTTATGGGCAGATAGTTAACAATGTGTAGCTTCTCATTAATGGAAAACACAATAAGGCTTAATCATTTCTATTAATATAAGATTACTAATTTTCCAATTACATTTTGAATCAACTTTGATGTCATGCAAATAATTCAAAAATTATATTAATACCATGACTTTTAATACATAGACTATATGTAATGTATTCTCATAAAAGGCTTGCTCTCTTTTTTGTGTGTTTCAAGAAATAAGTTTTCTACAAATAATGTTTCCTTCATTTTTTCATTAACTACCAATTTTCACTTTATCCTAACACACACAAAGTTAAAAAATTAATTCTGGGACAAGAGTAAGAAATGTAGAGACCACTGCTTCTCAAGAAAATGTCTAAGGATGAGAGCAAAATATTGTGAATGGAATGAACTTTAATGATGAGTTTGAACACTGACAGGCACCGCCTCCATACTTCTCATTAGAGAATGACCAACCTAATTTAAAGTTTGTGTGTGTTTGTATGCATGCCTGCTTGTATTTCTGTAGTGGCTGCATTCCAAAGGGGAGCATGCATTGTTTCCTTGAAATCCCTTTTATTACTTTGCATATTTAAAAAGGGGAAAAACACTCTCAGTTCTTGTAATCATAAAGACAGAGCAAGACGACAATATACACAGTTTCCATCACCAAAAGCAAATTCTGAATAAAGAGGGTTGGGGGAGGATTCTTCTCCCTGGATACATTAACGTAAGTAGCAGCACACTGTAAGGGATGAAAAAGAAATCATTTCAGGGAGTTGTGAATTGCAGCTGGGCTTACCTGAGCACAGACTCCAGGAGCTAAAAGCCAGAAGCATCACGCATACCAGCTGGATTTTCATTGCTGCCTTCATTGCTTTCTGCCTTCTAGCAAGCCAAGTCCTTGTAACTCAGAAACACGCTGAAGAGGGCTCTCTCTAGCACCGCCTGTTGCCTTCAGCTGGCTTCGAAAGTGAGTGAACTGTGAGAGATGCTCTGACCATTCCCTATATATATATAAATATATATGTAAGTAGGATGATGTCATGATTGCACAGGGATTATCTTTGCAGGATGTGCCCTTCCTTCATCTCTACCCCTGCCCCCTCTCCTCACTTCCTCTTCCCCCTTTCCTTGGCCCCCACTCTCCTCCCCCACTTATAAAGCTTGAGTGAATGTGACGATCTTCCCTAATTGCTGCTGCTACTCAGGATTTCTGACGCACAGAACGAGTCATTCAAAAACACTCTCATATACTATGTGCTAGCTGAGAACCCCCAGCACCATTCTTTCCCAATTTCCTCTCATTTCCCCACTCCAAGAAGTTGTCATTTTGATTTTGTGAAACATAGATTTGTTATTTCTAATACTTAAACAAAATCTCCGTGATTAATGAATGCATCAAATTAGTGAGCCTTTTGGCTTGGAACTTCTTAAAGACTTAGAGTATATTTTTTAGTAACCCAATCTCCCAAGCAAATCTTTTTTGATTTCATAACTATTACATGTTTTAGATAATACAAAGTAGGAGAAGGAATATAAGCAGTGAATAAGTTAAAATCCAAGGATTTGAGAACACAAAGAACATGAACAAAAAGAAAGAGGAATACTTCCAATAGGATGGTTTTCCTAACAAATTAAAGATTTTAATATAAGTAATTGGAAAAATAGCTGAAATATTTATCCTGACTTTTGGTTGATTGTCTTAGAAAAACACTATTGTATTTCTAAATCCTAGCTATCTGTTACTTAAGTGTTTGCAGGTGATAGACTTACCACTGATTTTTTTTTTAATATATTTTTTCCTGCCCACACTACTCTGCTCTTTTTGGATTCATTCTTGGTCATATCTCATTCTTCATAAAATTTCCTCCTCACTGATGTTCACGACTGCATCAACATTCTTTCCTGTTACAGTTCTCTGTAATGAGACTGCACTTTGGGAGAGGACGCAAACCCAGGTAACCACCACCCACCAAAGTCCCATTTCTAAAGCAAAGTCTTCACGTATTCCATGAGTTGCAGTGATACTCATTCTTTGTCTGTGTTCTCAGAGGAAAATTGCTTAAAATGCCTTTTGGAATGAAGCTATCTTCTTACATTAGCTATTTCAGGATACATGGAGTAATCTGAAAAGGCAGCACTCTTATGGGTGTGAATATTTAAAGATAAAGTTGTTTGAGACTTGTTTAATTTTTAAATATATAAATCGATCAAGTAGTGACAATTGAGAAAAATTGTATTTCCCCTTATAGAAAATTGATCTCTATTTTACAGTATATGTTTATGAGATTAACTTCTCTATTCTTAACCATAAATTTGTGAAAAGGGATTAATTCCAGACAATAATTATTTAAGAATTAGGAGTCATTTATGGAATTTAATGCTCCAGAACTGAATAACAGCTGATGATTTTATTACCTTTAGTTTTAAAAATTTTTTTGTGGACCTACATATAGCACAGTATTGAACACTATTCACCTGGGGGAAATTTTCATAAAAGGATAATTAATTAGGAAAGACATGAAAATATATTTAAGTATGGATTTTTTGCTTTGCTACCATTAGGGGGCGCAATAACAGTATAAACGACTTTGTTTAACTGATAAAGTTAGAATTTTTGAGTATTCTGCTTTCCTTTTCCTCATTTTCAAAGCATCTTTGTGATAAAATCTTTTAAAAGCCACTTTCATGAATAAATAAATTATGTATTCTTTTATGTTCAAATCTTTTTCTCTGCTTTTGAATGGCAAGCACAATCAACTTAAAATGCTTGATAGTAGTTTATTAGTAAAAGGGAAGAATGTGTAAATTAGTTTAGATGTGGCATGATAAATATGAAAAAATAGGGTAAAACATGTTAATCCATGTCAAATGGCTCAAAATCAAGTACATACTATGTACTTTTTTTTTTTGAAAAATAAGGATGTGTAACTTTTTTCTGGTAAAATTATGATGTAGATAAACCTTGATCTCTCTAAATGTTTTACGCCTTTCCTTGTTAGCACTAATGCCTTCCAGCTATAGCAAAGTTGAATAATTTGTTTTAGGAACAGATTAAGTATGTATACTTACATTTAAAAAATACCCTAGAAAGTAGCTAAATAATACCTTGAATACAAGATTTTAGGTACCTTTATGTGGAGATGAATGTGCTGTCTTTATTCTAAAGGATTTTTATGTGAATCCTCCCAACTTTCACCTATCTATTAGAGCAACTGTCAGAGTCAGAGCATTCCTCTTTGATCCTGTGTTGACCTTTTAGTTTAAATTCACTAACTTTAAATGGATGTTGTTTGTCTGGGTTAATTGTAACCTCTCTATAGTATGAGACTTCTGTCCTCTTCTGTGACCTAACTCAGATCTTTATTAGGTAAGAAATAACCCAAAATAATTCACGGAGATACCTGGAAATTCGCATTAGAAAGCTCATTTAACTTAGCAATGCACGAACTCTGGAACTGCCTGATGAACAATAGTGTTTCAGTTCTATAGCACTTTTGCCTGCAGTACCTTTGGAGGCTTCTTAGACTTCTCAGCCTCTCTATAGCTGAATAGCCAAAGTATAGCCTGAGGTGTTTGTGCCACCTGGGATCTGTCCTACATCTTCCTTTGACCATCTGGTCTGTCTCTTTCTTTTTTAATTTGTAACTTTTTTTAAAAAAGATTTATGTATTTATTTGAAAGTCAGAGTTACACAGAGAGAGGAGATGGAGTGGGAGAGGGAGGGGGAGGGGAAGAGGGAGGGAGAGAGGGGGGGAGAGAGAGAGAGAGAGAGGTCTTCCATCCGATGGTTCACTCCCCAGATTCCCCAGATGGCCACAATGGCTGGAGCTACATTGGTCCGAAGCCAGGAGCCAGGAGCTTCTTTACTCATATACAACCTCTCCCCACCCCACCTCCACACACACTGGGTGGGGGGTGGAATTGGAGAGAGAGAGAGAAAGAGGGAAAGAGGCAACTGGTTCACTCCCCAGTTGCCCACAACAGTCCCAGAACTGGCCTGGGGCAAACCAGGAGCGGGGAATTCAGTCTAGGTCTCCCATATGGGTGGCTAAAACCCAAACATTCAAGTTATATCATTATTGCCTCCCAGGGTCTGCATTAGCAGGAAGTTGGACTCAGTGGTGGAGCTGGTACTTGACCCAAGCATTCTGTTATGGCACATGGGTGTCCCAACAAGCATCATAACCTCTATACCAAACATCCACTGTCTTTCTTTCTTTCTGACTTTATCTCTCATTTTTTTAAAATGATTTTATTTATTTATTTGAGAGGTAGAGTTACAGACAGTGAGAGGGAGAGACAGAGAGAGAGGTCTTCTGTCCATTGGTTCGGAACTCCGCCAATCCAAAGCCAGGAGCCAGGAGCTTCTTCCTGGTTTCCCATGCAGGTGCAGGGGCACTAGGACTTGGGCCATCTTGTACTGCTTTCCCAGGCCATAGCAGAGAGCTGGATGGGAAGAGGAGCAGCCGGGACAAGAACCAGTGCCCATATGGGATGCCGGCGCCACAGGCATAGGATTAACCTACTGTGCCATGGCGCCAGCCCCTTATCATTTTAAAGACAGTGCATTATAACCTAAACAACATAAATGTTTTTAAGTTTGAATTCTGAGAGTAGTCTCATCTATCTCTCTTCTCAGCCTCTGTTAAATGTTCATCAGTAGTTTGTACTGATCACATAAACTTGCAAGCAGCTCAAAAGATAGGAATCTTTCTTACTGACTGCAGTATCGCTTCTTATACTTACAAGGACTTGGCATTTGAAACATACTGAATTAAACTATAATGCTCATTATTTTAAGCTTCTTACACGTTGTTTCCATTTTTAATATTCTTTCACCCACGAGCAAAGATCCTTTGTTAGCATTAATCTTTATATTGAATGTGAACCTTTACAATAGTCAGTTTTCTCAGTCTTTCTCCAGTCATCCATTTCCCCCTGACCAGGAAAGTCAACTCTCAAAAATCGTTTAAGAACTTCACCCTGGCTGGGATCATGTGGTTAGGACACGTGTGGGTTTACTTCATTTATCTAAATGAGTCTCTGGTTTGGAGCTGTAACTCTGATTCATCTGAACAAACAATGATGTCAAACTCATGGTAAACCCTATTGATTTTTCTGTTCAATTAACGTCCATTTTCTAGGCATGGAAATAGAGACGTGCATGCACACAGGCACACCCACATGCCCTTATACACAAAATGCATAGAACGGAGACCTCAGAGATTTATGCAAACGTAAACCAAAATCTAGAGCTAACTATGCTTTGCATATCATCTTTACAGATTCCCAGCTCATTTTCCTTTGGCTCTTCCTGTCTCTTCTCGCATCAAGTAGGTCATTACTTGGAAAAATTGATGGTGGATTTCTGAAGTGAAAGCCTATTCTGCAATTTAAACTCTAATTACAATGTGTGCTTTGCTGGGGCCCACATGTTGGTAAGCTACCGCATTTAGTTAAAGGTGTTCCTCACTGCAGTTATTGCTAACTTCACCTGTAATCTTTTTTTCTGATATTTCTAAGAAAATATTGAAATACTAATAAAATCACTACCCACTGTGTTTAATGCTCAGGAAATTGTCCTGATGAGCCTCTTTTTTTTTTTTTCAGTAAGACCAAAATAAAAGCTCTACAGGTAAGAAACAAAATCCTTCATGCTATCCTTTCATGTTTCTTAGTTTTACAAATGAGTGTAATTACCTATTTTATTGAAAGAAATATTGTACTTTTCTCTCCCTACCCATCCCCTATCTTTTCATGGTCTAAGACTATTTCTGTACCTGCTTCAGTACCCCAAGCAGAGTGGGTACCAGTGCCTGCGATTTGCAGAGCAAAGTTGTGCCTGGAGAGCAGAAGCAGAAGACTACAGTGAACAGGCAAGCTGTTTGAGTCTAAAAACAAGCACTGTAACTAATACCACAGGCCCAAGAGCAATCCAAAAATTCAATCTGAAATTAAAAACTTGTGCTATGACAGGCATTATGCCGGGCTAATTTGATTTCATGTAACGTAGCAGCCCATGAATCAGAGTTCACAGGATGATGTTATTCCCATTGTGTTGGGTAAAAAAATAAAAAGAGCTGTAGAGGGTTTAAGTAAGGATAAGTCTTCTTAAACAGAGTGTGGATAGGACTGAACAAGGCTTCATTCCAAAGCAACAACTAATCGTCATTACATTAATACCAGATCCAAGTAACAAGGAAATCTTGCATTAACTTGCTGTAGAAAATGCCATGCCAAATAAGACAGGCTAAGACTTTTAACCTAAAAGAACATTTAGTTTAAGAAAATCCAATAGAATTTTGAGTTTTGATTCTAGTTGTTCATGTTCTTCTCCCTTTCAGGCTTAGGTGTGGTCCATATTGTAAACAAATATACAAACTCTTCTTCTCAGAATCTTTCTTTTTTCTATGAGTATTATGTAGAACCTAAGAGAGTTCACTTGCACTGAATTCTTTAATTAGGGTGGGAGATCAGAATGTGTGAAAGGAAGAATTAGGGAGAAGTTGTAGCTCTAGGGGAGTCAACGCTGGTGACCAGGGGAAGAACATTTCTCACTTTGTACTCTAGGTGGAGGCACACGTATGTACAGAATGAAAACACCAGGCAAGAACTGCATTTCTGGGTCATGTTTTAATGTCAACATAATTCATTGACACAAAGAATGTGGAACTGAGAAGAATCATATAGAACAAGAATTAAACACTCAATGTGCTAAGAAAGAATGCAGGCTCAGGTACTCTAAGTGGGTTCTCAATTCCTTTTCACCTGCCAAGTCTTAAATGACTTCAGTCTGGACTGCTCAGAGTCTGATCTCATTTCTTGTTCCAGGAGAAGGTTATTCTCAAACATCTGCCAACCAATTTTGAGAAATCAATCCTTTGTGAGTTTCTCTATTATTAATACTACAAGTTGAAACATGTGCAAAGGGCATTAAACACTATAAAATGACTTCTTTATGATAGTTCTTTTTAATGTTTATTCTAAATAATGTCATGCTTTGATATAATCAGTTCTGTTATTTATTTATTTTTTTTGACAGGCAGAGTTAGACAGTGAGAGAGAGACAGAGAGAAAGGTCTTCCTTTTCCGTTGGTTCACCCCCCAAATGGCCGCTATGGCCAGCCCACCACAGCGGGCGAAGCCAGGAGCCAGGTACTTCCTCCTGGTCTCCCATGGGGTGCAGGGCCCAAGCACTTGGGCCATCCTCCACTGCACTCCTGGGCCACAGCAGAGAGCTGGACTGGAAGAGGGGCAACCGGGACAGAATCCGGCGCCCCAACCAGGACTAGAACCTGGGGTGCTGGCGCCACAGGCGGAGGATTAGCCAAGTGAGTCGCAGCACCGGCCTGTTGTTATCTTCTAATAAATACAAGTCCTTGAGCTCCTAGACCATTATTCTCTAGATGATCTTTTATTTTACTTTGTCATATCACAACCTTTTTTTCCAACATCTTTTCTGGTCCTGAAGTAGGAGGAACACCATCTTAACTTTTATGAGTTATGATAAAAATGTTGATTTCAAAATTTTTCTCTTCCCTAATTAATCATTTAAATCTAAAAATTTCTACCATATTACATTTATGGCTTTCTTCCACTAATTTTGACTTACATTGCCATTTATCTAAAAATGTATTCTATATTTAAATTATATCAAGGATCTTTTCTGATCACAAAAGTATAAAGTGAGAAATCAATAACAGGATGAATTTGAGAAGATTCACAAATATGTGAATATTAAATGATATATTCCTTAATAACTAATATGACAGAGAAACAGTTAAAAAGGAAACTAAAAATATTTTGAGACAAACAATAATGAAAACACAGCATACAAAACTTATGAGATAAAACAATAGCCATTCTAAGAAGAAAACTTAAAACAATATATATCTATATCAAAAAAGAAGAAAGAATCCAAGTAAACTTCCTAATATTACACCTAAAAGAGCTAGAAAAAGAACAAACTAACATCCAAGTTAATAGAAGAAAAGAAATTTAAATACCAGAACAAAAATAAATAAAATAGAGACAAGAAAAAAACAACAAAAAGAAAACTAAAAGTTGAATTTCTTAAAAGATAACCAAAATGGGCCGGCGCCGCGGCTCACTAGGCTAATCCTCCGCCTAGCGGCGCCGGCACACCGGGTTCTAGTCCCGGTCGGGGTGCCGGTTTCTGTCCCGGTTGCCCCTCTTCCAGGCCAGCCCTCTGCTGTGGCCAGGGAGTGCAGTGGAGGATGGCCCAGGTGCTTGGGCCCTGCACCCCATGGGAGACCAGGAAAAGCACCTGGCTCCTGGCTCCTGCCATCGGATCAGCGCGGTGCGCCGGCCGCAGCGCGCCAGCCGCGGCGGCCATTGGAGGGTGAACCAACGGCAAAGGAAGACCTTTCTCTCTGTCTCTCTCTCTCACTGTCCACTCTGCCTGTCAAAAAAAAAAAAAAAAAAAAAAAAAAAAAAAAAAAAAAGATAACCAAAATGAACAACCATTTAAATACACTAATAAAAAAGAAAGAGAAGACTAAAAAATGAAATGAAAGAAAAAATTATAAATTATGTGACAAACATACAAGATCATAAAAGGAAAGAAGAAACATTTCTAGATCTATGTAATCCACCAAGAATAAATCATGAACTGAAAATTGTAACAGACTGATAATAACTAATGAGCTAGAATCTATAATAAAAATTCTTTGTATTAGTCATATTTTCATTACTACAATGAAATGATTGAAAGAGGTTCATTTTGGCTTATTCTGGAGGATCAAGCTTGGGTAGACCCATTGGTTGGGCACCTGTCTGGTGAGGCCAGAGGCGGCTATGGTAAAGTTCATGGGAAGCAAGAATCACATGGGAAGCCAGGAAGCAGAGAGGGTAGCTGGGCCCATCTCAGGCCTTTATAGCCAATCACCTCCCAAGAACTGCATTCTGATAGCACTGTTTCAATGACCTAAGGACCACCCACTCCTACTCACAAGAACTAAATTATTTCTACCCTCTTAATTCCATCAACTTATGATTTAGGAATTTAAACATCTCTGTGAGTTCATGAACCAAATCTTCAAACCATAGTAATTAAGTGAAACATAGCAAATCCTGTGTTAAATACCACATGATCTCACTTGCCTTTGGGGTCTAAAAAAAAATTGAAGTCATGGAATTAGAGTAGAATGGTGATTACTGGAGCCTAGAGTATTGAGAGGGAGTGTGGAGAGATAATGGTTAAAGGCTATAAAGTTACGGTTAGATAGTAGATCTATTTATTTTATAATGTGGTGACTGTGTTTAGCAATAAACTGTACTCTTTAAAAAAAGGCTAACACAGTAAATGTGGTGTTCTCAACACAAAAATGACAACAATGTGAGGTAATAACTGTTAATTAGGTAGATGTAGTCATTCCACAAAGTGCATGTACTTCAAAACAATGTGTTGTGAGGCGAGTGCTGTGGTGTAGCAGCTTAGGCTGCAGTCTGCAATGCCAGTATCCCATATGGGCACCGATTCGAGTCCCAGCTGCTCCACTTCCAATCCAGCTCCCTGATAACGTGCCTGAGAAGGCAGCAGAGGATGGCCCAAGTGTTTGGCTCCTACACCCACATGGAAGACCAGGATGACACTCCTGACTCCTGGTTTCAGCCTGGCACAGGCCCAGCTCTTTGGGCCATTTTTGGGGATGAAACAGTGGGTAGAAGATTCTCTCTCTGTCTCTCCCTCTCTCTCTGTAATTATGATTTTCAAATAAATAAATAAATCTTAATAAAAACAGTGTTCTTTGCAGCAAATACACACAGTTGTATCTATCAACTAAAAATGAAGAAAATGAAAGAATAGCAATTTCTTAATTTATACTAAGATCTTTGCCACAGTGTGTGTTCTCACACTCCCATGCTGATATTCTCCTATTGTACACAGAGCTATTATAATCGAGAACTGTTTTGGGACAGAGAAGTCAATCCAGAGACTATTAAGTGATAAGAATGATTTCTGACACCAAGCTCTGGTTATCTAACTCTTAATCTGCATAGTAATGATAGCTAATATTTATTGAGTCATTAGTTTCTCACAGTGTCTCTATCATATTAAATTATATGGCTGTTTTGCACATACAGACACAGAAACACAGAGTTTGTCTAAATAGTGAATGGCAGAGCTGGAATTCAAACACATGAAGCCTGACTCAAGTGTTCAAGTTCTGAACCATTCAGTTACAGGTATATGCAGAATCGATTATATTTGCAGTATTTGATACATTGATTCTTGAGATGAGCAATTCTTTAGCTGAGATTGCCTGGAAGCATAATTTTTTTTTTCTGTTCACTTTTGAATGCCTCAATGGCTGGCTAATGTCTTGTCTACTTCCTCAGATATGATGATGCAGTCAATTATATTTCAGTGAAGTTAGATGGCTTTGAATAATTCTCAATTATGGTAAATTTATAGGAATATCACACATAGGTATTCTACTCAGAAATGTCATATTTGGTTTTGGCATGTTTAAAAATATAATTTGTTGCCATTCATTTAATATGGCAATATTTCACATTAGAAAATAACAGATTTTCAGATATTCTCTGGAAACACCAGAAAGTTTAATGCATCCATGTTCTATATAGTGGCACTGTGCAAGAGCAGGCCAGGTCCCTATATTCATTAGCATCACCTGCTTGATTAACCTTCAGGTATTTTAGCTAGCAATTATGACAAGTAGTTTCACTAAAAGGAGAATGATCATTGATTTCATTTCATGAAATTGACAATAAATCTGCCTTATTCTTTTAAATATTCACATCAAGTATCTATAACAACTATGTTATTTTTAAATATTCTTCTGTTAAAGTTTATTCAAACTATTTCTTTATATGAGAAGTAGCCTGTTGTAATTGAGCATGGCTTTAAATATCTGTTCTGTAGCTTTGTGACCTCAAGGAAGCCATTTCACTTTTCTGTTCCCGTTTTCCCCTTATCTATAGAATTAAGATATAAAAATGAGTACTAAATATCATATAAGTGGTTGTTACACGATTCATTTTTTATTACTCCATATGTTGTTATAAAACTGCATCTTTTTGGACATTTAAGATATTACTTTAAGTTAGATTTTTACAAGTAGAACTGGTAAGTTAAAAATTTTCATAGATAGCATGCCAGAAAATTACTTCCCAAATAGGGAATGGCAATTAAATACACATCACTAATGTACATCCTAGTAGTTAGTGGGGATTACTATTATTAACATTCAGCCAATCTAATGTTTAAGATGTGGCTTGCCTTTCCTGTGTATTTTGCTTTTCTCCTATAATTAGTGAGTCTAATTGTAATAGTTATTTAACTCTGTGTAGCAGTTGACCTGAAAACTTAGTAGCTTATATTTATTAGGTAAGGCAATTTGTACAAATCCAGAATCTGGGAGCAATTTTTCTGGGTGGCTCTGTCTCAAGAGCTCCATGGGACTACTGTTAAAACTGTAGGTTGGGGCTACAAAATCCGAAGGAACCAGAACATTTTCTAAACGCTCTACACGGCCACAGGCACGTGAGTTTTGAGACTTTAGTTCCTATTTCCATAGGGCTGCTTACAAAATATGACTTCCCCCAGAGGAAATCAGAAGTCCCAATCTTTTTCCAACCTGATATTGATAAGGACATGTCATCATTTCTGCCATTGTTTGTTAGAAGTAGGACACTGGTATCCTTCGATAGCTCAGCTGGTAGAGCGGAGGACTGTAGAAGTAGGACACTAAGTCTAATCCACTTCTGTTCACTAAAAGTGTGTTCTAAGATCTGTCTGCACTCACAGACAGTGGAATCAGCCTTCACTTAGTAAAGGGAGGAGCATCAAAAACTTGGTGGGGATATATATATATATATTTCTTTTTGGCAGGCAGAGTTAGACAGTGAGAGAGAGAGAAAGACAGAGAGAAAGGTCTTCCTTTTTCCATTGGTTCACCCACAAGTGGCTGCTAAGGCCGGCACGTTGTGGCCAGCACGCTGTGCTGATTTGAAGCCAGGAGCCAGGTGCTTCTCCTGGTCTCCCATGTGGGTGCAGGGCCCAAGGACCTGGGCCATCCTCCACTGCACTCCCGGGCCACAGCAGAGAGCTGGACTGGAAGAGGAGCAACTGGGGCAGAATCCTGCGCCCCAACCGGGTCTAGAACCTGGGGTGCCGGCGCCACAGGTGAGGATTAGCCTAGTGAGCCACTGAGCCGGCCTTGGTGGAGATATTTTTAACACCTCAAAACCAAACCAAAGATTGTTCTGTTAAGTCTGTTTTCATCTCATAAACATTTTAATATTGTAGTTTTTAAGGCTCTGCTACACATTAGAAGCAATTTTATTACCATCTAAGTTATATTAGGGTAGCTGTCTAAACACTATTTTTTTTTTTTGGTTTGTTTTCTTCTAATTCCCATATTAATTACTGGAGTAAGTGCTATTTCATCTAGAAATCTAATATCACATCTTCCTGTGTCCCTCACATCATCCTTTCTCTTTTCTTATAACAACAAAGCAGCCTTACCTTACAGAAAGTACTGGGAAGGAAGATGGAAAATGTGAGCAGCTCACTTCCAGTCTTAGTTTTCCAGTTGCTATTGCTGTACTGGGATTCAGTCTCAAGTGGGTGAGCAAAGTCAGACCTGTGACCCCTGTCTTAACAAGCTCAGAACCCTGCAGAAGAGATGACCTTCACATCACAGAGGGACGCGTTACTTCCTAATCAACACTCACCCACTTGCACACTTAGAGTCTGCAAATCCATAGCCACTGTGTGTTGCATGTTTTCCAGAATGAGTTGTCTCTCATAGGATTTTTTTTTTCTGATGAACCCTAGACAGACGCAGTCTGAAAGTCCTTACTGTTGAATCTGAATCTCCCTTAGCAACTTGGGTATCATTTCAGTCCAGCAGGACATGTTTGTTCACTGAGACATTCTGTACATTGAAGTTCAATCAGAAGGTGTAGAATTGGACTCCTGCACTTCCCAGGTTGCTACTGACTCAGCTGCAAACTCATCCGCCTCATGTTCAGGAGCAACAAAGAATGGTAAGAGAAGGTAATGTCTTTTCAAGGGAAAAAATTGGTTGATGTCCTTCCCCAAGGAAATAATCAAGTCAAGTTCACCTACTTCATGTTGTTGGTGTAAGTCTATTTTGTTGGCTTAGGAAAATACCACAGACAGAGTGGCTAAAGCAACAGAAATTCATATTCTCAGTTCTATAGGCTACAAAATACTAGAAAATTTAGTTTCTTACAGGTCTTTTCTTAGTTTGCAGGTGACCACCTCTGGTTGTATTCTTAATCTCCTCTCTTATGCATATGCATATGCATATGCATGGTGAGAGAGAAAATTCTGCTCTCTTTTTCTGTTCCTGTAAGGATATGAGCTCCACTTTTAATGACCTCATTTAACCTTAATTACTGCCCTATCTCCAAATATAGTCACAGTGGGGATTAAGGCTTCCACATATAAATTTGGGGAGGGTACACAAATCAACTCATAACTATTGGACTTAGCGGTTTGTTACATGTAAGACTAATATGTTCTCCAAATTATAAGAAAAGAAAACTTATATAGTGGTGAGTTCAATTCACTAAATATTTAATACATTTTAAAAAGGGAATAACCCCAAATATACTTAATAAAAGGGAAAAAATAATAAGGAAAAATTCCCAAATTGAGATGTTTAAACTATTATTGCTTTTAACACCTGTAAAATGACAATAACAGCACATGCTTCTCCAAGATTTTCTGATTTTCCTTGTCTTAAATATATTTAATTCCTTTTTTCCCTCCCCTCGCAGCACTGTAAGTTTTACAAATCTCAATTCAAAGAATGATATTTTATAATTGTGTTTCCCATTTGGCTCAAGATTTTAAAAGCTACAACTATGTCTTTTTCATTTCTGAATAGTAGGCATTTAATGCAATGGCTGATGCACCCTAGGTATCCAATAAACATTTATTGTATCAAATACCAAATTAGTTTCAAGTGAATTTGTCTTTTAAGCACAAAGCAAACATAAGTGGTAGGGAATAATAATAGCAAAGTCATTAACTGTGGTTCTTTCTGTGTCTTTTTAACACAAATAATGTAGCTGTTTTCAACCTTAAAGTTTCCAGCATTTATAATTGCATGATATTTTCTTCAAATCCCACAGCTTCTTATTTCAAATTCCACTCACAGAATGCATTTCAAAGAGGAAAACAAGATTCAGGGTTTTATTTTTGGTGCTAATAATACTTGAAACAAACCCCAGGGTTTTAAAAGAGCGAATTATTGTTCTTTGTACTATATTTTAGATGTTCTGAATTGAAGAATAATAACATCATTTCCCCTCTTTATAGCTATTGGCTTCTGGCATTCAGCTTAGTTTCTCTATTTTTTTCCACCACTCTTGTTACCAATTCCCTGAAGTAAAAATCTCTCCGTCTGTACTACCTAAGTTAGTGTCTAATATCCTGCATGTAAACATGAAGTATAACCCTTCATTTCCTTATCTATCCTTTAAAAATATGTATGTATATATTTGAAAGAGAAAGAGACAGAGAAAGAGATAGATAGAGATAGAGAGAGATAGAGAGAGACAGAGAGAGAGAGAGAAAGAGAAAGAAAGATGGAGGAGAGGTCTCCCATTTGCTGGTTCAACATCAGCTCTTCCAGTACAACAAGGGTTGAGTTAGGCTGAAGTCGGCAGCTCTGGACTCAATCTGGCTCTTTCACGTGGATGGCAGGAATCCAGTATTCCAGCCATCACTTAGTGCCTTCCAGAGTACTCATTGTCAGGAAGCTGGAGTCAGGAGCAGAGCCAGGGCTTGAACCCAGGCACTCCAATATGAGAAATTCTCATCCCAAGTAGCATCTACTCATGGCATCAAATGCCTGCCCCATCCCATATTTATTAAAAGAGAGTTCTAAATTTTAAAAATTACTAATCTTTGACACATTAAATTGTAAAGAAGCAGGATTCAAGTAATAGTCACATCATGCATCTCTCTGTAAACCCTTTTTCCCAAGAAAACGTTTGAGACTGGTCTTGTGGCATAGCAGGTACTACCGCCTGCAAAGCTGGCATCCCATATGGACACCAGTCCAAGTTTCAGCTGCTCCATTTCCAATCCAGTTCCCTACTAATGGCCTGGGAAAAGCAGTGGAAGATGGCCTGAGTACATGGGATCCTGCCACCCACATGAGAGACCCTTGGTCTTACCCAGTGCTAGCCATAGCTGCCATCTGGGGAGTGAACCAGCAGATGGAAAATCTCTCTCTTTCTGTCTCTCTCTAACTTTGATGTTCAAAATTAATAAAGAAATCTTTAAAAAAAGAAATCTTAAAAAAATCTTTAAAAAAACTTTCACTAAAATTTCATCAGTTTATGAAATTTCATTGTAAATTCACATTATATTTAATTGAGAATCATAATTTTAAGATAACTAAAGAAATAAATTTCAAAAATTTTTCTACTAATAAAGATAGGTACATGAACTGATGGATGTGTCCATTAGTTTGATTTAATCATTCAATATTGTATGCATATATTAAAGTATCAAATCACCTGATAAATGAAATGTCAATAATGGATCAAAACAGTTTTGTTTCTTTATTACCATTGAAATAGATATGAGATATGAACCTTTGACATTTAAATGCTTACAAATAGATTGAACATACAGAGTTGTATAATTAAAAAAAATACTGCATCAGGAAAGTTGTGCTTCTACCCTGTTACTGTAGATTGGAAATTAATTTACTTCCTTCTGGACTCAGAACCCTTAGCAGTAAATTGAGGACTTGAATGGGCAACTTCTTTCTTTAAAAGATTTATTCATTTATTTATTTGAAAGGCAGAGTGATAGAGAGGGAGGGAGAGGTAATGAGAGACAAGGTTACCATTGTTTTTAAAGATTTATTTATTTATTTGAAAGCTGGAGTTACACAGAGAGAAGGAGAGGCAGAGAGAGAGAGAGAGAGAGAGAGATATCTTCCATCTGCTGGTTCATTCCCCAACTGGTCACAATGGCTGGAGCTCCACCAATCCGAAGCCAGGAATCAAGAGCTCCCTCCAGATCTCCCACACAGGTGCAGGGGCCCAAGCACTTGGGCTATTTTCTACTGCTTTCCCAGGCCACAGCAGAGAGCTAGATCAGAAGTGGAGCAGCTGGGACTCAAACCAGTGCCCATATGGGATGCCGCACTGCAGGCGGCGGCTTTACCCACTACACCACAGTGGCGGCCCCACAAGGATACCTTCCATCCACTGGTTTACGTCCCAAATGTCTACATCAGCTGGGTGTGGACCAGGCTGATGCTAGGATGCAGAAATTCCACACAAATGTGCCACATCAGTGGCAGGGACTCAAGTAGTTGATTCATCATCTTCTGCCTTATCAGGCACATAAGCAAGAAGCTGAATCAGAAGTAGAGCAGTCGGACTTGAATCAGGCACAGTTATCTGGGATGGGGATGTTCAAGCAGTAGGCCAACTTATTCATTCAGTCTGCTGCGCCACAATACCCACTTCTTACATAGATGAATCTCAGGATCTGTTTTAGTCCTTAGGATGTTTTTTTCCATTTTACATGTCAATTGAAAATAGGCTGTAACTGAGTATTAACACAGCCAACAAAAGCTGTTTCTGCTTCTATTCCATGTGAATATATCTTTGAGCAACTGCTTTTATTTCTGAGTCTCATGTTCTTCCTTTATAACAAGAAATTTGAAATAAAGAGTATCTTCATTATCAAATATAAAATCAGCTTTGATTCTAGTTTGGCCTTGACTTTGTTTTGAGTAAAAATTCAGCCATCACATGGTGGTAAACTTCTGTATTTCTCTATTTCTATAAATTTGAGATGATATTTTCTTTCCTGCTGAACTTATAGGGATAAAAAATACCAAATGTAAAAATACATTGTGCAAAAAAAATATAATATTATAACACTATTTTTAGTAGCAGGTGAATGCATATCTGTGAGTGTTTATATACTCATGTGCTTGTATTTAATTTTATGAAAGTATCTGTTGCACAGCTTTCCCAACTTTCTTTGAAGTTGAGCCATCTCTGGTTGTAGCCAGCTTTGTATGGATTTGTCATTTTATCTCATTAGAGTTAATAACAGCCGTGGATACTAAGTGAAGATATTTAGCCTTTTATTTAGGACACGGGTCAACCTTTTATTTAGGATCTGGCCAACACCCAACGAGTCAGCTCCCCAAATACTGAGTTTAATTAGTTAAAGGCTATGGAACTGCCTATTGAAGCTGGATGACTAATTAGGTACCTGACTATGTATCCTACAAAGCTTAGGAGTGCCACTCTAAACTTTTATGGAGAATCAAAATATACTGCACTATAGAATACTAGCTGAAACAGAAGCTCTGCTTCTGGGCTTTATCTAAATCATTCAATATAGTTATTTCTTCCATGCTTAAAATCTACTACAGAAGAAATTTCACAATCCGTGAAACCAGCATCCATTCTTTAAAAGATTAGTTGGGAGAAGCCATCATTGTTGTAATAGTTAGATACAAATTCCATAACTATGAGGGAATTTAAGACACGAACGAATTGCAGAGTATAGAAACTGATTGCAGGTAATACTGGTACCAGCTCTGGAACTGAGTTTAACCATTTATTCTCCACTAACTTCTGGGGATTTTCTACTTTCTGCTATAAACAGCATTGTTTCGCACTAAGCCTCTTTTACCACATCTTGATTGTCCAATGCTTAATTATTTCTGTTCCCATCTTTCTGGTCAATTCTTAATCATTTCTGAGTTCTTCTTTTGAATCCAAACAAAACAGGTTAGATGTCTTACTATTTTTCCTTAAACAATGCTGGGGTTTTGAGTAAATCAGATAAACTGATCGATCTAACAAGCTATCTGGTATGTTGTTTCCTGACAGAATACCTTGTGGGTGGTGACAAATTGGCTCACAGTCAAGTGCCTTTGTATAATCCAAAACACAGAATTTCAGCTCTCCTGTTCTTTTTATGCAGCCCCTCAGAAAAAGTGGTCTTTACCAAGGATACCCATGACAATTATACCAGTAGGCCAACTTATTCATTAAAATATGGAGATGACATTTCTAGTAATAAGAACAAAACACATTTATGTAAAACCGTGTTTTTCAAAAGAAAAAAATCCTGTTATATTTACATTTAATGAAAAAATGAGTATGCATTTTTGTTACTCCTTCATTTTTCAGATCAGAAAACCAAGATTCAGACAGGTTAAGTAATGAACTCTAGATCTCTACTGGGCTGTTGCCTGCAGCCTGCAACTCCTGCCATGTGGGAGACCTAGATGGATTTCCTGGTGCCTGGTTTCAGCTTGGCCCAGCCCCTGCTGTTGTGGCCATTTGTGTAGTAAACCAGAGGATGTGAGAATTTCTCCATCTCTCCCTCTCTCTGTAACTTTGCTCAAATGAATAAATATATAAGTAAATCTTTTTCTTTAAGGGAGTTGTGGCATGGATTCAAAACTCTGGCTCTTAATTCCTATATCATATCTGCCACCTTCAATGAAGTTATATATCTTACAACTAAAAGTCAGAGAAATTTGTAGCCGGGCCTACATTGTGGCACAGCAGGTTAAGCTGTTAGCGTTGCATATAGGCACTGGTTCATGTCCTGGCTGCTCCACTTCTAATCCAGCTCCCCACTAATGCCCCTGGAAAGCAGTGGAGGATTGTCCAGGTACTGAGCCCCTACCACCCGTGCGGAAGACCCAGAGGAAGCTCCTGGCTCCTGGCTTCAGCTGGGTTAGCCCTGGTGGTTGTGGTCCAGGCGAGCCAGTGAATGGAGGATCTTTCCCCCTCCCTTCCCTGATAACTCTGCCTTTAAAATAAATAAACAAATCTTTAAAAATATTAAATTTAAAAAAGAAAAGAAAAGCTTGTACAATAAGGAGCCATGAATGCCAAGCTACAGGGTTTGTATTTAATTTTCTAAGAGGTTAAAAATGCTTAACCCTGGGAATGAAGATACCATTTTTAGTAAATACATTTTATTATGTGTATTTACGGTCTATAACATGATATTACAAGATAGAGAGTGAAATGCCTACTATACCTGAATGAACATATCTATCTGCTCCTTTAGTTACCCACTTTCCCCCACCTGTGGCAACATCAGCTGTAATGTATTCAATAAAAATCCTGAGTACGGTATTAAGTATAGCCCTCATATTGTATACTGATCAAATCTTTTGACTTGTACGACCTAAATATTTTCTATTGTGTAGGTTTTGCCTCACATTTCCCCTTTTCCTCCCTCTCACCTTGACCTGGCAACCAAGAGTTTTCACATGTATTGGTAGAGGATGATAATTAACATTGGTGTAAACAGTTAATAGGTTCTGCCAAGAATTTGCTCTCCATTCTGTGTATGGTAAATATCAGCCCAAATAATTATGAAATGTAGTTGACAGAAAGGCAATCAAGACTGCTTAGTCTAAAAAAAATAAAGAAAAAGTCAAAAAAAAAGACTTCTTAGCATGAGGAGAGGTTGGGTCTATGCTTCAAAAATGAACCAACGGAAAAAGGAAGACCTTTCTGTCTGTCTCTCTCTCACTAACTCTGCCTGTCCAAAAAAAAAAAAAAAAAAAAAAAAAAAAAAAAAAAAGAACTATCCCCCCAAATCCTACATTTATTTTATTTTCTTGGTTATATGTCCTTCAAAAGTAGCCTTTTCTATTAGAATACATGTTCTAACATGATTTTTACTTTTTTATGTCAACTCAACCAAAGAGTAATTGTTATTTAATTAAATTAATGTTCATTCCTTGTTATCAAATATAATGCACCATCTTCCATTTTGATTTCATTAGAGATCTAAATATTTAAGGAATTTGATCTTTTCTATTCTTCCATTGCTTTATTCTTTCAGATATGAAAGAGAATCTACTATCAATGACCATTTTTACACATATTATGCTTTAAGAAAAGAAAGAATTATATAGGTAAGTAATCATCTTCTATGAAAACTTTCTATAGGTTCAGAAAAGGGCTGATGCATTCTCATAGCTTTCTAAAGTATAAATATAAAAAATTCATGAATTTTATACCAATATATGATGGGCAAAAATCAAAGAATGACTCATTCCTAAAAATGCCAATGGAATTGAAACGTTAATCCAAAAGAAGATAGGAAGGACTGTTATGTGCAATGATTTGAAGACTGCAAGCTGAGATAAAATTAAATTAGATACACAGTTGGTTGACATCCTACAAGGCAATAAAACTATAACCTTGGGGTTGGCACTATGGTGTAGCACACAAAACGACCATTTGTGGCGCCAGAATCAAATATGAGCGCCCAGCTGCTCCACTTCTGATTTAGAGCCCTGTTAATATGCCTGGGAAAGTAGCAGAAGGTGGTCCAAGTCCTTGAGCTGCTGCACCCATGTGAGAGACCCAGAAGTAGCACCTGGCTGCTGGCTTCAGACAGGCCCAGCACCAGCCATTGAGGCCATTTGGGGAGTGAACCAGTGGATGGAATATCTCTCTATGTTTCTCTCTCTCTCACACTCTCTCTTTTCCTTCCTCCTCCATCTCTCCCTTCCTCTCTCTCTCTAACTCTGCCTTTCAAATACACAAACTATAATTTCTTGGATTATGTTTTCTACTAGACAAAAACCATCTGTACTGGTAGGCATTGTGGCACAATGGACTTGGAACACCTGCATCCCATATTGGAGTGGCTTGTATAGACTCCTCTTTATTAATATAAAGAAACAGATTTCATGTATTTCATAGCTATAGTTCTAAAAGATAACCATATTTCCCTCCCTCTCTCCATCAATCCCCCTCCTTCCTTCCTTTTGTTTTTCCTTTACATTTTGCAATAACATACTTTCAACTCACTTTAAAACCACAGGCTTAATACACCACTAACCACAATGTTCAACAAGTAAAAAAGTAGAGACTTTTTCATGGGAATACAGACACGCTCTGGCTTATGCTCTCATTCTTGCTCTTGTTCTCCCCTCTCTCCTTTTGTTCCCTCCTTCTTGCTCTGCCTCTCAAAAAATAAAAATAAATAAATGAAATTTAAAATATCATTTGTGTTATCCCTGCACAAAAATCATTCACTACACATCCAATTTTTCTTTATAATCTAATGTGCACTTCTAGAGTTTCCGTCTAACCAATAAATAAGTTTAAAATGCATTTTTTGAGTAGTCTTTGAAAGAGACTATCAGATAATGTTCCATTTTATCATTCAAAGGGCATGTGGTCATTCATTTGCCTTATTTGCAAGATTGAGATAGTATTTCTTAATACCCTCCACCCCATAAAGAAAATAGTTAATGCTTAGACTAACAAAATGTCTTTGTACTTCGTTTGCTCCTCATTTAGTTCTCAAAATCAGTATCAACTAGCATAAAGCATAAGCCTTTTTATGAAGCTGGGTATTTCCTTAGAAATGTTCTTGTGAGAAAAAACTTCAAAAAGCATTTGAATATTTTGGAGGCTATTGCTGAACATACCCAGACACAGTTCTTAAAGGTCACGTGTCAGTGAGTACTGCTCAGGTAGAGTTATATACTGTGGCAATGATACTGTCCGAGTTTAACATCATCATCTTAAAATTCAGCCCATTTGTAGATGCAAAAGAGAATCTCCTTTCAGTTTCACCTTACAGCACTTGGTTACTAGAGATGGTGACTTTTTAAACACAGTTTTATGATTTTCTTTTAAATATGTTCTTTTGATTATTTTCATTTAGGTTTTAGCACCCACATTTTTTATTCCTTTCAGTTTTCAATATCTGAGGAACATTAAACCATTTGTGTCTTTCTCCAGCTTTATTGAGGTATAATTGACAAATAAAAACTGCACATGTTTAATGTGGACAAACCTCTTTGTATTTAATTCTTGTACATCAGAGACCTTGACATGAAAACTATTAATAGGTTATTTTATATGAGTAATAACATCCTAAATGAAACTCATTTGTGATAACTTGAAACTCAACATAAGATTATGCTAGTAAAAAAGATAATATTGTTTCCTCTTTTTCCATTAAATTCTTTTATGGAAAAGTGCAATACACAAAAATATGTAGTATTATTAAGAAAATCAAAACTATGGGAAACAGAGATATTTGTAAATGTAAAATTTTCGCAAACTGATTTCGATCATTGTAGTAAGTAAGTAGCGTAGCTTTAAGGGATTATAGTGAACAGGTTAGAATAACTGGGAAAACTTCCATAATATTTTAAATCTTATTTTTTGGTGATATGCTAGCAAAATAAAATCAAGAACTCTAACATAAATATTCACAAGTTTAGTTAATTTATGTTGCACTTAAAGTACATATATTGTATATATAGTACATAAAGCATATATGTGTACTCTTACAGTTTGGTATATATGTTTATAAATATGAAACATGCTATTACTAACTTTGCTGTTTTAAAGATTTTTCTGTTACCACTGACAACAAATCCATTTTAGGCCATGTATTTTTTTCAACTTTGATTTAATAAATATAAATTTCCAAAGTACAACTTTTGGATTATAGCAGCTTTTTCCCCCATAACCTCCCTCCCACCCGCAACCATCCCATCTCCCACTCTCTCTCCCATCCAATTACGCTGTCTTCCAGAATTATAAAAAAGGCTTTCAACTTAAAAAGATTTGGAAGAATAAATAGAGATATTATATACAATTTATAAAATTATCAAGACAAAAATGACAGACTTTACATCCATCATAAAATAATATATAAAACACACAGAGGAGGAATAGAGAAGGGCTACAGTAAACACAGAGGAACATGATTCTTCTGAGTGCAGTCGTCCCGGATACAACAGTTCGTTAAGTGCGTGCACACACTTGCGAGGTCACACTAGTGGGCTGTTCCCACGCAGAGCGTGAGCCTCACGCTCTGTGCCTGCGCCCAGCGCCCCGCCAGCCCGCAGCCTTTCGGTTGCTTTCCCGCCCCCTCGTCATCCACCGCAGCAGGAGCGCCACACTAGAAGCCTGGCGGGGTATGGGGTGGGAATGCCTGAGAGGAAACAGCGCCCTGGGAACAGTCCCAGAACCTCCCGCCCTCGACAGGGCTTCCCGCGGGGCCGCCTCCACCCGGAGCCCTCCCGGGAAGCCCGCCCACCCCTCGACCCCAGCGCACACTGGACTCCCACACTTGAGGGGCGGGAGCAAATCAATCAGTTTCCGTCCGAAACTCCGGGGGACCGTCCGGGCCCTGTAAGAAGCAGAGGAGGCAGGGGTCGGGGTGTCCCGCCGGGAGAGAGTCCGGCACAAACCGGCGCTGGTCTTGGCGCGGGCTGCTGTGATCCGTCAGCCGCGGAACCCTCTGGCCCCCTCCACTTCTGGAAGATGAACCTGGAAGTGTGGAGGAGGGGAGTGGAAGGCCATTCTTAGAATCCTGAGCTCAGGGGCTTCCAATCTCCAGTGGTCTCTCAGTTCACTTGGTCCGGGGGCTGCAGCTTCGCGCCTCCCTAAACCAGTCGGAAAGCTCGGGCACCCAAGGCAGGGGATTTTTGTGTGGAGTCGATAAGGCAAAGTGTTCTTGGCCCTCACTCATGCTTTGCCACGATCAGATTACTTTTCCCAGACTGGAGCTGGCTGGGAGGTTGAGGGGTATTTCTTTTCAATCCTTTTATGTGTGTTGAGTTCACCTTGTGTGGTTGGGTGTGGAAAGCGGGGGGGGGGGGGGGGGTGTGTTTCCAAATTGAGTGAAATTCTCATTCCATGGGTATTACCATGCCTGTGGGGTTGGCAGTTCTTAAAGTTTAGCTAGTCTGCAAATAACTCAACACAATAGAGTCCCCCCCTCCCTTCCTCTCTCTCTCTCTTTTTTTTTCTTTTCCTGCTTCCAAACGCCTTCTTGGAGGCTGAAGCTGGGCAGGTCTCCAAAGGTGCAGCAGCCACAACAATCCCGCAGTTCAAAGTTAAGCAGCAGTTGCACAACTTCCAGCAACTCTCTCAGCCGGCTGCTAATGAGCTGAAACCCCTGAACATCTGAGGAGGTGAGGAGGGAGCTCCAGTCCTTCTTCCTTCGCCCCAGAAATCCAGAAAAACCCAGCTCCCACAGCCCTGGCCACTTGGAGATTCTGTACCTGTTGCTGACTCGCCTGGTAGACCATGGCTCCCTTTGGAAAAAACTTGCTAAAGACTCGGCATAAAAACAGGTAAAGTCGAGTGTGTGTGTGTGTGTGTGTGTGTGTGTGTGTGTTTGTGTGTGTGGGGGTGTTTAATCCGGTCTTTGGAGGGACAAAATCCTAGGGACATTAGGTCCAGTATGACACTGTCCCAGTGTTGATGATGGCATCGGACAGAAGACAATAAAGAATGATTGTTTTCGACTCTTGCCCTCCACCCCACCTTTGGCTAGTCCTGTTTCCATAAGTAGCGTGGCCAGTGATTTCTCTTTTTGCTGCCCTGGGCATCTGAGGGAAATAGGATGACAGGCTTCATGTTGCTTCAGACAAGACTTTAGAATGCAGTAGAAAGGTTTGACACTTTGATAAAGATGTAACTAGAATTGAGAAGCACTCATTGGAATAAAGAAACGCAGGTACTGATAGAATCTGGAAACCGTGCTTTGGTTCCCCTGAGACTGGGAGGTGGAAAGTTCCCAAGTGAAAATACTTTGCAGAGAACTTTATGTGAACTGATTCTTTCGACGGTAGTTTTGGGCACTAAACGAGAATTCCAACAGCTGTCCTCCCTAATTCTCATTACTGCTAGTTCACTCTGATTGAGTTTGATATGTCAAGTCTGCAAGGTCCATAAGACAAATAAATATACTTATCTCTCTCTCTCTCTCACACACACACACACCACACACACACACACACACAGATTTTCTTCAGCTTATGTGTGTGTCTTAGTTCCATTAAATATTTTATTTGCACTTCAAGTGTTATGTTTTTATGCCAAAAAATGTGAGGGTAATTTTAGGCATGGGCTTTATTTTTTTGAATGTGTTTGTTTTGATATAGGGGCTTTTCCACTGATCTTCTCTCAATCTTGCCTGTTTGTACTTGTCATAATTTGCTTAGTGTAAATTTAAAAGGATACAATTACATGGTAGGAAATGATATAATTATTTTAAAGTGTTGGCATGACAATATAGAGGGATACAACTTTAAATTTCCATACCTTAGTGTGTGCACAAATGTCTACTTCAAAAATTGTACTTCATTCATGCCATATGCATCATGATTTAGTTAAGTTTCTATGAAAAAACAGCCATGGTAAATACTGTAAAACTTTATTTTATTTCCTAGTAACTTGATATTTTATCATAAATAGATATTTATAAATTTTAGTCATACTATGTATGTTAAAGTAATTTGGGTATGTAAAAAACATTGTGTGATGTTTATCAGAACTGGGTTTTTGTTTTAAATGTGTATTTTTCTGGAAGTGTCCCCCACCAACAAAAAATCCTGACTGTATTTTCAGTGCTGTTCTGTAGTACTACTTTTGTAGCATTATGTTGGCATTTGTATTTTGGAAAAGCACATGATTTTATAAAACAAGTGTGTTTCTGGCATACTACCTTGTAGTGGAAGCTATTTGGGGATTTTTGTTCCAATAGAAGAATTCGTCCACAGTGTGCCAGATACAGCCCAATAAAACATTGCAAGCCCCTGTGAGTTTCACTTGGGGAAGTACATTGCCCACTTTCTTTAGTTTTGCTACTGCACCATCTACTCTATTCAGAAAACTAACTTTCATTCAAGGAGGTGAGTCTACAAACATTTTTAATATGACATTTTCTGTGGAAAATTATGAAGGAGTTGAAAGAATAGTTAAAAATAGAGTTTCATAGTATTCCCAATTACTCTGAAAAATGGAATAGTGCTTCCCAAAGTGATGTCTTATCAATAATGCAGGTGCTTTGGCAAAGATGTAAACAGTTGAGAAAGTGCTTAAGCCATTCTAATTGGGTGCTTCCCTTTACAGATTTATATTTTTCTAATCCTTAAGAAAAAAATTAAACCATAGCAGTGGTTGAATAAGAGAAAAAAAAATGAGTACCATAAGTTAGGTAGTGAGTAAGTTACAGTCTATTGAAATAGAAGTAGTGTATTGTTGGGAGTCATTTTGAATTGCTATCTATGAAGCCTTTTGTTTTTCTACCATCTCACTGGTGAAACTACAAGTGAAAATTAGTTATATGATTTAGTTTACCAGTTTGTCTACTAGGTTCCATAATGGTTTGAATAATCCTATTTCAATGTACAGAAACCAGATATCTTCCCTTAAACTGACTAGTGATCTATCCTTTTATAGAAAATGTGATTGAAATTAAGAAAGTCATTTGATAAGCGCCAATAAATTCTTCAATATTCCTTGTGGAAGGTAAAGAAAGGATCTGAGTAATATATTGGTAGACCTTATGATAGGTAACTTAAACAATGGCAGAACTATTTAGGTCTAATTGCATGGTTATAAGCAGGAAGTCGATGAATTGCTAAAAGGAGTTTTGGCAAGTTGAGATCATAACATTTTGAGCAAGGTTTCCTAGTAAATTTCTTGCATGTTTACATGTGTCTGCTTTTTCATTCTTGTTTACTCTTGGAGTGATATTTATTCATCCAAGACTGAACTTCATGAGAGAGTTCTCTCATTGTTCACATAGCAAATGTATATTTGAGAGTTTTAGAGACAAACAGGATGCAAATGATGCTTCAAAATAGGAGGCGTAGAAACTTGGAGAAAACACAGGCTATAAAGCTTGGAGAGGGAGGGGCCATACCCGGTTAAACACTGTTATCTTTCCATGCTCAGCACAGTGCCTGGCATGTGCTGGGCCTGCAATACAGTTATTTATTTAATTTTGTGAACTAAAATTACAATTTTTATTCATACTAGAAACATAGTAGTTATTGTATTCTCTATTCCTCATGTGATGTCATCTGGTATATAATTGTGAGTATTTTATATGGGATTGGTTGATATTTGATAAAATCCAATACTTACGGAGATAGTCAAATAATTGTATGGCTATTGACCCAAATAAATCCTACTGTTCTATATATTTTTGTATTTTAAGAAGAAAAACTAGGAAATAAACAAAATTTGAGACTAATACCTGGTCACAAAGCCATTATATTTAGCCATGCAAATGCTTTAGGATTTTTATTTCCAACTTTTATATAAATTAAAGACAAAGTGTCAGTCTAAAAATTGTTTATGTGTGTAGTTAGAATTAATTTAAAAAGTTTTTCTAATTGCAGTAACCTATAACTGTGAAAGTACAGATTGCAGTGTAGCTTTTGCTCTTAGGTGATGTATTATTTACTTTGGTTCCAGGATAACCGAATATTCCATGAATGAATGTCAAAGAGTGATGTATGTCTCATTGATCACTCTTTTCTCCAGAATGAAGAATAAACATGTGGAAAGTCTAGATACTTTTTTGACAAACCTTTCAAGGTTGTAAATGTCATTAGCAGCCATTGTTTCTTACTTAAAAGCCAAAGAAGTAAATAATGAATTACTGATCTATTATATAGTCATATAGACATCTACTAATTGGATTTAGATTGTTAACCTATTTAAGTATTCACATGGATTTGATTTGTGACAATAATTATCCTTATATTAAATTGTATTTTCAAGGTAAAAGTTGTTTTAAACTGGAATATTAGTATAAAACTTTATGGAACACTTGGTTATGAAAAATGATTCATTAGGGTTTTAATTAATAAAATTGGGGATATAGAATCGATTGAAATTTCACAAAACATTGCTAGAAGCAGAAGTTATTGTAGGGAAGTAGTATCCCATATATTTGTCAGAAATAAAAAATACAGATTGTTCATGATGGTGGTGTGTAAAGTGGAAGGAAATTGATGAATATAAAAGATCTAATCCACTTAAAAAGGCCTCTATAATTATTTTCAGGTACTACTTTATACCTCTCTTCATCATCTCCAGGCTTTTCATATATATATGTAATATATATGCATTACATTATACATGCATATACGTGTAACTACATATATATGTGCAATCCCCATCACAGGGTATAGAGATAGTCTCATCATATCAACCTAAAATTAGAGGTCTCAAAAATATACTTGTGATGGATAGCAAGGAATATATTAAAAGTAAGTATTATAGTCTATTATTTTATAATTGATATACAAAATTTGCATTAAATTTGCTTTTGGATGAATTATAGCATATGTGGCCATTTTTATAAAATCAGACATTGTTATATTACTGCTGTAAATAAATCATGCAATGACTGCGACTTCAAAAGGAGGAATTAAGTTTTGTGGTTAGGATAAAAGTTGCTGTCAAGAATATCTCTTCTCTATAATTAGAAGAATGGTGATTTATCAGTTCTGCAAGTGGGAAATTATTGCATAATGTGTTGTGTACTGTTCAAAGAAAGATTTAAGATGCTTCTGAAATTGCATTTAGAAATGCTGGATATTTGAGTATGTAAATCTTCGTAGTTCTCAGGAGTTCTTGAAAGTGATTTCCCCTAATGATACCCAGTAACAGAAGCAGTTTAGTTGACAGAATACAGCCCACTGGGCACAATGACTGGAATACTTTATCCCTGGCAAAAATATCACAGAAAGCATTGGCCAAAATTGAGCTCTAGGAAAAAGTTTGAATTATTCTCAAAAAAAAAAAAAAAAAAAAACAGAAAACAAAACAAAACAAAACTAAGTCATCTTAAATCTGCTTGAATCTAATAAGATATTATGGATGTTAAAACCCAATGTATAACACAAGGTGAATAGTTCTTAAAATAAATTCTTTTGAAAAACATTTTAAAAAGTTTGAAGCTGGTTAACAGTTTTATTTAGATGATATTTTATTGCCAGACTGCATAACTCAGTAAATTTTATGTTACTTAATTGGTATGTACTTTCAGAAGGTCAGATGATAGCACTAAATAATTCTATGGACACAAAAATGTAGCCTTACTCTTTTTTTATCTTAGATCTGAAATTGGAAGAAAGTTGAAGGTAGGGTATGTGTTTATTTCTTCCAAGTGTATAAAAATTCCAGTTTTTAACAAGGAAACCCTGACAGATGACTTTTCTAAAATGAGGCCTCATGGTATCTGTACCACATATATAGAAGTTCAGCATACTTGTGTGTACTGATGTTCTTTGATGTCTGTTTGCTTAAGGAATTTTTAAAGATATCGAAGCACAGCACGGGAAAAACACAACTTTAATTTCCTTAAAGTTAATGGTTTACAACTTTTTAAAATATATGGTTTCTATTCCTGTATAGCCTGTTGTAATACTACACCTTTCAGAGAAAGTTTGCACATTTGTTGGATAAAGGTGAAAATAATTACTAACATAAATGATCACCCAAGTGATCACAAAGTAACTTATTTGTATGAAAGAAATAGAGCCTTGGAAAGATGCTTTACCTTAAACAAGATACTTCAAGAGTGAGAAAGATCAATGGATATAAGTGGGCTTACAAAGAAGAATTACCCTCAACGGTTTATATCTGGAGGCTGTAATACCCTCTGTTTCTATGAACTGATTTAAGATTTCTATAAACATGTCTCATGGAATATGAGCCTGGTGAAAACAGAGAACTTATCTGTACAATTCCTTTCTAAATAATCAATGAGTAGGGGTTCAATAAATGTTTGTTGATAGGATAAAGAAATTGAACACACTGTCAAAACATAGCTGATCCCTATATATTACCTGGATTGGAGTAGTGGATCAGTACATTTTTATTGGATGGGTGTGTGGTAACTTAAAAAAATGAATCTGTAAGTCCAAGGCTGAGCTGTCATCACCCTTGCTCAGACTCATCTTGTTTTCTGGTGGTAAAGGGCCGTATCTCACAAACAGGCAGCGTTACTCATTCTCCAGCAATGCTCTTACCTCCCCTAAAAGACCTGAAATGCAATCATGTATGTGCATGAGTGAGATTTGACTGTTCACTGGGGCTGGCTACCATAGACCCCATTGCTGAATATGGAGCATTTCCCCCTTCTTTTGAGATAAGAGAGAAATATCTGTTTTCTCATATGAAAGGAGGATGTATGCCCTTTGTGTCAGATAATTGGAGTTTATAAGACAAAAGCTAAGTGCTCAAAATAGCCAGAAAAATATTTTGCTTAAGATTTCCGGCTCCCTAGGGGCAGGCATTTTTCGCAGCTGTTAAGACCCGCCCCCCCCCCCCCCCCCCGCCTTGGGACACCCGCACCCCATACCTGAAGGCCTGGTTCGAATCCCTCCTTTTCTGCTTCTGTTCCAGCTTCTTGCTAATGTGCACTCTGAGAGGCAGGACATGATGACTCAAGTACTTGGGCCCCTGCCACCCACCTAAAAGTCTCAGATTGAGTTCTGGGCTCCTGGCTTCAGTGTGACCCAGCCCTGCAGCTGCCAGAAATTGGGGAGGAAAGGAGCAAGTGGAAAATCTTCTTTTCAAATACAGTGAAAGTAAATTAAAAATATAAAGAGTTCTTACTGTCTAGTCACGTAGACATAGCACATATCTCAGCTGTGATATTACCAGTTGTGTGTCCCAGGGAAAATATTTATAGACTTTACTGCAATGATAATATACAAGGGCAAATCTGCACTTTACAGTATTGGGGAAGGGGACGCTCTTTAAGTAGAAGATTATGCAAATATGAATTAAAGAAAAATTGCTGAAGTCATTCTGGGACTTTGGGAAGTGACGTGCAACTGAGGGAGACCTGATGCTTAGGCATCACTAATGTCAGTATGAATACACCACTGCTCCCATTTCTTATGGCCCTCCTTTAGCCTAGCAGGCTTTAAGTGATTAACACGAATCAACTAATGTAATAGTAAAAAAGAATGCTGTGAAGAAGGAACTGTTATTTTCTCTATTTCACATATGAGGCAAGTAAGACATAGAACAGTGAATAAGTGGCAAAGAGAACTCATATCCATTCTGCAAGCCATTAATCTGATTGTCTATTGAAGACTTAACTTTCTCACCTTTAAAATAGAGTTGATCCTAAACCATCAAGTGTTTGGGTTAAATCAATTATATATAGAAGATTTGTCACAATCCTAAGAAATAAATATTCACTCACTATTCAGGTCTGTTGAATTCAAGATGTTATAAATTATACCCAAGTTTTTAGTACCTAATTATGGTGGAATTTGGAGGCATTGAAATCCTAACCTTCACTCACTAGAATTTCTGGATTACCAGTGATCTCACTCTCACCCTATGTATAAAGAGATAGATTATGAATTATTAAACATAGCTACAAAAGAATCTACATGTTGCACAGAATTATACTTAGCTCTTGATGAAATATATGGATTTTGCTACCCTCTTTGAGCCATTAATGATTTTTCAGTACATAGCACAGTGTAATTAAGGGATGTTTCCTTATGTGTCTTTTTATATTTTGATAAAAAAGGACACGTAATTAAAATATTTTAATTTTATTTTTTGTTATAAAATGAGAGCTTGAATTAGATGTCTAGAGTTCCATTCGATTTTAAGCTTCTATGATTCTCAAATATTTTCTTCGGAGTAGAATTCAATTTTATCATACTGCTTATTTACCTCTTCAAGTTAACTTAAAAGACAAAATTGCAAACGGGAGCATTTTGTAATCTTATTTCACCTAAAACATTATGCATTGTCATATAACCTCAACAAAAGAAAGATGGTATCTTGGCAATTTTCATTTATAGAAAGATATGATTAGTTTACAAATAACAATATCAATAGTTGTTGAATGTTTAGTATTTGCTAAAGTCTAGTATTTGCTAAAGTATTTGCTAAGTCTAGCTGTACCGATGCATGTTACATGTAGCTGCATTTTAATTATCTCTCTCTAGGACTGATACACTTGGTATTTTTACTGTGCCAGGCATGCAAAGACACAACCCCATTCTTTAGAGATTAAACTCCTAATTGGAGAAAACAGCATTATAGTTAAATAACTCATGCATGAACTTAAAAAAAAAATCCATTCTTCCATGGGAAACTGTATTTGACAGGGTAAATAAAATCATAATATTTATAATACAGTTTAGAAAATGAGAGTATAATCTCTGGGAGTTGTGGAAGGGTATTTCTCTAGAGTAGCTACTCAATAAATTGTGATGACTGACTAAGTAAGAGAGGAGTAAACCGAGGTGAAGGAAAATAAAAAGACCATCATCATAATTAGGTAGCATTTATTAAACTCCCACATGTGACAGGCTTGGACAAGAGAAGGGAACACAATCAGATGTACAAAAAGATGTAGGAGGGGGCTGAATCACACAAAGCAAGGACTGACTCAGGATAATCAAAAGAGAGGGGTCCAGAAGCAAGCAGCACTATCATCAGTTTGGCAAGAATCCCTAATCCTGGTTGGGTTGGTAGAAAGCAATACTTACAACTGAAGGTATAATGGAAACATTTTGAAATATTTTATGGATGTATTTACATGTGTCAGACTCAAGCTCAGCTCTAGCTGACTACCATTCATTCGAATAATCTTGTTAACTCGGTCAGTTTATTGGATTATGGAGTTGAATTATTCTACCTCTTTATAGGTTTTTTAAATTTTAATTCCATTCATGCAGATAGTGGCCCAACTTGGGCAAATTTTCCTGCTCACTAATTATGGTGTCTCACTGATAGAAGATTTTTGTCTGTGGCCTAATGATGTACCCCACAGTGCATGCTTGTTCTCAGTCAGTGACTAGCATATTGCATAACCACTTCAAATACCTTAGTTACCTAATGCTCCTTATTTACTCTGATCACTTGCAATCCCACTGAAATTCTCTGTAGTGATGGCTAGCTAAGGGAACAAAGCATCCAGTGGAAGAATGTTATTCTTAGGAGACCACAGTGTCCCACAGCAGAGCCTGAGGGTACTTATTTTTATTTCTGTGCAGAAGGGCTCACATTTGCTTGTCAGCTCTTAGAGATGCTATTGAAAAACCATGGATATTTCCACGGGTAGACATAAAACAATTGCATTCTCATATGAATGAGTTTATCACAATTAGAAAAGGCACCTAAGATGCTATAATGGACTTTTTTTTTTTTTACAAAAAGATTTATTTATTTATTTATTTATTTATTTATTTATTTGAAAGGCAGAGTTAGAGAGGTAGAGACACAGAGTGAGAGGTCTTTCATCTGGTAGTTCACTCCCCAAATAGCTGCAATGGCTGGAGCTGGGCTAATCCAAAGCCAGGAGCCTGGAGCTTCTTCCAGGTCTCCCATGTGGGTGCAGGGGTCCAAACACTTGGACCATCCTTTACTGCTTTCCCGGGCCATAAGAGAGAGCTGTATCAGAAGCGGAACAGCCGGGACTCAAACCGGTGCCTGTTTGGGATGCCAGCACTGCAGGTAGTGGTTTTACAGCTATGCCGCAGTACTGACCCCTATGGTGGACCTTTGAGGCTTCATCTTGATGAGTAGTGCAGGAACCCAGGCAACTTATAGGAGCAGACCACAAAATATTTGCCTTTGTTTCTTGACTGTCTGGTCTACTGTAGTAGTTAAACTCAAGGATTCTTTTTCCTATAATTATTAACAATAGTCATGAGATATGAAAATGTTACTTTTCTTAAAATATTCATCACTTTTAGTGTTTCTACTTTTAATCAGAAGAAATTATTATAATCGCAATTTAGAGGATTAAGTGAAATGGTAGCTTATGCAATGTAATGCCTTACATGCTTTGCATGTGCCACTTTACATAGCACTGATTCTTAAATTTATTTTAGCATTTCAAAGGAAGATGTCCAACAGGGCTTCCGTCAAGAAGTATGCACCACTTGGGTCACCTGCATGTCATTTCAGAGTGCTGAGTTCAAGTCTGGGCCCCACTTGTGCTTTCGGCCCCCGGCTAATGTACATCCTGGGACACAGCAGGTTGAGTCCCCACCACCCATGCGGGAGACACACATTGAGGGCCCTACTTCCGGTTATGACCCAGCCCAGCACCTCCCAGTGAAGGCGGTTAGGGAATGAATCAGTAGATGGGAGATCTCTCTGTCTTTCTGTCTTTCCCTTTCTCTGTCTCTCTGCCTTTCAAGTAACATAAATACTTTAAAAAGATAGAAAGAAAAGGCATTCATCAGCTTGTTCACATTTTAATTCAAAGTGATGGTTGCTTGATGATTTAAAAAACATCCCCAGATATTAAATTTTTGCACATTATGAAGGATTAACGTCAGATATGGATCGTATTTTTAAGGATCTTGCTGACCAACATACACAGAAGACACAGATAAATAACATTAAAGACATTTTAAAGAGTTCTAATAAAAATCCACATTTTCAACCATAAATACTTATTTAGTGTGTAATGTGTGCCACATGCTATTCCAGGTGCTAGAGATAAAGTAGTAAGAATGAGAGTCCAAGTTTGTACTCTCATTAAGTATATGGTACAGTGTTAGTGAATTACAAATTTCAGATACAGTTTTTGCTATAAAGAAAGAAACCAGAAGGCTGAATTGAAGCCTGTAAAGTGGTCTGTAAAGAAGAGGCTTTTGAATAAAGATTTGAATGAACAAAAGCAATCAGAGCTTGTAAAGCTCTTAAAGAAGACAGATGGGATAGAAAGTGTAAAGTCACTGAGGTGGAATTGGGCTTGGACTTGTGGAAGAAAGGAAGGAAAAGCAGTGCAAAAGGAGTCCATTAGTACAGGATGTACCTGAGAACCGAGATAGGGATATGGTTATTTGGGTATCTGTGGACTTGAGATGCTTGTTGATTGCATTTAAATGTAAAGGAACTCTATTGACAGGTATTAATCAGGAGAGTTATCATATTTATGGTTTTAAATTGTCTTAAATTTTTTGTCTACTTTTATTCATTTGAAAAGGAGTGAGACAGAAAGAGACAGAGAGGTCTCTTGTAGCTGCAGGTTCACTCCCCAAATACCTACAATAGCTAGAGTTAGGCCAGCCTGAAGCCTGGATCCCAGGACTCAGTCTGGGTCTCCCGTGTGGGTGGTAAGGACCAAAGTACTTGAACTATCACCTGCTACTTCCCAGGGTGTCCATTAGCAGGAAAATGGATTCAAGACTGGAGCAAGGAATTGAATGCAGGCATTCTGATATGGAATGGGGGCATCTTAGCTGCTATGATAAATGCTTGTCCCTTATTTACGTTTTTCAAAAGATCAAATTGGCTGCCATATGAGGAGGTAACTGTGATAGGATGAAGAATGGAAGCAAGGAATCCAGTTGAGAAATCATTTCAATAGTATAAACAAAGGATGGTGACTAACATCATGATAGCAGAGGAGGAGAGAGAGGAAGTAGACCTTAAGAGATTTGTAATGGTTGGGGAGGAAAAGGAATAATGAAGGAAGTCTCTGAAGTTTCTGGCTGGAGCAACTGTGGGTGGAGGCACCAGCTCCTGACACAGAGATATTCGTACCGGATTAGCTTTTAGGGGAAAGTAATGATTCTGCCTTGGCCTTATTAAGTTTCATATGCCTATTAAACATCCATGGGAGATGGTTAGCAGGATAGTAGTGCCTTGGGCTCATGACTAGAGTTAAGGGATAAAGTGTGATTTAAGAGATAAGGAGAGAGTAGTATCCCTCTGTGGGTTTCAAGAACAGCAGCTGGGTTGGAACCTAAATGAGAGGTAAGATTTGACTATTTTAAGATGGACAGAACACTTTAGTTAAAGAAAGAAGAAACAGGAAGAAAGGCAAAGTGTTTAATGTGATAATATCACTATAGTTGGTAGAAGGCCAAACACATACTGCCACCTTCTTTGTTTTATGGTAGGGGCCAATGAAAGAGCTGTGAGCCAGAAAATGACTTGATTATTGTGTACCATAAAGATCACCCAGAGAGAAATATAGAGAAAATATTGGGGAGAGTTGAGAAGGAATAGGAATGGGACAGGTGGGAGAGAGTTAGAGGAGTCTCTTACATACAGAGAGAAGCAAGATATACTCACCATGGAGACAGAAATTATAGGAAATAAAAATTCAATGGGTCTGGATAGTATTTGCATGGAAAAAAGAATCAATGTCATTGCAATTTTGGCGATTAGTAACTGGGAACCCATGCTTGTCATCATAAAGAACCAAAAGAATGGCAAGATAATTTGGGGGAAAGAACAAGATAAGGAGACAACTTTAAGGTGTCATTTCAATGTTTTCAAATATTCCACCTCCAAACACCTGGTGGTTGGCTATACTGCACCTGAGACAGGACTGTGAAAGCAGCCTTTTATCCAGCCTACTCTCACCCCTCCTGACGTCCATATGGGGCTGATTAATAGGGAGCACAGTGCACCTGGAGTGGCGCTTTGATGGCAAAACACACTGGTTTCCCACTCACAGCCTTCGCGCTGACTCATCCTGTGTTAATTCCATTTGGGCCTCACAAAGCAGCTATCCTTTTAAGGATCACTTACTCCTAAACTTTGAAATTCCTCCCAAACATGCCCATTACTTCCACTAGACTGTAAATTTCTTCTGTATAAAAATCATGATATTTTCACAGTCACTTTTAATCTAGAGAATCTTGCACAGAATACTTGCATAGATACTGAAGTTGAAAGAATGTTTTACTACTGAAATAAATAAAGTCTAATTTTCGGATCAGATAAATTTTATAGTTCAAATTTAGCAATGAATGTCCTGGCTTCACTGTTTCTGTGCACATCCTAGAAAGAAGATTTGAGTACTTAGGTCCCTGCCACCCACATGCGAGACACGAATGGCATTCCAGGCTCATGGCTTTGGCCTGGTCCAGCCCTGGCTACTGTGAGTATTTGACAAGTGAACCAGAAGATGGAAGATTTATCTGTCTGTCTCCGTGTTTCAGTTTCTCTGTGTCTGTATCTCTGTCTTTCAAACAAAATGAAAATAAATAAAAATTTAACAGTGGAATGGTCAATAATTTTTTGTAAAAGGCCAAATAGTAGGAGCTGGAATTGTTACACAGTGAGTTATGCTGCTGCTTGTAACTCCAGCATCCCATGTCAGAGTACAATTTGAGTCCCAGCTACTCTACTTTCAATCTAGCTTCCTGCTCATGTGCCTGAAAAAGCATCAGGAAATGCCTCAAGTACTTGGGCCCCTGCCATCCATGTGGGAGATAAGGATGGAATTCCTGCTCCTGGCTTCTAGCTTCTGCATGGTCTAGTCCTGGATGTTGCAGCGATTTGGGGAGCAAATCAGTGGATAGAAGATTCTCTCTTTCTCTCTCTCTCTCTCTCTTTCAAATAAATAAGTAAATAAATATTTTAAAACAGGTCACATAGATTAGATTTTCCCAGCCACAATGGAACTATCTCAACAACTCTGTCAATGTAGTAAGAAAACAGTCATAGATAATAGATAATGAAATGGGCCTGTTTTCTAGAAATTTGTATTTACAGAAACAGGTGATGGGATAGTTATAGCCACCAGACCATAATTTTCAGACCCCTGATCTTGATTACTGGCTGAGAAATTCATTTAACTTACCTCTCATAACCCCTCCCTATCATTCTCCCAAAAGGAAATTTTTAATACCTACCTTTAAATTTCAGAGGTAAAAGTTCTAGCCCAGATCCAACTAGAAACCCAACAAGAAAGCAAGCATTACACAAGGTAGAAAGAGTGTTACTAGGCGTACTCTGGGTTCTGCAAAAGCATCAAGAATGGGCATCTATTTCCATCCAGGTTGTGGAGGGGATTATTTAAGAAAGTCAGGGAATTTTCCTAAGGGAAAGAATACTTGAAGCAGAATAAGAGTCAGATGGAGAATGGGGTAGGGGGCAATGGTGATTCAGAACAAGGAAACAGATTATAGAAAACCATGAATCAAAATATAAGCGTAGTAGATACATTTGGTGATTTATGTGACAGCAGGTTGTTTTCTTATTAGATCTGTCACAGATCAAAAAGAAGTTAGGAATGACTAGTGTGAAGTATGCATTTAAGAATGCTGCCTTCTGAGTTGGAGGGGTGAGATCATGGAAGGAATTCTAGAAGAATGGAGGGAGAAGGAGAGAGACAGGGAGGGTGGGAGGAAAAGACGGGGAGTGATTTAAAATGAAGGACTTGGGAATCATTTAAAGACTTTAATCAAGGAAGGTTCAAAACTAGATTTGAAGTTTAAAAAATGGCAGTGTGGTAATACTGTGGGATACAAATATGAAGGTGCAAGATTTCATAATAATATAGTAGCTTACTGTGATAACAGAGTTAAACAGAAGGGTGGATATTTACAACAGTTGTGTGAAAACACAGTTTTCAAGCTTGGGAGACAGAATGAGGGATGGTGATCACATTCAGTAAGACGGGAAATCAGGAGAATGGAATAATTCAGGATATGAGATGAAAGGAAGATGTCAGTTTTAATGGGTCAAATTTGAGCTCTCTTTGGGTTATACAAATTCAGATGCCATGTAAACATAAAAGAAAGGAATTTGGAAATAGTGTAGAGCTTAAGGTCAAAAAAGTTATATTTGCGTACATCATCATACAATAGATGGACAGTGTTGTGGGTATTGTCACAGCTGCTCAAAAGAATATGTTTAGTGAGATAAGAAATGACTCATAGAAACCTGGGGGATGCCAGCCGTATCAGATGTAACTTGCTTAATAGAACATTCCCCCAAATTAGGGACTGAAACAACACTTCTTGTTGATGATTCTGCTGGTTGGCAAGTCTGTTGCAGCTGCTTGCCCCTGGGCTGTCTCATAAGCAGCTGGCTGGGTGAGAGCTGTATCAGGTGCATCAGCTTCAATGGCCAGGGCGCTCTCTCTCCATGTGATCCTTTATCTCAGGCCTCTAAAAACCATCCCAAAAGAAAGGAAGCAGACCACAAGGCTTCCTGAGCCTGGGCTCCAGAACTTCCACAACGTGGTTTTTGTAATCTTCCATCCATTACAGCACGTCCCGAGGTCTGTTCCAGTGGTGAGGAAATAGACTCTTTGTTTTTATGGAACTACAAAGACTTTATCACCTTGGGAATCTTATCCTGTATGACAACTTCCTCTGTTAAAAAAAAGGGAAGAAGGAAGGTCTGCGTGGCAACTGGGCAGGAGAAGCTAGGAAGTAAAGATAGAAGTAACAAGAATTGCACAAGAACAGCTTCATGGAGGTCAAGGCTAAGAGTTACAAGACAGGGAGGCAGAGGTCACATGCATTCCATTACAGAAGGTCAGGTCAAGTCAGTTAGGAGATTCCCGATAACCACAGAAGAAATCAGTCATTGAGGGTTAGCTGCAGCAAATGTCACTTCCTGGTGGGTTGAAGAGTTCCTGGAAAGAGGTGCACTAGGGAGTGATTAGGACTGTAGTTTGAGTTTGTGAAGGACAGGAATGTATGGTAACATGCAAGCCATTACAATAATGCACACACAGTGGAAAGGGCCAGAGGGAAAGATCAAAGATAAGCAGTTTGAGAAGGGATAATTTGTGAAACAAAGACCTAGAGGAGTTACAGGCAGTGCAATTCAGAGTATATTAAAGAGTTCAAAACCTCAAGGAGAAAAGTGGACAAGAGCTACTTTTGATTACATGACTGTTATTTTTTCTCACTGATAATGCTTTCAAGTATTTTTCCTTTGCCTTAATGTATTAATAGGCCCCAATGTGCTGTCATTTCTACCAGGTATTATTGCTTCTAGGTAATTTGTTCATGATCAATTTGAAGAGTAGATCATTTTATATGAAGCTTCTCATTTAAAGTCACATTTTGTTGTACTCAACTATAGAGTTTGTTCAATAAATAAAAATTGGGGATAAAGGAGTTATCTGGTACTTTCAGCTATATTACTTGAAAATTTAAATTCTCACATATTTTAGTGCCATTCAAATATGGCAACATATCTCAGGTACATTTAGAGGGACAAGCTAAAAACATACAATCATCACTAAGTAGGCAAAAGCATTTATGGATTTGTCTTCCAAAGGAAAACTGATGCTAATAGTATTGAAATAACTACAGTGTCATTAAATAAAGTATTGAGGCTAGGTAGCTGTCCTTTTAATAAGTGGCCTTCTGCTTTGTTACGAAATATTTCTCTACAAAATACAAATCAGTAAGGCTACCCAAGGTATTTGCCAGGCACAGGTAACACTGGGAAGTAAATGCTAGAATTTCCAATGAGATTAGATATTTTCTCAGCATTTCATCTGGTTAATACTACATGTTAAATATTTACATTTGGATTATAATCAATTTCCGGAATCTGAGCTAAGAGCTTAGTTTACTTAACCCCAAGTGGTCTCCAATGCACATTCTTTACACATTCCCTTCCCTTTGCTCTGTTTATGGGAATTATGTACCACAGCTTCCCTGCAGTTATGGAATGTCTGGGCTTTTGCTTATCCTGCATGACTGGTTTATGCCATTACTGCCTAGAAAATTAAACTGGCATCGGTAGAGGATGAAACACACCAACTTTTCATTTTCAGGATTCTGTGTTTGTTAATTTTTGACTACCCTAGATTTTCAAAGAATAATCTTTTGAAGAATTCCTATGTTCAAACTATTTTATGAAAAATGCTAGTAGCTTGTATTTGGAGGAAAGTTTTTACAGAAGTCTTTTCATTCTTCATCTGTCAAAATAGTGATTTGAATTTTCTTAGTGACCTAAAAAAAATCTGTATTATTTATGGTTGAAGGATCTGTGTTTATCTCTTCCTAGGAATGCAGTGCTATGAATCAAAAACTATTACCACTGAAGACATTTCCCACGCACTAGGTAAAATTGGCTATAGTAAAATTTTATGGAGCAGAGCATCAATATCATTTACCAGCTTCATTAATTTTAATTTTACTTAAACTTTGTTTTTTTGCGTACCAAATTTCTTTATTTGAAGGAATGGTACAAATTAAAGTATGAAAGTGGATGTTTTGGTACAATGTCTAGAAAAAGGTAAAGGTAGCCCCAACATGCATGCGCTGCCTTGGTGCATAGCCGGGGAAGTTAGTTAAACTTTATTTTTTATGTATGTATGGGTGTGCACATTTTAAAAAAGATTTGTTGATTTTTATTCATTTGAAAGGCAAGAATTACAGAGAGGGGTGTAGAGAGGGAGAGGAAGAGGGAGGTATAAGAAAGAGGAGGGAAATGGAGAGGTGGTGAGAAGAGAGAAAGAAAAAGGAAAACCGGCAACAGCCAGGTCAGGCCAAAGCCAGGAACCAGGAATTCCATCCTGATCTCCCACATGGATTACAGGGGCCTTGTTCTGATGTCATACCAGGGACATTAGCAGGAATGGAAGCAGAGCCACCAGTACTTGTCAGACTGTCGCTCTGATATGGGATGGTGGCTGACATCACATGTGGCAGCTTAAACTTCTGCACAGCGCCAATCAGCATAGCTTTCAAAAATCAACAGGCAGGGACATCCCATGTTTTAGAACTTACTAAGAACAAATTGAACAACGCTCTAAATCTTCAAGAACACTTGCAACTGTCTCCCAGATTGTTTCAACATATATTAATATATCACACATTCTTTAAAAACTTTGGGATTTTGAAATTGTTATTTATTCATTTTATTTAAGAGAGAAATTGTTATTTATTCATTTTATTTAAGAGAGAGAATGAGAGAGAGAATCTACTTTCCCTTGGTTTATTCCTCGAATACAAAAGCTAGGGCCAGGTCAAATCTGGAAGCCAAGAACTCAATCCAGTTCTCCCTGTGAGTGGTAGAGCCCCAACCCCTTGAACCTTCACCTGTTACTTCTCAGGATGTGTCCCTTGGCAGGGAATTGCAGTCAGGAGTTCACCCAGAACTCAAACCCCAACACTCTGATATGGGATGCAGTCATTTTAACAGGCGTGTCAACTGCTGTGTCAAATGCCTATCCATAATTTTTTTTCTTTTTTTAAGATTTATTTTATTTATTTGAAAGACAGTTACAGAGAGAGGTAGAGACAGAGAAAGATGTCTTCCATCCGATGGTTTACTCCCCAGATGGCTGCAGCAGCCGGAGCTGCGCCGATCCGAAGCCAGGAGCCAGGAGCTTCCTCCAGGTCTCCCATGGGGTGCAGGGCCCAAGCACTTGGGCCATCCTCCACTGCACTCCCGGGCCACAGCAGAGAGCTGGCCTGGAAGAGGGGCAACCGGGACAGAATCCGGTGCCCCGACTGGGACTAGAACCTGGTGTGCCGGCACCGCAAGGCGGAGGATTAGCCTAGTGAGCTGTGGCGCTGGCCGGCAATTTTTTTGCAAATGATCAGGTAGTAAGTGTATGGAGTTTGTGAGCTATACAAGTCTCCCTCCCTCAGTAAATCACCTTTGCCATTGCAGGGTGAAAACAGCCTGGTGTAATATGTAAAAAATGAGCAGAGCTGTCTTCGATAAAACTATGGATGTTGAAATTTGAATCATATAATTTTCATGAGCCATAAAATAATTCTTACTACATTTAAAACATTTAAAAATATAAAAAATGTTCTTAGTGTGTGATCATACAAAAATAGACAGTGAGCTGGATGTAGTCGAAGGTCCATTTACTGCCTACCCTGTACTAGTTAAATATTTGCCAAATATGTTTGACTATCCAAATATTGACCCATCACCTACTTGTTGCAGAGTTGATGCATTCAAATAAAACTAGAAAATTAACTGAATCATTTATTGCTTTCCATTGTTAAGTTTCCAAAATTAGTGCTGACATTTGGCTCTGTTTGCTGAATATCTAGACAATATACTGACATTTACAAACATGAACTTGGTGTCATTGTATAAACACATTGCTGTCTTCTTTCTTGCTAAAGTATAAAGGGAACTAGCAGTTACTAAATTCTATCAAAAAGAACTTCATATCTGTGGTCATATATTGTTTAACTATAACTTTGTGAGTTGGGTGTTATTTAGATGAAAACATCTAGCTTAGGTATATGAGGGGTCTCCAGAAATTTCATGGAAAAATAGAATAATGTAAATTTTCCTGAACTTTTTTAAGTGACATGATTTTAAGTAACTCCCTTTAAGGAATCTTTAAACAAAAGATAATCAGGATGGGCGTTCAGCGCAGTGGTGAAGTCATACCTCAGAATGACTGTTTCCCACACTGGAATACCTGGCTCCAGTCTTGGCTCCTCCACCTCCCATCTGACCTCCTACTAATGCACACCTTGGGAGGCAGCAGATGATGTTCAAGTACTTGGGTATTGCCACTCAACTGAGATGCTCTTATTGAATTCTAGGCTCTTGAATTTGGCCTTATCCAGCCCCAGTTATTGTAGGCCATAGGAGAGTGAACCATCACTGTCTCTGCTTCTCTCTATCTATCTGTCTTTCGAATTATAAAACTGTAAATTTAAAATAAATTTTAAAATGACAGTCTATACAACAGAATATGGTGCTTTAAAGTGTAGGTAATATCATTGGGAAAAATTAATGAATAATTTTAAATAAAATTTAGTATGTGTAAAGTGTTCTATTATTCATTTATTTACTCAGTTATAAATTGATTATCATTGATGAAAATCCCTTATTGGTTCAGGGTGATGATTTTTTTTAACTTTTATCTAATGAATATAAATTTCCAAAGTACAGCTTATGGAGTACAGTGGCTCCCCCCCCCCATAACTTCCCTCCCACCCGCAACCCTTCCCTTTTCCGCTCCCTCTCCCCTTCCATTCACATCAAGATTCATTTTCAATTCTCTTTATATACAGAAGATCAGTTTAGCATATATTAAGTAAAAGTTTCAATAGTTTGCACCCACATAGAAACACAAAGTGAAAAATACTGTTTGAGTACTAGTTATAGCATTAAATCACAATGTACAGCACATTAAGGACAGAGATCCTACATGAGGACTAAGTGCACAGTGACTCCTGTTGTTGACTTAACAAATTGACACTCTTGTTTATGGCATCAGTAATCACCCTAGGCTCTTGTCATGAGTTGCCAAGGCTATGGAAGCCTCTTGAGTTCACTGACTCTGATCATATTTAGACAAGGTCATAGTCAAAGTGGAAGTTCTCTCCTCCCTTCAGAGAAAGGTACCTCCTTCTTTGATGACCCGTTCTTTCCACTGGGATCTCACTTGCAGAGATCTTTCATTTAGGTCATTTTTTTTTTTTGTCAGAGTGTCTTGATTTTCCATGTCTGAAATACTCTCATGGGCTTTTCAGCTGGATCCGCATGCCTTAAGGGCTGATTCTGAGGCCAGAGTGCTGTTTAGGACATCTGCCATTCTATGAGTCTGCTGTGTATCTCGCTTCCCATGTTGGATTGTTCTCTCTCAGGGTGATGATTAAATGAACTAACACATGTAAAGTACAAATTACAGGACATGGCACGTAGTAAGTATTTATTAAATGTTATTATTATTAATATTAACATTATATGTAAAATAAACATTTATAGAAAAAAGACTATAAGGAAATAGATATTAACAGTTTCTAGGTTCTGAGATGAATAGACATTTGAAATTTTCTTATTTGAAATTTGTATTTTGCTGATTTTCCTGATGTGTTATAATATAATCAAGAATGATTAAAATAGTTAAAAAATTGTTTAGTAAGTGAAAAAGCCAGTAACTTAACATATCTGATTCCTTCAACTTTACTACATATATATAGACATACATACATATATATACGTATATATATATATGTTTCACAATATAATAGAAATGAGAAAACTTTACTTCTTCGAAGTGTTACTCCCATTTTGAAAATATATTTTATTTTATTTGTATTTGAAAGTCAGTGTTACACAGAGAGAGAAGGAGAGGAAGAGAGAGAGAGAGAGAGAGAGAGAGAGAGAGAGGTCTTCCATCCGCTGGTTCATTCCTCAGCTGGTTGCAATTGGTGGAGCTGGGCTGATCCAAAGCCAGGAGCCAGGAGCTTCTTCCAGATCTCCTACATGGGTGCAGGAGCAGCCAGGTCTCAAATCTCTGCCCATATGGGATGCTGGCACTGTAGGCGGTGGCTTTACCCACTAAGCCACAGTGCTGGCTCTGAAATATATTTTAAAATCTAGGGGCCAGCACTGTGGCTCAGCAGATTAAGCCACCACCTGTGACACCAGCATCCCAAATGATCACCACGTCAAGTGCCAGCCGCTCCACTTCCAATCCAGTTCTCTCTTAATGTGCTGGAGAAAGCAGTGGAAGAGGGCCCAAGTCCTTGGAACCCTGTCACTGATGTGGACCACTGTGATGAAGCAACTGGCTGCTGGCTTCTGGCTTCAGCCTGGTCCAGCCTGGGCTGTTGTGGCCAACTGGAGAGTGAACCAGTGGATGGAATAACTCTGCTTCAAAAATAAGTAAATAATCTTTTTAAGAAAACTGAATAGAATGGACAATTCGGTATTTTATTCATAGATCCACCAGATAAACTGTAAAATAATTTTATAGTTACTTCTTACACAGGTTAAAAAAAAATAGGAGTTGGGCCAGCGCTGCGGCTCACTAGGCTAATCCTCCGCCTTGCGGCGCTGGCACAGCGGGTTCTAGTCCCGGTCGGGGCGCCGGATTCTGTCCTGGTTGCCCCTCTTCCAGGCCAGCTCTCTGCTGTGGCCAGGGAGTGCAGTGGAGGATGGCCCAAGTACTTGGGCCCTGCACCCCATGGGAGACCAGGATAAGTACCTGGCTCCTGCCATCGGATCAGCGCGGTGCGCCGGCCACAGCGTGCCAGCCGTGGCGGCCACTGGAGGGTGAACCAACGGCAAAAAGGAAGACCTTTCTCTCTGTCTCTCTCTCTCACTGTCCACTCTGCCTGTCAAAAAAAAAAAAAAAAAATAGGAGTCTGTGCAGGATAAGCCCCTGATAGCCAAGAAAGTCACTCATTGAATATTGAGTTGACAGATGATCTTTTATGTATTAATAACATATTGAAGTAAGTGGTAAATATTCTGTTTTCTTATAATGACAAAATTTTTTTTTCTTAGTGGTTTCATATCTCTGACTCATTTCATATCTCATCCTCAGAAAATTTGGTTGATTATCATATTAGACTTGATAGAGAGTTCATCAGTAGTTCAACTCAATTCTAAACCATTTATTCAAATTTATTTTTCCATCCTTATTAACTGAGGCTAGCATTAAACAAATACCTCATGTCTTGTGCTTCAATTTTATAATTGGTAAATGGGCTTGAAATAGAACTTACTTGATAAGGTTGTGATGAAAATTAAGCAGTCAGTACAATGGCTGGCACACACTCAGTGCACAATAAATGTGAGCTATTATGACCCAGTGTAGTCTTCTTAAAAATGTTTTTTATTTATTTGAAAGAATTACAAAAATAGATAGCGACACACAGAGAAAAGAGGTCTTCAATCTGCTGGCTCACTCCCCTAATGACTGCAACAGCTAGGGCTGGGCCAGGCCAAAGCTAGGAGCCTGGAACTCCATCCATATCGCCTTGTGTTTGGCAGGTGCCCATGTACTTGGGCAATCTTTTGCTGCTTTCCCGGGTGTCTTATCAGGGAGCTGGGTCAGAGATGGAGCAGCTGGAACTCAAATCCATGTTCCAATATGGGATAAAGGAATAACATTGGCACCTTAACTCACTGCCCCACAGCACCAGCACTATTTTTTTTTTTTTTATCCCAGGGTATTCTTTCACACATCCTTCTTTGTTCTTTACTCCTGCTATTTTGCTATTTTGTTAAATACCTGTTCCTCAACTACCAAGTTCACAATAGTCATGTTAAGCCTCAAGTTCGAGGATTCTTTCTGATAGGCGAGGTCTAAATTGATATACTAATTTTTTTAATTTTATTTTAATTTTTTTTTGACAGGCAGAGTGGACAGTGAGAGAGAGAGAGACAGAGAGAAAGGTCTTCCTTTGCTGTTGGTTCACCCTCCAATGGCCGCCGCGGCCAGCGCGCTGTGGCCAGCGCACCGCGCTGATCCGATGGCAGGAGCCAGGTACTTATCCTGGTCTCCCATGGGGTGCAGGGCCCAAGTACTTGGGCCATCCTCCACTGCACTCCCTGGCCACAGCAGATAGCTGGCCTGGAAGAGGGGCAACCAGGACAGAATCCGGCGCCCCGACCGGGACTAGAACCCGGTGTGCCAGCGCCGCAAGGCAGAGGATTAGCCTAGTGAGCTGTGGCGCTGGCCTTGATATATACTAATTTTAAATTAAATGTCTTTAGACTCTTATTCCATCTAACTTTCTACAAATGGTTAGGGTTTTTGAGAATGGCATTCTATGATACTATGCCTGTTTTAGCTAAAGGTTGATAAAATGTACACTATTAGTAATCTTTGTGCTCAGAAATCAGAAACCACAAATGGCCATTTTTTAATTTAGTTTATTGCTGCCAATTCTAGTGCAGTGGTGTTATTCATAGTGTCAGATTCCAGAATGTATTCTTAACAAAAAAATAAGATACTGTCATATTCAGTGTAGCTTTTTGCTAAGGTAGTTTTAAAGATTGTCTCTGATTTATGTAGGCCTTTCTTCCACACCTACAACTTCCCTGAGCTAAGTGAATGCAGAGATATTTTTCTCTGTCATTTCCCACGGTGTCTCTGGGGATTGCTTCTTCACCCTGTACAGATTACAGATATTGTCTTACATTCCAGCTGTGCTGAACTTTGGGAGCCTAAACACCTCTCTTCCTAATTTTAATCTCTGATTGTCCACTAGTTCCAGGGCAGGATCCACTTCAAGGCAGGAGTGAGAGAGGAATGATAGCGATAGCCTACTTGCTGACTCCCAGTCCCTCCATTGTCCTGGCGCTCACTGCTCTCTGAATTCATTCCTAGCACACCATATCATCCAAATATCTTCTTTACACCCCCCCAGCCCACTCCCCATATTTGGTAGCCAGATGTCCAAATATTGTTTCTGCATTACAAAGGATGATCTACCAGACTATCAATGGAAGATGCTTTTTGCACTAAATTTAACCCTATTCTAAATAATTTGTGCTTTCACAGCATCTAAATGCAAACCATAATATTGCTAAGAATCAGTTCTGGAACTAGCAGAGGGAGATCCAGGTGGTCGGGATTAGTAAAACCAAGCACAGCCATTGAGTGTAGGATGAAAGAAACAGCAAAAAAAAAAAAGTTCCACTTACATCTCATTGGACAGAATGCCAAGTAGCATGGAGATGTAAAGTCTTCCTTGTTCCCTATCTTTGCTTTTATACATGTTACTGTAAGGGTCACTAAAAGATGTAAGAAAGGGGTGAAGGTCAGGCTGTGAGGCAGGTATATTTTGTTTTAAATCTAGAGCAGAGTTCTTCAGTTGCATCACCCTTGGCATTTTAGGCCAGACAGTCCTTTGCAGTGAGGGGCTGTTCAGTACATTGTGGGATGTTTGTGATCCTGGCTTCTACTCTACTAGATACGAATGCACCTGCAGACCTGATGCGAAAACCAAAACAGGTATTCTCATGCTGTCAAATGTCTTCTGAAAAGCATAATCATCCCTAGTAGAAGATAAGCCTAAAATTTGCTGTTTAAAGAAAAAGCAATTGTAGTAAAAAGGATAGAGAATTGTCTTTGGGCCCTTGGCTAGGACTCAGAGAGGACTCCAAAGCTTTATAGTTCTTTATTCTGCAACAGGAGGAGGCCTTCACAATCCCCTGGCACAGATGCCACCAGTAGCTTGGAACTAACTCTGCTTTCCAAGCGTGAAGTCTTGTTCTACAGACTTAAGCAATAAAAGCATTTCACTTAAATCACTCTGATGCATGGTAATTAGACTGTGTTAGTATTTACTGCGTTTTCCAGCCTGGCCTTGGAAATAAGGAATTATTGCAAGTTTCTAGGGAAAAATACGTTGAGTTCCAAACATTTTCCATAAATATCTGTGGCTTGCATCCTAATTTTCCAGTACAATACTGGGTTTTAGAAGCATAACTTACAATGTAATTATTGTAAATAATATGACATTTTAATGATTTTTATTGTTTTGAAAGAAGGCTCAATTTGAACATTTACCCCTCTAAATTTCATATATCACATTTCAGCTGAAGTTTGTCTTCTTTATACAGGAAGAAATGCTGGTCTTTGATTCTCCTGCATGCCAACTACAATGGCTCTTTTCCTCGGACAACTGAATAAAAATGGCCAAATATTATCCATTTATGTTCATATTGTCTGCCTTCAAACTTAATCCCTGTTTTGTAGATGTATATTTTGTTGGATCTTAACTTTGACACAGAAAACATAATTGGTACGTTAATCTTAAGACTTCAAGATTTTAGTTGTTAATTTATTCTCTGATGCTGTGTGCATTGTAGTTTCTTAGTGGAAGATTTTTGAAGGGATATTTGATGGATTATGTTCTATTTTAAATTATAAACCAACCATTTTAATTCATAATTTTTATGATGTTAAAATAAAGTATCAGTGGAAAAATAATTTAAGATCCTGATTGACAGTAGAGTCAATTTAAAAATTCCCATTTTTAAGCAACAAAAAAGCATATATGGAAGAACTTAAGATAATATTTAACATTACTAAATTTAATAAAGTATTAAAGCTCATATAACTATAGAATATGCATGTGGAATGTCAGTATTTATTACATAGTTATAGCTGTGGTAAATATATTTAGACTGTGCCATAAAATCTCTTGAATGTTTTCTATTGATGTTTCAAATTACTTTTAGTTCAGTTTCCAGTCCCTAATATGCAGAACAGATACCTGGGAAAAAGAGTTTTGTACTGGTGGGAATTATAGTTTAAATATTGAGCATTTTTCCTCTTTTATTACATGATATTCTTGAAATAGACAAAGAGCTTTAAGTCAAGTCAAAGCAATACTATAATCTTATTCAAGTTTTCAATGTGTGTTCCACTGTAAAATTCTTTAACTTTTATTAGTTCTTGTATATTTTAATGAGAACCAAAATGTAAGATTACCTACTTAGTACTATGTAAGGCAGTATTATAAATTTTCATCCATCATTGTTTCTGCCTGCTTCATGTGGCCATCTGGTAAATTGCCTTGCTATAAATGGTGATGTAGGTAACTGAAATCTTTCTGATCATATAATTTATTCAAGGAACTTAATGGGTAATAAGATATTAGGAATGCTAAGTCTGATACATTGAAGCCATGATGCAACTAAATTCCGGTTTACAATATTTCATATCTGCTTGCCAATTGAAGGAGTGAACAGTTACCAAATTAGCATAAAATTCCAGTCTTAAAGCAGAATGAATGAAATGTATGTGGTATTACTTTACTCTGATACTGTAACTATAATTTTTGAGTGAATGCTTTTAGTCTTAAATACAACATAAAAGTAACACATTTTGAATCCTATAATCCAGATAATCTCCAGTTATTTTAAAACTAGCTTACACTTGGCCAGCACCCCGGCTCACTAGGCTAATCCTCCACCTGTGGCGCTGGTACCCCGGATTCTAGTCCTGGTTGGGGGGCCGGATTCTGTTCCAGTTGCCCCTCTTCCAGGCCAGCTCTCTGCTGTGGCCTGGGAGGGCAGTGGAGGATGGCCCAAGTCCTTGGGCCCTGCACCCGCATGGGAGACCAGAAGGAAGCACCTGGCTCTTGGTTTCGGATCAGTGCAACGGGCTGGCTGTAGCGGCCATTTGTGGGGTGAACCAACGGAAGGAAGACCTTTGTCTCTGTCTCTCTCTCTCTCACTAATTCCGCCTGTCAAAACAAAAAAGAAGAAGAAGAAGAAGAAGAAGAAGAAGAAAAACTATCTTAAACTTGCAAACAAATTCCTATTCAGCCTCCTATCAGGATGTTTACCTTTGGATTCCTCCATCCCAGAGTGTCCAGAGAGCCCATTCTTGGAACCGCCATACATATTAACCTCACCATATGCTTTCAATTTTTGTGGCCCTGCTCCTTTAATATTACAGCTTACTTTCAAGAATTAGTTGTGGGTTAACATCTAAAGGCACAGTTGAAAAAACACTCTCTAGCTTTGTGACTGTAAGCAAATTGCTTTCCCTCTCTCTTGTCTCAGTTTTGTCATCTGTAGAATGGTGATAATATTAGTAATTATCAAAAAATGTGTAAAAGAGAAGCATCTTCAGTGGATTGAAAATAGGAACTATCACATTAACAGTGAGATTGTTTATACATGGAAGTAAAACACTGGGATATAAACAAACAATTTTAGAATATGAGATTTTTATAAATTAAAAAAGTAAAGATAAGTGAGTTTTCAATTTTTATATGACTATATGTTATCTGGGCAGTTTAAGAATTGTAAAATGTTTATCTATTCACCTCCAACAAACACACACAAAAGCTAAGCAAATCACAACAAACTACATTTTTAAGTTTGCAGTGTGTATGTATATTTATATGTCATAATGACAGTCTGGCATTAGAGTAGCAGGTTTTGTGTTTCAACCACTGGTTGGAATCCATTAGATAGAAAAGTTAGCTATACTGTATTATGTAACAAATCAAGTTATCTGGGATGAGTTTGTATTTTTAACCTTTTGTTGTGTATGTGTTTGTGGATATCATGTCTATTGGATAGTAAAGCTACAAAAGTTGGGAAAGGAACATTTTAGCTTATTCCAATTTTGGTGTTAAATTCTTTATTTGTATGAGGTTTGCAGGGAGACAATTATTTCCATAAAGTTATGGTTATTTAAGATTTCTAGATCGGTTTCATTCTAAATATTTTTGTCTCTTTCCTATATTTCTGATTTAAGTGTTTATTTTACCTTATGAAAATATGCTGAAGATTGTTTAAGTCAGTGCAGCCTTTGGGCACCACGCTGTAATAAGGATCTTAGCATTAACACTGACACTAACTCAAATGTTCTCTTTCCAGCCCTAGCACTAGTTCCCTCAACAAACCAAAGATGCTGCATGTAAGTCGTGTGTGTCTTTGCATCATTCACACTTCTCATGAGAGTGCCAGCTAAAGAGGAGATGCTCAGCAAATTTTTTTGAATAAATAAAAAGAAACTTGCTTGGAAACATATTATAAAATAAGTACAGTTTTCTTCAACATCCTAAGCCTTCTGTAAAGTAGACTGTAGATATGACAAAGCACATACTAGTTGTGGAAGATTTATTGGTCATTACTTTTAAGTATGTTCAGTCCAGTGGCAAAAGTTTTGAAAATTATTTTGTTTGAATGATGGTTTTGAATTTCCCTTGAATATTTAGAACTAGTTGACCCAAGAAAATACAAGGACATTTAGAAAAGAATTTTTTAAAAAAAAAGTGAAGAGGTTTGTAGCCAGACTGTGAGTTTAGTAATAAAGGCATTAATTTTCTCAGGTGTAACATGGAATTAATAGCTTTTTTCTTCATTGTGTATAAGGTATATTAGTACTACTTATCCACATGTGATGAAAATGAGCAAAGTTCTATAAGAGACCACAATAGACAAAATTTGAGCTCTCCAAAGCAAGAATAATCCCAGGTCAGGTGGGGATCATGAAACTATTGGAGAAGTATTGTCATGGATACCATTACTATTCTGGTATTCAAAATAATTCTCTGCTCCTTTTTTCTCAGTCTTCCTCACAGCTCTAGGCCTGAAGAATTTATAGGTTGTGTGTCCTTCTCAGCTATAGACCCAGAATTGGTGATTCTCAATCAGATAAGATATTAGATTAATAGTTTCTCAGTTAGGACATAGGGACTACTGCAAACAGACAACAGTAAGGGCTTTTGAGGACATGACAGTTTTGTCAGCAAAAGGTGTCACTCATCCATTCCTAAACCCTTTGTAACTGCATTAGTTCAAGAAGAAGATTAATATTAATTTTAAAAGACATAGACGGCCACACATTCTTGCCCACTTTTCTCCATGGCTTGTAGTGAGAGAAGTTTTTTCTGACCAGTTCAGTGTTCTATTGATATCCTATGGTTCCACTGCCATAAAAGTTCCTTTTATAAAAAAAAATGTTTATTTGAAATTCAGAGTTACAGTGAGAGTGGGAAATACAGAGAGAGAGAGAGAGAGAGAGAGAGAGAGAGAGAGAAAAGAAAGAGACCTTCCATCCACTGGTTCACTCCCCAAGTGGCCACAATGACCAGGGACAGGCCAGGCCAAAGCCAGGAGCCAAGGGTTTCATTTGAGTCTCCCATGTGGATGCAGGAACTCAAACACTTGGACGATCCTTCACTCCCCTTCTGGGCACATCAATAGGGAGCTGGATGGGAAGTGGAACAGATGGGACTTGAATCAGTGCCTATATGGGATGCCAGTACTGCAGACAGTGGCTGAACCTGTACTTAGTCTCTGATGATCTTTTGATAATTTATACATTTTCCTCATAAGGAAAGGGACTTGTAAGTATTCTAAATAGACTTCCCCTTCTTTCAAATCATCTTCTCTCCCTTCACTCAGTTTATTTTTCTCATTGCATTCACAACTATCTTAAATTGGTCATATAATCCTGTCTGCATTCTTGCATTTGTACCCTTAGTCTCTTCAGATAGGTTTGGCACACAACTGGCATGCGATAAACATGTGTTGAATGAAATGGTCGCTATTTCTAATATTGAACTTTAAAAACTTAAAAAACTTAAAAACTAAAAAAAAAAACTTAAAAACTTAAAAAAAAAGATTTATTTATTTACTTTAGAGGCAGAGTTATAGAAAAAGAGAGGGAGAGGGAAAGGGAGAGAGGTAGAAAGGGAGAGAGGAAGAGAGGGAGAGAGGAGAGAGAGAGGTCTTCCATCTGCTGTTTCATTCCCCAAATGACCTCAATGGCTGGAACTGGGCTGATCCAAAGCCAGGACCTTTTTCTAGGTCTTCCACGTGGGCACAGGGGCCCAAGCACTTGGGCCATCCTCTGCTGCTTTTCTAGGCCATCAGCAGGGAGTTGATTTGGAAGTGGAGCAGCCAGAATTCGAACCAGCACCCCTTTGGGATGCTAGCACCACAGGCAGATGCTTAACCTACTATGCCACAGCATCGGCCCCCTGAACAGTTTTTGACTCCTTGACTCCAATAACTGTCCCACCATTGCTACTTATGCTTTCGTGGTCCTCCTCCAGGCTTAAGGCTGCTATTCATTTCCCTCTTGATTGGTGTCTTAACTGGAGCAGCTCTAACTGTGTTTATATTGTAACTAACTTCTGAAGAAAAGCGAAAGTATCATTACCTCGCTATGATTTGAACTCTACATAGGAAATAAAAAGGGAATTAAGGTATTCTCTATAGTTTAAATTGTTCTTTCATTAAATCTTCTGATTTTTGATAAATAAAAAAAACTAACTGGCACGTAAAAATTGTACGTATTTATGGGGTACCAGTTGTGGAGTTTTCATACATGTATGCATTGCGCAATGTGCAGTGGGAGTAGATATAATTGTCTCCTCAGCACTTACCATTTCAAGTGGTAAAAATAATCAGAATCCTTTCTTCCGGATTTTTCTTTCTTTCTTTCTTTCTTTTTTTTTTTTTTGAATGTCGCTCCAACCTCAAAATGCAGCTCCCTTTACGGTTAAATCTAGACTTTCAAAAAGGATAGTAATGAAACACTACCTTGTAAGTTTACACTAGCGATGCTTGACATATAATGTGTGTTTTGTGTGTGTGTGTCTTGTTGTTGTTGTTGTTCCAGGTCTCCCACTAAAGACATGGATTCCGAAGAGAGGGAAATTGTGGTTTGGGTTTGCCAAGAGGAGAAGATTGTCTGCGGCTTAACGAAACGCACCACCTCCGCTGACGTCATCCAGGCCCTGCTCGAGGAACACCAGACAACGTTTGGAGAAAAACGATTTCTTCTGGGGAGCCCCAGCGACTACTGCATCCTGGAGAAGTGGAGGGGCTCCGAGCGGGTGCTTCCTCCACTGACTCGAATCCTGAAGCTTTGGAAGGCTTGGGGAGACGAGCAGCCCAACATGCAGTTTGTCTTGGTGAAAGCAGACGCCTTTCTTCCAGTTCCCTTGTGGCGGACAGCGGAGGCCAAATTAGTGCAAAACACAGAAAAACTGTGGGAGCTAAGCCCAGCCCATTACATGAAGACATTGCCACCAGATAAACAAAAAAGAATCGTCAGAAAAACGTTCCGGAAACTGGCTAAAATTAAACAGGATACAGTGTCGCATGATCGAGATAACATGGAGACGCTCGTTCATCTGATTATTTCCCAAGACCATACCATTCATCAGCAAGTCCGAAGAATGAAAGAGCTGGATCTGGAAATTGAGAAGTGTGAGGCTAGGTTTCACTTAGATCGGGTAGAAAACGATGGAGAAAACTATGTTCAGAATGCATATTTAATGCCCAGTTTCAGTGAAGTGGAGCAGAAGCTAGACTTGCAGTGCGAGCAAAACCAGTTTCTGGAGGACCTGAGTGAAAGTGATGGAGTGGTACAGCTGGAAGAGCGGCTGAAATATTACAGGATGCTCATTGATAAGCTCTCCATCGAGATAGAAAAGGAGGTGAGAAGCGTTTGCGTTGACGCGGGTGAAGATGCAGAAGGGGCAACTGGGAGTGAACTGGAAAGCTCCAATTTGGAAAGCGTGAAGTGTGATTTGGAGAAGAGCATGAGAGCTGGTTTGAAAATCCACTCTCATCTGAGTGGCATCCAGAAAGAGATTAAATATAGTGACTCATTGCTTCAGATGAAAGCAAAAGAGTATGAACTGCTGGCCAAGGAGCTCGATTCGATTCACATTAGCAACAAGGATGGATGTCAGCTAAAGGAAAACAGAGGGAAGGAATCAGAAGCTCCCAACGGCGACGGGGCGGTTCCTCCCTTCACTCAAAGAGTATTTAACACTTACACCAATGACACAGACTCAGACACTGGTATCAGCTCTAACCACAGTCAGGACTCTGAGAACACTGCAGGAGACCTGGTGTTGTTGTCAACATAATTTAAATGGGCTTTTCCGATCTGCTTGAATGTTGTCTGTGTTTGCGTAATTTAATAGGAAACTTTATTTGAAATACTACTTTCTGAAAATTGTGAATCATGTTAAAGTATTCGGTAGTTAGTAAAAACTAGTGAACTCCATTTTTTTTTTTGGTTATAAGATTTCCAGTATGACCTTAAGTATTACCTTAAGAATTTCAAGAATGAACTATCAGAAAAGTAGCAGAATGAGCCTGTAGGTATAGAACACAGAAATAATTGAGAATCATAGATAATTTATCACAGCTTCAATGAAAAATGATTTATATAAGCTAACAATTCTTAATAGTGGATAGTCAAAATACTGAAACTTCAAACATGACAGAAGTAAAATTAAAACATACTGAAACATCTTTTTTTCTGCATTGCCATTGAAATTTGTAAAAGAAAATGGCAGCTACTATGTTGTAACTATATTAATCTAAATCTTTGTTCTTTTAATATTTAGTCTGTGTAACTTACTAAGTCTGTCACTTCTTGAGCCCTTTACCTTTTAGGTTTAAGTGACAAGTTGCTCTGGAGACACGAATAACGACTGGCAGTGTATTAGACACAGTGGAGGGAACAGATGAGGCAAGGCCAAGTGCTGCACACACACAGTGAATTTTCTAAAGAAGAATACAATTATTAGGAGATATGCATGAACTTTTATTATCTAGCAATGCAGATCCTTTGATCAGACCAGTTTCGCTGCAGGCTCATTCTTGAATGAAGTATGATGTGGGTTACAGAGGAAACCAGTCATAGTTTTGTTTGTTTATACCCTATCTACACACATTATAGTAATGAAATTTTACTCCTTTGTGTGGGTAAAATAGAGTTCTATATGCATAATTGTTAGCATTTTGTTTCTGAATGTACAAAATCCCATATGGAGAAAGCTTATTTTACATTACAATTCTTTTTGTTTTCTTAGCACTTCATCTAAAAAGCTTTTAAAGGATCTACAATATCTCCAGAGTGCTACCAAAAACCTAAGAAACTTAGTGGATTATTTAGTTTCCATCTTGAACACTGTCATATGCCAAACTATACTTGGTTTTGATTATGAATGAATGGTTATGAATTTGCTTTCTCCCTCCTTTTTTTCTTTTTTCTCTGCCTGCCTGGCTGTCTTTCTATTTTCCCTCCTCCATTCCTCTTTTCCCTTCCCTTGTTTCTTCCTTTCCTTCCTGCCTGTCAGTGAACACATGGTAAAATCATACTGAAAATAGTTTTTATCATTTTATTATGTGAACTGACTACTGATGCAGTTAGTTTTTTCTGTAGCTGACATCTTCTTTCCTGAGCCAGTGCATATGTAACTAAAATATTTGACTTAGTTTTAATATGTGAATAATACTGAAATTCATGTTTCTTTTCATTTATTTTTACATATAGTGTATTGTAGGTTTTGATTCAGTTTTACTTTTTCATTTTTAAAATTTTATGTTTTCAACTTTTCAACTTCATTAACTGTTTTCTTTGTCTTTCTTAAATTTTCTTCATATATCCTTGTATTTTTCCCTCTCCTAATTTTTTCACTCATATTTGGGAAGGTATGTAGACTGTATAGCATCTGTGTTGTCATTTTTTGCACTAAGATATTTGTAGGCCATTTTTGAAGTTGGCTGGTAGGAAATGTAGAAATTTCCATTCGATAAAAGATACAGTGATAAACAATAAGTACAGTGCAACATAGGATATATATACACACACAAATGGACTTGAATAATAATCACTTGTGAAATGAAAGTTTACCTGCCTAATAGGCCATTAAATTATGAAACAATGTGGTGAGCTGTTGACAAGTTCACTGTTTACTAGGAGGGATTAAATGCAAAAGATTGTCATAAGTGATAAAACAATTGTAAATGTTGCTTTCCTAAAGTGAAAATAATCTCTTTGGATTACCCTAAATGAGAAAAATCATGAAAAAAGATACATTGCTTATATTCTTATGTAACTTTACTGAGTTCAAAAGAGGTTGTAAAGAAAGAACGTGAGAGAGAATTTGATTGTATAAATCAATTCTGCTTTTATAGAGGTAAAGACAATGATGCAATCCAAAAGCCAATTCTAAATTTTATAGGAAATAATGTTTAAAACCCTTGGTAGAGAGGAAAACTATTGGTTTTTAAATTCATTTTAGGATTTCTATTTGATCTTTAATTATACACAGGTATTTGTGCTTCTAATCAATATAGTACATAATCATTCATCAATTTCCATAGTGAGTCTCCAATTTAGAGCTATTTTTAATATATTAATGAAAACAGAAAAACTAAAATACCATGTTCTTATTTGTGAATACTAAGATATTCATTATTAATTTAAGAGAAAATTTAAGTTGTAATTATAGGACTTGATAGAAAGTTTAGTGTTTTTCATTACTTATAAGAAACCTTAAAATACAGTACTTATGGATTTTTCAAAATTTTTCAGTAACCTGAGAGGTTAACTATGAAATTGCTGTGTGCAGCTAGAAGTAAACCAAAGCTGACAACTCTATTTTTATCAAAAGACTTAGATTCTCACAGGCAATAACTAGTGCATTCTTCCCCACAGAATGCCTGTTTTTCTCTCCATCTGCTACCTTCTGGAGTCCTATCCATTTTCCCAGCCTTTGTAATGTGCTATCACTTTTATGGAACATTTTTGTTATATTCAACCAATTGTAATCTCTTATGTGTAAGCTCACAAATATTTCAGATGTATTTCTTGTTTATTTCATCATTTATATTCTGGCTTAGGTTATACTCATTTATGTTCTTATCCAATTCCCCTTCCATAAAGGATTCTTAACATATTACTTTATCATCTGTCTGGTTAACTAAACTCCCTCCTATCAACTTCTGTACCCCTTACTCAATTTTTAAATTGAATACCTACATTTTAAGGAATTGAAATTTTGTATTTGTATCTTTATTTGTGGTAATTGATACTTGTGTATTTGTACATAAATATCCAAATACCCATTTTTGCAGACTTAAAACATTAAAAGTAATTCTGCTTTAAAAAAATTTAGAGGAACACTGAGTCTCTATGATACTACGAGGTTTTTTGATGTTACATTAATTTTTTTTGCCTTCCTCCCCATAGTGTTATATTCATTTTTAATCTTATTTGTACTTCACAGAATTACTGATTTAAAGCAACACGATATTATCTTTTTAGCCAATTTTATGGTTAATTATTGAATTTCTCTTTCCATTATATGTTTATAAGAAAAACATATTTTATAGAGTTGAGTTTGAAATAGTAGACACACAAAATAATTTTAACATATTCTAAATGAAATATCTATTATATTTTTCTTCTTACTTGTAATAATGAATGATCCTTCATTAGTATGTAGAAGATATTTTAATTCATTAAAAATTTATTTTTATATTTATTTAAGCATCTATTGACAAAACAAAATATATTTCTGTTGCTGCATTTTATAATTTTTCTAAGTAGGATTCTTGTTCTACTTAAAAATATTTTTCTACTGACAAAGGAATACCTTTTAGTCCTGATACACTTTTTAAATATTAGGCTGTTTCTTTTTGTACTACCTGATTGGTTTAATAAACCTGATGTGACAGATATAAGTATATACAACTTCTGTAACTGACAGAGCAATAAAAGCATCATTGAACACTTCAGTGTAATATTGTCTTTCTGGGTGGGTTGACTGTGTTGACAATAAGTTTTATATAGCTATGAATGATATTATTTATTTTATAATATATTTCAAAATCAGTTATTTGTTGACTACATAAATACATAAATAAAATCTAACAGAGATTTTTATTAGGTTTTATATACTTTTGTTCTGGTTTGTTAGTAAATTCAATAAGTGATTTTATAGCAAACTACCTTGCTTCCTAGAATGAAATCGTTCTAACTTAAAACCACTCAACAAAGTGTGAATCTTTTACAATGAATTATAATTTGTCACTACAGTGCCTCTTCGAAGTGTAACTTAGAATAGATTTTGAGTTTTTTAAGTAGTTGTTCATTTAAACCATAAGGAAATTCACTTGTTCTTTCTACAAATGACCTTGCAATTTGTTTCTTTTCTTTCTTTTTTTTTTTTGAGAGGTAGAGTTATAGACAGTGAGAGAGAGAGACAGAAAGAAAGATCTTCCTTCCATTGGTTCGCTCCCCAAATGGCTGCTATGGCCGACGCAGCACCGATCCGAAGCCAGGACCCAGGTGCTTCTTCCCAAACACTTGGGCCATCCTCCACTGCCCTCCTGGGCCACAACAGAGAGCTGGACTGGAAGAGGAGCAACCGGGGCTAGTATCCGGCGCCCCAACTGGGACTAGAAGCCGGTGCCCATATGGGATGCCGGCACCGCAGGCGGAGGATTAACCAAGTGAGCCACGACGCCGGCCCCAGTGAGTTTGTTTGTTTGTTTATTTTTTTTTGCAATGAGTTTCTTAAAGACTGTATATAGTATCCAGTAAAACAGAAATAAATTAACACTATTGTATTACTAATTCATCTCAACAGTGAGAGAAAACAGAATAGTTATTTTGTTAGTCTAGATATAATTTGTTTTCAGCAACTTTTGGGCCTAAGAATAACATTTGTTTTTTAAATTTTGTAGCTACTAGGTTTATATCCGAAATAATTATTTTGAGAATTATTTTGAGAATTCAAATGAAGCAATTAAAATATGCTTTTCTTATGTGGAACTACTAGACATAATTTAACAGGAGGCTGGTAAGTCACCACATTTTATGCATACAGTACCATTCAGCTATTTATTTTTATTTTTAAACAAAGACAGAGAGCTCTCACTCAGTGAATGACTCTCCAAATAGCTAAAACAGCTGGAGCTGGGCGAAGGGTGAATCCAGGAGTCGTGATCTTAATTTAGGTCTCCCGTGAGAGAGTTGGGAATTCACTCACTTGAAATACCACTGCTGCCTCCCAGGGTCTTCCTTGGTGGGAAGATGAAGTCGAACAGCCAGAGCTGGGAATTGAAAGGAAGTACCCCGATGTGGGATGTGTGCTTCTTAACTAAGCTAAACATCTGTCCTAGTTCTCTCTTTATTTCATTTCTTTTTCTAAAAATTTTATCTTATTTATTTGAAAGGCGGAGTTAGAGGGAAAGAAAGAGAGACAGAGAGTGAGGTCTTCCGTCTCTTGTTCACTCCCCAGGTGGCTGCAATGGCTACGGCTAGGCCAAGCTGAAGCCAAAAGCCAGGAGCTTCATCCAGGTCTCCAACATGGAGGGTGGTCCTCCACTGCATTCCCAGGCACATCAGCAGTGAGCTGGATTGGAAGTGGAGCAGCCAGGACTTGAACCAGCACCTATATGGGATGCTGGTGCTGCAGGTGGCAGCTTAACCCACTATGCCACAGTGGTGTCCCCTTTCCTATTTGTTTCTAAATGAAATAGGTAGATGATTTCAAACTTGAATTATTCAAACAATGTACAACATGATATATGTATGTGGATATAATTTTTTTTTTCTAAAAATATTGCTTACGGTAAAGACTGGGACTTCACTTTGCTCACACAACACGTTCCTTATTCTGACACATGGTTATTCTGGAGACCGCCCTCTATGGGACATATAGAGATTCTATACTCCGAGAGCAGCAGAGAATCCATCCTGTCAATTATCATAATTTATTCCATTAATCTTCTCATGGGCATTTTAGGTGATTCTCAGTCATTTACAATACTTTTTATAAATCTTATCAGTGTGTTTCTGTGAGACTAGATTGCTAGATGTAGAAATATTGGTTCAATGGTGATAAATGCAATTTTTAATTTTAATAAATATTGACAGTTAATCTCTATAAAAACTAATCCTTTGTGATCTGATTTTTAATTCAAATCTATAGGATGTTTAATAATAAATTAAACTTACTAATTATTATTTTGAGATAAATGAATATTGCTTGCAAAATTTATCAGTTCAGAAACAAGACAATGGGGGAGGGCATTGTGGTGCAGTGAGTTAAACCACTGCTTGGGAAGCCTACATTCCACATCAGCTGAATGGAGTCCAGCTTCTGTTAATATTTCCTTGGGAAGGAACAGATGATGGCCAAAGTATGTGGGTTCCTGCCATGTGCCTGGGATACCCCAATGGAACTTGCAGCTCTTGACTTTGGTCAGGCCCACCCTGGCTGTTGTAAGCATTTGGGGAGTGAACCAGAGAATGTAAGTTTCCCTCTCTCTCTCTCTCTCTCTCCCGTCCTCCTTCCTTCACTCTCACTCAGAGGTTCAACTAAATAAATAAATAAATAAAAATAATTCAGACTGTGGCCAATAATTAAACAAATAGCTGTCAAAGCTATTAAGGATTTCCATAACGAATCTGATTTAAAAGTAACAAAGATCCAGGTCTTATTGTTCTAACTCTTACGTTCTCAACATTATTAGAATGTGTGCTTTTCTAACAAGTACCAGCTCCATTATACATATTATTAAGGACCTTCTATTTTGAAAATAAAATAATCAAATATGGGGATTTACTTATAGCAGATGGTAAATACCATGAAAAGTGATTTGGAAATGGTATATAAGCCCACAACCCTCAATGATTCATAGCTTTCAATCTATACTCTTACAGTTCATAATAGATAGCAAGGAAATATTTCAAACTTTGTGAAAACATATATACATGAAGATATTAATAGAATTCAATAATAGAAGAATTTTAAGTAAGTTCTGAGATATTTGGGTTTGTTCAAGTATTATTATTTATAAATTTTAATTCTCATGGATATGAAATGATACAAAATGAACTCTAGTTTAAAAGAAATGAATTTTAAAATATAGATAGGCCAAATATGTTAGGAATAATTTAATAATTTCTGCATACCAATAAACAAATCCATTTGAAAATAAAAATACATCAATTTTGCCAATAATTTTTATAAGAAAGTGATGGTTTACTCATGACACCCTTATTTTCACCATAAATATATTTCAAAATATGGAAACTTTATAATTTAAAAACATTAGAAATATTTCATTTTTACAGTATTTTTCTGACTCCTATTTCTTTGCTAAGGTGCATTAGGGACTTTCAAAAATTGATCAAATGGCAGGAGAATAATAAATAATGGCAAGATCAACTCTCTGGGAACTAGAAGCCTGAATAATCTAAACAAACTTTTTGAATTCCAGAATGGCAGATTCCTAGTCACAAAATAATTGTGAAAAAAGAAAAGGAAAGGTTAAATTAGACATTTCTTTAGGTCTTTTCCAGCTTGATTAAATTATGTAAAGTAAGGCATTCTGTGGATTTGATACATTCTCAACAAATCTTAGGTATTTATTGTTCATGGCTCTCTTCTTGTTATTTTATCCTTGATAGAGCAAGTTCTAGCTTAAAACTGAGTAGCTCATTTATTGAGAAAGGAGAGAGTTAAAATTCAAAACTCTGACTTTACCAACATTTTCACTCTTATCTCCCATTTCTTTCAAAATTAGTTAGGGAAGGCCTGTAGGACTGTTAGTAACACCTTTAATAGACCAGAATCATTGTTATGTTAACTAGATAATATTTAGCCAGGAAAAAAAGACATCATTTGTGTTTCCAGAACAGAAAAAAAAAATAGACTGAAAATAGAGGTGGAGGGGAAATTATCCTGTATTATTTATTTTTATCTCTCTCATGCGTAACAGAGATTAGTACTGAATATTTGCCAATAAATGTAGTAAAACTAGATAAGTAACTGAAGGGCTGGCATAGTTCCTGGAAAATGAGCTATTCTACAAATGCTAATTTTATTATTATAAGAGTATAATAACTTATTATTGTAAGGGTGCAATATTGCTTATATGCTATATTTAGTATGCATGCTACTTCTTTCCCTTTGTTTCGGCACAAATACACTAATGTTCATGTAGGTATTGTTCAGACTAAGGTTATCCATTTCAAATCCTATTTATAAAGATTTTTTTCCCACTATAACTAGCATTTGTCATACTTCAGACAAGAAACTAGAGAGAGTTTTACAATTTCTAAGAATTAAAACTAAAATTTTAGATGTCTGTTAGCATCAACTTTTTGCATATGTGAAATGTGTACACAAATTACTCTTCTATAGTAAGTATAAGTTTATGACATGGTGATTGTTAAGGATGTTTTTTGCTTTTCAAATATAGAAATTTGACCAAAATCTAAATTACCTTTAGGGGAAAGAGGCCAAATGTGGATTTATATATCGCTTTGTCAGCATCTACCGCCCAACTCCTGAGGTCATATCCTGGAGGATTATAAATGCACAAATGTTAGATTGTATGAGGAACAGCGCTTCTACTTGAGATGAGGGTGGTAATGCTAACTGGATGTCATTCCAATGCAGGAAGCCGAGGGAGGAAAATGTCCTGGTTGGAGATTTGATTTTTAGGTCAGCCTGAGTCATGAGTCTTTCTGAGGTGGTTCCCAAACTTGTCTCCACAACAGAATCACAAAGAGTGCCTGTTAAAAACAAAGATTCCTGAATTTCACCCTGGAGAACTTGATTGGGGAGATCTGGGCTTCATCCCCAACTTTTGTGTTTTTAAACAGCTACCCAAGTGTGTCTAAACAGGCGGCTTTAGAATGAGAGCACGGATTATTAATTCTAACAGAACTGGTGACTAAAGACCAAGCTAGAATGCAGGGCTGTGAAGAGCAAGTGCTCCCAAAGTGATGAAGAGAGCCCATCGTTTGGGACAGACATGCAAGTCTCCAGAGACCTAAGTCAAAGAGAGCTTGGAAAAAAAACCTACCGAATGACTGCACCAAGGCAGCAGGAACTCAAGGAGAGAAGGCTTTTTGTCTCTTTTCTAACTAATGCTTAATCTAAGGTGAACAGGATGCAAGAAATTAGTCCACTTCTTGAATTTCTGGTGTCCTGTGAGTCCTGTAGATGCTGTTGATGTGTCTTACATACTTTTCCTCAACTGTGTCACAATGGGGGCTCACATATTACGAATACCAAACTATCCATATTGTGATTTTTCTTAGCTCAAATTAAATGTAATTTATTGTACAGAATAGCTAAGATAGATGCCCTTCAAGAATCCTGAGATTCAGTGCATATTTGGAATCCAGCCCTTGCTACCCACATGATTTTAGTCAAGTTATACAAACAATCTCTTCTTGAATTTGCTCAACTGCAAAACTGAGATGAATAATACCTGACTTTCTGGAATGTTTAAGATGAGATAAGTGGCATGGGAAACGCCCAGCATCCCTCCTGGCTTAGAGAAGACTTTAATTACTATGGCAGCTCTAATTAGTATAGCATATTCTTGGTTTTTATGATTTTTTGCTATGTTAATGATAATAAAAAATGAAGCAGAATTGTATTTGTATGAAATGAACTACAAATGTTTACCAGGTTGCACAGAAGACTATGTTTTTGGTGTTACTTTTATCCCTTGGAGATTACTTCTAGAGATCTGTCTGTTCTTTTGGTCATCATTTCAACTGAGGACTTACATAGCATGCTCTACATCACCAAATTCACTTAACATATTTTACTGCAGTCCAGCATTGGAATAAAAAGCTTGTGTATAAACACAGGATGGAAATAGAGGTACAAGATGAAATAAAACAGTTTTACAAGTAATGTATATGTTATTCCTTAGAGGATGACAATACGCTTATACTTAATTTGGAACAACAATCAAAAGTTTTATAGTTTCTAATAAGATAAGATATAGTTGCCTTGTATTTGGTTCTTGAAATGTTTTTCTACTTATAAGACAGAAACATAATCAAAAACAGTAGAAATTGACAACTATCTCAGAATTTTCAGGGAAGACAAGTTGGTGTGAAGTTAGCTACACGTCACAAAGACTGTTAGGCACAAAAGGACAGTTTGTCAAAAATAATCTGACTCATTTTAAGAAAAATTAATTCCCAGTAACATTTAATTATGTTAAGGGATTAAATTTTTTAAAAAGCACAACTATAGATTGTTTATATTTTACTTTTCCTCAAAGAAATCACTTTCCTAAGTATTTGTTATGACAACCAATATTTTATACTAGAAACTGACAATGTTCAAAAGCAACCAAGAGCAACTTAGGACTTCTTAATGGAAAGCCTTAGATCTCAGTTTCTACTACATAAAGAAAAATAAATTCATATAAATGCTGGTTAAAAACATTAGGTGGCATGTAAGATGATTTGTTTTATTCTTCAAAAACTGGTGTGAGGGCACACATTGTGGCACTGAGTGTTAAGCTGCCACTTGGAATGCCAGCATCTCACCCAAGAGCACCAATGAAAGTCCTGGCTGCTCCACTTCTGATCCAGCTCCCTGCTAATGCACCTGGGAAAGCAGCAGAAGATGGCCCAAGTACTTGGTTCCCTGCAGTGCGGTAAACCAACCCTTGGGACCCATCTCCATATCAGAAAAGCTTAGTTTGAATTCCAGCTCCTCCACTTTGGATCCAGCTTCTAGCTACTGTGTCTGGGAGGCAGCATATGATGTCCCAAGTACTTAGTTCACTGCCACCTACATGGGATCCCTGGATGGAGTTCTGGGCTCCTGGCTTTGGCCTGGTTCAGTGTCAGTGTTGTTTTGGCCATTTGGGGAATGAACCAGCACATGGAAGATCTCTCTCACTCACTCTCTCACTCTCTCTCTCTGATTCTCAAATAAAATGAAAATAAATACACAAAAATTTAAATGGAAAAACAGTGTTATCAGAGATGAAAAATAAATCAGAGGTGTAGAGTTTTTAAGCTTAGGAAGTGTTGGTAACCCAGTGATGCCTTATGCGGAATTAGCAGTGAATTTTGAGTTCTTATATTTGAATTGGAGTTTTGCTGTGCTAAGCTTCATTTACATATCATCTTCAAATTTCAGTAATAGCCTGGTTACACCAAAATGATGTTTTTAAAAAATTTTTTAGACCAAAGAAGATTCTACGCCTACCTACTAGCAAAGTGGAGATGACAGAGAGAGATGCTAAAGAAATACAGGACAAGAAATTTGGTGGGAATGGGGCTGGCACTGTGGCATAGCAGGTAAAGCTGCTGCCTGCAGTGCTGGCATCCCATATGGGCACTAGTTTGGATCCCAGCTGTTCCACTTCTGATCCAGCTCTCTGCAGTGGCCTGGGAAAATAGCAGAAGATGGCTCGAGTTCTTGAGCCCCTACACCCAAGTGGGAGACTCAGAAGAAGCTCATGGCTTCTGGCTTCTGATAGGTCCAACTCTGTTCTTTGCAACCATTTGGGGAGTGAACCAGTGGATGGAAGACTTCTCTCTCGCTGCCTCTGCCTTTCAAATAAATAAATAAATGTTTAAAAACAAAAGAAATTTGGAGGAAAGAGAGACAGGAGCAGTAAGTTTCCCTGCCCTTTGGTAATTCTAGGAAAACTTGGAAAGAATCTTTATCCCCTGTTCTGAAGTATATTAGAAAAGTGCTTCAAGTGGTTTTCTTTGGATATCAAAAGGAACAATAACTCCAAAATCCCAGATAAAATTACACAAAATTACGCAAGGCAATTGTAAAAACAAACAAACAAAAAAAATCAGTGACATTTAAATCAAGATTGCGTGGGGGCAAACACCGTGGCCCTGAGGGTTCAGCTGCCGCTTGTCACACTGGCTCTCACAAAGGAGAGTTAGTTTCAGTCCTTGGCTCCTCCACTGTGATCCAGCTTCCTGCTAATGTGACAAAGAAAGGAGAAGATGATTGCCCCAGAACACAGGTCCCTGCCACACACACAGGTGATCCAGATGGAGTGCTGGTTCTGCGCTTTGGCCTGGCCCAGCCCTGGGTATTGCTGACATTTAAGGAGTTAACTAGTGGATAGAAGATCTCTATCTCTCTTTCTTTCTCTATAACTCTGCCTTTTCAATAAACAAATAAAATGTTTAAAAGGTAAATCAAGGATGCATCTTATCTTTTTTTAAACATTTAGTTTAATTATTTGAAAGACAGAGTTACAAAGAGAGGTAGAGACAGAGACAGAGGTATTCCATTTGCAGTTTTACTTCCCAAATGACAGAAATGGCCGGAGCTGAGCCAATTTGAAACCTGGAACCAGGAGCCAAGAGCTTCTTCCAGATCTCCCACAAGGGTGCAGGGGCCCAAGTACTTGGGCCATCCTCTGCTGCTTTCCCAGGCACATTAGCAGGGAACTTGATTATAAGTAGAGCAGCCGGGACTTGAACTAGCACCCATATGGGGTGCTGGTGCTGCAGGCTTGGGTTTTAACCCACTGTGCCACAGCACCAGCCCTCAAGATGCATCTTAGAAATTGGTTTTGATCTATTATATGAGTTGAATTCACTACAATCTTTGGAACATTTATTACATTTTTTCAAATTACCTATGATTATTTACCATTCAAATGTTCATTTGACCATGGTCCTCTAATATTATTTCATATTGAGTGAGATAAAGAGAAGGCAATTTGTAACTGAAATGTGGCTGGCGCTGTGGCGCAGTGGCTAAAGCTGCCGCCTGCAGTGCTGGCATCCCATATGGGCATTGATTCGAGTCTGGGCTGCTCCACTGCTGATCCAACTCTCTGCTATGGTCTGGAAGGCAGTAGAGAATGACCCACCCCTTGGCCCCCTGCACCCACATGGGAGACCTAGAGGCTACTGGCTCCTGGATTCTGATTGAATCAGCTCTGGGCTTTGCTGCCAGTTGGGGAGTGAACCAGCAGTTGGAGAAACCCTCTCTCTCTCTCTGTGTGTCTCTTTGTAACTCTGCCTTTCAAGTGAATGAATAAATCTTAAAAAAAAAAAGAGTTACATTTTGTATATGGTACAGCTGAAAACAGACCAGATCTAACTTTATTTTAATGGTGGGATTTTTAAAAGATTACTTTATCAATCAATGTTGGAGATACTGATGTAAGAGCATACGTGCTTTTTGTAGTGTGAAAAGAAAATGCTTTGGACAAATTAAACTTAGCAGAATTTATATTTAAGCAAAGAAATCATTCATGAATGGGGTAGTACCCTTAAAGAGAAAACGTTCATAAAGTTCCTCCAACTACAGGGTCAGGCAGTGTTTATAGGCAGAAAAAGGAAGTGACATCTGGAAAGAGTCTGGTAACAGCTCAGCATTTGCCTGATTTGAACTTGTCCAAAAAGTTTGCAGCCTGATTGGCTGAAAGCTGTACTGTCATGTTTGGTTGAAGATGGTTCCTATTTTTTTTTTAATAGATTTGTGATTTTATTTGAAAGGCACAGTTACACACAGAGAGAAGGAGAGACAACGATCAGGGCTCTGCCAGAACAAAGCTAGCAGCCAGGAGTTTCTTCCAGGTCTCCACAGGGTTCAGGGGCCCAAGCACTTGGGCCATCCTCCGATGCTTTTCCAAGCCATTAGCAAGGAGATGGAACAGAACTGGAGCAGCCGGCAAAGGAACTGGAGCCCATATGAGATGGCAGCCTTATAGGTGGCAGTTTTACTTGCTATGCTATGATGTTAGCCCCGAAGCTTGGTAATTTTTTTTTTAAGATTTATTTATTTATTTATTTGAAAGAGTTACAGAGATAGCCAGAGAGAGAGAGCAGTCTTCCATCCACTGGTTCACTCCCCAAATCACCGCAACGGCCACAGCTGAGCGGATCTGAAGCCAGGAGCCAGGAGCCAGGAGCCAGGAGCTTCCTCCAGGTCTCCCACGTGGGTTCAGGGGCCCAAGAACTTGGACCATCTTCCACTGCTTTCCCAGGCATGGCAGAGAGCTGGTTCGGAAGTAGAGCAACCAGGACATGAACCAGCGTCCATATGGGATGCCAGTACTGCAGGCCAAGGCTTTAACTCACTGCCCCACAGCAGCAGCCCCTTGGTTATTTTTTAAAAGATTATATTCTCAGGTTGTAGTTTGCACATTAAATCTAGTTACAGTTCACTATGTACACAGGTGGGTTAAGACCAAATTTAACGATAGGAAGAATATTACATGGCTGTTAAATGACAGGCAAATATGGATTATAACGATTGGAGAATGAAGAATTCCCAAATTACTATCAAAGATAAAATGATCTGCCTATTTTAAACTTAAATTCATTCAAATTTTTAATATACACACAAGGAAATAAGCAACTTGCCATATTTCATGGAATGAGAGTATGTGACATGCATTAAATACTCACAGACTTGATGAAAAGTTGCCATTCAAACAGACTTCTATCAGTATTTTGTGAAAACTTCCATCATCCAGAGGCTCAGCTGTAGCTGACAGTCTCTGTCATCACCCTAGTGCACTCTATACCACCATTACCTAGGCTCACGGGTTGTCACTACTTTAAGTTTTACCTCACTATTTAGAATCATAATTAGAGACCATGCTTAGTATTCCTCATTCCTTGTAGATACAAATTAAATGAGGCTTGAAGGGTATATGCTTTCTCCACGCTAAGTGAGTAATGAGTTTTTATGCATAATGCCAGGGGAATTTTTCTAGATTGTTAGAACAAGAATACACAAGTCAGGGAAATGAAAAAAAAAAAAAAAAAAAAAAAAGATTGGTTGTAGCTTTCCCAGGCAACCAGTGCTCAATTATTAGATCATAAATCATCTTGGCTGCTGCTTTCTCTCACTTTGCCTGCATTTTGGGGTTAACAGATAACCCCTCCAGAATAATCTGACATCAGTTATCCAAGTTGAATTCTTCAGAATCTTTTTAGGCTCCTCACTTAATCAACCCTCATATCCAATGTCTCCAGGGCCTATAAATATTTGTTATTAAGGTTTTTCAAAAATCCCATCTTTCTTTTATCATAGTATTTTTTAATTGAATTTAGAAAGAATTTAAAGTTTCATGTAGTCCGAATCCCTCAGATTACAAAAAGAGCAAAAAGAATCTCAGATAACTGAACTTTTGTAGATAGTTAATGGTGACATTATTATTGAAATGTACACCTTTGGACACTCAATTTAGTGTTTCCAGGAAAGTGAAGTCCTCATACTTCACTGTATTAATGTAACACTTCTTGTCCTGATTTGAAAAACAAAATTCTATCGATCTGCAACTTCCTTCCTTCCTTCCTTCCTTCCTTCCTTCCTTCCTTCCTTCCTTCCTTCCTTCCTTCCTTCCCTCCCTCCTTTCTTTCTTTCTTTCTTTCTTTCTTTCTTTCTTTCTTTCTTTCTTTCTTTCTTTCTTTCTTTCTTTCTTTCTTTCTTTCTTTCTTTCTTTCTTTCTTTTTGAAAGGCAGAGTGGACAGTGAGAGAGAGAGACAGAGAGAAAGGTCTTCCTTTGCCATTGGTTCACCCTCCAATGGCCGCCGCGGCCGGAGTGCTGCGGCTGGCGCACCGCGCTGATCCGATGGCAGGAGCCAGGTACTTATCCTGGTCTCCTATGGGGTGCAGGGCCCAAGCACCTGGGCCATCCTCCACTGCACTCCCGGGCCACAGCAGAGAGCTGGCCTGGCAGAGGGGCAACCGGGACAGAATCCGGCGCCCCGACCTGGACTAGAACCCTGTGTGCCGGCGCTGCAAGGCGGAGGATTAGCCTAGTGAGCCGCGGCGCCGGCCTCTGCAAATTACTTTCAATATTTCCTCAGTGTCCTTTACATTTTTGTGGGGAAAGATTGTAGAACTGACAGAAAGTATCACACACAGTGGCTCCAGTGGTGCAATCAGTTAGCGCGGTACTTATAAAAAAAGTATAACAGCCCTGGAAGAGCTTGAGTCTGGGATTGAATCCTGTAACTCGCAAATCTATAGAAACAATAAATTATGGACAGGAACCATGTCTTGTTTAACTACCTTTTGTTCCTCTGCCACCAGAAAAATCTCTATGATTGACATGAATATTGACTGAATTCAAATTATATCAGTGCTTGACAACTAATAGCAAAATGAGAAGCCAGGTACCTCCTCACCCATCTCAATCAGTGGTTGACATTTTTCTGTATATCTACTAGAGAAAAATCACCAGCTTTTTCCAGATGAGCGGACAAATATTTTATAAATTTTATAAATATTGGGCAAACATAATGGAAGCATTATTTCATATATAGCCTAGATTGTAAAATGTTTTCTTGTCAACTAGTTTATTGTAGTGAACACATTTTATAGTATAAGTTGCCCATGATTTAAGAGCATCTGACAGAACTGTCTCACACCTAAGTACAGCTTCCTTAGGGAAGAGCTTGTACTGCCACAGTATTTCAATGATTGCATTTACTCCCTGGAACTCTGTGAGAGAAGTGAAAGAAAAGCGCTCTCATCTTCTGGAACCACATCAAGAAAGCCTCTCATTCGTGCATTTACTCCACAAACGTGTGGCTAAAGGATCTCCGTTTTGTCAGTCCTTTCACCCTCAAGAAGGGGTAGAGGGGTGACAAGTGGACATCCCCGAAATCGTCTGCGAAGCTGCCTACTGGAGTGTGAGTCACTGTGAGCACTCAGCCCTCCTATTTCCTTCACCCTGCTCTTTCTGCCACACCCAGGGGACAGCACGGGAGAGTTCACACGAGGTGACAAGTTTCCAAACGCATTTATTCATCCAGGCTCTCCCAGGAACCCATTATCATAGATAATTGAGAGTTGGTTTTACTTTAATTATAATAAAGACATCTTGGGCTTCAGTCACAACTCTAGGGGTGGGTGAGGAAGCTGCACCTGGGTAGGTCTGAACACCACATGGCACATTCAGCAAACAGGAGAGGGGAGTAGATAATAGCATGTATAATAAATGATAGGAAAACAAAAAAATCCATGACTAAGAAGAAGAAGAAATGACGGGTGGCTGTGGTGAGTCTGCTACTGGGCCTCTGCTCTCTGTGCCAGGGGCTACTTTTCCTTTCCAAGGGGAGCACCCGCTCCTGCAGCGAAAGTGACTAAACCTAACCCGATAGGACAAAGTGTCCAAGCAGTTGTTTGGGTACCAGACAGTGCACGGCAGGACCGATCGCTCTTTTGTCTATGGGAAACCCTTCATGCTGACTGTAGATTGAAAGCTTCTGCTACCCGTGTTCATCAAGATTTCATATCTCAAAGTAACTTCCTCATCAACATGACTTGTAGATTTTGCTGGCAGCTTCAGAAACAGATTGAAGCGTTTCAGTTCCACAGGCTGCAAGCCGTGGGGCCACAGCCAATGCTTGACTGCTTTTCCCAGAATGCTCTATTGCACGAGGACTAGAGGCTATAAGAGGGTTGTCGTGTGTTGCTGAGCATAATTCCTGATGGGTTTGGAAGTGTCCATTTCTACTGTTGTTTCTGCTAGGCCGGTGACGAGTTTGTAGCGAGCTCTTTAGGTTCGGTGGCTTCAGAATGTGAACATTAGTAGAAGTCTTGTGAGTTGGAATTGGCTATGTTGAATCAGTAGACAGCTCTTTGTACATTCAGCTGTGAGAATGTGCTTCAAAGAGGAGTAATACTAAGAAAATTGCTTTTGCCAGTATGAATTGACATGGTAGGGGTATACATTTGCACGCTTTTAATGTACAACATTTCACTTTGTTTGCCTTGATAAAGGTAAAATAAACAAATGAAACACTGAAAAGAAAGAAATGATAAGCAACTGAATGCACTAAATCTGTGAAGAAATATAGTTACCCAATATTTACAGCATACACAAAGATGACGTCACTTTAAATATAGTAGCTCTTTGAAGCTTTACAAAAAAAACCTCAAAATATTCTCATACAAGTTACCAGCCTATTATCATAACTCACAAAGAAGTAGTTAAAAACAAATTCACATACATTTTAGATGCTGAAACGAAGGCACAGTAGCATATTTTCTCCCAGAATTTCCTTACAGTAGAACAAAATTATTTCTCTGGTTCTCTTATACCAGTTTGATATTAAGTTGTTTATGCATTTTGATTTTCAAAAATTATTTTAATGGCTCCCTCTCTTATTTCTTTTTTTTTTTTTTGCCTTTGCTTTGTGTTTTCTATTTAAATACAAAAGTTATATGGATTTGTTTTTTCAGTCACAAATGAAGAGCTCTTATGAAGTCTTTCACAATTTGGGCTTGCATGACTTGGTTTGTACTTCCAGAAGATTTCATAATTTATTTAGCAAACTCATTCAACAAATATTTGATGAGTCCTACAGTGAATATAATACATGTTAAGTACTGCACTGGACACAAAAGAAGTATGAGTCAAGACAAGGGTGCATTCTCTAAGATCTTGTTCAGGAGGCAAGATACCACCATAAGAGTCAAATGATGATAATAAAAAAATACCAATAGAGATTTAAAGGTCTATTTAGAAGGGAAAATCAAGTAAGGAGGCTAACATTTTTGAGGTTTGATTTTAGCTAGGAACTTTGTAGTTATTATTTCAATTTCACAACTCTAGGTAATAGATAATATCATGTCAGCCCTACATATTAAAAGAAAAATAACAAACAAACCTGAGGCCAAAGGAGGATAAGCAAATTTCACATGATGATACAGTCAGATCTGAGACCAAAGGCCTTATGTCAAAGGTACTATTTTGGAAACTGGTGGTTTGCAAAGTTGTACATAGACACAGAGATAAAAAAGACCAACATAAATAATGGGAGGAAAAAATGAATACATGAGCAAAAAAAAATCTGAAGTTTGTGAATGGGCTTTTAGCCTGGTAATTAAAACACTCACTTCTCACATCGGAGTGCCTGGGTCTGATCCCCAGCTCTGGCTCCTGGCTGCTGGCTCCTGGCTCCAGCGTCTCACCAGTGCAGAACCTGGAAGGCAGCAGTGGTAGCTCAAGTTATTGGGTTCCTGCCACCCTTGTGGGAGAATTGGATTGTGTTTCAGGCTCCTGGCTTCATCCTCAGCTCAGCCCTGACTGTTGTGAGCATTTGGGAGTGAACCAACAGTTGAGAGCCCTCTGTCTGTTTTTCTCTCTCTCTGCCTCTCAAAAAGTGAAAAATAAATGTTACGTACATGTGTATTTAATTTGAGTGAACAGTTGATTGGCAATAACATAAGTATGATCACACTGCTAAGGAGAATAGCATTCTGGAAGCACACACTGAATACATGCTATTGCAAAAGTCTAGGCAGGAGACTATGAAGCACTAAAGAATGACTGCAAATGGGATTGTAGAGGGAAGAATAAGAGGAATGACTGGCAATATTATCTGCAGAAAAGCACTTGAAATTCTTGGTTATACTGAAGGAGGGAAACAAACGAACAAAAAGAATATACAATTTTAAATTTACTGGGGCTTAGCACAATCAAGAGCAGACAAAAATTACGATTTCCTGATTTCTTAAGATATTGTTAGAACTAAAAAATTAGTCACTATAGCTAAGAGAAAATTCCCAGTGCAGTGCCCTTGGGCCTTGGTTGTTCATCATAATGATTTTAAGAAGGTTATAAAGATCCCAACATTCAAGCCAGTGCCGCGGCTCAATAGGCTAATCGTCCGCCTGCGGTGCTGGCACAGCGGGTTCTAGTCCTGGTTGGGGCGCCGGATTCTGTCCTGGTTGCCCCTCTTCCAGGCCAGCTCTCTGCTGTGGCCCAGGAGTGCAGTGGAGGATGGCCCAAGTCTCCTGGCTTCGGATCAGCTTTGTGAGGCTGCAGTGGCCACTTGGGGGGTGAACCAACGGAAAAGGAAGACCTTTCTCTCTGTCTCTTTCTCTCACTGTCCACTCTGCCTGTCAAAAAATAAAATAAAAAAAAGATCCCAACATTCAGGGAACACCACACTAATTAAGTCCAGATAATGGAGGGTGTATCTAGTTATCAAATCTTTCCACTGTGAAGCACTTTCACAGAAGATATGATTTGAAATTATGGATGTGCATTAAGTCACAACATGGTATAGTAAACAAATAGATTATAGAATGCCAAATCAGCAAAGTACACAGAGAAGAGGCATAGGAGAAACTGGATACTGAAAGATCATAAAGGCCAAAAAGGAAGTCACATTAGAAGAGCTACTGAATATGTCACCTGTAAAGATACAATTAGGCCAAGCACTGAAAGAAAGCTTCAGGTTTGCTGATCCGTAAGGTATTTGGAAACTGCAGAATCACTGTCAGGAATGTATGAAGGTCACAATACAACTGATTTAGAGAGTGGATGTTGAAGTGGAGCTAGTTCATGTGAACAAGGCTTTGGAAAGGAAATAGATTGAAAGCTGAGGAAAAAGAAAACAAATTGAAGGACTTTTATATTTTTTCATTCTGATAGAACTATGGACATTGTAAGCTGAAGGAAAGAAATTAGATTCTTGAGAAAGGTTAAAGGTGTACGTAACAGACTGATGAAACAGAGTCTTGGTGGATGAGAGGACAAAGAAAATGCAAAAATGCAGTCAGAAGATCAGTCCAGGTAAATAGGGAAGTTCAGTTTTTGGAAAATGAAGCAGAATAGGAAGAATGACAGGGTTCTCTGACAGCAACATCAATGTGAACATCATTTTCTTAAGGTTTCAAAGTAGGATATGCATCGTTAAGAGATTCAAAAAAGCATGGGAAAGTTCATGTGCAAAGTTTTTTTTTTGGTAATGTTTTCAGTAAGACACACACACACACACACAAAGGTTTCACAGTAGCAGTAGGAGCTCCTGAGGACGCATAACAGGAATTTATTGTAGACCTTATTAGCATAGTTTTGAAACATCTTTCAATAACGCTGTGCATGGAGGGAAGCTGGGTGTAGACATATTGTGAAATAAGTTTGCTATTTATATGACTCATGTTTGAAAATTGATAAGGAGGAAAGAGTGAAAGGTCTACAGATTTTGTGGAATTTTACAGGAGTAGTAAGTACATTATAATGCAATCAAGCCTTATTTAGTTACCTTGATATGCAAACCCGAGATGGATAAAAGAAGACACAGATATGTTGAACTATTGATGGTGAGGCCCAATTTTGGGGAATTTTTTCAATTTAGTGAAGACATGGAATAAGTAAGAAAGGGGATGTGGTAAAAGAGAGATATTTCAGAGTTTATTCTCAAGCAATAGAAATTGATGTCAAAATGCCTTGGGGGCCAGCGCCATGGCTCCATAGGCTAATCCTCCGCCTTGTGGCGCCGGCACCCTGGGTTCTAGTCCCGGTCGGGGTGCTGGATTCTGTCCCGGTTGCCCCTCTTCCAGGCCAGCTCTCTGCTGTGGCCAGGGAATGCAGTGGAGGATGGCCCAGGTCCTTGGGCCCTGCACCCGCATGGGAGACCAGGAGAAGCACCTGGATCCTGGCTTCAGATCAGCGCGATGCGCTGGCCGCGGCGGCCATTGGAGGGTGAACCAACGGCAAAGGAAGACCTTTCTTTCTGTCTCTCTCTCTCACTGTCCACTCTGCCTGTCAAAAAAAAATAATAAAATAAAATAAAATAAAATGCCTTGGGAAGAGTAGAAAGATTGAAGGTTCCTGAATTTAAAATGTTAAAGACATTTGTGGTTATGACATTAGAATATATGCATAAGGCTTACATTGCAATCTAGTGTATATAAACCACTAAATAGAATCTACAACAAGAAAAAACATGCTTAGCATGTAAGGTATATATATTTTCTGATATTTCTACATAAGCATTTGCCAATGATTGTTCATTGTTATATTAGTAAGATAATTCAAATGAAGGGATCTCCATAATCAAAAATTGGGGGCAATATTGTATTTCTGATTTGGATATTATTTATAATGCACATTAACACACTGAAATAGTAGAGAAGGTCGGAGTGGTCATTTAGTCTCAAGATTACATCAGACTACTGAGTTTGATTCCTGACTCAGCTTCCCTTCCGTGTAGACCGTGGGACAACAGTAATTGAAATTTTGCCACCTACATGGGAGAGACAGATTGAGTTCCCAGCTCCTACTTGTGGCTCTGGCCCTGACCCAACCCTTCCCATTGTGGGCATTTGGGGAGTGAACCAGCTCTCTTTCTTTACCTGTATCTCTACCTCTCAAATAAACAAATAAAAATTTAAAGGTGAAGATATGAGAAGATCAGATATAAGAACATCAGATATAAGAACATATAGAAAAACAATATATAGTAACAACAGCAACAACAGAACTTATTTAAGCTAATGTAACTAAGTGTGCACAGAATTATTTGGTTACTGAACTTCTTTTTTTCCTATTCTATACCTAAGAGGATCCCCTGTAGCAGTGGCTTAATTAAATTGTAGTTTCAGCAATTGCTTTCTAATATTAATTAAGAGGTAATTAAGTTACTCAGGGATCTTTTATGTTTTCCCATGGCGATATTTATTTATTGAATTAAGTAACCTGCTAATTTCTATTTTGCTTCTACTCAGTAGACAAAGTTTAACTTTTGTGACATTCTATTTACATGAGTTGAAACATATATTTTGTGTACTGGCATTTAAACAATAGGGGAATACTTACACATTTCAAAAAATGAGAGCTTCATTGACAGAAGTATTTTCCTTAAAGTGTTCAAAGAAATAGCTATAGTAACAAGTATTCAGAAAAACAAAATGTTAACAAGGCCATTTTTCTATGCAACTACACACACATAAGCACACACATATACACACACACATGATTTATGATGCATGTGCCTATGTTGAATTATGCAATTATAATACAGGAGAAAATCTTGGAAGAATATGTATATTTTTTTCAGAATGTTAACGTAGGTGTCCTGTATAGACATTTGTTGCATTTGGTTTAAATCTAAATTCTAAGTTTTCTGCTATTAAAATAATTCAATGAGAGGCTGCCAGACTGAGGTGTCTCTAACACTCTGGGTTCCTATGCTGTGCACACAAATAAGCTCTGTAAAATTTTTATGTGTCAGACTTTGTCTTTTAAGACTCAATTCCATAGATACTGTGTCTGTCATGATTTTAAATGGAAATCAATTTGACTGTATGTTTAACTGATAAAAGCAGTCCAGGCCTGACTTTAAAAGGGTAACTCATGTTTTCATAGGTAATTATAGACCACTAAAACAAAATGTAAGCCCTCCCTGTCATGGGTTCACACCTGGTCAAGAGGTAGTCTTGTTGGTGTAATACATAAAATATTGCTGTGTCATGGCTAGAGATAAGCTGAAATATATGATTATAACTGAGTCTGGAAGAAGTAAAAGCTTCTCATAGCCAAAACTGTTCAATGAAGTTTAAAACAATGTGGAAGCCAAATATTAATTTCAAGTGAATAATAACCCAAATGTAGGCTCAAGTTTTTTAAAAGAATATTTGTAAATCAGGTATTTTGCTAGGTTGAGCAATACAAAATTACTGTTATTAAGCCATTTTTCACTTTAAAAATAGAAAATTGCTTTTAACTCAACTACCACTTGAGCATTCAGGAAATCAGGAAGTTAATTATTTACAGTAGAATGCATTTGCTGAATTGAAAAGTAGCTCCTATCTAGAAAATAACTTAAAACAAGAAAGTAAGTGTTTTTATTGTTCAGGATGGCATAAATCATTCTGTTGTTTTCCCTTTCTCATTTCCTTATGTCTGATGGTAAATAGCTCCAAAGACAGATAATTAATAGTTTAAATTTCATTGTATTGAAGGCAAGCAATTAAGCTCTAGGTTGTAGTTACACACAGAGACATATAGGTATATTATTAAACAATAGAGGGACAATAAATTCCTTGGTTTTCTCTCACAAACTTAATCAGATGAAGGATTTGGACCATGTTACAGCAAATGGTTAATTACATAGATAGTTAATGCAATTAGCCAGTAGCAGAAAAGGATACTTTGTTTCTAAGATGAAAAGCAGAATAGCAAGACTGTCTATTTTCCCTTTTAAAACTATTTTTTGTTTGCTATTTATTTATTTATTGAAGGCAGGGTGGCAGAGTGAGGGACAGAGAGTGAGATCTCACCACCACCCACTTGAACACTCCCCAGTGCCTGCATCATCCAGGACTGGGCCAGGAGGAAGCCGGAAGCCAGGAACTCCTTGCAGGTTGCCCATGTGGGTGGCAGGGTCCAAGTACCTGGTACATCATATGCTGCCTCCCAGACACAGGAGCTGGAAGCTGGAGTTGAAGTGGAGGAGCTGGGGCTCAAAGCAAGTTCTCGGATATGGGGATGGATCCACAGGGGAGGTTTAACCGGCTGTACACAACGCCAGTCATAGGCTATCAGTTTTTAATACTCATCTGCTGAAAACTGAACATTGCTTCCTTGACCACCTGATTTTTTTCTAATCCAAATGTTGACCACCTACTTCTTTCTTTTCACAGAGGCTTAGCATCAGAAATTCTGATTTTATGGCTTTTAAAGTTCTATTAGTTTTGGTTACAGTCAACTCATTTTCTATAACTAAAGCTCCTTTTGAGTTTGTTGTTTTACTAACTACTGTTATGTTGGAACGTAAGTAAAGAAACGGAAGAAAAGTTAAAATATCACTGTAGTAAAAAAGGTTACCTTACATCAAAGACAAACAAAAGTGAATCACACAGTGGGGGGAAGAGGGCATACAATTAGGTGAGAGATTCTGTAGACAAGAATAAATTCAGTGATGTGCCAAAGCCAAAAATGAAGAGAACAGACTCTCAAAAAGACTACAAAAGGAAGGAAATGGAAAGTTCCACAGATAAACAACTTATTTTAGAAATAATAAAATGGGATATATGGGAAACTAATTGAGAACAGGAAACAAATCCAAGTATGTTTAAGTTTTACATGTGATAGAATAATCTTGTAGTATTTTGTAGCTTTAAATCTGTAAGAGGTTTTGATGGCTCTAAGATATGAATGGTGATGCCTTTGAGGACTAAGAAAAATGTATTTTGCAAGCAACTATATTTTATTAAAAATTCTTTACAGTGCCATAAATAAATAAATCTATAAATACATACACAGATATCTTTCAGAATTACAATAAAAATTTACATTTCAAGTTCCATGAGCAGATAAACTTATGCACCATTACCAAATCTGTAGCATTTTTCTATTGCTCCAGAACGAATTATCCATCCCAAAATTTAGTAGCCTCCAAATAACACCAAGAGTGCATGGAATTCCATTCTGTTTTCACTGCTGATCCCAGCTTCCTGCTAATGTGCACCCTGGAAAGCAGCAGGTGTGGACTCAAATACTTAGACACCTGCCACCCACATGGGAGACCTGGACTGAGATCCAGATTCAGGCATTTATGGAGACAATCAGTGAAAGACAAACATTCTCCCTCCCTCCCTCCCTCCCTCCCTCCCTCCCTCCCTCCCTTCCTCCCTTCCTCCTTCCTTCCCTTCCTTCCTTCCTCTCTCTCTCTCTCTGTTTTGCTACCTTTCATATCAATAAAAATAAATAAATAGAAATAAAAAATAAAATAAATAGAAATAAAAGTGATGGAACTAATGGCAAAAATTTGAAGCAATTATGAAGTTACTTAGCTGCTTCAGTAGTGATTATCAGTGCTGTAATTCCCATCTTTTTTTTTTTTTTATTCATGTATTTTTAGCTCAGCTGGTGTTTTCCAGTTCTCAGTTGTTTCTGATGGCAGTGAACAAAACAGTGTCCCTGACTTCATGTCACTTTCTTTTGTGGTGAAATGAGATGAAAAACAAATATTCAGCATGTTACCTGGGGATCCATGAGAAAGTAAAGAACATTATGAGACTGTGGCTAATTTAATATAGGGCGGTCTTCTAGATTTCTGATTAGGTGACGTTTGTGTAGACATCTGAAGGAAACAATAAGTAACATTTGTAGATAATATGATCTAAAGCATTTCTGACAGGGAAGAGAAAGCCTATGTCATGAATTGTAGGCATGTGTGATGTGTTCACAGAACAGTGAGAAAGAGAGAATGCCTGGTAGCATGGTTAGGGGATTCAGAACCTGGAACTCCATGAGGAGAATTTTAGGCTAAATTGGACAGGCCTGGTAGATCATCATAAGGGCCACCATTTCTCTGAGAAAAGTGGGAAAACAACAAGAAATCAAAATCTAACCTTTGTTTTAATGAGATTTGCTTGAATAATAGGTGCACAACAGAAATTGGAATTGCAGTGTCCAGGATTGTAAAAACTAGAAATTTTACTATTTAATACTCTACTGAATCACCCACCGAAGCAGTTCAGCTAGAAGTTGACAGTGGCTGAATTAAAGTGATAAAGTGAAGATGGTGAGGAGTGATCAGATATGGAATATACATTGATGTCATGGTGGATTTTTTTCCCTGAAAAATTAGTTGTGGTATACGAATGCATCAAATAAGGTTTCTTGTAGGTATTAAGTAGATTAAATTAATCTCTAATTTTGTTTGATAGAATTTTCACGTAACCAGTCTAATCTTGTTTTTTATTGAAAAATATTTTTTACTAAAGAGAAGAAAAATAAATATTGGCTTTATAGAAATAGATAGATAGATGATAGATAGATAGATAGATAGATAGATAGATAGATAGATAGATGTATTTATTTAATTGAAAGTCAGAGTTACAGTGAGAGAGAAAAAGAGAGAGAGGGAGCCTCCATCCACTGGTTCACTCCCCAGATGGTTGTAAGAGCCAGGATGAGGTAGGTGAAGCCAGGAGCCAGGAGCCAGGAGCTTCATGTGGGTCTGCCATGTGGGTGCAGGGGCCTAACCATGTGGCTCATCTTCTGCTGCTTTTCCTAGGCCATTAGCAGGAAGTTGGACCAGAAGTGGAGTGGTCGGGGTATAAACCAGTACCCATATGGGTTGCTGGCAATGTGTGGCAGCTTCACTGTTAAGCCACAACGCTGGTGCCAATATTGGTTTTGTAAATGTCACAAGCTCTTTTATCTGATTTAGAATGCTTTACAACTTTAGGACACATACATAGCATACATAGCGTATTTCTGAAAGAGTTTATTTCTAATGAAGAAGCCTGTATTTGAAAAAATCTTTTAAGGTTAGTCACATCAATTATTGCTGCTTATTTCTAATATAGGAAAATATTTCTAATACAGGAAAAATTTTTAAGAAGATTTGCTGTATGATGGTCATGGTATACTCTTAGGGCAAACATCAAAAACTGAATGGTCAATTATGTGTCCTGGAGTTTCTGTACTCATTACTGTTGGTCTACTCTCTGTTAGACAAATATATATATATGTAAAATTTATATAGAAAAGTATACATGTATAATGAAAAGAAATCAATTTTACAGTAGAGTTCTAATTCCTGGGACATTCATTGTTAAATACAAAAGCAATAAAACTTGAACAAAAGAGCTATAATTAAGTGATAGCAATGCCATTAATAGACTAAATAATTAACTTGAATTAATTTTACTTGTTTCTTTCTTTTGTGCTTTTTTTGTATACATAATGAAAGTTTGTATTTACACTAAATATAAAATTGAGATTATCACATACCAATTGTATGATTTTGGTGAAGCTTTATCATGTTGAGAATTATATATTTTCATGTGAAAAATTATAATGTTGAACTATGTGGCCACTGAGGCCAACTATTATAACTAATATTAATAAATAAGACATTAATTTAGGGACAGGTTTTGTGGCATAGTGGGTTAAACTGCCACCAGCAACGATGACATCCCATATGGGCACCAGATCCACTTCCAATCCAGCTCCCTGCTAATGCAGTTGGGAAAGCAGTAGAGGATGGACCAAGTGCTTTGGGGGCCTAGATGGAGTTCCAGGCTCCTGGCTTCAGCCTGTACCAGATCTGGCAGTTGCAACGATTTGGGGAGTGACCATGCAGATGCAATATTTCTCTTCTTCTGCCTCTGCCTCTCTCTCTATAACTCTGCCTTTCAAATAAATATTTAAAAAGCAATTTATAAAAATGAAGTATTTCAAAATTAATAATTGTGTATGATAAAGTTTAGGGACAAGTATTTGGTCTAGTGGTTAAGACATTCTTAATCCATATTGGAGTACCCGAGTTTGATACCTGCCTCATGCTCTTGACTCCAGCTTTCTGCTAATGCAGACCCTGGGAAGAGCAATGATAACTCAAGCGATGGGCCCCCCCCCCCCCCCGCCACGTGATAGACCCGGATTGAGTTCCCAGTTCTGGCTTTGGCCTCAGCCCAATCCAGCCACTTTGGGCATTTGGGAAGTAAATCAGTGGATAAAAATTCTTTTTTCTCCTCTCTGTCTCTGTTTCTCAAATAAATAAATAAAAATTTTCAAAGAAAATCTTAAAATTTCTTTATTTTCAAAGCTTTGCTAGATTACTCATCTGTTAAAATATTTATTAAATAATTATGTATTTTTATTGTATAGAATCAAGTAGTTATTTGGTTCTTATTTTAATATGTCCTCAAAATGTATTTACTTCTATTTATGGAATATGAAAGAAAATGAACACAATACCATAGAGTATGAGAACATTCTGATAACACGTGAGGAAGGATGGTCTAGTTATAAGTGACAGAAACCAAACTGACATGTTTATGCAAAAAATAGAACCATAATGGGAGCATAATAAAGAAGCTTTCATAACTGAAGGACGCACTATAGCACACTGGTTTCTCTGAGGACCTGGGGATTCTAAAAGAAATTCAGCTCTACCAGTTGTATTGTTCTGCCTCTCCTCTGTATATATTGTTCTTTTTCACATCGGTAGACTTTTTCAAGTGATAGAGAGTAGGGCCAATAGCTGACCCAGATTCACGTATTCTCTGCTATGCGTGCCAGGAAGAACACAGACAGAGAAAATATCAGAAACGAGCTCTGAATGGATGGGCTGAATCAGTACTAGACTAATAATTGTTGCCAGAAGAGAAGGCAGACTGGGATGGGTCCAGGTGGGGCCATTAGTCCTCCTATTTTTTATGAGAGGTTAGGAAAGAGTCTGATCAGAAAACAATAGTAACAAACTAAGAACTACCCCTGTAGATAACTCAGATTATGGGGATTTTGAAGAGGAAATATTTGAATGTAATCTTAAGAAATAAAAATGAAGAAAAGAACATGTTAGGTCAAAGGAGTAGCAAGCATAAAGGCATGGAGGGACAAGCACATGGAGACAGTCTGGAGTACAGGAAAATAGCTGCGGAGGCTGCAGGAGGATGTGAGGCGCTGGGAGAGGGTTGAAAGGAACCAGGTTGGAAACAAGGGCTGGGTCGTGTTTCACAGGGCATTTGTTTCATGCTAAGATGTTGATGGACAATGACTGGCCAAGGAAACCTGGAGAGAATCTAATCAACACTGGGGAGAGATTGACTAGGACAGAGAATATGGAAAGAGAGGAGCTAGAGAGGAGCTGAAGATGGACTTTGAAGTTACTAATTTGACTTTTTGCAACAATACAGGGGCAAGAGAGGGTGAAGTGTAGGATGAATCCCCAGGCAGTCATTCATGCTCAGAACAGGATAGAACTGGGGGGAGTGAGAATGTCAGAAGGGGGATATGATTGACTTCAGAAAATACTTCTTTAATGACTTCAGAATATGACATTTTCTTAGGCATTTAGGTTATAAATCATGCCTATGTCTTCAACTCATAGAGTATAGTCAGTTCTAGTACTAATACCTTTCAATTTTGTGCTATTCACATATGCTATTATTTCTCACTGAATTATGTTTATTTTGGTTTATACAGTGGAAGCAATTAGAGAAACAAGCAGAATTGTTTCTATCTATTACTTTAAAAGGCTTAAAATAAAGGAATGAGTATGAAATGAGAAATAGAAGCCTGACCAGTTGGAATTTATTATGGGATTAACTGACATGATTAGCTGTGTGTGTGACCAAGGAAAGATAAACCAGTCCTTATAAAATTGAATTAACGGACGGCGCCATGGCTCACTAAGCTAATCCTCCGCTTGCGGCGCCGGCACCCCGGGTTCTAGTCCTGGTCGGCATGCCGGTCCTGTCCCGGTTGCTCCTCTTCCAGTCCAGCTCTCTGCTGTGGCCTGAGAAGGCAGTGGAGGATGACTCAAGTGCTTGCGCCCCTGCACCCGCATGGGAGACCAGGAAGAAGCACCTGGCTCCTGGCTTTGGATCGGCGCAGCATGCTGGCTGTAGCGGCCGTTTGAGGGGTGAACCAAAGGAAGGAAGACCTTTTTCTCTCTCTCTGTTTAACTCTGCCTGTCAAAAAATTGAATTAACAGTATATATTACTCAGTTTTTGATAACAAATACAAAATACCTGAAACAAGCAAACTTTTGAAAGAGGTTTATTTTTTATCACAATTTTAGAGGTTCACAATCCAAGCTTGGGTGATCCCAGTGATTTGGTTCTTGCTGGCTGGGTCCCAAGGTAGCACAGAGCATCACATGGCAAGAAAAAACACACCTGTCTATCTATGTCTCTTCTTAAAGTCACTATGATCTGATCATGGGGGCTGTGCCCTAACAACCTAATACAATCTAATTACTTCCCAGAAGTGCCACCTTTAAACACCATAATTGGATTAAGTTTCTACCCTTAATGCTATTAACATAGGACTTTTGGGACCAAGCCTTTCCTAAATGGACATCTAGGCACACCCAGACTAATACCCAAATCATACCACCGAAAAATGATAACTACTATTCATCTTTGAAATTCGGATATTGCCTGAGTATTTGCTTGGAGATGGACTGAGAATTGAGACAATAAGCCAAAACTACATCAAAAGAAGCCTCATGGAGGGATCTTCATGGTGGTGTAGTGGGTTGAACCACTGCTTGTGGCTGCCTGGACCAGTCCTCACCATTACAAGCATTTGGGGAGTAGAATAGTGAAGGGAAGATTCTCTCCCTCTCCTTCTCTCTCTCTCTCTCTCTCTCTCTCTCTCTCTCTCTCTCCCTGTGTCTGTCTCTTCCCCCACCTTGTATGTGTATGTGTGTGTATGTCTCCCTCCATTTCTATCATATGCCTATCAGATAAAAACATAAATTAAAAAAAAAGAAATCTTGTAGAAGTGTATTCTGAGAATGGCCTGTCAAAAGGGAAAAAGATGCAGAAAATAAGAGACTGACTCTTAGTTGTTGCCTGCTTGCTTGCTTCTGGAAGCTTGAATTTTGATGGAATTCTTCCTTGAGATGTTCAAATGAGTCTTCAGTCAGCCTAGTTCTGTATCTCTGCTCCAGACTTATGTCTTAAACTTCATGCAAAGATTTTTCTCCATAGAAAGTGCCCTAAATAGCTAGAACTGAAAGAAACAATAATATGAATTCACATTAACGTAGTTCACACTATGAACCAGGTACTTACCCATCATTTAGCCATCACAGCAAAGCTATGAGGTAGATTTTTAGTTCTAATTTCCATCATTTGAAAGGTAAGTACAGCAGGGTGGACACTGCAAGTGATTTGTCCAAAGTCTGAAAGGCAGTAAGTGACGATAGAGTCAAAGTTTTAGCGTTAGTGTCTCCAGAACCTGTACAAAGGGCTTCAGAAAGTTCAAGAAAAATCCATATTATGAAAATACCATGCATGGCTTTCAAAGGTTTTTTGCACCAAAAGAAACAACTTTGAATTTCATGGTTCCACAAAATGTCTGAAATCCCTTGTATGTGTATTCATTATGAAATTCTGCTTGACAAACAAGGCAGTTTAAAGTCACTGGGTGGCCGGCGCTGTGGCTCACTAGGCTAATCCTCTGCCTGTGGCGCCGGCACACCAGGTTCTAGTTCAGGTCGGGGCGCCAGATTCTGTCCCGGTTGCCCCTCTTCCAGTCCAGCTCTCTGCTGTGGCCCAGGAGTGCAGTGGAGGATGGCCCAATGCTTGGGCCCTGCACCCACATGGGAGACCAGGAGAAGCACCTGGCTCCTGGATTCGGAAAAGTGTGGTGCGCTGGCCACAGCAGCCATTGGGGGTGAACCAACAGAAAAGGAAGACCTTTCTCTCTGTCTCTGTCTCTCTCTGTCTAACTCTGCCTTTCAAAAAATAAAATAAAATAAAAAAATAAAGTCACTGGGTTTCTGTAGGAGTAGGGAAGACTGTGGACTTAGGTATCCAGTGGCTTTGATGGTATGATTTAAATTTTTCCTTTAAACTTACGTATTGCTGTGTTTATTTCTGGGAAGCTTTCAGCCAGAAGAGAAAATAGGTTCAAATTTTCTGTTGTTGGGAGTTGACTGGTCACAAGCTTCCAACTTCAAATAGTGTTTACTATATTTTAAAAATTTAATCCACTGGTAACCAATTATGTTTGAGCAAATCTTAATTATTAGAATTATGGAAATAAAAACAATGGCTCTATGGATTATATTAATGTTTGTTTAAAAATTTTATTGACTATGGCATGCAAAGTGGAATATCTATGCTTCCTAGATTACTCTTGTCTTTTGGAAGTAAGGAAAAAAGTAAAACATTTCAATTTTTACATTATTGTAATATGGATATTCTCTGTCTTGAGGATATGTATATATATTATTTATGCAAATACTCTGTTTTCAAAACCAGTCTGATCAAAAACATAGTGGGTGTACTGAACAGTATGTGTATAAACAGGTGCCTCTTGATTTCTTTGCATTTCCTCCCATGTTTTATGGTGATGACTATGAACCTGTGAATGTTGGTTAAGCATGTTTTATCACTATCTAAATACACTTAAATACCCAACAGATCAGACACATTTTAATTACATTGTTCAATAAAGCAATTAGTTGATTCAAATTAGGCTGATACATTGAATTATTATCTTTCATTACCTTGATCAGTATTATACAAGATGATAAATCAGTTCAGCATATTGTGTAATGAACAAAACTGCATTGATCCTTTATTAGAATATGAGTTTCTCGAATGAATATTGTTCAGCTCTCATAGATTTGTAGGATCCCTTTGGTTTCCTGAGTGAAACAGAATTAGTGATATTTTCCAAGCAATGTATTTTAAAAATAACAAAGATTTCAAATGAACTAAAATCAAATTAGAATATCTATTCATCCTTCTAACTTTTGTATTATGTTACATATTACATCATTTATTAAGGAAGTCCTACATATTAATTATTACTAAAATATAAATGATACTACAGCACAGAACAAAGTTATCAGGGGAACCCTCTTAAGGTTTTTTTTTTTTTTTTGATTGATATATGTGGGTGATTCTGTGCCTGGCTGGGGGATTGCCTGCCTAGCCCATGCAGGAAGTTAGAGGGGCATGGCACACCATGCCTCCCTGGATGGCCTGACTGCTGTCAGGTGGCAGGAGCCCCAGACACTCCCTCCACCTCCTTATTGAAAGGTCTTGTAATTACAAATCAGGTAAACAGCTCCTGGATGTGACCTAAGCCCATTAGGACCACCTGGAAAGCTCCCCTGGCCTATGTGACCTTCAAGCTGATTGGAGGAGCACAGTGGCCCCAATATCAGCTTCATCCTATAGAATTAGTGTTGCCCTGAGTTAGCTACACCCCCTCTGTCTGCCCTTTAAAGAGTGTTCTTGATCGTTAATAAACAGACACATTCACTGAAACTTGTCTCCCATGCTTCTCGTCTAAGAACGCTGTCGCCCCCCATCCCTGCAGTGTGCGGGCCTCGCAGGACAAGCCTGCAGGTTAAGAATGAAAGACAGGTGTTATTTGTTTGGGGCTGTTGATTAAGTACTAACAGCTTATTACAAGCAGAATCTTTTGTAAGTGAATAAAGAGACGAATCCATGACCCATATGGGTTAGAATATTAAGAATCTATTAAGAATCTGTGAGACTGGAATTTCTATTGTGGCTTTGACATATCTTGTCTCCCACAATGTTCCTTCCCATTCCGCTTACACCTCTTCTTCCTCACCCTTATTGATGAGGCTCAACTTATCAATGAGGAAAAACTAACCCATCGAATAATTTCACCCTCTTCCCAGAGCTGATTTTCAGTATTACCAGAATTATCTGACTTTTGTATAATACCTCTTGTTAAAGCTGTATGAAATCCCCCTTCCTCCTCTAAGACAAAATGCTGCTAGCAAGCGTTCTTGTTCTCAACATTTTGAAGCCTTAAGCTAATGGTCCTCTGATTTTCTTCCACAAAATAGGCAGAAAACATAGCAATACATTCATCTAGCAGTGTTTAAGGCCAGGATGACTTGCGACAATTAGATTCTTTTTAAAAAAAGATGTATTTATTTATTTAAAGGCAGGGTGAAAAGGAGAGAAGAGAGAGTGAATGAGAAAGAGAGAGGGAGAGAGCATGAGACCAAGAGAGATGCAGAGAGAGGTCTTCCATCTGCTCATTGACTCCCCAAATGGTCTCAACAGCCAGAGCTAGTCCACGCCAAAGCCTGGAAACCAGAACTCCAGCCAGGTCTCCAACCTAAATGATACTTTAACTATGTTTTGCTGCTTTCCCAGGTATATCATCAAGGGGTTGTATCAGAAGTGGAAGAGCCAGGACAAGAACCACCACTTTGATATGAGATGATTGCCTTGTAAGTAGTGGCTTAACCCATTGCATCACAACAGTAGCCCCCAACACTTGAATTTTTCTTTTTTTTAAGGAAAATTTTTTTATTATTTGAAATATTGACAGGATGAGAGAGAGAGGGAGGGAGAGAGATCTTCTACTTGCTTATTCACCTAAAGAGGTCAGGGCTGGACCAGACCAAATACAGGCACCTGAACTCCACCTGGGTCTTCAAGGTGGGTGACCACAGCCCAAATACGTGGGCCGTCTTCTGCTGCTTTCCCAGGAGCATTAGCAGGAAGCTAGATGGGAAGCAGAGAAGCCAGCACTCAAGCTGGTGCTCTCATATGGGATGCTGGTGTCATAAGAGGCAGTTTAACCTGTTGCACCACAATGCTGTCCCTAGGATGTTCTTTATTTGGTCAGAAGGCTAAATGTCATACTGTTGCTTCGGTGTTCTCAGAGCAGGAAGGATCCTAAGCAAGGGCTGTCATTGCCCATTTCCCCCACCACACAGAGCAAGTGTGTGATTAGTAATAGAATATGTTCAGAACAGAGAAGGAAGCAGAACAAGCAGATATAAAGAACTCTGAGCATACCAAGTAAACCCTAGATATACTCTTAAGCCTATGTTGCCTCCACATCTGTCCTTCTCAATTGTAAATCATCCATGTGTTTTTATTTCTCTGAGTGACTTAGTGTTGAGTGAATATTAAAGAATCTAATACAAATGAGATTAGAATAATTTAATTATCTACTGCTGATTCAGATGTCCAGTATATAATTCTTAAGAAGAACACTGATGATATTAACAATAATATCAATACCAATATAAAAGATGTCTTGCATTCTGTGCATGGATGAAAGTAAATGGAACTAGATATATACTGAGACAAATTTACATAAAAATTAAAGTCAGGGGTCAGCATTGTGGCATAGTGGATAAAGTCACCACCTGTGATATGGGGGTTGATTTGTGTCTCAGCTGTTCCACTTCTAATCCAGCTCCCTGCTAATGGCCTGGGAAAACAGCAGAGGATGTCCAAAATGCTTGAGTCCCTGCTGCTCTCATGGGAGACCCTGATGGAGTTCCTGGCTCCTGGATTCTGCCTGTCCCAACCTTGGTTATTACAGCCATCTGGAAGATCTCTATCTTCCTCTCTGTCTCTCTTGCTCTCTGTGTGTGTGTAACTATGGTTTTCAAGTAAATAAATAAATCTTTTTATATAAAGAAACTAAAATATTTAATTTGTGTATGTTCATAAATTATCCAGTTCAATCTGTTTGTTATTTTCAATTGACATGTTTTCCAATTAATCCATTTTGACAATCTAACCTTGAATGATGATATTTTGGGATGATTGGTAATTACCTTCCTTATAATGTCTTTTACATTACACAAAATTCAAGTCCTTATTTTAAATATTTTTAAAATGTTATTATATGATGTGCCATACTTATTTAATGTACTTAACAGAAGTTAAAATTTTAACAAGAGTGTATGTGTGCTACATTAGTAGTTCATCCCATTTTGCACTGAACAATCTACCTTTAGGATTCCATAGGACTTTCACAAACAAAAGCAATTACAAATGTATTTCTTCACTATTAACATGCTGTTGATGTAAGGATAGCTGACTCTATGCATCAATCAAGGGCATCTTGCAAAACCAGGTTTTGTGGAGGCTGATTAACAATACAGCTTGTCTTTGTTGGATTTTATAGGGCATCATTCTGTAGTGTTCATTGAGTGTTGACTCAGTTCTGACTTTATACTTTCTTATAGGTATATCAATATTATCTATTGTGATGATCTCAGAAACCCATGATCTGTATCCTACAGAACATAGTAAATCATTTATGTGAGTCACTTTGTTCTACAGCTATTCCATACTTTCTTCCTATAGCTCATCCTGTTCAAAAATGTCTGAATTCTTCATTCAGAGAATGGGCAAAGTAACTTTGATTAATCCAAGAACTTTTTACTAGAAACTATTTATTACATTGAAAAAAATTATCTTTATTTTATTAATGAGGACTCTATTTCAGATCTTCAGGTTCTAATTCATGTTTCCTTTGTTTATGTTTAGATTTTTTGAAGATTTATTTATTTGAAAGTCAGAGTTACACAGAGTGGGAAGGAGAGGCAGAGAGAAAGAAATCTTCCATCTACTTATTCACTACCTAAATGGCCACAGTATACAGGGCTGGGCCAGGACAAAATCAGGGATCAGAAACTCCATCACACACAGGTGGTAGGGGCCCAAGTATCTGAGCCATCTTCTGCTGCCTTCCCAGGTACATTTTCAGGAGACTGGATCAGAAGCAGAAAAGCCAGGACTTTAACCTGCACTCTAATATAGGATATTGGCACTGCAAGCCACAGCTTAACCCTCTCTGCCACAATACTGATCACGAAAGTCAAATTTCTCAGGGACTAGTTATATACAGTTAGGATTAAGATGCCCAAGTCTTATATCAGAGTACCCGACTGCCATGACTGGCTCAAACTCTTGACTGCATCTTCCTACTGATGCAGACCCTGGAAGTCAGCAGTGATGGTGTCAGTGGTTGGGTTCTTGGCCCTCATGAGGGAGACCTGGATTGAGTTTCCAGCTCTCAGCTCCTGACTTCAGCTTTGCCCTGTCTAGATCATTATTAGTATTTGGGGAGTGAACCAGCTGATGGCATATTCTCTCTGTCTCGTTGTATCTCAGCTATAATATTAGTAATGATAATAATAAATTCCTGAGGTGTTGTAGATGAGGAAAGTTGGGAAATCTGATTTTTTAGCCATCTACTTACATATCTACAAATTTAGGTAAAACAATATAAGCAATGATGTAAAAATGAAAAGAGAGAGTAAAAATGAAGGTAATAAAATTGATGGAAAACAAAAGCCTGATTGTAGCATCTCCTTAATTCTGTAATGTATAAAATGCACACTGTGGCTTATTTATAACTGCCAATTCGATGTCACTGAATGCAAAGCAGGGAATAGATGCTGAAAATTGGAGCTAACTAGCCAGCATGAACCTTCCCCAGCATATTACTGAATATATGCCATGAGGGAATAAACTCTTACGCACTATTTCCTTTTTAACGGACCACATTTTATGCAATGGGAAAACAGCATGTTTTATAAAATCTCTTCCAGTATCCAAGGGAAAAGATAAAGGGTCTTCCTTCACAAGAACCCTAGAGACCTGATGAATGCATATTCTAGAACTTGAAAAATACAGAGTGAGGATTTGGCTTAATTCTTTAAGACACCAATTAAGATGTCTGTATCCCTTATCAGACTACTTAGGTTCAATTCCTGGCTCTAGCTCCTGACTCCAGCTTTGTGCCAACTCAGACCCTGGGAGGTAATCAGTGAGTGTTTAAATAATCAGGGTCTGTTTCACACGTGAGAGACCTGAATTGCATTCCTAGCTCCTGGCTTTGGCACTGGCCTGGCCATGGATGTTGTGGGATGTTTTGGGCATTTGGAGAGTGAACAAGTAGATGGGTGCTCTCTCTTTCTGTCTCTCTTGCTATCTCACTCTCTCTCTGCCTTTCAAATAAATAAAAGTAAGATAAAAAAATATTAGAAGGAATTCAAAGGATAAAAACACATAAAGTTGTAACACAAAGATAAAATAAATTAAAACACCAATTGCCTTTGAATTATATTTATCAAATTGGATGGTATCTTCAATGAACTTAGAAGAGTTGAGCAGTATATCTCAAAGAATGGCCCATGAACCATGTGCACCAGAATTACCCATGATGATAGATTAAATGGCAAATCTGGACCATTCTCTTCTCTACTAAATAATGGTTTTTCCATTTGAGTTCTTGAAATTTGCCTTTTTGTTTAACTTCCTAGAAAAATCTTATGTATTTTGAATTTTGCAAAAGTAAGCAATAACCATAAATCCTTGGAACTATAATTTTTCTGTAGAAAAGAATACAATGGCACATGTATTATTTTCTTACTAAAAGAATCTTGCTTTTATTTCCTTAAAACACATACTTGAAAATAATTGCACTAGGACGTGTTGTATTTTAGCCAAATATAGAAATGGAGACTCGAAATAAAACAGACAGCTTCCATGACCTTAGTCCTTGTTTGACTTTGAAATATGAGCACGTTTCTTGAAGGTAGAGCAATAGCCAAAATCATGTGCTAATGATGGCAGATCAAAAAGTGAATATCCAGGGCTGGCGCTGTGGCGAAATGGGTTAAAGCCCTGGCCTGAGGTACCGGCTTCCTGTATGGGCGGCGGTTCTAGTCCCGGCTGCTCCTCTTCTCATCTAGCTCTCTGCTATGGCCTGGGAAAGCAGTAGAAGATGGCCCAAGTCCTTGGGCCCCTGCACCCATGTGAGAGACCCGGAAGAAGCACTTGGCTCCTGGTTTTGGATCGGCACAGCTCCGGCCGTTGTGGCCATCTGGGGAGTGAACCAACGTATGGAAGACCTCTCTCTCTGTCTCTCCCTCTCTCTGTAACTATCTTTCAAATAAATAAAATAAATCTTAAAAAAAAAAAAATGAAGTGAATATCCATCCAAGCCCTTGGTGATTTCCTTAATCAGTGGCACCAATCTTAATTGCCTGTATCCTGACTCCTACAATTTGAAAAACATAAATACTGTTTTAGCCACTGTGGGAAGGTCTGATGTAAAAACAAAATTCTAACTGATGTAGGCCTCCAAACAGTGGAGGCGATCATAGCAGAGGGCTGAGTTTGATAATAAGTAAATGAACATCACTTAATATCAACATTTGTATGCAGAATAAAAGTAGATAATTGTGCTTTATACACTTTTATTTGGCTTCATTTAATTCCTTACAAGTTAGCATTTTACTATACATTTTAGTTTTATTTTCTTTGTAGAACTCACATTCCATGGTATAAAAAAGGTAAATGTCTGATAATCTTTTCCATTTAACTATTAACCTTTTTAACAACTTAGAATAAAATGTGTGTAATTTTTACTTCTTGCTTAAATATGATACTTCTGATTGGAATCATGCCATTCCAAAACACAACAGGTAAATTATATTTTAAAAAACAATTGAAAAAATCTAACTTAAGGAAGTCGACTTTATAAATGGTAATTTTCAAAAGTCTGGTGAAACAATAATATGTATGAATTATGAAGCAGTTACAAGACTATAGCAGAAGTGGTAGGAGAAAATTTCCCAAGTGTCTGATACAACCTCTTGAATCATTATCAGCCTATGTAATTCATTAGAAATTTACAAATATAACAGCATATGTGGAAACAAAAACAAATCAGTACAGAGTATTGAGGTAAAATCCATTAAGTTCATTTTTAAAATCACTTCACAATTGTGTTTTGTACTTGAAAGATAATATCTTTGATTTTCCCAATATAACCTGAAACAGACACAGTGCTGACAGAACTGCTGAAATAATTCAAAGAAACAGATGTGATAAATATTTCCAGCATGGAGTGGAATGAGCCCACCCAAAGTTCCAGTTAGGAAGAGACATGTGCCCCCAGAAAGGTTACAGAGGTGTCTCAATGAAGAATTCAAACCCGAGAACCACTGTTATTGGGCAGAGACTAGACTTGACATTTTTTCCAGTGAAAAAATATTTTGTGGAGTTGAATCAAAACAGAATAACTCTCTCCTGGGAGTTTGGAAAGACAGGAAATCCTTAGTCAATTTTTCTGCTCTGAGGCAGGCCTTGGTAGTCTGGTTACACCATATTTCCCCTCTATTATGTTGAGAAAAAGTCTATCACTTCTTTCAGATTTTATGTGCAGAAAGTAGCCATGAGGGAAAGGGACGCATCCCATTGTGCTGTGCACATGGAACAACTAGAAGGGGCACAATTCAACTGACGATGCTAATGTCTTCTTGGGATACCTTAGTGACTCATTCAGGTAGCAGAGAGGTTTCCTCTTCTAACCAAGATCTTACCTGCCTTGGTCTTTTCCTTAGTTTTAGTATGGAAGATAGCAAGCACCCCATGCTAGACCAGCACCAAAAATGGAGGAATCTTTATTCCATCACACAGACTTGCTCTTTCCTGAAAAATAAATAAATGAATGAATGAAGAAAAAGAATCATTTAAAGGAGGAGCACAGAGAAATGATAGAACTTTATGTTTAGCAATAACATCTTTTGGAAGAAGAACAAGGAAACCAGAAGGGTAAACGATTCCATCATAGGAGAACTTTATATGTCCAAATCCCATGTTTCTGTGTGTGGGTACTTCCCCAGGATTGGACGTTTGCCTTTCACTCCTGTCTTGGAAGAAGAGTGATGAATCTGATTGGACAATCTGAAAAAAGAGCTGAGCCTGACACCCCACGCCTCATTAGTGGGTCCACCTGCCTAATCTGCCCTTCTCCCTTGGGAGGCCTTCAGTTCCCCAGAAACCTGTGTCTTGAGTGGATAAGCATGGCTTTCATGTCCACGGATAAACTATACTCACCTCTGCCTGAAATGTGAGTCCCACTCTGCATATAAGGGGAAAGGCTGGGCATGTACAGGAGTCATACGAGACACTCCTGCTGAGTTACTGCTTTGCTTTGCCAATAGCGTTTCTTACTAGCTGAGGCTTTGCTGAATTTCAATTTCTCTGACAGTTTATTTTAATACTTTTTACTGTTAAGCTTCGTTTCTGACTGAGTTTGCTTTCTCTTACTGAAGTCTGTTTCTTGGTTGCTGTGCTTGAATCTTGAATTCAAATTTCCCATTGCAAACTGAAGCAAGATGAGTTTTGTTTTTAGTGGCCTCTCAAAAGTTTGGTGAATTGCTTCTCCTGTATTTTTAGATAGAAACCTTGAGTCTCAGACTCTGTTCACAAATTATAAATTATATTTATAAACTGCTCTTTCTTTTGTTCATGATTTAAACTCCTTGTTTTGTTCCCTCCTTTAGACGTATTCCTATATCCAGTCCTCAAAATAAATAACTGCCCCTCGTTTCAGTCTTATAGTCAACCTCTTGAGTGATTCTCTGTTCTGTTCTTCCTCCTTCTACTTCTTCCCCCTTCCTTTTCTACCTTTTATCCCTCTCCTTCTCTCTCTCCCCCTCCTCTTCTTCTCCCCACCTTCTTTAACATTGTCCCAATGGACAGCTCAAGTACTAGGTCTGACCAAACCTATTTCATCACCCTCCCTCTTACTGCCACACCTATATTTCCTACTATCACTCATTACTACCGAAAATTATGTGGGCACCTGGAGTTTAACAATTGAAATGCACTCTCATTATTTTCAGCTGTAAATCTATTGCTTCTCTTACTCATGTTTCTCTCAATGCACCTACTTTTACCTCTTGCCAACCTTGGAACATAAAGGGCTTAGTTACCAAACATAATTACTGTTTGGTGAAAGAATCTGGTAAACATAGTTACCAAAGGTGTAAAAAATAATCATCCTTATTTAAAGATTTATTTATTATTTATTTAAAAGGCAGAGCAATTGAGAGAAAGGGAAAAACAAAGAGATCTTCCTTCTGCTGGTTCACTCCTCAAATGGCCAAAACTACCAGGGCTAGGCCAGGCTGAATCCAGGAACTCGGAACCCATATGGTCTTCCATGTGGGTGGCAAGGTTTTCTGGTGCTTTCCCAGATGCATCAGCGGGAGCTGGATGGGAAGAGGAGCAGCAGTGACTTGAATGAGCGCTCCAATGTGAAATGCAAGTGTCACAAGCCACCTCAACCATTGTGCCAGAGTCGCAGACCACATAGTCATTCTTGAGTTATTGTTCTGCTCCTATCCATAATTCCATGTTCTGCCCAAGATGTTATTACATACAAAATCAAAGGAAAATACTTTTAGTTGTTAATTTATAAGTGCACTTATAAGTGCATAAGTGCGTTATAGAAGCACTGTGCTAAGGTAGATCTCAAACAACAGTATTGCTATTGAATTTAAATATATCTAAAAAGTAAGAAGACATCAAATAATTTTACCTATTTTGAGAAACAGTACATGAAATCATAAAAATATATAAGAAATGTGAAGCATTGTGCAATGAAAATGCATAGAGAGCAGAACAGAGTGGAGAATGGCAGAAAAGGCAATGTGATAAACCTATTAATAAAGTTACAAAACCCTAGTGAGTTTTTCTAAACAAAATTCTTTATGTCCCAAATGAATATTTTTTCTATAATAGAAATAAATATATATCTTATCAATCTTGATATATAGAGATGTTTAAAATATTTTGGATGAAAAATGAATTGCTTATCCTTTGCTTCATTTCCATAAACTTCGCATACCAATTTGATAAATTCTTTTAATTAGAAATTTACTCTTCATAAATTTTAGTAATTTAACTGCCATGTTGTTTATGTTTTTCTTACAAAACAGTTTCATGTAGATTACAATATTTATGAGACAAAGTATCTCACATACTTTAGCATAGCTTTACATAATATTACCTTTTTTAAGATTTTTATTTATTTATTTCTTTGACAGGTAGAGTTATAGACAATGAGAGAGAGAGAAAGGTCTTCCATCCACTGGTTTACTCCCCAAATGGCCGCAATGGCCAGAGCCAGGAGCTTTTTCCTGGTCTTCCTTGCGGATGCAGAGGGCCAAGCACTTGGGCCATCCTCCTGGGCTTTCCCGGAGCCATAGCAAAGAGCTGGACTGGAAGAGAAGCAACTGGGACTAGAGCCTGGTGCCCATATGGGATGCCAGTGCTGCAGGCAGAGGATTAACCTAGTGTGCCATGGCACCGACTCCATAATATTACCTTTTTAATAAAATATTCTGTTTTGTAACGGGTATACATGATGATTGCTTTCTTAATAATTTTCACAACTTTAGATAGGACTGGGAATCATTAGAAATAATCATTTATGACATTTGAAAAACAAATAAGCTGGTTTATAGTAAAAGAAATAGTGATCTGAGAGTTAATGTGTCAGAGAACACAAAGTCATCTATCAGAGGGTTAGTTAGGCAACATGTAGCAACAAAGCAATAATAAAATGAGGAGTGGGTGACAGTGACAGAGACAGAAGAAATATAGGGCGTTGTGAAATAATGAGCATAAGGTTTTCTCCAATCCTTTGAATAAAAGTGAGAAGAATATAGGTCAAATAAGGATATAGTTTTTGTTATATGAATATCATGTTAAGCAAAGGCCACAGCACACTGCTTCATTTGCTTTAAATCATCATAAATTGAAGCATCAATTTATGGTGTATGGGAGTACAAAAACAGAATTTTTAAGTTTAAACTTAAAAGAAATCCATTAAGAGAAATGAAAGTAGCTTAGAATAAACAGCTTATGTTTGATTCTAATCATATCAAGCAAATTAAATTCTATTGGGAATGGCTTGTACTCATCACTAATTAGATGTCTACAAACAATGTTGAATATTCCTTCATTATTGCTATTTATTATTGTTTTAATTTTTGAGAGTATTATATATCTAAGTTGCTTTGTACTGTTACATTGTCAGATAATTTAAGTTTTGTTTTGTTTTGTTTTGGTTTGGTTTGGTTTGGTTTGGTATATATTTCAAGGTTAAGTAACAAATCCAAAGCAGAAAAGAGTTAAGAATACCTGAAATAATTACCTATCAATTTTTGATTGCTTAAACGTCAAAAACAAAACAAAACAAAAAGATGTTTTTTTATGAGGAGATAAAAGATGTGTAACTAATGAAGTAATCAGCCAACTCCTTTCTTTTATGCAGCAGTATAGGAAAATACTCTAGTTTTGGTGCATGGGAAGCAAAAAAAAAATTGTGATTTTAACCAAATACGTTAATACTTCTTAATTGTTGCTAAATTTCCTTACTATTCTTAGTGTGTAAGCCAAGTGCATAATGAGTCAAAATTCCAATCTCTAGTCATCAAAGGAAGTTGATTCTCCACTATTTCTGTCTTTGAGAAGCCAAGAGAGAGGGTTGTCAATGCATCTGCACATGCATTCGAGCCACTAAGACAGATTTTATGCAAACCCAGTATGAATGTTGGAGAAGTTCTAGGAAGTATAGGGAGTCAGGATCATGTATTTTCACCTTTTATCATTAATGTCTAATGCAACATGAAACATTAGAAGTATTTGTGGGATGAATGAAATGAGTGAATAGACTAAAATGAATTGAATGATTTATGAGATTCTTCCTTCTTGTTTGTCCTTATTCCATGATTAACATGACTCCACCAATTTCACTTTGAATCCCATCATTGTTCTGTTACACCTGAAACATCAATTTTATAGTTTGAAGTGAAAATGAGGGAAAAGATGTCGAGCCCTTATGATAAAAAGAAGAGATTTTGGTGCCTCCATGATAAGTGGGAAAATTAAATGTTTGCCAAAAACGTCTTGTTGATTTTTTTTTATAAAAGGAATTTTTAGTAAAATAAGCAGATTAAAATTTCAAGTGATTCACTTTTTAGAAGTAACTCTATTAGCAATAGAGGGGACTTTGTTTTAAAATTTGACCTTCAAATCTGTAATTGAGATACTTGTTTTTGCATTCTTAGTTACAATTACCTGTTGAGAGACTCATGATACATTTAATAAAATAATCAAACATAATAAAATGTCTAAGTAGAGGTGGATATTAACAGTTATCATTGTCTGAGAAGGAGCATAAAAGTTTGGGATTTTATTTTTATTCTGCAAAGAATGAAAGTACCACTTTAAGTCAGTCAAGAATTCTAGATAGTATCATTATCATAATATATGTAACAATGATGTGTGATAGCTCTTTTATGATCTTGGTGATGAGAAAGTGATTCATTTTTATTGAAAAAGCAATTATGTAATTTAACATTTTAAGTGCTCTTGACAATAAACAATAGGATAAAATTAATTTTCATTCACTGCAAGAAAAATGTACTACGCTAATTTGATAAATTTAAAGATCTCTAATAAAATACTTCATAATGGAAGTGTCTTTTCCAGATTAGCATTTGTTGAATGCTTTCAGAAAAAATATAAGAAGCAAATGCGTTAATAACATTTCTTGGCTGCCAGTGTTGCGGTATAAGGGTGGAGCTGGGCCCACAGTGCAGCCATCCCGTGTGGGCTGGTGTCCTTTTCCAATCCAGCTAATTGCTGAAGGCTTGGGAAGAGCAACATAGGATGGCCCAGGTTCTTGAGTCCCTGCACCCACATGGAGACCCAGATGGAACTCTTGACTCCTGACTTCAGTGTGGCTCAGCCCTGGCCATTGTGGCCACTTGAGGAATGAATGAGCAGATGGAGGATTCTCTCTCTCTCTCTCTCTCTCTCTCTCTCTCTCTCTTCCGCTCCCACCCTCCCTCTCTGCCTTTCAAATAAAAAAAAAAAACAACTTTTGTTTTATAAGAACCCAATTACTTGAGACATCACTTGGTACCTTCCTTGGTGCCCACTAGCAAGAAACTGGATTTGGAAGCAGAGTGAGGACTGGAACACAAGCACTATTATATGGGATACAGGCTTTCCAAAGGGCATGTTAATCTCGGTGCCAAACACCAACCCCATGACAGACATTATTTGTTTCGTTATTGATGTTTTTCAGGGAGGAAACCAGGAAGCACAATTAAGAAACTATGTGTGGTGTCCTGTGATGATCTTTTTGTGACCATCTGAGGACTGGACAGCTCTTTACGTACAGGATTTCCTATGGGAAGTAAATAAAACCTCTCAAGTATATGAAGTCTGAAGCCGAAGTAATTGTCTAGCTCTCGGAGATGAAGGTAGTGCAAATATGGCTGAACAGAACAATAGAAAGCTATTTGTAGTGGGAAAAAAACAGCAATGAAAATAGTGGGGAATGGAAAGCTCAATCAACATCAAATTGTGCATAAGAGGAAAGGGCAAAGAGCAATGATGAATTTGAAGAGAAGATTAGGACGGTGTAAGTGAGCAGTGAATGCAAGTTATAAGATAAATGGTTATTGATTAAGTTGCAAAGGTGTCCATGAGACTTCTGCAACTTACATAGGAAAACTGCAAGGGGCCAGTGATATGGCATAGTGGGTTAAGCCAATGCCTGCAGTGCTGACATCCCATATGGGTGCCAAGTCAAGTCCTGGGAGCTCCACTTCTGATCCAGCTCCTTACTGATGTGCCTGGGAAACCAGTGGAAGATGGTCCAAGTGCTTGGGCCTGTACACTCATGTGGGAGACCCAGAAGAAGCTCCTGGCTCTTGGCTTAGGATCGGCCCAGCTCCACCACTGCAGTCATTTGGGGAATGAACCAGGGCATTCTCTTTCTATCTCTGCATCTCTCTCTCTCTCTCTCTCTCTCTCTCTCTCTCTCTCTCTCTCACTGCTTTTCAAATAAAAATAAATAAATGAAAACAAAGCAAACAAACAAAAAAACAAGAAACACATAGCCTTCTCTGATTAATCAACTTTTATCATTGAGATATAATCAAGCAGTCTAAGTAAACTCATTCCTAGCATTTATACATAGAATTACTTCTATTTAGTTTATTTGAAAAAATCTAGTTTTTTCAACACATTATTTTATACTTTTTAAGAGATCTTTTTGGAAACAAGATAATTTTGTAGAATAGCAATTTCTAAATCTAGATGGGATTATCTTAATACCTTTGTATTGGGGTGAATCTCCTTGTAGCATACTACATGCTCAGTAGAAAAAGAGAAACTACATCTGTATGCAGATGTCTACACCCAAAGAGTGTACATTTTACAAAGACAAGTTCGGGTTTGGACACGAAAATGTAAGTTAGAGCACATTGTTTCACCACTTTCTTCCCCTTAATCTTTTACTCATATTTTAGTCATGACAGTAGTGATCTAGCTATTCTATTTGATAGAGATGCATTATAATTCAAAATTAATCAGCTCTAAGTAGGTATTAAAACTCTCCTGCTCAAAAACTCACTGTACTGCATTGATGGCCCTTAATTACTCTAATTGCACACTGTAATTTTCATAGAGCTTTTGTAAAACTATCACCTTATGATATTCACAAAGCAGAAAAAATCTCTTTAAATGGAAAGATATAAATTACATAGGCTAAATAGTTCAAGAATATTGATAGTATTATACTACATAATACTCTGAATAAATATTATAAATATTTAAAGAAGTTTTGTACGGTTTAGTAAAAAATCTAAAAGTTTTATCATATTTTATATGCCTTAACATGTTTGAAGAGACTTAGTGATAACATCAACCTGTAAACCTGAAATGGGTAGATACAACTTACCAAGTGAACAGAGAACTATATATACAATTTTCACTATGTATGCAGGATACAGTGTAAGTAAATGGAAGTCGTGAGATCCCACAAGGGTTCATTGTCCAAGACTGCCCCAGCAGAGATGCTATGCACCAGCCCCAGACCTCTGTACCTGTGATAGGCTGGTTATAAATTAGGGAGTCCCAGGGCACAACCCTAATATTTGAAAATTTACTAAAATAGTTTATAGAGCCCAAAAGGACACTTTGCTTACATTCACTGCTTTATTATAAGGAATACAAATGAGTAACCGGATGAAGAAATACTTAGAGCAAGATTTAATTTCTCTGACATTGGTAACTGCTGATACTTTGCTTGGAGCTTCTTACAGTTCTATCAAGATCTGATTCCTAAACCTTAGCAGATATTTAAATCTCAGAGTATTATGTTAAAGGTAAAATGATAAATGGTTGATGGATTAAGGGTAGAAACTTGACTCAATTGTCATATCTGAAGGTGGGGCTTTTGAAAAATGATTGGATTGGGTTAGTTTGCTAGGGTGGAGCCCTGGATTGAATCATGATGGCTTTATAAGGGAAGACCACACAGAAGGAGGATGGAAATTGTTTCCTGTCTCTGCTTCCTGACTCAGCCTGTGGGCGCGTTCTGCTCTTGTCAGATGCAGGACTAATGAGAATGCCAGATCCTGGTTTATGAGCCCCAAAACTAAAAGCCAAAATAAATGTCAGGTATTTTACTTAAAGTAATGGAAGTTTCACTAATATAGAGCAATTCTAGAACTCCTTTGGGTGAATTTCATTTATTTAGCTTCAGCTTCAGATTCTTCTGTTTGATTTCAGGACATATCCAATAATTTCAACTATGTTGTACTATTTAAAAAATTTTGTTCTTTCTAGTCTCCAGTCTTATAGTAGCCTCAAACATTGTTGAAGGAAACTTTTAAATTAATCCTTCTGCAATAATTGGTCCACACTAAAAATTACTTTATTAGTTGAGACAGAGACAGAGAGAGATACCATCCCACATGGGCTGGGGCAGTGCCAGGGATGGAGTTGGGAACTCAATCCAGGTCTCCCACAGGCGTGGCAGGAACACAATGACTTGAGTCGTCATTGCTGTCTCCCAGGATCCTCATTATTAAGGAGCCAACTACTGAACCCTGTTACTTGATAAGGGATATACAATTTTAACGGTGCATGTCTTAAATGGTGAAATGTCCACCTCCAGTTTACTATTTTAACCTCTTCAACAAATGTCTGATGAATAAAGTTAATGAGTGAACTTTTCTTCCAGAGTGAACATAAAATTTTGAAATGCGTGGAAAGAATTTTCGTAAAGCTCTCCAAAATAAATGCTTCATGCTTTCCTCTTATCCTCTTATCTCTCAAAAGATTTCTATGAGGAATACACTCTAGCAAGCAACTTATATTAAGGAGATCACTACCAGAGTTAACTAACTCTTCTATGGTCTTTATTTTAAACAAACAAGCAAAAAAGAACCTCACATCTCTGTGAAAATGATTAAGAACTGTATGGTTCTAAGGATCTCATTGGTAAGGCAGAAGTAAACAAGAAACAGCAAGCATTTTCTAAGATGGTAATATGGCAGACTATTTTTTTAAAAGATTTATTTATTTATTTGAAAGTCAGAGTTACACAGAGAGAAGGAGAGGCAGAGAAAGAGAAAGAGAGAGAGAGAGAGAGATCTTCCATCTGCTGGTTCACTCCCCAGTTGGCCTCAACGGCTGGAGATGCGCCAATCTGAAGCCAGGAGCCAGGAGTTTCTCCTGGTCTCCCATGCTGGTGCAGGGGCCCAAAGACTTGGGCCATCTTGTACTGCTCTCCCAGGCCATAGCAGAGAGCTGGATCAGAAGTGGAGCAGCCAGGACTTGAACTGGCACCCATATGGGATACTGGCACTGTAGGCTGAGGCTTTACCCATTATGCCACAGTGCCGGCCCTGTGGCAGACTATTGATATGCTCCATCCTCACAGTGTAAAATGTTGATTTTTTAAAATGAGATTATTGATCATGGGGCTCTGAAATTCCAAAACATTGTCTTCTGCCTTTTTTTTTTTTTTTTTTTTTTTTTGCAAGTTCTGGGAATTGACGTAACAGAAAGTCTATGGAAAGGTCTTTGCAGCCAATAGGAAGTATCAACTTACCTATGATGCGATTGCTCCCCAAATTTGTGTATCTTGGAATCTAGGAAGTGAAGCAAAATTTAGTAATCAAATGTATTTTGCCTGCTTCATTAGGTCATAGTAATATTTTATTGCATCTAAGGAGTTAGAGCTTTCTTTGCTTCTGTGTCTTATGATTTCAATTGCATGGGATTTTCTGTATTCTTTGCAAAAATTATCTTCATCCTTTGCATTTGACTTTAACACAATAGAGATTCAAGTGGTCTATCAGTTTAACTGATCCTCTGATTATTTCTACTAGCTGCCTTTCAATTTGCTATGCTTATTCAAAATTTTCAATCTGTTTTTCATCCATTTCAATGTTAATATGCACTTTTGTAGTTCCTACTTTGAAGTCAAGGGAAAAACCTTTGTGTGGAAGAATGCCTTTGAGGAATAATTCAAGTCCCTTCTCAATGGAATGTAAAAAAAAACTGGGCATGGCTCAGAAATTCGAGAAAGACTATTCCCTTCCTCTTCTTTTATGAAAAGGAAGAAAAACTTTCAAATATGAATCTTAATATTTCTAGTCAATACTATCAGCACGGTATAGGTGTTCTTGGGGTTAACATCATTTTGCTCTACAAAATAGTAAATTGAAACTATTATCTGTCTCCTAACCACATGTAAGATTTATGTTTTCCTCCATTTTCTTCCTCAATTACCATCATTTTTATTTGGGTTTACAGACTTAAACACACCAACAACACAACCATGAATAGGAGAAAATTGACTGTTTTATTCTGTCGCAGGTCTAATTTATTGCAATTATCATAAATGTGGAAATACTACTGCAGCAAGTTTAAGCCCAATTTACTCAATAACTAACTGAAAAGAATGTAATAATCATATTAATAAATTATCATTTTTCAATTGTGTACAAAGATGTAAATGTAATTCATGTATAGCACTGATACTATACTTTACACTCGATCTATGTAGCATGGTTCCTTTAAGGTTGATTCGAAATAAAATCATTTTTATATCTGTCATTTGTATTTGATACATTACTATTTTCAAACTGGCTCACAGCACTCCCTTTGCAAAGAGTCATTAAGTGAGAAAGAAATCTGGACTATTTAAAGCCAAAAGAACCCTAACTGAAAAGGAAATCTGCTGTCTCTGTTGAGTGCTAACTCTCCTTTAAGCACTTTATAAGCCAACCACACCATCTGTGCTCAATTACTTGTTATTTTGTAATGTCAACATCTGCTTATAAGAAAATATATGCTTGCATGTATTAAATACGTACTTTCCATACAAGAATGTGAATGTTCTTTATGTCTATCCACATGTAATTTATTCTTCATCTTTTTGTTCTTTCCTGAACATTGAAAGTTAAAGTACTAGAACATCAAAATCAAGACTAGCAACCCATGTTATAACATGAAGCAAGGATACAAAGAATTAAAGTTATATCATTTTTATGTGTTTAATGTATATAGATTTAAATTTTTGTCACTAGTCTGGAAATGTCGGAGACTTTTGACTATGAAATTCTGTTCACAACTCAGTTACTTCTCAGTAACTGTTAGTAACTCAGTATTGTTACTAACAATAAATGAAAGTACTTTTTCAAATGGAAGAGAGCCATTCACATATTTTTCTCTGCTGAAAAGCTTTTTCATATTTACATCATCTCAACTAAAACCAATTTAGCAACTTGACCACCTATAATAATCTTATAAATACTATGCAGTTATATTTTTTCTCATATTTAAAACTATTTTTGTCACTATTATAAACATACATCGCTGATAAATCAAAAGACTGAAAGTGAAAAGTATGCACTCTAATTCTCACTTAACCTAGACCCTCTTTTCTAAGACAAATACTTTCAAATGTTTCATTTATTTTCCCAACTGTTTTTAAATGTTAAAAATAATATTCTTAAAGTTTCATTTCCTAATCTATCTGATTTAGACATTATCAATTAATTTCCTTTAGTGTTAGCTGATGACTTAGTTCTTATTTTAATTATCTTTACAAACCCAATGTAATAACATAAATATGCATTAAATCAAATAGAACTTTTTATTTTGATAAAATATAAATATGGTTTGTATCAATCTAGGAACCACACTGTATTTATTATTTACTAGTTATTTATTTTATTTTTAAAGATCTTATTTATTTGAGAGGTAGAGTTACAGACAGGAAGAGACAGGGAGAAAGGTCTTCCATCTGTTGGTTCACTCCCCAAATTACTGCAACTGCCAGAGCTGTGCTGATCCGAAGCCAGGATCAGGAGCTTCTTCCAGGTCTCCCACATGGGTGCAGGAGCCCAAGGATTTGGGTCATCTTCTACTGCTTTCCCAGGCCATAGCAGAGAGCTGGATTGGAAGAGGAGCAGCCGGGACTAGAACCGTGTCCATATGGGATGCTGGCGCCGTAGGCGGAGGACTAACCTACTGCACCATTGTGCTGGCCCCACATTGTATTTATTTTTAATCTTCTTATAAAACAGTGCTTTCCCTGAGATTAACAATTGCATTTTTTTCATTCATTTGGTTTTCTGTATATACATTATCATATAGATGTATCAAAGTTTCCCAAATGCTGCAGTAGCTGTTGATAACGTATAAATTGTACTTTTAAATTTTGTATTTTGTTCTTCATCTCTACTATGATGGATGCTTACCAGTCACTTTAGATCTGCCCTGCTTTTTTGCAACAACAGAGCAATGGATCTGGATAGATCACATTCCTGTTCACAAAAACTTTGCTATTATTCTTTTTTTGGTTACTCTTAATTTACTTAATATATACTAAATCGATCTTCTGTATATAAAGATAATTGAAAATGAATCTTGATGTGAATGGAATGGGAGAGGGAGCGGGAGATGGGAGGGGTGTGGGTGGGAGGGAAGTTATGGGGGGGGGGGAGCCAGTGTAATCCATAAACTGTACTTTGGAAAATTATATTTACTAAAAATTTTTTTTTAAATTTTGTTGAAGATCAACCTTTAATGCCCTTCTAAATGCTTAGAAATTACAACTTTTGAGAACTGCCACCTCAGGGAAAAATGTCGCAGATGTGGAAATGGATAAAAGATTACTGACTGTGCTTTCTGCGGAGCGTTGAGCATCTCTGGCAAACCCGTCAGGGATTCCTTGAGCTATATGGTGTGCTCTCTTGAAAGTCTTTGCTTTGATTAAACGCTTATAATTTTACAGGGGCAGAAATTAAAGTGTAGAAAACTGGTAGTCATGCAAGTGTTTTTTTCCATAGCAATACAAATGAATTTTTCAGTAAGAAGAAATATAATTTATTTCTGCCTAGGAGAAAATTTGGTGCCAAATATTACCTCACTATTGGAATAATTTTGCACACTATTAAAATAAAGTTTTGCTATATGTAAAAATTATTACATCCAGTTTCTCCTTTACATTGATTTAAAATCAATAAATGTGTAAAATTGTAAAATAGTTGACTTATATATTCATAAAGTCATAATTTTATATTTAAAAATCAATACTTATTTGATGTCTGATTGAAATTTCTAACTGGATTGAAAGCTAGGGAGGAGAGAAAATTTTTAGCTGCAAATAATTTTCTTTCAAAATTTTGAAGACATTATTTCACTGATTTCTAGCATATAAAAAATCTTTCCTATTAACGTGTTTTTGTATATCAACTTTATATTATCTTTCTTTCCTTGAGACTTTCAGAATCTTTTATCCAACTGTAAAATTCTGGAATTTACTGGGTCCTCAGTAGTTCTTTCAGCTAGGAAATTTATTTTTCTCTGAAAAGTCTTTCTTTGTTTCTCTGAAGTGGCATAGAGTGGAGGTTGTAAGATAAGCATTAACATTATACCAATGGATTGGGTGTTGAGGAACCGTAGGTTCAGCCTCCACTTGGAAAGCCTACACCCATACCAGAAAGCCTAAGACTGAATTCCACTCCCCTTTTGATCCAGCTTCCTGCTAATGCGTCTGGGAAGCAGCAGGTGATGACTTAAGTACTTAGGTTCCTGGCACCCAGATTGAAGATCAAGATGAAGTTCCTGGCTCCTGGCTTTGGCTTGGTCCATCACCAGCTGTTATGGGCATTTGAGGAGTAAACTAGCGGCTGGAAGCATCTCTCTGTCTTTCTCTTTCCTCTCTCTCTCTCTCTCTCTCTCTCTCTCTCTTTCCCTTTCTGTCTCCCAAATTGAAAACAACAAAATATTAGATAACTTATTATTTTTACTTTTAAATTTCTGTAATCACACTCATAAAGATTTATTCATTTATTTATTTTTCAAAGCTAATCTGAGGGAGGGAGGAGGGAAGACACAGAGAGAGAGAGACAGAGTATTTCTGTCTGTTGGTTCACTCTCCAAATGGCCTCAATGGCAAGGGCTGGACCAGGCCAAGGCTAGGAGCCAGGAACTTTATCGTTTTCCCACGTACTTGGGTCATCTTCTTCCACCTTCCCCAGGAACATTAGCAGGAAGCTGGATCAGAACAGAACATCTGGGACTCGACCTAGCACTCTGACATGGGATGCTGGCACCATAGGTGATGCCATGAACGTATGTTCTCCTATTTTTTCAATTAATTTCTTTAGTTGCACACATGTCTGCCTAGCAGGAGACTGAATTTTCTGTACTCCTTCTGTTGGATTCACCCCTATGACTACTTTCTAGGCAATAAAATGTGAACAGAAATGGTATAAGAAGTTTCTTCTCAACACTTTTCACCCCTCTTCTTGGCTGAAGTGTGAACTTGAAGGGAGGAGCTAGATTAGTCATCCAGGGGCGTTATAAGAGAACTGTCTATTGAGGATGGCATCGTATCAATTGAAAATAAACCCATCAGAATTCTGTTCAATGTGAGGATGCCATAGTAGCTCTGGGCTGTCCAATGTTTTGCCTAAAAAATAAGATAAGCTTCTATTTTATTTCAACCTCCATGAATTTGTTCTTTTTGTTGCAATAGTAACCAGATATCCTTACCAATTAAAAGGATAAAAGACACAAGAGGATTGGTTAATCTTCAAAAATGGTGATATCTTGAGTAATAGTATGCTATACTATGTATTTTAATACAGTTAGGGCAAATGATATTTGTAGTTTTCCATCTTAATTTTTTCCTGAAATGTTTTACTGTTCCAGATCAGCTTTAGAATCCTTTTGTCAAGTTCTTGTTGTATTTAACTTGAAGTATGAATTACGTAGAGGTGAGTTCAGGATATAAATTATACTTCTCTATTAAGAAAAAGGATACATAATTACATTTATTTAAATCTCATTGCAAATATATTAGAAATATAAATTTTTCCTGTTCTTTATTAGGGAAAGTTACTTCTGACCAATTTCCAAGATGTTTTCTGGGATATAACTAAAAGCACTCAATTTGCATATGTTTGTCTTATGTCCATGATCTACCCAACATACTTTTTTTTTCCCAATTAATTGTTTCAACAATCCAACAGAATAATTTATTTACAAATTTATTTGATATTTTGTTTCCTTTCATTCCTGATATTTAAGAGTTGTTTTATGATCTTTTTAAAGATTTATTTATTTATTTTAAAGTCAGAGTACAGACAGAGAGGGAGAGACAGAGAGAGAGAACTTCCATCTACTGGCTCACTCCCCAGATGGACACAATGGCCAGGACTGAACCAAGCCTAAGCTAGAAGCCAGGAGCTTCATCTGGATCTTTTTTTTTTTTTAATGTTCAAAAAAAATATTTATTTATAAAAAATACAATGGGATAAGTTTATGCTGAGAAATGCAGCAATAAATACAGCTGAAGAAAACAGAGCAACTCTACATTGATACATTGGCACAAACAGGAAGAGCACGCACCACCAAAGGCCCGGAAGGCGGCAGGCCACGTCTGTGCACGCTCCTTCAGCAACACGCTCTGAAAAGCTCTTGTCAGCTTGGGTAAGAGAATGAGTACACATATAATCACAGGTGCACACTGATCAGGACTTTATTTAAAAATTAGCAAACAATACTGTAGAAACATTGATATGTAAATTTCTAAAATGCTGCATATCTTAGATTTAGTTGGCAAAAACCACAATTAGCAAGAAGCATGAGTTTAGTCTTCCGTGTAGAAACCAGATACACTGAACTGTAAAAAAAGAAAAAGAGAGTTCCTACTGTTTGAAAATACCGATTTAAGATTGTAAAAATGCATAGATCTTTTTTTTTTTTCTTTCTTTTTTTTTTTTTGACAGGCAGAGTAGACAGTGAGAGAGAGAGACAGAGAGAAAGGTCTTCCTTTGCCGTTGGTTCACCCTCCAATGGCCGCCGCGGCTGGCGCGCTGCGGCCGGCGCACCGCGCTGATCCGATGGCAGGAGCCAGGAGCCAGGTGCTTTTCCTGGTCTCCCATGGGGTGCAGGGCCCAAGCACCTGGGCCATCCTCCACTGCACTCCCTGGCCACAGCAGAGGGCTGGCCTGGAAGAGGGGCAACCGGGACAGAATCCGGCGCCCCGACCGGGACTAGAACCCGGTGTGCTGGCGCCGCTAGGCGGAGGATTAGCCTATTGAGCCGCGGCGCCGGCAAATGCATAGATCTTTAATAAAAGAATTGGCTGTACAAGAGTACTCCCCTTTCACAGTATTCCTTTTTACTTCATGTGCGAGTTACTGGTTATGCTGTAGGATTTAACTGTTACAGCACTAAAAGGCAACTATTGAGGGAAGAGGCAGAGAAAGGAAAAAGGAATGTATGTAAGGCAATTTCTTTTTTAGGTATAATAAGCATAATAGTGTTTTAGGAAGACGAGATAAAAATTACTCAAGGCTAGCTTGGTTCTCACTGAACAGGAGCGATGGACTGAATACCGGGCTCCTCTGGGTGTCTCTAGTAATCAATGCCCTGGTCACCATACTGGTAATCCCTGCGGTAGTCATCCTGGTACTCGCCATGATACTCATCTGGGTATTCTGCCTGGGAATCGCTATCACTGATTTCCGACCCGTTTGTCCCTGTCCCTTGGCTTCCATTGTGAATGGCAGGCTCTGTCGGGGCGGCACGGTATTTGGGATCATACACCTGCCGCCCAAGCCCGTACACACTCATTCCTTTCTGGGAAGCAACTTTGTTGGTTCCCATCTGTAGAGAGATCGTCGAGTTGTCCACTGGCTGTAATGTTAGCTTCTGATCGTAGATGTCTCTTCTGGTACCCGGTGCCAACATCCCTGCCTGGCTGGCTCCTTTGTTGGTGCCCATCTGCAGACTAATTGTGGTCTGATCAAAAGGTTTGTCGGTTTGCATTTTGGGATCATAAAGATGCCTCCTGGTTCCATAGGCTGTCATTCCTGCCTGGCTGGCACACTTATTGGTTCCCATCTGCAAACCAATCACACTCTGGCCAGCTTTGAGTTTTCCTTCATCAAAACGTCTTGTTTGTTTTTCTGCATACTTTACTCCAATGTCAATGGTTGTATGGAACCCTTTTGTCTTAGCCAGCCCTGCCAGAGCCACCAATGTAGTCTGAACCTGGGTCATATTGCCATTCTCGAAAAGATCGTTTGCTTCGAATATGTCATGTGGCTTCATCCCGTAAGCCTGGATAGCTTTTATAAAGTTGCCAATATTCTCCAACTGAGGCCAGTTTAATGAGGACTCGTTCACCTTCTTCACTGAGCCTGGCTGCAGCTTGTTGATGAGTTCGCAGAGGATGATGCCGTCCTTTAGGCCCAGCTGGAAGTTGGTGCCGATGCTCATGCCCGTCACCTCTTCAATCCAGTTGCGAAGGTCTTCTTCTGCCTGATGGTCATACTTGGACGCAATCTTGTTCTTGACCTCGGCCGACAGCCCGTAGGAAGGGCCCTTGTTGAAGTGGGTCATGGTGGCTTGGAAGGCGAAAAGGGGCTGCGCTGGGGTCCCGGAGTCTGTCGCACTCGGCTTCCCCCTCCTGGCCCCGAGGAGTGGCCGCCGCTGGAGATGCTCGGAGCTCGCTCCTGGGGCGGCGCGAGAGACGCCCTTGACGCGACGGCGGGGCGCAGGCGGTGCCTGGGCGACTCGGTCCGGCTGGGTCCGACTGGGTCCGCAGAGCGTCGCGGTGCGCTCCGGAGCCCCGCTGGCCGCTTCGCTCGCTGCCCTCACCGCAGATCCGCACGCCTTCATCTGGATCTTTGACACATGTAGCAGGGGCCCACGTACATGGGCCACCCTTACTGCTCTTCCCAGACCAGTAGCAGGGAGCTGAATCACAAGTAGAGCAGCCAGGACCTGAAACGGCACCCACATGGGATGCTGGTTTGCAGGTAGCAGCTCTACCTGCTATGCCACAACACTGGCCCCGGTCTTTTTATTTTTATAATCAAGGATGTACCTTAAGTTTATCAAGATAGTCTTTTAAAAGTGTGGTCTATTAATATTTTTGCATTAATAAATGTAAAATATAACAGCTTCGACTGATCGTTATTAGGGGATGAATTGTGTTCTCTGATAAATATGTTGAAGTCCTAGCCCTTAGTACCTCAGAATGTGATTGTATTTGGAAATGGGCTCTTTGCAATTGTGATTCATTAAAGTGCGGTCATAAAGGAGTGGGGTTAGACCTTAATCTAATATGAAAAATATCATTAAAAGAAGATGGAAAGGAGAGAAAGGTGAAGAGCGCCATTTGATGAGACAGAGACGGGAGTTTCACAGCTGTCTGCAAGCAAAGGAACGTTAAGGATTGCCAGCAACAACAGAAGCTAAGAGAAAGGCAAGGAACAGATTTTCCTCCAGAGCTTTGAAGGAGCAAGGTCCTGGTGACGTTTTGATTTTGGACTCCTGGATTTTTTTTTTAATTTTTTTTTTTTTTTGACAGGCAGAGTGGACAGTGAGAGAGAGAGACAGAGAGAAAGGTCTTCCTTTGCCGTTGGTTCACCCTCCAATGGCCGCCGCGGCCAGCGCACCGCACTGATCCGAAGCCAGGAGCCAGGTGCTTATCCTGGTCTCCTATGGGGTGCAGGGCCCAAGCACCTGGGCCATCCTCCACTGCACTCCCGGGCCACAGCAGAGAGCTGGCCTGGAAGAGGGGCAACCGGGACAGAATCCGGCGCCCGGACCGGGACTAGAACCCATTGTGCCAGTGCCGCAGGCGGAGGATTAGCCTAGTGAGCCGCGGCGCCGGCCGGACTTCTGGATTCTTAAACTGTGAGACAATAAACTACTGCTGCTTAAAGCCACCACTCAGTTTGTGTCCCTTGTTAAGAGAATCTCAGGAGTCTCACATTGTCATCTTTGGATCGACTGACTTTCAAAATTTTGTATTATAAAAGATATATTATAGGTTATTTCTTCATGTGTTTCTAGAAAGTCAAAATATTTCTGTTAAAATATATTTGACATTACTGAAACTCATCTTTAATGTTACACACTGTGATTTATTTATTTCCATTATTCTAATATAAGCCTTCACATTTGTGTCATTTTTAAACACACAAAGATCTTTTGGCAAGTATATATTTCATTCCTTACCAACTCATTTCTCATAATCACTCTAGTTAGTCTATCCCAGGGTAGAAGAACTGAACTCCAATTGAACTGCAAGATTTTTGTTTTGGTCGGCATTACAAAATAGAAATCGGAAGTATGGATAGGCATAAACTATGGAAGACATTTTACGGTTTATGCTTTTGAAACACTTTAATGATATGCTTCATGAAAATCTGGTAAGAAACTGATAGAAGCACACAAATAATTTAAGTTCATTTCTGGTGCAAAATACTATAGGCTTTCAAAATAAATATAGTAACCACATATGTACTAATCAGAGAAAACTTTATGAAAGCAATGACATTTGATTTGTGTCTTATCTAATGAGTGGAATTTTTCCAGATAGAGAAAGGAAAATAATATATTCCAGGTGTGTAAACATTTGGGGAAAGAATGCTTTGTAGTTTGTAATAGAAAAGGGAAAAGCAGTTTGAGAGTAACAAGAGTGTGGTGGTTAATTTTATGTGTTAAACCACTTGTGTCACAGTGCCCAGATATTTGGATAAACACAACTCTGGATGTTTCTGTAAGGTGTTTTGGATCAAGTTAACATTTAAATCAATGCATTTGGAGTAAAGCACATTCCCTTCACAGGGTAACTGGATCTCTTGCAATCAGCTGAAAACCTGAATAGAGCAAATACACAAAAGTAGTTATTCCAAGAGATGGCTTTTGGCTTGAACTGCAACATTAACTCTTTCCCGGTTTTCCGCTTAATGGCCTTCAAACTTGTCCGAAAATATCAGCTATTCTTGGCTCTATGGATTGAATTGATTCCCCTAAAATTCTTATTTTCAAACCTTATCATAGTGTGACTATATGTGGAGATAGGGCTTTTAGAAGATGAAGTTAATGGAGATAATTAGAGTTTTTCTGTGTCTAACTACTTGCCTCTCATTTCCAACAAATTATATTACCTGTGTAAGGCACTAAGGTTTATTTTTCTTAACTCTTTGATATGTAGAGAATGACTCAATCATGCAATGATTCTTGATTTGGAATGATGACAAGCCTTAATTTTAACTTCAAGACTAAATTTGATTAGTTTCTAATATAATGATAGTTATTTGACTTCAGTGAGTTGGATGGGTGAGAATTGTTAAGAGAAGAAAGGCAGGAAGATCGGTTAGACATACAAGAGAAGGTCCAGGTAAGAGTTAATGCACATCTAAACAAAGTGCTGGCAAAGAAAATGGGAAAAAGTAAGAGGAGTGTTCTGAAGTTGAAGTAAAGGACTCTGACAAATTAATTGTGGGAGAAAAGGAAAGAGTAGGAGTTGGGTCGAGAATGTTTCTTGCTTATGTGACTTCATGCCTTTCACAAAAGCAATTCCTCCCGCCAGGAAGCTGTTTCTTTTCTTAAGTCTCTTTCTGCTGACAAAACTAACTTCAGGATCAAATTCAGTGGTCTTCTCTTCTGAGACAAGCCAGGGAGAGTTCAGAGATACCTTCTAACTTTTCAGGTTGGTTTCCTGTTAGACTCAAATGCATTTCCTTATCATACTGTTCTCCTCGTATCCACAGCACTCATTATTTAGCATGACATATCCAGGTAGTTGTATATTATTCCATAAGCCAAAACTCAAATTTTATTTAGTTTCTGTACTTTTTAAAATAGCTTGGTTTCATGAACAATATTAAACAAAGCAAGAAATTAAAATTATTGAATGTGTGGAAGAATGAGGCTATCATTAACATAAAAGAAGTGATTTACCAGTAAGGAATAATTTGATGGAAATTTTGACCTCAGTTTTTTTTTTTTTTTTTTTTTTTTTTAAGATTTATTTATTTACTTGGGAGTCAGACTTAGAGACAGAGTGGGGGAGAGACAGAGAGCGAGGTCCTCCATCTGATGATTCACTCCCCAGATGGCTGCAATGGCGGGGCCAATCTGAAGCCAGGAGCCAGGAGCTTCTTCTGGCTCTCCCACATGGATGCAGGGGCTCAAACACCTGGACCATTTTCTACTGCTTTTGCAGGCCATCAGCAGGAAGCTGGATCAGGGGCGGAGCAAGAGGAACTCAAATTGGTACCCATATGGGATGCCAGCACCTCAGGCAAATGCCTAATCTACTATGCCACAGTGCTGGCCCCAATCTCAGGGTTTTTTTTTTTTTTCAGATTTATTTATTTATTTGAAAATCAGAGTTATAGGCAGGGAGAAACAGAGACAGCTCTTCCATCCACTGATTCACTCCCCAGATGACTGCAATGGCCAGGTCTGAACCAAGCCTAAGTCATGGATGTGGATGTAGAAGACCAAACACTTGGGCCACGGACTGCTGCTTTCCCAGGCACATTAGCAGGGAGCAGGATCGGAAGTGGAGCAGCCAGGATTTGAAATGACACCCATAAATGATGCCGGCATCACAAGCAGGCAGCTTTTATCACAAGCACTGGCTCCAATACACTTATTTATTTATTATGCAAAGTTTTTTTAAAACTGTATTTAAGGAATAAAAACTTTATGAATTTAATATACACAAATTTGGGAACATGGTGATTCCTTCCCCCCTACCTCCATCCCACCCATACTCCCACAGTTCCTCCTCTTCCCACTCCCTTTCCCATTCTTATTTTAATTGAAGGGACTGTGGTGATTTTGAAGTCACTCTTTTTGATAGAGGGCTAATAATGTACTAGTATTTTCTTTTTTTGGTAAGTTTTATTTTAAAAAGCATTATTTGAAAGGCAAAGTGACAGAGAGAGAGAGAGAGTTTGATAGGCAGAATGACAGGGAGAGAGAGAGAGAGAGAGATCTTTCATTTGCTGATTCACTCCCTCAAATGACTGTAACAGCCAGATCTGGGCCAGGCTGCAGTTGGGAGTCGGGATCCCCATCCAGGTCTGGAACATGGGTAGCAGGGGCCCAAGCACATGGGCTGTCTCCCACTGCATTAACAGGGCAGAGCACCCAGGACTTGAACAAGCACTACAATATGGGATACTGATGATGCAAGTGGGGGTTTAACCTACTGTGCCACAATGTTGGCCTTTTGGTAAACTTTTTAAATAAAGTTATATTTTATTATAAAAATAAAGTCATATAATGAAAAATAATATATGCAAGAACATGGAAAAATATCTCTAATCCCATCACTTGAACACTGATTTTTTTCTAGCTTCACAAGCAAGGGCAGGAATCTTCATGATCGGTATACTGGACTACGAAATATAGAAGCTATTTTGTTAAGTAATTCACCCAGTGAATATTAGGAGCTTAATTTGTGTTTGTCTGTTTATAATGGGAAAGGATAAGAATATTGGAATTAGTAAACCTCCTTTAATTGAAAATAATGTTTTAAAAAACTGTCTTATTTGTGTCTGTTGAAAGCCAATTCTTTATTCTATTATTTTATACTTCTGTATGATAGTTTATCCTATGTGTTTATTTAAAATCTTTGTGTTAGCTTTTAAAATATTTTTATATTTATTTCATTTTTTATCTGAAAGGAAGAGATATTTTTCCATCTGCTGGTTTACTTTCCAAATACTTAACAATAGTTAGGGCTGGGCCATTCTAAAGCCGGGAGCCCACATCTCAATCCAGGTCACTCAGGTGGGTGGCAGGACCCAAGTACTTGAGCTGTCACCCTCTGCCTCCTAGTATGTGCACCAACAGGAAAGTGGATCAGAATTGGAAGAGCCAGGACAAACAAGGCATACTAATATGGGATGCAGGCTAACTTAACTACTATGTCTAATGTGTGCCACATTTTAAACAATTTTTTATAAGCACTTAACAATTTAGTGAAAGATATCAGTAGAAATAAAATTTTCTGAGATCTTTAAATTTAACATTTATAGAAATGTCTGAAATTTTAGTTAAACTGTTGGAAATACATTTTTTAAGAATTATTTTTTAAATTATTTGAAATTCAGTTACGGGGGGGGGGGAGAGAGAGGGGAGAAGAGAGAGAAAGAGAGAGAGAGAGGAAGTCTTCCATCTGCTGGTTTACTCCCCAAATGACCACAACAACCAGGGCTGGGCCAGGCTGAAGCCTGGAGCCAGGAGTTTCTTCAGGTCTCCCAGGTGGGTGCAGGGATCCAAACACCTGGACTGTCCTCTGCGCTTTCCCACATACATTAGCAGGGAACTGGTTTGGAAGTGGAGAGGTGGGCCTTGATCCAGAGCTCGTAAGGGATACCAGCGCCGCAGGCTAAGCCACCACACCAGCACCAGCCCCCTGGAAGGAAATTTTGAGGTGTATGAAAGAAGCAGCAACTAATTCTGCTCGTACTTTCAAATCTGATTAGTTAGGCTAGTATAAGTGAAGGTAATTAATGTGAAAAAAGAAAATAATGAGAAGATGTTTGTCAGTAGCAACTGTTTCATGTAAAGTCTTTCGGTACAGAGATTGATTTTGAAATAGTTTCTCCAACATCACAAATGCTTTGTTCTACTTCATAATTTCACTAAAATTATACAGCTGTCACAAAGTCATGATCTGTGAACCGTGACTATTACTATAGTTATATGTGCTAAGAGTACATTGTCATCTTGCCATTGCAATTATATGATGGCTGATATTTTTTCACTCTTTACTTATTCATCCTTCCAGGATTTAAAATTCATAAGGCTATCTGAAAAGAGTTATATGATATTAATAATTCCAGTGCTTGGGGCCAGCACTGTGGCATAGCAGGTAAAGCCACCGCTTGCAGTGCCGGCATTCCATATGGGCACGGTTCAAATCCTTGATGCTGCACTTCCAATCTCTCTCTCTGCTATGGCCAGGAAAAGCAGTTGAGGATGGTCTGAGTCCTTGGGCCCCTGCACCTGCATGAGAGACCTGGAGGAAGCTCCTCGCTCCTGGCTTTGGATCAGCCCAGCTCTGGCCGTTGCGGCCATTTGTGGAGTGAACCAGAAGATGGAAGACCTCTCTCTCTCTCGCTGCCTCTGCCTCTCTGTAACTCTGCCTTTCAAATAAATAATCATTCAATAAAAAAATTCCAGTGCTTGAGGATTTTATTTTTATGATCCATCTGAAAGATTTAATGTGCATACCTACATACTCACAGTTGTGTTTACGGATATATACATGTGTGCTCACAAGTCACAACACACACAAACTGCTTCTGCGTATGTACCTGCAGTTTTGTCAAATGTGTAGCTTTTTCTAAAAAACTCTCTAATAAGCCCAAGTTATTATGCATTACTAACTACCTATTAAATATTTGAGTCTGGAATTTCTACTTAATTTTCAAATGTAGCTCATTCAAAACTGAATTCATTATTTCTACTATTTTCCAACAGAACAAATAATACAAATCCTTCAAACCTTTAATTACTTCAGATACCGCTATCTTATTCATCATCAACTACAATGAGATTCTTTTCTAATATTTCTCATATTTCTCATATCCATCTTTTCTTAATTATACTATCTTTACTCTTACAAGTTACTGAAATAGTCTCCTAATAGTTCTTCCAGCTCCTACTTTTTCATGATTTTTTTTCACATTTATTTATTTATTTATTTGAAAGGTAAAGTGACAGAGAGAGACAAAGATCTTGTATCTGCTGGTTCACTCCCCACCCGCAATAGCCAGGACTGGGCCTGTTACAATCTAGGAGACATAAATTCCATCTGGCTCTCCTACATGGGTGATAGGGATCCAACTACCTGAGACATCATCTGTCACCTCGCGGGAAGATAGATGGGCAGAGGTGGTGGGAATCTGCCCCAAGCTCTCCTAAATGGAGGCATTCATGCCCAGTAGCAGCTTAACTCTCTGCACCACAACACCTGCCTTTTTCTTGACACTTAAGTCAAACAGATCAGGCCAATAAGATTAGCTAACATGCAAGAACTTGCAATTGTCTAAAGTTATATTGACCAGTAGAAAAAATATACAGACCGAAGGATACTACTCCCATTGCCTAACTAGTTCCCTATTAAAGTAGGAAAAAATTTCAGTAATCAGTGCATGAAGAGAAAAACATTAAGTTGAAAGTTGAGACTAGTAGAGTGGATATCCAATCAAAGTATACATACATGCATAATTGGGAATAATTATAATGTAGTGTGCAACTCAAGAATTCTCAACTACATGAGAAATTATAATAAAGAAAGGTGACCAAATAGTCTTTCCCTGTATAAAATATTAGATCAAGGAAATATGTTAAATAAACAGGAGATGGGAGAAAAAAGCTATACATTGATTATGACTTTATAAGAGAAAATAAATTATTTCCAAAATTGTTGGACTGAAAGGATAATAGGTAGACAGACAAAATTTAATATGCTCTCTTCTCCTTTGTCCCTAAATGTCCCTTTCAAAGTGCTCTGTCTCTCTCTCTCTCACTGTCCACTCTGCCTGTCAAAAAAAAAAAGTATACATTGTTACTCTACAACATATATTATCCCATTCAACTCTAACAATGATTCTATAAAATTATTGATTTATGTTTTAGAAGTTATAAACTCAGGCCCAAGATCACACAAACTGTAAAGATTTGAGGAATCTGGTTTTGAATTGCAGCTTCATGTATGAACTTCATCAAGTCACTTAACAAGTAGATTGATAGTTCTCTAACTGGAGCAATTTTGCTCTCCAGGGAACATTGGGCAGAGTTTGGAGATAATGTTGGTTTTCACAGCTGCAGAAAGGGGCGATTGCTACTGACATCTAGTGGGTAGAAGCCAGAGATGTTTCTATACATCCAAAAATGCACAGAACAGCACCTACACCCACCTTCTACCCCCCCACCCCCAACTCAATAAAGAATTCCAAGAGCCACAAAGTCTTTATAGTGCTAAGGTAGAAAAGTCTGGAAAGAGATGCAATATTGCCTTTTACTACAGTAAGAGGTGCAGAGTAACAGAGTCCTGTGGCCTCATAACTTAAGAGATGCAAAGAAAAAGTAGGAAAAGGGAGTATGCTGCATTAATAATAAGACACAGATGAAACTCAAGAAAAGTTCACTTGTGACTTGTCTATAGTAAAAGTGTGATACAGTTAACTAGATCAAAGCTAAACATGAAAAAGTCTGCATTTTAAGATACATGATATGATTTCAATTAATTTAGAAAGTGTATTTAAAATAAAATGTAATTGTATAAAAATTTTGTCTTGTGAAATAGGAATACATATTATTCAATTCATAGATATTATAAATTGTAAGACATATCACCTATTTCCTGGAAGCTTAATTGGAAAAAGAAAGCACCATATTAAATATGCACATTTTTAAAAGAGAGCTACAGCAGTGTGTTGCCATTTAACTGCAGGCTGTTTTAATCTTCAATATCAGAAAACTTAAATCTCTTCCTTATTGTTAATCAGTCTAGATTATCTTCTGAATCACTTTACAAGTATGCACAGCCTTAGCAGGCAGGCTGCTTTCATAGTCTGCATCTTGAAGAACTGACTGTCATTTTACAGCATCTCAAGGAATTCTAGAATTTAATGTGTATATCCTATTTAGTAAAACCAGTACTATTTTCCCTTTCAATGCTGCAAGTTAAATAATTTGCTTTTAAAATCATCTGGAAATTTGACAGGTACCTCTCCCATGCCTGAGTGATAGCTTTTTGTGACACATCAATGAATCATCAATCTTCCTAAGCTTTGTAAGTCCTTTTATGATCCAAAGGGGTTTGGCTATTTCTTCTTCCTAAATGAAATTTTTTGATTTATGACAGAAAAATCACTGGTATACACAATAATTTTTCTTTCAAGAATACATCATGATATAATATTTGAAGTAAACTTTGGAATATTGAAAAATTCAAATATAATTTATTAAATTCTTTCTTTCTTTATTTTATTTGAAGGGCAGTGAGACAGAGACAGATGAAGAGAGATCTTCCATCAAATGGTTCACTCTGCAAATGCCTGCAAAAGCCAGGACTGGGCCAGACTGAAGCCAGAAGCCCAGAACTCAATCCAAGTCTCATATGTGGTTGACAGGGACCCAAGAACTTGAGCTATGACCTGCTTCTTACCAAGGTACACATTAGAAGGGAGCTGAATGGGAACTAGGCACTTCCATAATGGATATGCACCAATGCCTGCCCATCAAATATATTTTCAATTAAATTTGTCACCTTTGCAAATAACTCAGCTGAGGACCATTAGATGTAAGTGTCTATAGAACCCATCTCTTCTAATTCATCCGTGCACAGTGATACGGGAGCAATGACACCCACAGAATCGATGTGGACTTCTTAACCTGTAGATAGGTGGATGTACGTTTACTCTGATTCCAGCTGCAAAAATAATAGCGTTTTAAAATGGATCTAGAAATTGAAAATAAGATTCCTTATCTTTTCATAAAATTAAAATCATAATTTTTGCTGAAATAATTTATTTTGTGACCCTCAAAGTAATTAAACTGCTCAATTTATATAAAAGACATATAATTTGAATTGGGTATTAATTGATTCTATAACACACCATTTTCCTATAGAATGAACTGTGTTACTACTGTAAGAAAAATGCACATCATTAAAAAATAGAACATCAAAAATATGCACTTTTGTTGTAAATACTTTAACTAATGAATCAACAATTACATTTAGATGAAAATAACATTTTAAAATAATTCTTGATTCATACAATTATCCCAGGGGAAATACCACATTAAAAATTGACATAAGAATTATACACTGGGACTGGCATTGTGGTACAGTAGGTTAATCCTCTATCTGTGGCACTGGCATCCCATGCGGACATCAGTTCTAGTTCTGGCTGCTCCTCTTCCAATCCACCTCTCTGCTATGAGCTGGGGAAGCATTGGAAAATGGTCCAAGTGCTTGGGCCCCTGTACCTACATGGGAGACCCAGAAGAAGCTCCCAGCTCCTGGCTTCAGGTCTGCGCAGCTCCAGTCATTATGGTCATTTGGGGAGTAAACCAGTGGATGGAAGACCTTTTTCTCTTCTCTCCCTCTCATTATCTGTAACTCTACCACTCAATTAATAAAATATTTTTTAAAAACTGTTTTAAAAATAATTAATTTTTTTTCTTTTGTTGTTTTCTGTAATAATTTTAGAGTCATTCAGATCATCTTACTTTTTAATTTCTATTAATATAAAGAGAACAGATTTCATACATTTCATAGATACAACTATAACAAGATAACTACACTTCCCTCCATTTCCTCTTCCTTTCTTTCTTTGTTTTTTCCCTTTAATTTTTGCATTAATTATTGTTTTTAACCATTGTCCATACTCCTGTAGAACAGTTGTCTTTCTACTTTTTACTTTTTGAACTACTTTTTTCAACCTTTTTCCTTTTAGACTTATTTTTATTTTATTTTTATTTTTTATTTTTTTAAAGATTTTATTTATTTATTTGATAGGCAGAGTTAAAGACAGTGAGAGAGAGAGAGAGAGAGAGAAAGGTCTTCCCTCCATTGGTTCAGTCTCCAAATGGCCACAACGGCCTGAACTGCACCGATCCGAAGCCAGGAGCCAGGTGCCCCCTCCTGGTCTCCCATGCAGGGGCAGAGCCCAAGCACTTGGGCCATCCTCCACTGCCTTCCCGGGCCACAGCAGAGAGCAGGACTGGAAGAGGAGCAACCGGGACAGAATCCGGTGTCCATATGGGATGCCAGAGCCTCAGGTGCGCCACAGTGCACTTATTTTTAAACGCTGAACCTTGGGATTGCTTTTGTTGTTGTTGTTACCTTTAGTAACATTGACAGTTACTATGGTGTCAACCTAAGAATTACATGTTTTCAAGAGATACTGGCAATGGCGCTGCAGCTCACTAGGCTAATCCTCCGCCTGCAGCTCCGGTACTCCAGGTTCTAGTCCCGGTTGAGGCGTCGGTTCTGTCCCTGTTGCTCCTCTTCCAGTCCAGCTCTCTGCTGTGGCCAGGAAAGGCAGTGGAGGATGGCCCAAGTGCTTAGGCCCCTGCACCCACATGGGAGACCAGGAAGAACACCTGGCTCCTGGCTTCAGATCTGCGCAGCACGCCTACCGTAGTGGCCATTTGTGGGGTGAACCAACGGAAGGAAGACCTTTCTCTCTAACTCTCTCTCTCACTGTCTAACTCTGCCTGTCCAAAAAAAAAAAAAAAAAAAGAGATACTGCCAAATGGAAGGTGCCTGCATTATTTACTGTTCTTTAAATTATATAAGATTATTAATTGTGACTTTGGCATATATATATATATACACATTATTGACAATTTGAACATATGCAAAGAATTGTGAAAGTATAAATGACTCAAAATCTATGCATGTATGCTTTGAGGTTGAATGTATATTTAGAAATGTATAAATAATTGAATGATACAGTGTCTTGTGACTAAGAGTGTACTATTAGTCCTTTTTGTCTTTGTAAAAACATTTACTCTAATTCTAGGTCAATAATATATAATAATTTATGAAGTTAGTTTCAGGTAGATATCTCAAAAAGGAAAACTTCTGGCTTATCTTTTACATTAACACATTAGTTAAGCTGTATCTCAAATGAAATTATCACCACAAGTTTACTATTAATTAATATTTACCATCCTGGCTGATTTTACTACATTTTTATAGTTCATTGTAGCAGCATGTACAAAATACCAGAGGCAACAGGAATAGATGGGGCAAACAAGATGATCAATAAACTTAGAGGAAAAAAATTGGTGGGTGAGTGGTCCACAGGGACTTTAGAAAAGCACCAGCATATTCCTAGAAATATAGAAGAAATCTGTACATAGAAATCTAGAAGGCACATTCATGTATGGGATTGTATACATGCCCAGGAAAGATGTGAACGGTCCCAAACTCACCTCTGGCTACAATGCGCTTGAAAAATAAAAATGAAAATTGAAAAATAAAAAATGAAAATGAAAAATAAAAATGAAAATTATTAGACTTCTAAGTAGATTGCCAGGACAATGAACACATACTCAGCCTTTTGGCAGAGTCAGTGAGTTCTACTGGGACAAGTTATTTAAGAAAATATCTGGGGGCCTGCGCTATGGTGTAGCAGGTTAACTCCCTGGTCTGAAGCGCTGGCATCCATATGGTCGCCGGTTCTAGTCCTGGCTGCTCCTCTTCCAATCCAGCTCTCTGCTATGGCCTGGGAAAGTAGTGGAAGATGGCCCAAATCCTTGGGTCCCTGCACCTGCGTGGGAGACCCAGAAGAAGCTCCTGGTTCCTGGCTTCAAATCTATGCAGCTCTGGCCATTGCGGTCAATTTGGGAGTGAACCATTAGATGGAAGACCTCTTTCTCTCTCTGCCTCTCCTCTTTCTGTGTACTCTGACTTTCAAATAAATAAATAAATCTGTCCAATCACTAGCTGATCACCAACTTAACCAAATGAAAATCCAGTGGCTATGCACACAGTAAATACTGGCTTTATAAAATTAATTTGGGAACATAGCTGGGCAAGTAAATGGCAAAAATAACAAAACAAAAACAAATAGCAATAACAAACTCCAGGAAAATGAGATATGCTCACCTCTAGTATGGCCATAGTATATTTTAAAAATATATGCAATTTTTTACAAAATTGGTGGCATAGAAATAAACATAAAAGCACACATACAGGAACAAAAAAAGAAATAAATAGAAACTGTCTGAGAAAGGACGTTTGCTTGACCAATCAGCCAGTGATTAATTTAGCTGTTCTAAATTTGATCAAAGAACTAAAGGAAACAATATCTAAAAAACTAAAAGTATAAGAATGATATCTCATTAAGTACAATATCAATAAAGAGATACAAATGATTTTAAAAGATATGCAGGGGTTGGAAAGTACAATAACTAAATGAATAATGTATCAGAGGGACTCCACAGCAGATTTGAGCCAGTAGAACAAAATATCCATACATTTGAAAATAGATGAATTAAAATTATAAGAATGTTGAAAAGAAGGAAAAATAAATGAAGGTAAATGAATAGAAGCTCAGAGATCTGTGGATATCAATATATTAGATAATGAGAGATTCAGAAGGAGAGAAGAGAGCACAGAATTTTTTGTAAAATTTGTATTTTTTATTTGAGAGAGAGATTTCATCAACTAGTTCATTCAGCAAATACCTGCAAAGGAAGTGTTGAGCTAGGCTGAAGCCAAGAGCCCAGAACTTCATTTTGGTCTCTCATATAGGTTGCATGGACTTGAGTACTTGATTGATAATCTACTGACTCCCAGGGTGTCATTAACAGGAATTTAGTTTGGAAGTGGAGTTGTGACTTGAACCCAGCAGTGCAATATGGATACATGTCTCCCAAGTGGTGTCTTAGCCCACTAAACTAAACACCTGCCACTAGAAAAAAAATTGTTATCCTTCTTATAAATAAATGGTAAAGTAAAAAATAAAATGGCCCTAAACTTCTCGAATATGATGAAAACATTGATCTATGCACCTAGAAGCTCAACAAGCAATTAAGTACACTGAACTCAAAGAGATTAACACATAAGCATATAAAAATCCAACTGTCAAATGCCAGAGACAAAGGATCTTGAAAACAACAAAGCAGAAGTGACTTGTCACATAAAAGATATTGTATAAAAGTTTCAGAAGAATTAGTGTTGGTTCTTCCTTAGAAGTTTGAAAGAATTCAATAGTGAAAACAATAGGATCCTCAATTTTGCTTCTTTCTTTCTTTTTTTAAGATTTGTTTATTTATTTTGCAAGTTGGAATTATACAGAGAAAGGGAGAGAGAGAGGAGATCTTCCACACATTGTTTCACTCTTCAGATGACCACAATGGCCAGTGCTAGGCCAGATGGAAGTCAGGAGTCAGGAGCTTCATGAGGGTCTCCTATGTGGGTGGCAGGGACCAAAAAATTTGGAACATCTTCAGCTGCTTTTCCCAGGACATTAGCAGGGAGCTGGATTGGAAGTGCAGCAGCTGGAATATGAATTGGGCCAGATGTCGCAGGCTTTTCCCACTACATCACAAGGCTGGACACTCAACTTTTTTTTTCTTTAATATTTCTTTATTTATTTATTTGAAAGGCAGAATTACAGAGAAAGGGCGAAATATTTCACCTGCTGATTCACTACCCAAATGGCTCATGACTTTTACTTATTGGAAGATTCTTTATTCCTAATTCAATCTTATCATATAAATTAACATATAACTTGATATTTAGATATTTATTAATGTCTCCAATGAATTATATCCTTAGCATAGTATCATACCCTTCTTTCCTCATTTTAGGATCTTTATCATGATTTCCATATTATGTAATATTAATATATCCTGCTTTTAAAATACATTTATGTTTACCTATGAAGTAAATATGAGAAAACATCTAAAATTATTAATAAAATTAAATTAACCAGGAAAAATAGCAAGTTAAGTGCAAAGCAATAAAAACAAAGGAACAAATGAAGATTAGAGTGGCAATAAATCAAATAGTGGCTAGAAAAGCCATACAGAAAAATCAGTGTAAGTTTTTCAAAATACTAAATTTGGCATTTTTAGGCACAGTAAGATCAGCATGGCAGAGTGAACACTTGGAGGGGGAGTGAAAGAAGGAACTGAGATTAGGATGTGGGCAAGGTTGTGCATGGTTGTGTCATGTTATAAAGAGTTTAAATCTTTTTTTTTTTTAAGTGTGATGAGAGCCACATGATTATTTAAAGCAGTCTGTAGAGAGGAAGAACACAGCAAATTTTGTGAGATATGGATGAGTAACATGATTCAAAAACAGCTGAATGGACATAGTGAAAGAACAAGAGTTTGTGAAGATGTAGTAGCCAAGATTGGAAATGATATTGTCTGGACCAGGCAAATGGCAGATGTGCTGAGGCGTGGTCGGAACTGACATTTGCTTATGTGTTGGATTGGTGTGTTAAGAAAAAAAAGATAAAGGATAGTTCCCAAATTTGAGTCCTGAGCACATTGTTCAATGGGGTTGAAAATTTTTGAGTAGGAGAAAATTTTGGAAAATATATTAAGATTAAAATGTGTAGAGGTATTTGAGATATCAATTTATAAGTTATTTTAGTAGTCTGGACCCATGTAAGGCTGGCTGTGTCTGTGCTTTAGATTGGTACCAAAATTGTGAAAGTCTTAGAATCAAAAGAAAAAATTAAATGTTGACTAATTTCCTAGCTAAGCAAAAAATTATCTTTTTAATTTGCATTTAAAAAAAGGAATTGCACAGGTTAATAATCGTCCTGGATGTTAAAATCTTTGGGGATCACATGGTAAGTTTTGATAAATCAATGCTGCATAATTTAAATGAACACAAGTGCATATAGGCATAGATTCTATTATGATTGCCAGTAGAGTTTTATTTGCATATATTTTATAATTCAATATGAAACTATAGTTAAAAATGCTTTCTGACAACCTTTTAATTTTGTTCTACATTGCCATTTAACCGAGACTGGTAAAATAAGAAACTTGCATTCTACAAGAAGACTGTAATATTCAAATTCAATGACCAGAAGTATCATAGTTGATTCTGTTAGATAGGAAGTCAGATATGAGCTTATGTGTGTGTGACAAAGGCCTAAAGAGTTGACGTCTAGGTCCAGCATATGTATCTCAAAGTCATCCCAATAACCTTTCAGGGGCAGCCCAGTATTTGCATCCTGCTCTGCCCCTTCTATGAGCAAAAACCTGCCAGGTGGGGGTCCCCACCCCTTCTGTTTGATAATCTTCCAGGTGCAGCCCAGTATCTACATTTCAAATATCCTGCTCCAGATCCTGATGCTCCAGGGGGTCCTGCCCATCCTTCCTCTAACCTGGGTAATGCTAGCCAGGCTTCCTCCTGTCTGATAACTTCTGGGGAAAACTCAGATAGGAATTTTTTGTATTTACATCCAAAAAGTCTTTTGTTTCAGGAGGAGAAGATGTGGGAAGACAAGACCCATCTCCTTAAAAACCCCTGGCCTCAACCAGATTGTGGGCTCAGCCCTCTGCCTCTATGCTGAGCCGCCCGCCTGGCCTGCCCAGGTGTACTCTCTCTACTCAACCATGTAACCCTGCTCTCCCCCAGTCTGAGCAACCGGGCACTCTCTCTCAGGTTCTGTCTGGAGAGGTGCCCATCTATTCTTACAGATGTCCCTGCCCTAATAAACCTTGCTATTTGCTTTCCACTTGCTCTCTGTCTCACGCCTGAATTCTTTTTTGCGCGAAGACAAGGACCCTGCAGTTCTACGGTAACAATTCTAAACATTTTGTTTTTTCTTTTCTAGTGTCTACTAACAGTAATCAACCCCCATAAACTTTGACTGTAAGGGTAATGTCAATATTTCCTCTCTTTGCTACCAAGAAAAGTGATATGCAAACATTCTAAGGATTTATTTATTGGAAGCTATAGAAACAATAATATAGTGTCTTCTGTAGTGTCTTTTTAAATGAATTCTAATAGTAAAAAGAACATTGAGGTACACAGAAGTAAGTTTTCCTCTAAGGAAAAAAATTTGAAAAATAAATTAAAATATGTATTAAGACTAAGAAGTTCACTTGAGGTTGTAACTTCTCCTTTTGGGAATATAACAACATTGTTTGCTTTGAAAATTCTTAATTTGTTATTTACTACATTGTTTTGAGCTGTAAATTAAAGCTGAGATGAAAACCTCAAGTGAGGTGTGATTTTCCCACAATAATCAGACACCATTTATTGTCTGAAAAATAATACCCATGTAAAATATCCACAAAGCTGAGGCTGAAGTTACTTTTATTTTTGTTATCTTTTGAAGTGCATGCCCAGACAAATGTAGCACATTATCAAAAATGGAAACTGTAAATCCATTAGAACCCCTGGGAAAGTAAGAACTTGGAACAAATAGGTGCTTCTTATCCTAATATTTGTGTAATAGAGATGAACGTTCCAACTTTTTTTAGTTACGTAACACCGAGGCGACTATTGCCACTCTGAACTCCTGCAATCACATCTCGATGGCATTCTTTTTCCCCTCAATAGGAGTAATAGCTCACATTTATTAGTTATTTACCATGTGTCAGACAGCCTTATATGTTATGATGCTGCATTTAATCCATGGGTCCTTGACTGACGAATTTTAGTATCTGCATTCCCCAAATGTAGAAAATGAGGTCACAGGTGTTAAATATCCTTCACGTGGTCACACAGTCAGTGAGGGAAGATCAGAATTCCTATGCAAGTTTTTGAATGAAAAAACAGCTCTGTTTATTACATGAAGCTATCTTAAAATATCTCTAATGCTGATTAATAATGTATCATGCAATCCATAGCAGTTGTTCCAAACTATCCACTCCCTTCCATATCCTCAACATCCCCCTTCAATTCGTCGCATGCTAGGCAGATTTTTTTTGTTTTCACTTAGACCCAGATAGAAATCCTTCTCTCAGCTTCTCTCTGATAACCTCATATTACCTGGCATTTCCAACACTCTCTCATTCCACATTTTCTTAACCCAACTTATCTGAAGTTCAATTGTAATGGCTGTCCCTAAACATGACAATGACTTCTCTGTCCTTGATATTCTTCATTATTCTTCATGTTCTGTTTTCTTTTGGATTCTCCCAAAAGCATTCCCTGAGTCAGATTCAAGTTTAAGAGCACAAGAAGTTTATTTCATAAGCCATCCCAGAAAACCCTATTAGCGCATGATAAAAGAGAAGACAGCAGATAGATCCTGTGTTATCAGGCAAGTTTCCCTTGAGACTAATTTTTATTTTTTTAAGATTATTTGAAAGTCAGAGTTACACAGAGAGAGGAGAGGCAGGGAGAGAGAAAGACAGAGAGAAAGGTCTTCCATCCCTGGTTCACTCCCCAATTGGCCACGACGGCCTGAGCTGCCTCAATCTGAAGTCAGGATCCAGGAGCTTCTTCCAGGTCTCCCACGCAGGTGCAGGGGCCCAAGGACTTGGGCCATCTTCCACTGCTTTCCCAGGCCATGGCAGAGAGCTGGATGGGAAGAGGAGCAGCTGGGTCTCGAACCAGCGCCCATATGGGATGCTGGCGCTTCAGGTGAAAGCATTAACCCGCTGCACCACTGCACCACAGCGCCCCCCTCACCTCCCAGAGTAATTTAAAGTTAAGCATCCAGGAGAACCGGCAAAGCCACTGCAGAAGGTAGTCTTGGAGTTTTTCTCCCTGAGGTGCCAGGGAACTGGCGTACTTAGACACTAAATCCACCACATGTTGTTTGAGGGCTGCTGGTATGGAAGAGTTCTCTGACACTGTTAGCCTGTGGTGTGAGCAAATAGAGCAGGTTCTAATGATGAAAGAAAACTGGACAGCAAAGTGATGAAGAAGCAGATAGTTGGGATTTGGGCAGCCATGCGCTAATCTGGTCGATGGGGGCACTGCTGATAGCTTGCCGAGTGCCGTTCAAAAACAGTGTTTGCAATTGGTGATTACTTTTTTTTTTTATAAAACTCCTTGTTTCATTTCTATTCACAACACTTTTATTTGCATAAGGCAGATTATTTTATCCTTATCATTTACGTAGAAACATTTCTCAATATTTTGACTCTAATTCTCATTTCAACTCTTTGGCAATCCCATGGCTTCTATTAAACCAATGTATATGACTCTCACATTCACAACTCGATTGTAACCATTTTTATCCTTTCTCAGGATGCAATCTTATATTTAAACCTGCTGTCTAGGGTTCTGCCTTCAAATCTGGCATCTCAAGATGTCTGAAATTGTCCTCACAATGTTCCATAGAAAAGCTTCAAAGTTGCAAAAATACTCATACAATTTTTTCAAGTTGAATTGTCATCTACTTACTTGCCCAAACATTCAGTCAGTTATCCTGCCCTCTGAATTCTCTCCCCGTAATATCTCATTTCTATTTCTTCTTCAATTTCCAGTCACCATTTTCGTTCTGATGCAGGGATTTCATTCTTTTCAATGTGGGCTATTTCAATAGCCTCCAGACTCTCCTTTTTTCCTTAAAATTTCTCATGTCAGTTGCTACTAACTCAATTTTCTTAAAGCATAACTTTGATTATGTCATTTTTTTAACTCAAAAGTCCAGGAGGTTCCTTTGTGCTTATAGTGTATTGCTGTAATTGAAAGAACATGCACTTTAGGTCAAATAGAGCTTGTCTGAATTTCTGCCTTGCCACTAACCAGCTGTGTGTCATTGGTGAAACTATTGTACTTTGTGTGCTCCAATTTTCTTATTTCTAAACCAAGAATAATCATATTTTTCTTAATGGTGATGCTGAATTTAATAAGATTATATATGGCAAAGCCTGTAAACCATTCAGTACTATGGCAGGCAAATGGCAAGCACTTAGTAAATCTGTTGTCTTCCCTCTATTTAAGAATTGCATTAGCCTGGCATGAAAATTTCAACAACCACAGTTAGGACAGAAAATTCACTGTGAAAATTAGAAGCAAACAATTTCAAGAAATATACAGGTGAATGTTTGATTTTTCACAGAAAATAGTTTACTAGTCACAAAAGCAATGATGAAACAGCAGAAACAAATTGATGGCTTCAAATATACAAGTTCTTAAGAAGAACTGTGTATAAAAATAGGAAAAATAAGATGATTTTTAAAAATACTGGTAATACTAAATGTTCCACCTATACTAAATAATGTCAATGGCCTTCCTTTACAAATTAAGAAACTATAAACACTGTGATTGTAAAATGTACTTAGAACATGAGTTGGTAATTCACATTATAAGATAATGTATAATCAATAAATATTTCATATGGTCAGACAGTAACTATCAGAAATAGGAAGTACCAACACTTTATATAAATTCTTCTCCTATTCAGTTATGATCATTCTCATTGTAACCTTTCATTGGTCCTAACTCGATTCCTGAGTCTGCACAGAAAAGACCAGTGTATAACTCAAGTATCTCCTGTCTGCTAATTGAAGAAATTGGCTATTTTCTCTCTATGGACTCTCTACCTAACAATGGCCACTTCCAGCAATGACTATCTACATTGCTACATTTGAAGTTCATTTAAAATTTCAACATCCAGAAATGCCACAGACTTGCAGGAAATGATTGAGTGTGGTACCCAGAACTGAGATTATATACGCTTGGCATCATGTGAACAGCACAGGATAGAGGCACACTTACATAAGTGGTTCTCAACTGGGGCAATTTTGTCCCCAGAGAACATTTGGCCATATTAGGAGATTTCTAGATTGTCACGACCGGGGAAGAAGGATTTGTTGCTAGAATTAGTTGGTTGGGAGCAAGGATGCTAGGAAATATCTTGGAATGCAGAGGAAAAGCCATTGTGCCTCCAACCAAAAAATGTATCTGAATCAAAATAGAAATATTGCCACACTAGGAAAACCCCTATTTGAATGATATTTTAAGTAATATTCTATCCAAAGAAAAGGAAAACATTGTTTTTTAAAAAAATATTTGATAATTTTTTTCCACAAAGGTCCTTTATACCTATGGATATTATGAATCTTTGAAAAAGATTATTCACTGAATAGCTAACAGGCCATTTAGAAATTTCCCTCTGGAAAAGTGCTGGCCTGGCTATGATTTCCTGGTGCAAATGTTACTCTGTATATGAATACATTTGCATTAAGTTAGAGAAATAATTTATTTGACTCATGATTTTCCCTATGGCATTATTCTGCACTTATGTTCCCAGACTGATATGCCAGTTTTAAAAGGAAATTGATTTTATAACCAAGGCAACAACAAAGAAACTATTTGCATTTAAATCAACTTGAATGGAGGAGTTTTTGCCAAGTGTTCTTAGAAAAATTATTCTACCTGAAAATTAATTATTTGGCTATCAGAAAAGGATACAGTGAATAGAAATACACATATTCACACACATAGCTCTTTATGTTCAATCTGCACAAATAATTATTGCCACACCATTCACTGAACATATCCTGGATTCTACTTCCCTGGTTTGAGCAAGAATTTCTAACAATACTGAAAAATATATGGGCCTCTTCCTTAAAAATTCTCTCTGAGACCAAAATAAAACCTTATTTTAAGCCAATGATCTTACTGAACATGCAATGTACTCCATTATCTTGGTTTCAAATGGACAAGCACTGCCTCACTATGCCTTCTCAGAGTAACAGTCCCTGTGGATGGCAGGAAAACCAAGTAGGAGAGGCAAAGCCAGCAGTAGAGCAGCAAGTTCCTTGCTTCTTTTTCTTTCTAACTTCTTTCTACCTTCCCTTCCTTAATAGCCCTAGTTCACAGCAAAATGATAATCAAGTAGAAAGATACCCAAAACAATGAATTCCAAGCAACTCTCAGGAAGAGAGGGAAGTTTTGATGATAAGTAACCTGAATTTTCAATAGTGATGTTGCAACTATTTTCTGTATTGTGACTTACCTTAATGTAGACTAAATTAGTGTACTAATTTACTCTAGCAGTAAATTACTAATTTGGAAGACACCTCTTTTGAAACCATCACTAGGAGAAGAATGCCAGTAACTCGAATTGGTACTTGAATGTTATACAGGAAAGTCAGGCGTTAGTGAGTTAGTATTTCCTCCATTTAAACTTTAGTCATCACTGTTATTTTATGTAATACAGATAATTGTAAAACTGATATTTGTTAAGAGCTGACTTGTGCCTCTTTCGCCTTAAGCATTCATATTTTAATGTCCTAACTCTCAGAACGTGATTGCATGAAGAGACAAGGTCTTTAAAGAAGGAATTAAATTAAAATGAAGTCATTATGAGTGCCCAAATTCAATATAGTCTTATAAGAAGACAAAATGTGAACACAGAAAAGTACAGAGAGAAGAAAATATGCAAATACAAGGGAAGGGTGGCTATGTACAAGCCAAGGAGAGAGACCTCAGGAAAAATAGCCTTGCCAATACTTTGATCTCAGACTTTCAGCGTCTAGGATTTGGCAGTTAAATTTTTGTTACTCAAGCCACTTGGCCACTTGGCCTGTGGTACTTTTTGTATTGCCGTCCTATCTTACTAATTACATGTTCAAACAATTTTTTTCTTTCAAGCAGTGGATTCTTGAACAAATGTTGTATTTCAACCTATATAGTACATTCATATTCTGTAATTTAAAAATCCTTCAATTGGTTGTCATTTCTGGTTTAAGAGGTACAGTTTAGATTTTAAGTTAATTTGTGTAAAGTTGAGGTTTTTGTTTTGTTTTGTTTTCGTTTGGTTCTGCACATTGTAACTGATTTGGGCTTGTGTAGTATTGATCTTTGTATCACAATAAACAGCAGTTTCATAACTCTTCTGAATCCCCTGAAGACTCTTAGTAGTCAATCTCAGTCTTACAATTACCTCTTTCTGTCTACCACAGCACTTTTCTCTCCTTATAATTCTGCCTTTCTACAATGTCATATCAATGTAATCATGCGGTATGTAGCATTTTAAGACTGGTTTGTTTCAGTTAATCTAATGAATTTATGACTTATTTAATTTTTGAGTGTATTTCATTCCATTTTTGATGTCTGTGTTCTATTATTATGTGATGATACCACAGTGTGTCTTTTGTCTAGTTGTAGGATATTTAGATTACTTCAAATTGTTTTTAATTACAAAGTTTTTACAAATTTTTGTTTACAGGCTTTTGAGTATGACTTTACTTTCCAATTGAATAAATACCTATGACTGAGATTATCTAGTCACATGGTAAATTTTTGCTGAGTTTATAAAAGGCTAGTCCAAGAGATATATGAGAAAAAATTATTCTACTTTAATAATCATCAGGGAAATGCAAATCAAATCTTTAATGCAATGTCACCTCAATCCAGTTAGAATGGTATTGTCCAAAAGTAAGAAGATAACAAGTATCAGTGAGTATGTGAGGGAAAGGCAATCCTTGTACATTGTTGGTAGAAAAGTAAATTAATACAGCCACTGTGGAAGAAATATGGAAGCTACTCAAAAAACTAAAAATAGAACTATTACAGGATCCAGTAATCGCAACTCAAGGAAATGAAATCAGTCTACTGAAAAAACATCTCTATCCCAATATTTGTTGCAACACTATTCCCAGTAGGCAGGAAATAGAAACAAACTAGGAGTATATCAAGTGATGCTTGTATAATGAAAATGTGGAACATATTCAGACATATAATAGAATTTAATTATTCAGCCACAAAAATGATTAAATCTGGCCATTTGCAATGTAGGTCAAGCTAGAGTTCATTAAGTAAAATAAGCCAGGCATAGAAAGACAAATACTGCATAAGCTCCCCCATAAAATGAAATCTACAAAGGTTGATCTCATGAAAGTTGAGAGAATAGTAGTTAACAGAGGCTATCAAGAAGGGGGATGGAAGAGTTGGGGAAAGGTTGGTTAATAGCGGTCAAGTTATAATCGGTATAATCGAATTGAAGAAAGATTTCTGGTATTAGTTTGCACAGTCAAGCAGTTATAGAGAATAATAACCTACTACATGCTTCAAAAGGGTCCCACTCAGGATTGTGAGGCTTGGTGAGGAAAGACCGAGTGAAGGCTGGGGGAAGGAGCACCATAGGTGTCAGGGCAAGGAAATCAGACCTGACAGTGCACTGGTCTCAACTGCAAGCCCCACTTTTGAGCAGTAGCAGCGACCAGCAGGGCACTCTGGGACCCACAGTTGTGAGCTGTGCCCATCCAGCCTAGCCACTTGCCCCTGGAAAGATTTTCTTTTTAATTGAAGTAACTTCATCAGTTAACACAACAGTATATTTAAAATGTTCCAAAGTTTCGTGTTTTCTTTATTTTGTTCTGGAAGTGCTAAATAATTCACTTTATGTGGAACAAATAAAATTGTGTACATCTTCACGTATGAAACAGAGGAGCGGAGGAAACAGAGAAAAAGGTGTCAAGCCTTTGCATTCTGGTATAGGTAGGTTGTAGGATAAGGTTGATCTCCATGGAAGAAGCAGACGCTTGGGCAGAGTACCTATATCAAGTCAGACTAGTTCATGAAGAAGGCTTCAGATTTGCAGCCAAGTAAAATGAACACTTTCAATCACTGAAAATATCAGTGACTTTGAACTAAATGATGACATGGGTGGCTCATCAAAATATCCATCCTTTATGTAGTTACGTTTAAAATCATGTGAACTATTCATTATAGAATCCCTAAAATCTACAATGAAATAGATAACAAGCTGTATCTTTTGACATATTTGATGCAGATGTGGCAATTCATTACTTACTAATTACTACGTCAGATGCTACAAATGTTTTTGCTTTAATTTGAGGATTAAAGTTTGAATAAGAATTCATTTTCACAAGAGTAGCTGAGTAGTCTATGAGTAGTTTATTTTCCCAAAAGCAGAAAGAACAAAGGAAGTTCAAATAATTTCACACTGGTGATAGATTCAGGTACTTTGTTATGCTAAATATTTGCCATAAATTAGTGGTTTTCAACCAGAGGAAATTTCACTCTTCAACTACTAGGTATATTTTTGGGTAAGATGAGAGGAAATAGTACTGAAATCTGGAGAGCAGAAGTGAGGAATGCAGCCAAATGCCCATCAATCACGGGACATCTTCTCACATAAAAGAGTTATCCAGCCTGAAGGTCAGTAGTGCTGAGGTTGGGAAACCCTGCAATAAATCTCTGAAGTAGGCATAAGCTTTCGCATATTTTCAAAAAGAGAAAAAAGTGCAGGAAGGTACAAAAGTACAATGGACAAGTCATGTGTTTTGGGATCTATAGTGACTCTTGATTTGTGATTAACTAGCTAAGTGGCATTGCAAAATATTTTTAAGACTTATTTTATTTATTGTCTGAGTTAGAGAGAGGTAGAGAGAAGTAGAGAGAGGGGAGAGTGAAAGAGAGGAAGAAAAATCTTCCATACCCTGGGTCACTCCCCAAATGGCCGCAATGGCAGGGGCAGTGCCAAGCCAAAGCCAGGTGCCTGGAACTCCTTCCACGTTTCACATGTGGGTGTTGGGGCCAAGGACTTGGGACATCTTCTGCTGCTTTCACAGGCATAGACCCTGAAAAAAATTATTTAACCATTTGAACATAATTAAAGTAGTCAACAAGGGGCTGGAGTTGTGGCATAGCAAGTAAAGTTGCTGCTTGCGATGTCGGCATCTCATGTGGGTACCAGTTTGTGTCCTTACTGCTCCACTTCCAATATAGCTCCCTGCTAACAGCCTGAGAAAAGCAGCGGAAGATAGCCCAAGTGTTTGGGCCCCTGCCACAAATGTGGAAGACCTGGATGAAGCTCCTGGCTTCTGCCTGACTCAGCCCTGGCTATTGCGGTCATCGGGGGAGTGACCCAGCAGGTGGGGAAGATCTCTATCTGTCTCTGTAACTCTGACTTTCAAAATAAATAAATAAATCTTTTTAAAAACTTAAAAGAAATAAAATGGATAACAAATTTTTTAAGCTCAGATAGATTTGAAAGGAAAGGGAAAGTTTGTCAGTAATTTACATATTTATTTTCACTTTGTTTGAAAGACAGACACACACACATGCACACACACACACACACAGAGAGAGAGAGAGAGAGAGAGAGAGAGAGAGAGAATGAGAGAGATTTGCTGGTTCACTTCCCAGATACCTACAATTCTGGAGCTGGGCCAGGCTGACACCAGAGGCAAACATTACTCAACCTAGATCTCCCACCTGGGTGGCAGGGACCCAAGTATTTGAGCCATCATCTACTGCTTCCCAAGTTGTGTATTAACATGAAGCTGTATTGGGAGAAGAGCCAGGACTCAAACCAAACACTCTGATATGGGTTGTGGGCATCAAGAGATATGTCCCAGCCACTCAACAAAATGCCAGAGCCTAAACCTATCTTTTAATTTTATTTTTCAACAAATTTGTGAGGAATCTTTATGTATGAAATTCAAAATTCACAGAACTGTGTTGGTAGGTATTATTACTTTACAAAGGAATGAACTAGTTCTCAAAAACAATTTATTGAATTGCACAGGTTTAATAAATCATAAGTGACAGAAGAAGGATTTGAATCAAGAAGCATACACTTTGAAAGCTGTTCTTCATGGTGAATGTTTCACATGTATGGTCTACTTCCTTAGTATTTAAACTCTGTCCTTTTCCCTTAGACATTAATCTTTTTAGTTGGCTATCTGTATCCTTATTATTTCCAATATAAATGGCAGGCACAAATGGGTAGTATTTATTAGCTATAGAATTGTTTCTTTTTTGGGGGGAGGGTTAGAGATTGCTAGAAAAAAAAAAAAAAAAAAAAGAAAAGTTTGAGTCCTCTGTTCATCACATCAAATGCTCCAGGGCAGTGTTGCTATGTAAAACTCTATTCCATCCAAAAGGCATAATTGGAAAAGGGTAATAAATATTAGACTAATGTACAGAGTGACAGCTTCTTATGTTTATAAGCAAAATTATGAAAGTATGTGGTGTGTTGATATCAAATAATCTTTTCTGAGATTACAGAGTGAATACTGGTACCTGGATGGAAACCAAATCTATCACAGATTCTATCAGAATAAAATGTTAAAAATAACTTCCCTGAAGTATGAATGATAAATTGGTGATTAGTTCACTTACAAACAACCAATTTAGTTTTGCGTTACCGCCAAGTGAAATTTACTAAATCTAATCCTATTATTGTGAACTTCATGGAAAACCATTTGGATACCTGAAAAAGCATTCCATTATCTGCCCAGAAGAAGCAGTCTGATACACTTTAAAGTGAGGTACAGTTTGATTTCCACTTATTATACCTCAATATTTGGTTATGGGCATTTGTCAAAATAGTATAACTTCAGAGGATCAAGCCTTCCTACTGCTTGTAAAATAGAAAGAAAAATGTGAGTGGAATATTAACATGCTCAGAGCACTTATATCAATATAAACATCAATTTAAAGTTATTTTTCCCTTTGTGAGATTTTATCATTTTTTATTAACAACAAAAGTAATGTAATTTATGGAAAGTATACTTCTTCATATTTCAATACAGGAATGAAGCATACATGTCTTTAAACACATAAAAAGTGAAATTCATTGGGGCTGGCACTGTGGTGTAGTAGGTTAATCCTCTGCCTCGGGCACCGGCATCCATATGGGCGCAGTTCTAGTCCTGGCTGCTCCTCTTCCAAACCAGCTCTCTGCCATGGCCTGGGAAAGCAGTAGAAGATGGCCAAAGTGCTTGGGCCTCTGCACCTGCATGGGAGACCAGGAAGAAGCATCGGGCTCCTGGCTTCGGATTGGTGCAGTGCTGGCCGTGGCGGCCATTTGGGGAGTGATCCAATGGAAGGAAGACCTTTCTCTCTGTCTCTCTCTCACTGTCTGTAACTCTACCTGTCAAATAAATAAATAAAAATGTTTTAAAAAATATAAAAAGTGAAATTCATTCATACATGTTAAAATAACATTTAATTATTGAATTTATAGTTATTAGGCTCTACTACATCATTTCATTTTGTTTATGTGGGTGAACATATACCTGAGCTACACCATTTATTACATTGGGGAATTATCAGATTATCTAATGTTTTGGAGAACTTTAACATTTATTATCTGAAAAGTTTAGATAATATTTTTACCTTATAAATATTAAATGATTATATGAATATTAAATGATTAAATTAAAACACATAGAAATAAACTAGAACAGTAGAAGTTATTTGCTTACTAAAGTAAGGGCAAAGAGAAAAATTTCCAGAAATTTTAGCTGCCATATGTCAGACATTGTACTAGATTCTACTTGTGGAGAGCAAGGACGTGGTCTGTGCCTTTAAGAAATGTGTGGTATGGTAATGAATAGTATGATGAGTCCTCTTACAGAAATGCCCAAGAGGCAGTTGGAAGGCTATTTGACTAAGAATTTGAAGAGGAATATGAGTAGACATACAGAATTGTTCAGGCTATGGTATTTCCACACTAGCATAGCATAGTGGGAAGAAATCCAATTTATTTCTATCAGTAACTAAATGGGGATAAGCCATGTAAAATCACTTTTTTTTAATAAAAGATTTATCTTATTTATTTGAAAAGCAGAGTGTCAGAGGGGGAGAGACAGAGAAAAAGAGATCTTGCATCCATTCATTCTTTCTCCAAATGGTTGCAATGGTAGGAATTGAACCAGGTCAAAGTTAGAAGCCAGGAAATCCATCTGGGTCTCCCAATTGAGTAGAAAGGGCCCAGTTACTTGGACTATCTTCTGCTGCTTTCCCAGGTGCATTATCAGGGAGCTGGATCAGAAGTTGAGCAACAAGCATCTAAACCAATGCTCTGATACAGGCTGTTGATGTTGTATATAGCTTACCCTGTGGACCACGCATCAGCCCCCATGCGAACTTCCTAAACCTTGACTTTAAACTGAAATTTTCCATGAACTGAGATGTTTCACTTTTGAAGTTCTGACATTCTGTTCCTCTCCACTTGCTGAAACTATGAGTTTAGGTAATAGCATTTCATCTGATAATGTTTACTATTTGATTGCATTTGTCTCGAATATATGCTTGTTCCACTTGTTGATTAGATCACTTAGTTGTCATTGCAAGTTTATTCTTTTATGTTGTCTTATATTTATTCTGAATTTCCAAAATACCACAGACAATCCTGTGCAAAATGTGGATCAGAGAACCATGCTGTTCCAGAGGCCCTTTTCAGAGTATCCACAGGATTGAAGCTATTTAATACTAGTAAGACATTATCTTATTTATTGTACTGATATTTGTGTTGAGAGTACAAAAGTAGTGATAGGATTGTACTTTGACAAGGATCAAGGTAATGATGCAAAATTGCATTGGTACTCATTGTGTTCTTCACTGTTAGGCATTCCAAGGAGGCCAGTTTCATTTAAAAATATTCTTAACTTTAGTATAGTAATTATTCTTTAAGTTAAAGTTTTGCCATTTAGTATATATTTTAAAATATTCTCTGTGTTGAAATTGGAAGCCAGGTAATATGGTAATCTGAGAGGAAAGCACTTGTGTGAATAAATTGATAATTGAATCAGGGGACCCTCCCAAGAAATAACATTTCTAAAGTGAAAGAATAAATGATTGATCAATTATATTTACTTTGATTTGAGTGTTTAGAAAATTTTCTCAGAAATTAATCAAGTGAGATTCTCACTTTGAAGAAAACAATTGAAAGTGTTTGTTATTACTGACATAATCTAAGCCTTCTGAACAATTAGAGTTTTCAGACACTTGTATTCACCACTGTGAAAGCTTCCTAATGAGAGAAGACCTGGCTGATGAAATCAATGGTAATATTAATGAAAATCACATGCTAACATTTTAAAGATCTACATAATTCATATTTTCCAAATAACCAATGCTTGAAGTTACAAAATCTGACGTGGATAATAGATTCATTCATAGTGCAAGAAGGAGCATGGAATTTTAATTTAATAATGCAAAAGTATATGAGTATTATTCTAGATTTCACATTACTATGAACCATTAAGAAATTACAAATAATCAAATCTTGGCATTTCACCAAAAAATGACAATATTTACATTATCTGAAAAGACTATTAATCCTCTATTTTTGAAATACACTTCTGTTTTAAGGGCATATTTTGTCATGGTCAAAACATTACCTTGTAACCAATTGAAAGCAGAGGCACATAATTCTTCCATTAAATCAGACATTGAAGAAATTTCTAAATCTGTAAAGCAATGCCACTCTTCTCATTAGATTGTTTTTAATTTGGAAAATATGGTAATTTCTTATAAGACATGTTACTCGTCTTAACATTTAGAGGGTTTGTTATGGGTCTTTTCATGAATATGTGTTTTAAAAACATACTAATTCTTACCTCTAAGCTGAAATCTGTGATTTCTTCCCTGTCTGAAGTTTTCCTTATTATCTCTGCAAATCGTTAACATTAGTATTACTTATATTTTCATGATGAATTCTTTATTTGCTCTTATACTGTTGGATTCATTAATTCAGCAAATCTTTTTTAAAAGATTATTTATTTATTTGAAAAGCAGAGTTACAGAGAGGCAGAGGCAGAGAGAGATAAAGAGAAGTCTTCTATCAGCTGGTTCACCCCAAATGGTTGCAATGACCAGAGCTGAGCCCATGGAAGCTAGAACCCTGGAGCTTCCTGCATGTCTCCCACATAGACGCAGGAGCCCAAAGACTTGGGCCATCTTCTGCTTTCCCAGGCCATAGCAGAAAGCTGGATCAAAGTGGAGCAGCCAGAACTTGAACCAGTGTCCCTATGGGATGCCGGCACTGCCGGCAGCAGCTTTACCTGCTACGCCACAGCGCCGGCCCCTCAACAAATCTTTATTGAGCGCCTGTTACTCTATTTTCTGAGATAAAAAATGTGAATAAAACGAAACTCTCTAATGAAGCTTATATTCTGGAATGCGAAGATGCATTTATTTTTTATTTTTTAAGGAATTATATAATAAATTCTCAGGGTTGCAGCACATACATGATAATTATTCTCCAATTCTCATGTTAATGTGATATTAATACAAAGAAAACAGATTCCATGTAGTTCATAGATATAATTCTAAGAATGTAGACACTTCCCTTCCTTTTCCCTAGTTCTCCCTCTCCTTTTCTTTTTTCTTTTCTCTTTCACTTTTCCTTCCTTCCTTCCTTTCTTCCTTCCTTCCTTCCTTCCTTCCTTCCTTCCTTCCTTCCTTCCTTCCTTCCTCTCTCTCTCTCTTTCTCTCTCTCTCTCTCTCTTTCTTTCTCTCTCTCTCTCTCTCTTTTCCTTTCTATCTCATTAAATTTTTGAGATAATAGGATTTCCATATAATGAATCCCACCAGATGATAAAATGGAAGAACTATAGGCAGAACAGGTTGATGAGAGTGAGGGATGATATTGCGTGCGTGTAGATGGGTGTGAGAGTGGGATGGGGAATGGGGGGAAAAGACCAAGTGTAGGACAAATATTTGGCACAGCAGTTAAGACACTGCTTAGGATGTCTACACTGCACAGTCAAGGGTCTGGTTCTAGTATGGGTACTCTGCTTTCAATATGGCCTCCTGATGAGGTGTACCCTGACAGGCAAATGGCTCACCTGCTTAGGGCCCTGCCACCCATGTGAGAGACCCAGGTGGAGTTCCAGGCTCCTGGCCAGTCTGGCTCTTGCAGGCATTTGGTGAGTGAACCAGCACATGGAAGATCTTTATCTTTCTCTGTCACTCTGCCTTTCAAATGTATGAAAATAAATAAATCAAATTTATTTTGCTTTCTTTTTCTTTTTTATTTTTGTTTACTTATTGCTTTAAATTTTATTACTGTTTTAAATTTTTGTTTAAAAATATTAACAAACACAAAAATTATATTTATGAGATACTATGTTATGTTTCATTACATGTATACATGACATAATGTATAATTAGGGTAAATATAATTATTTTTAACATTTAACAATAAAGCATTTAACATTTCTTTATAGTTAAAAATTAAAGACCAAGAATTCAGTTTTGAGCTTTATTAAGTTTTGGATGTCTATTAAACATCAAGCATAGGTGTAGAAGAAACAATTTGATGTGCTTTGTAATCCAGGGGATACATATATATTAGAAATAAAATTTTGGGGCCGGCGCCGCGGCTCAATAGGCTAATCCTCTGCCTAGCAGCGCCAGCACACCAGGTTCTAGTCCCGGTCGGGGCGCCGGATTCTGTCCTGGTTGCCCCTCTTCCAGGCCAGCTCTCTGCTGTGACCAGGGAGTGCAGTGGAGGATGGCCCAAGTCCTTGGGCCCTGCACCCCATGGGAGACCAGGAGAAGTACCTTGCTCCTGCCTTCGGATCAGCGCAGTGTGCCTGCCGCAGCGCGCTTGCCACGGAGGCCATTGGAGGGTGAACCAACGGCAAAGGAAGACCTTTCTCTCTGTCTCTCTCTCTCACTGTCCACTCTGCCTGTCAAAAAAAAAAAAAAGAAATAAAATTTTGGAATAATTCATAGAAAACTATAAAAGAGGATGAGGCCAGATAGGGAGTAAAATAAATAGGAAAAGAGAAATATAAGAAGAGGAGAGGGCCAAAGACCCAGCACTGAAAGATTTCAGCATTTAACAGTTTAAAGAGATAGGGAAGGAGCTACAACATAAACACTGTGAGCTAGCCAAAAGTTAAGTGGAAGACCAAGTGATGGCAGCAGCCTAAAGGAAAACTGCTTTAAGAAAAGTATTTTAAGTATTAAAAGCTTCTGTTGAGTCAAGAAGTTTGATGGTTGAGAATTATTTCTGGATTGAGCAACATGAAGACCCCTGGAAGCTGTGGTCCTTGTGGTATTGATGGAATCTTGGGGGTAAGGATTTAAAGTGGGTTCAAGAGCAAATGGAAGCACATCAATTAGAGACAAGGCTTTTCTGTGAAAGGTAGTAGAAAAGTTTGGTAGCGTTTGCAAAGAGAAATGAGGTGAAGAGGGCATTATTTTTTATTTAAGAATGAAGAAACAGGTGCTGACATTCTGGCTTATCAGATTAAGCCACTGCTTGGGATGCCAGCATCCCTTATTGGAGTGCTAGAGCTAGTTGAGTTACTCTGTTTCAGATCCAATTCTCCGCTAATGTGCCTGGGAGACAACAGCGCAAGTAGTTGACTTCCTGGTACCCACATAGGAGATTTGGATGGAGTTCCTGGCTGCTGGCTACAGCCTGGCCTAGCCCCAGATATTGTGGGCATTTGGGGAGTAAACAAGTAGATTGAAGATTTCTCTCTTTCTCTCTCTCTCCCTCCCTCCCTCCCCCCTGCTTTTCAAATGAAATTTTTTTTAACTTTTATTTAATGAATATGAATTTCCAAAGTACAGAATATGGATTACAATGGCTTCCCCCCCATAACGTCCCTCCAACCCGCAACCCTCCCCTTATCCACTCCCTCTCCCCTTCCATTCACATCAAGATTCATTTTCGTTTCTCTTTATATACAGAAGATCAGTTTAGCATACATTAAGTAAAGATTTCAACAGTTTGTTCCCACACAGAAACATAAAGTGAAAAATACTGTTTGAGTACTAGTTATAGCATTAAATCTCAATGTACAGCACACTAAGGACAAAGATCCTACATGAGGAGTAAGTGCACAGTGACTCCTGTTGTTGACTTAACAAATTGAAACTCTTGTTTATGGCTTCAATAAACACCCTAGGCTTTGTCATGAGCTGCCAAGGCTATGGAAGCCCCCTGAGTTCACTGACTCTGATCATATTTAGACAAGGCCATGGTCAAAGTGGAGGTTCTCTCCTCCCTTCAGAGAAAGGTACCTCCTTCCTTGAAGACCTGTTCTTTCCACTGGGATCTCACTCACAGAGATCTTTCATTTAGGTTTTTTTCCCCCCCAGAGTGTCTTGGCTTTCCATGCCTGAAATACTCTCATGGGCATTTCAGCCGGATCCGCATGCCTTTAGGGCTGATTCTGAGGCCAGAGAGCTGTTAGGACATCTGCCATTCTATGGGTCTGCTGTGTATCTCACTTCCCACGTTGGACCATTCTCTCCCTTTTTTATTCTGTCAGCTAGTATTTGCAGACACTATTCTTGTTTATGTGATCCCTTTGGTTCTTAGTCCTATCATTATGATCAATGTGAACAGAAATTGATCACTGGGACTAGTGAGATGGCATTGGTACATGCCACCTTGATGGGATTGAATTGGAATCCCCTGGTATGTTTCTAACTCTACCGTTTGAGGCAAGTCAGCTTGAGCATGTCCCGAATTGCATACCTCTTCTCTCTCTTATTCCCACTCTTATATTTAACAGCGATCACTTTTCAGTTAAGTTTCAGCACTTCAGAAGAATTGTGTATTGATTACAGTATTCAACCAAAAGTATTAAGTAGAACAAACAAACAAAAAATACTAAGAGGGATAACATTAAGTTGCTCATCAACAGTCAGGGTGAGGGCTGATCAAGTCACCGTTTCTCATAGTGTTCATTTCACTTCAACAGGTTTCCTTTTTGGTGCTCAGTTAGTTGTCACCTATCAAGGAGAACAAGTGGTATTTGTCCCTTTGGGATTGGCTTATTTCACTCAACATGATGTTTTCCAAGTTCCTAACAGGGATCACTTTTCAGTTAAAATTTAAACACCTAAGAATAATTGTGTGTTAATTACAGAGTTCAACCAATGGTACTAGAAAAAAAAAATACTAAAATGGATAAAGTATTACATTGTACATCAACAGTCAGGACAAGAGCTGATCAAGTCACTGTTTCTCACAGTGTCCATTTCACTTCAACAAGTTTCCCCTTTGGTGCTCAGTTAGTTGTCACCAATCAGGGAGAACATATGATATTTGTCCCTTTGGGACTGGCTTAATTCACTCAGCATGATGTTTTCCAAATTCCTCCATCTTGTTGCAAATGAGCGGGTTTCGTTGTTTTTGACTGCGGTATAGTATTCAATAGAGTACATGTCCCAAAATATTTTTTTTTTTAAAGAAAGAACAGCAAACTTCTAAGCTGATGTGAAAGATCAAGTAGTAAAGGAAAAGCTCATAATGGAAGAGATGGGTTTCTATGGATTCAATACAGAATTTCAACTTAATAAAAAAGACATGTAGATGCTAATATGCCAGACCACCTCACACCCATGAGCTTGGAAAACCAGATAAAGGCCAAATGAACATGCGTGGAGTTCCAGCTATGGGACTTTGGCAAGTTATTCACTATCTATGTCTCATTTTCTTCATCTCTAAAATGTTAATAATTAATATTAAAATGATGATATTAAACATACCTTAGAAAGTTGATATGAGACAAAATGTGTTAATATTTATAAAGGCTTTAGAAGAGTAAATGCTTAATTAAAATTGTTAAACACAAACATATAGACATCACAGATACACAGATAAATAAATTCCCAATAATCTTCCTCATATCTGAACTTCTTTGTTTTCTCCTTTACCAGTGATAGCCTTTATAACAAAAATGTAAGCTAGACTCCTGAGTTAGAAAACAACAGAATATTTGGCCTATACTGACATGCTGCCTGCTCAATTTTTTTTTATGACTCAGACTGCCCGGCTATATAATCAGAGTAAAAGTAAATTATTCCTTGTGTTTTTGAGAAATAAATGAATTAGGTTTATAAATTGTTTTCCCAGTACATGTTACCCAGTATACACTCAATAAGGATGGTTATTAATATATTTATGGTATCCTTAGCTTTACCACTTTGAGTCTATGTAAGAAAGAGAATAAAATTCACTGAGATTGTTTCTTTCTTTCTCCAGCATGAGCTCTCAAACTTTTTATCTATATTTTATGTTGAAAGAAAAAACTTTGAAAATGTGATATTGAGTACAAATGAAAGGATTTGGATCATAATGATAGCAATAGATTTATTAGTGCTCATGATCATTATCAATGATGGATCCTATAACATTTTTGGCAAATAGATGGCAAACAGCCAATAATATTTATTGTTTACAATGGTGTTTTATGGGACTTTTGTGTGTTTGTATAAGGAAGTTTATATTTGTTGCAGCTAAATATCTACATGTAACTCAAAAGATTGAAGAAAAAAAAAAGAAGATTGAATTAATAAGGGCACGTGTGTGGAGATAATGGAATTTGAAAGAAAATGAAGTACTAATAGAAGTCAGCCAAATAATGGAGAAAGAGGTGGTTGACAAAGAGTCACTAAACTCTTCACTCAACTCTTTGTTTACACAAACAACTGCTGAACTAAGAGTCATTCTACTCAAACTACTTATACAGGGACCAATTAGGTGATTTCCTCCAGATGTTCCCATTGTATAGCTTGTCTTCTTTTATGTCAAGATTACCTCAACTTTATTGATTCTGGGCTTTGTTGCAAGTGTGAAGATGAAATTCTGAGTGTAATGCATAGTTGTGAATGAAAAATGAAGTCTCAGATAAAAGGGAAACTAAAATTGACCTTTTTTTCTTTTTCATCTAGCAACCATCAGAAAAGTATCTTCAAGGATTTACCAAGACTGAAATTCTTTTTTGTACTCATGACACTGAAATGACCTTAACTTGAATGACAGTAAGAGGAAAATTTGGAATGAGAAGAATGAACACTATTCTTTATGGAGTAGAGATATGAATCAAAAAACAATCCTGCAGTTGTCCACTACAGTAAACACTGGACGAAAGTTTTCCAACAAATGACAAGTTATCTATCATTATAATTAAAACCATTTTTAAAACAACGTTTTCTTTAGAAACAAACAAAATGAAAAAAAAAAGACAGCAAGTTGAAGTGGAACTGTTTAAACTTTCAGTTGATAGAAAAGAATATTTGCATAAAACAATTTTTAGCTCTGCAAAACCAGGTAAAGTATGTAAAGTCTTTATCATTTTTGTGGATGATTGTTAACCATATATTTTTTTAATGATTTATTTATTTATTTGAAAGTCAGAGTTACAGAGATGCAGAGGCAGAAGCAAAGAGAGAGATGTCTTCTATCCATTGGTTCATTCCCCAAAAGGCCACAACAACCAGAGCTGTGCTAATCAGAAGCCAGGAGTTAGGAGCTTCTTCTGGGTCTCCCATGTGGGTGCAGGGGCCCAATCACTTGGGCCATCTTCCACTACTTCCCCAGATACATTAGCAGAGCACTGGATTGGAAGTGGAGCAGCCGGGACTCAAACAGGTGCCCATATGGGATGCCAGCACTGTAAGCACTGGCTTTACCCGCTATGCCCCAGAGCTGACCCAACAATATATTTTTAAAGGTTGTTGTAATGATTATAAATGACTATAATGAATTTTGCATGATATTTGGCTATTAGAAATTCCTATTGTTTATATGCCAAGGTAAGTGAATTTTAACTGACTCAACAATGGAAATTAACAAAAGAAATATTTCCCCTCTTCCCGCCTGATAGTTGTTATTGGTCATATGACTCAAGTGTATCCAAATAGTTTCTCCTGCTTTGAATTCTGAAAAAGTGAAGCAAAAACTCAAGTAAGAGATATTTGCACAGCAGTGTAGTTCTCAACTGCAGCACTGTTGCAATGTCTGAAGACATTTTTGATGATCAAGATTTAGACTGTCACTGGGTTCCAACGAGTAGAGGCTAAGGATGCTAGGATATCATACAATATGCAAGAAAACCCCATGCATCCAACTCTTCCAACAGGTTGAGAAACCCTGTGAGGGGGTGCTGGTAGCAGAGTGGAAGATGCAGCATCACTGTGGCAAATCATGTGGAGGCGACAAGGTCCTGAGTAATGGCTCCCACGGCAACATTTGGGCATCTTTGTTATGCCTTTTCTCTTGGAATTCCTACTTGATCTGTGATCTATAATATTCTACTAACTTGACTTTTTTATTTGTTTTGTTTCAAATTTTTATGTTTTTATTTTAAAGGCAGATGGGTAGTGATGGGGCTGGGCCAGGCCAAGACTGGAAACTAGGGATTCAATCCCCTCCTACATGTGTGATAAGACCTGAACTGCTTGAGAATCATTGCAATTCTACCTTGCAGGGTGTGCATTAGCAGGAAGTTGGAATTGGGAGCACAGCAGTAACTCAGGCCCCAGCACTCTGACGTTGGGTGAAGGCATTCAAAGCAGCATCTTGTTCATTGTTCCAAATGATTGCCCCTCTACTAAATTTGTAAGCAGCATGATATATTCTTTTAATAAATGCCTTAACGCATATGTTAATAAATTTTCATGTAAATCATCCAGAATACCTGATTAGTAGAGAGAATTTGTCACTAGTATTAACTATTATAACTGTTATCATTGTTAATAATCATTAAATTTATTAAGTAGAGGAAAACCCTAACCTACCTTTTCAAAACATCAGTAGACTACTTCCTTATTTTTAAAACTCTGTGACCCTTCTGTTATCAGAATTTCTGTTAGTTGGTCTGATTCTCTAATTACCCCTTCTCAGTCTAATTGACAAGTTCCTGTACTCTGTCCACCCCATGAAAATTAGTGTTCTGGTCTTCATCTTTGCCCTTTTTCTTCATATGCAACATAATCTGGACATGTTTCATCCATGCTCAATGTCATTTCATAATGTACTATGTTTTACAGTACTTATAGTTTAATCAAGTATAATATAAAATGAATATATACACACACACAGAATCTTCATCTGCTGTTTCACTTCCCAAATGGCCTCAAAGCCTAGGGCAAGGTCAGGCTGAAGCCAGGAGGCTGGAGCTTCTTCAGGCTCTCCCACGTGTTTGGGTACAGGGGCACAAGCAATTGGGCCACCTTCTGCTGTTTTCTCAGGTGCATTAGCATGGAGTTGGATTGGAAGTGGAACAGCAGGGTCTCAACCCAGCACCCATAGGGGATGCCGGCATTCAAGGTGGAGGCTTACCCTGTGACACCACAACACCAGCCCCCACAAACTTTCTGATAGCCACCTGGTAGCTTGTTAGGTAACATAAAGAAACATTCTATCCATTTTTAGGGAAAAAAAATTCTGAAATAAAATTTAGTCTCTGGGGCTCTACCTTATCAGTTGAAACTGTATTATTCTCCTTCAAGGAACTATTTAGGGTTAGATGTATAAAATATTTTATCTTTCTCCAGTCTAAAATAGCACAAAATGAGATTACTCAAATTACATTATACTAATCTCCAATTCACAGGTGGAAAATAGCTTTATCTCTTTGCCTGTAATTTTTTTCCTGCCATGAAGCAAAAAATGACTATAATGATTTAAGGATAGAAAATCAGAAAGCCTGTTTAACTTGTCAGAGAATCCTGCTTTCTTATGCTGTGGCAGTGATTGTAGATATACAGTGAGAACCAAATATCGAGAATTATTAAACCTGTAGAGGCCTGGATATTTCCTCCTTTTTCAGGCAGTGACTCACAAGTGGCTAGAAAATTTCTCTCTCTCTCCATACTGTGATTAGCAGCAGTTAAGCCACGACAAAGAAGTGGTAAGTTTCTAAGTAAGCTATCTAAGTTTAAGTATGCACGTGCCATTTTCCCAGAGGCCAACGAGGGCATGTCTGGTCTCAACCGCACAGTGTTCTAAGAAGGAGTTTGAGTCCACCTCACCAATCCGCACTTTTTCCTCCCTTTTGGTGAATTTTTCTTCAAAAGGACTTGCTGCCCATATTTTCCTAGTGACCTTAGATAAGCTTTCATTTCATTAAAGATGTTTTAACAATGCTGCACTTGGAAAGGAGTCACTCGCTACACTGGTTTCCTTTGAGTAAAGCAAATCTGCTCGAATTAATTCTGATATATCCACTACCAGAAACAGAAATATCTGAACATATTTAGCAATTTATGTCACTTGGCAATCAACCATAGCACAGAGCATCCTTGCTTGGAAAAATAGCTCTGCTTAGGATTTTAAAATGACAGTGGATAGAATTATGGTTTTTGCTTATATCTTCCCATGAGCTTTGGTTGTGTAAGTGATAGGCCTGTGGACATCTTATTCAAAAATAAACTCTGTCTTCAAAAATACTCATATTTAAATTCATGTTCACCTAATTCGTAAATTTATGTTGAAATATGTTACTTTATATGGTTTTCATCTGGGTTCTGATACTATGTAGGGATAAAAAGAGAATGACATTTGCATGTAATATCTAGGATACCACATGTTGTGAAAAGATGTCATGTTGTAACATTTATAGCTTTATCTTTCACCTAAATACAAACTAGATATTTCAGAATTATTATGTCAAATGACATTTTCATGTTCTTTTCATTATGCCTACTTTCTCATAAGGCTCTTCCTCCATTTCTCCAAATGAAAATCCAGTAAGTTCATGCATTTTTATCATGGCACCAGGATAATCTTACACTAGAGAAAGAAAACTAAGTTGGCTAGGTCATAATTGAGAAGCATAAAGAAACTCACCTAGAAAAACCAGAAAACACAAAATAGCCACATTTGTCAGGATTTTCCTAATTTGATAAAATATCACTAATAGCAGTGATATTTTAAATATTAGAACTGATGTTTAAGAGAGGAATAATATGAATAGTTTCATTATCATTAATGAAGACTATATTTGACATCCCAGCCAATGTAATAAGATAGGCAGAAGAAATGAGATGAGATAATATACTCACCTGCACATAAAATCAAATTAATTAAATGACAAGATATGAGAATAACCTTTTCAGTAAAGTGATTAGATACAATTCATCACATAAAAGTCCTATGATTAGCAGAACAACCTAATTTATATTTAAAAATAAAACATATTTTAAAACTTTCTTAAAAGTCAAAAGGATATAAGTAAAGGAAAATAAGTGCTATGTCATGGATAGAAACAGCAATTCCTATACAAAAACTTACTAATTCAAAACAATACCATTAAAAGGATTTTACATGAAATCCCATGAGTCAATTTAAAAATGTATAAGGAGTGGTAAATGTCAGTAATACTCTGTTTTTCAGAGGTTGCCTGCAGCTGGAACTTGGAAAGTGTTGAGCTGACACTCAGTGTGATTACAAGGGTCACACATGCACTACTAGTCATCCAGAACCCTGAATTGCGCCAATGTCTGATATGTCTGGTATAAGTAAAAGCCACCAAAAGTCAACACATCGGCACCATTCTGGTGATCTATTCTTGCATGATCCTGTGAAAGAAATGTCATGTCAGCAAGTAGTTGCCATTGTCACGTCATCTTCCTGGAGCTGGAATTTGGCCTGTCTCAAGAAAGACCTCATAGGCATGACTTTGTATGCTTCACGGGACATCTGGTTTACCACATATGTAGAAGAGGGGTTTTGGGAGGTGGGCACTAAGAAGGAGAATGACTATCCAAATGTTTAGGCTTAGGGTACTGTCTCCAGATGATCCCTGCTAATACCAGCTCATTTAAGCTATGGAGGGAGATTTAGAAACTTTCAGATTTACCCCTTATAACCAACATGCTGACTCACCTAGCATCAAGAGGTATAGGAAGAGATGATCACAATATGAATACTGTCATTAGTACCAAAATTTTGAAAGTCCCATGTTTTTCCCTTGGGGTGGAATCATACCAAACACATTTTGTCAAATTTCCTGTATTTATAGTACATAAACCTATAGCAGTGCTACAAAGTGTGAGCTCATCTGTATTTGAGCTCTGTTTTTCATGCTCTGCAATGGTATCTTAGTATATCTTAAACACAATGTGCTAATTATTTATATACAATCTTGAGGCTTACTCGGTCCAATTTCACTAAAAATGGTTGAATTTAGAGTAGTCACAGGAATTGTTTTTTAAAAGCTAGATATAGGTAAATTGAGTTGATATTTAATTGGTTTTAGCAGAATATTTAATTTATTCATTTCTGTATCTAGTTAAGTTATGAACAGCCATGGCTAAAATAACTTTCTGAAGGATTCCTACAACTCAGCACATTAATTTACCAAGTGCAGCACATCGACTGTCAAAGGTGTATGCAGAAGGCTAAATTGCAACATGAACATGCCCTATATCACCTAGTGCCAAAAAGTATGCAGGTAGTGCATGGGAAACATATACAGAACCATCACCAGAAATACCCTGTGGGAAATTTTTCCAATCATTAAATGGTTAAAATTTTAAACAGTGGATTTTGTTTGCTTCAATGTCTAGCAAAAACAGATGTCCTCTGCGATCAAGAATTTACTTAAACATCAAATACAATTATATGTGCACTTTCTTTTTCTTTGTTTTGATAACATTATGCACAATGGGATTTCTCAGAATTACTGTATTTGTAATACTCAGAGCAGCACTACAGTCTCTGGCTATGTTGGTAAGTGAAGTCTCATGTTTAATGTATGGAGAACATTTTTAGCATATCTAACACTTTTTGTCTTGATGAAGTCTAGCAGTTTCAGATAAAATGTTGTGCAAAGTTGACACCAAGAAGCAAACCAGCATGAAGAAACAGCGTTCCACTGATAAAACTCCTACTCATTTGTCAATAATTCAAAATATGTAAGAGCAATTTGTTAGATCAAATAAAGAGTAGATCAATGCCACATAGAAATAGTTTAGACATGCAACTAAGAATTTGTGAGTAATCCTTACTTTCAGACTAATTTTGTACATTTTTTAGGATTAATGATCTTGCCAAAATTTAATTATGGCAGGAAGAATATATATGAGTGCTTATGGGAGCCAGACAGGTTAACTGAAAGAAAAAAAAGAGACCTTTAGAATGTAAATATGTCAAAGCTATTTTATCACAGTTGAACTTAAAATATCTGAGATTAAAATAACAAAGACAATTTTCTACATTTTCAGTAATAACATAAAATTTGATGAATTAAGCTAAGAGAAAGCTACATATCTTCATATTGACTACAGAAAATATTATTTTAAACTGGTTTTATGAACAGATGATAACAAATTATGCTGGAAAAACAAAGACCAAATGTGCTATACAGATGATCTTGGCAATTAAAATACTCTTTAAAATTGTAATATTTTTGCATTTGTGTATGAATTATGGAATCTTGACAACAGAATTTTACTATTAATAATATCTATATCCACAGCTTAAGCAACAAAACAAGGTAAATTATTGTTTGCTGTGTCACATATTAAACAGTGACAATCAATAGTGGCATAAAGATCATATTTTTCTCCCAGATCTCATAGCTTTAATGTTTGTCAATCATAATCTCCACAGATTCTGAGTAGCACTGTATAATAGGTGAAATATAATCATTTCAATAAGGTGTTCAGAAATTATTTTCTTTACTCTTGTATTATAATATACATGTACTCTAGGCTGAGTGTTGCCCCAACTCCTGTTTCAATTGCTTAGTCCAAATAATTGGCACAATTCTTTACCCATCTCTTTCTCTTCATCTGTGAACACAACCTAGCAACAAATCTTCTATACTCTACCTTCAACATATATTCAGACTCTAACCACTTCTTGCTACCCCACTGCTATCTTCCTGGTCTAAGCCATCACTTCCTAATTGTTGAACTTTATTTCGCCTTTGACCTCCCTCCCTCCTATCTGTCCCCTGTCAACATAACACTCAGAGTGACCCAGTTAGAAGTAAGTTATACCATGCCACTTGTATGCTCAAGTGATTCCAATGCTTTTGCAGGCATACTTTATGTTGTGTTTGTAGCTACATCTGTAGAATCTATGATGTGCCCTCAAGGAATAACTGCACAATGAATATTAGTTCAATTTCTTATTAATGCAAAGTGAACTTGTTTGAGTGGTCTCTTCAAGTACTCTGAGTTATATTTTTCAGTCTTCTAATACACATGGTCATTTGTTTTTAAAAAGGAATTTACTCATTTTTTTTAAAAATATTTATTTATTTTTTTGAAAGTCAGAATTACAGAAAGAGAAAAAAGTCTTCACCCAGCCAGGTTACTCAACAAATGGCCACAACAGCCTGGGGTTGGGCCTAGCTGAAGCCAGAAGCCAGGAACTTCTCTTGGGTCTCCCATGTGGGTTCAGGGGCCAAGCACTTGGGCAGTCCTCCACTGCCTTCCCAGGCACATTAGTAGGGAGCTGGATTGGAAGTGGAGCACCTAGGACTCAAACCAGCACCCATATGGGATGCTGGTATTCAAGTTACCTGCCATGCCATAGTGCGTGCCCCCACACTATCATTGCTGCTGCCTGTTATCATGGCTACATCATCTCTTAGAATTACCACAGCAGTTTATGACTGTTTCCCTGTTTCATATGTTGCTACTACTTAGAACTTCATGAGTGTGTTCTTTGTCAAATCCAAACCTGATCATGTCCACTCTGATCAATATAGTTCAGTGGTTTTAATGCTAATATTCTCTTGTAACTAATTTCTGTCTTGTTCAAGTAGGAATATTGGAAAAAAGCAAATGAGAATAATACATTAATGATATGTTAACCGAATAATATGTAATGCCGTGGGGAAAACCTAATTAGAACTACATAAATTTACTGTAAAAGGAATTGATTACAAATTTTGATGTTATTGTTCTTGGTAGTGCAAAATATTCATCATATACATACATTGTTACTCATGATGACTTGTGAGTGTGTAGAAAAGTGATACTGTAAACTCGGTTTTTAATATATTAAAGGAAAGAAAATTCTTTCCATTTATTTTCTTGCTGAATAGTAGATCATATCTGTTTTGCATTCATAGTATTTTGACAAGATTCATGAGGAAGGGGTATAACCTCTGCCTTTGGATGAACTTGAAAGAAACAAACTTTTTGGAATATCTTTAATCTTAATTTATTTGAGCTAGCTAAACAACACAGGAGATTCATATTTTTGACTGATTATGTGATTTATACCCAACCTTTTCAAATTCTCCAAGTTGACAATTTAATATATGAGAATGCTACATAATCTTTAATTTTATATAGCAAGGGCCCTTGAGCTATAACCTAAACAGCATCTAGAATGGTAACATAAGATAGTTGACTTACAGATAAATTCCAGAGTTGGAAAATGTTGTTTATCTTCATACCAATATAGAAACCATAGTATAAAGAGGGGGAAGTGGGGCTGGCGTTGTGGCACAGTGGGTTAAACCACTGCCTGTGATGCTGGCAACCCGTTTGAGCACTGGTTTGAGTCTTGGCTGCTCTACTTCCAATCCAGCTCCCTGCTAATGTACCTGGGAAGGAAGCAGAAGATGACCCAAGTGCTTGAGTCCCTACTGTTGAAGTTGGGAGACAGATGGAGTTCCAAGTTCCTCACTTCAAACTGGCTAGACCTGACTGTTGAAGTCATCTGGGGAGTGAACCAGTTGATGGAACTCTATTTCTCTTTCTACCTCTCCATCTCTATACCTCTGCCTTTCAAATAAATAAATAAATTTTTAACTAGGAGGGGAAGGGGACGGTGTTTGCACTGTTGTGTGCTACAACAGGGAAAATAAAACAGTACAGATGAGAGAGCATGCACTGGGAAACAACTGTGTGCCTGCTGAACACCTCTCCTTTATTTCATAAACAGCATTTTTTGGCAGGAACAAACCTTCCCTCTAATCTATCCTCAGACAGTAATAGAATCTGTCAATCATGGAAACTCAAACTCAAAAAACAGAAATGGACACATGACTCATGTCAGGCCAACCAGCAGGCCAATGATTTTTGGAACTGGAAAGAAAGGAAAAGGGATGATTACTATCTGATGGTAAAATGAAGATTTGTAAAGCTTCCAGATCCAAGCCTACAATATATTATAAAAATACGATTTGATAGGGTAAAGCCTACTCACAGAGAAGAAATACAAAGAATAAGGGAGAAGGAGAAAATGAGAGAAAGAGGAAGGGTAAATTATACTGCCATTGGTGTTCTCCAATTGCTTTAGGTCTATCATAATATCTGGTTTCCTTATACTCCTGAGTTTTATTCTCTCTTTAAATAAAGAATTACTTATTTATTCAAAAGATAGAGTTACACAAAGAGAGAAATAGACCAAGATCTTCTGTCTGTTGTTTCAGTCCCCAAATGCCTACAATAGCCTGGATAGGGCCAGGCAAAAGCCAGAAGTCAGGAACTCCAACCTGGTCTCCCACAGAGTGGCAGGAACTCAAGTACTTGGGGCATAGCTCAGCTCCTTCCTGCACATGAGCAGGAAGCTAGATCAGAAGCATGAAGTGGCCTGGACTCCAGTATGGGATCAAGGTATCCCAACCAGCAGTTTAAGCCACTGTACCACAACACCCACTCTTAATTCTGGGTTTTCTTTCTTGAGATAGTGATCTTTCTCTTTTTTCTTAGTTGACTTTAATTGAGTTTCTGAAGCATTTATCCAATAAATTTTGAATTGTTAAAAGGGTTAACTAACATGATTTGTGTCTGATAAAAATAATGGTTATAAAAAGCAAATGCAACGCAATTCAGAATAGATGGCAAGAGTTCATAATAGGCAGAGTGTGTGTACAAGCCTTTAGATTTGTTTCCATAAACTTTTATTGATTCCAATATCTTTTTTCTTTATCTTTTTTTACATTAAATGCCTTGATGAAATTTTCAGATTTTGAGAACTGTGAGTATATATTTTTTTCTGCAACCCTGAAGACATAGTATTAGTAATTACAGTTAAGCATAGTTGCTCTAGTTAAAAATGCCTTTAATTACGGAGCTGGAAAATGAGAGGAATTTCATCTGCTAAGACAAATGTGTGGTGAAAGGAAGAATCTTGTAAGGCAGGCAGGAATTCTTGAACTAAAGAATAAGCAAAAGAATTCTGAGGCAGCTCTCTCATTTGCAAAAATGATAGAGAAATGCAAAGGAACCTTGGGCCTGCAATAACTAAACAAATATTGTTAATACAGTTGTAACAGAACTTGGCTTAAGATTGTCTCTGAGAAATTCATATTATCCAGTGCAAAACTGAATAGAGGTTCTTGAATATAACAATGCAGACAAAAATTCGATGATTATAATAGTTTATAACTAGAAAATCCTATAGGTTCCTTTGAACTTGAAGTAGCAACTATAATGAATAACACATATTAGGCTTATTTTATGTAACTCTACAGAACATATTTATATACAGAAAAGTATTTTACACTTCCGTGGGTCCATTTTTGCCTTCTTAAATGCCACATCTTTTCTAACATTATGTTGTTTAACTCAGAGGACATACCAAGAATCCTTAATTGAATGCTCAGTGCATTCTGTAACGGTGAGTCTGCTCTTTTCTATTTGGTATCTGGAATGCCTGAGATGAGCTCTGAGTAATTGGATGCTCTCTGCATGGTTTTGCAGGACACTCAGCTTCTGTTCTCTCTTTTGCTAACAATACCTTGACTTTGAAGAATTATCCCTTCTATAGTCTCAATACACTATGCTTTTTATGGGGTTGACTTGACAACACTCTTTGGGTATGAGCACAGTGAATGGATTAAGGATGAACAAAAGACCAAATTTTGTCACATAAGCACTTAGTGACACTTAAACACAAGAGTTGTGAATTATTTGAAGAAGATACACATGAACTATAGTTAACTTTGGAAACTATTGCTTTTGCATTGAACCTTTGGCAGAAGCCAACATGAAAGAGAGTAGAATACGATCTATTCTTCTTTGTTCTTTAGAGGATTGCCATGTATTCTATTGCTTAAGCTGTCATTGGTCTCATGATATGACCACATCTGCTATCAACTAGCCACAGATGCTACTCACCATCACATAGTAAAGTTGAATCCATAGCCAAGATAAAAAGGAATGTAACCTGAACATTTATTATGTGTCAAGAACTTTCCTATGTGTGAAGAATAATCTTCCAAGCAAGCTCATAAAGTTGGAACTTTCACATATATGGACAGCAAAACTCAGGGAGGTGAGATGACTTGCCCAATGTCACACAATCAGTGTCTGGCTGGGCACTGAGCCCGACTGAGTCCAAGTCTTGTGTTTCGAGCCACGAGTGCGAGTGTGCAGATGAGTTTCACACTCATCACATCACTCCCAGAAGGTAAAATGATGTCCCGAATGTAACCCCTGTTGGGCAATTTTAGTTTGAAGGCATCACTGAGGGGAGATCGCATGGCTAGGGAGACCCAATAGCTAGAATTTCTGAGACAGCCTTTAGAGGTTCAGCCCACTAGGAAAGGCTGTCATGCTGCAGCATATTGTTTATTTGGTTTTATTTGAAAGGGAGTGAGGGAGTGAGGTAGAGAGAAAGAGAGAGAGAGAGAGAGAGAGATCTTCCATTGAATAAGTGCTCCCTAAATTCCCACAAAATTCAGGGTTGGGCCAAGTAGAAACCAGAAGCCTATAAATTCCAAGTCTCCTAAGTCAGTGAAAGGAACCCAAGTAATTAGGCCATCACCCACTGCCTCTTAGGGTGTGTATTTGGAGGAAGCACAGTAACTGCTTTTATATCACATGGAAAACTCATTGGAAATGCATCATTGAGGAAAAAAATAGGTTGTCATTGATCAGTTTGGGGATGGAACTTTCATTGACATGTTGAAGGTGCTTGAACATGGCAATGCCAAAACCATTTAGTCAGAGAAAGAGATGAGTTCCCAAGCTGGACTATAAAGTCACATGGTATGATGCATTTTGATAGTAGAGCCTGGTAATATAGTTTGAAACCCTGGTACCAGTACCAGGTTGTGTGAGCCAGCACAACTCCTTTTTAATTAACTATTAAATTCATTTAAACTTTTTATTTTGAAATAACCATAGACTCACATAAAATAGCAAAAATAGCAGAGAGGTTTCTTGAATTGTCATCCAGCTTCCCTCAATGAGGACATCTTACACAAGTGTAGCACAGTTTCACGACTAGGAAATTGATTACCATAGCATAACTAACCAGACAACACACATACCAAGATGTTACTACATTTTGGATACACTCATTTTTATTCCATTGTATATAATTCAGTGATAAGTTGTTATGTGTATTACCTCATATAACTATGATTTTAATCAGCTTTTAAAAGTAACTCCCTTGCACCACTCTCTTTGCACATCTTCTGCTTTTCCTTAACCCTTTGTAACAACTTGTCCATTTTCTCTCTATAATTTTATCATCTAGAGAATGTTCTAAACGGAATCACACAGCATGTTACTTCTGATACTGATTCACCTTTTAATTACAGCAAGTTTAGGTATTATTTCACTTCCGTTTGTGTTCCAATTCACGCAAGCATCGAGGTAGAACTTTATTTCCTAACCTCTCTTGTGTTCACTCATTCAGTGTAACTGAACTTCCCACTGTTTCTTTAATTAGCTTTATTCTGCCTACAGGGAATGAAATCTTGCTGAAAGTCAGCTCTGTGACCGAGACTCCACGAGTTGCTTGGCTCTTACTTTCTGCCTCCTGCTTTGGAGGTGCAGCTCTCGAACGTCCAACTTCTGTACATTGTTATTCTATAAGCTTAACACCGCCACATTTCAAACTTGTATTTTAGCAGCTACCAGGAAATATTTCAGATTGGATTCCTTTCAGAAGAAGAAAGAAAAAATCTTTAGTGTGCTATATCTGTTAAAGAAAAATGAATTAACAAATGAAAACCTTCTACAAAGAAAATTCCTGGGCCATATGCCAACCCTGGTAAATATTAACAAACACTGAAGAAAGATACGCATGAAGGGAACAGGGACATTGTAGCGGAGTGGGCTAAGCTGCAGCTTGTGATGCTGGCACCCCATACTGGGGTGGTCACTTCAAATGCACGCTCCTCCACTCCTGATCCAGCTTCCTGCTAATGCACCTGGGAACCAGCCAATGTTGCCCTGAGTAATTGGGTTCTTGGTATCCATGTGGCAGACCTGGGTGGAATTCCTCACTTCTGGCTTCGGACTGACTGGTCTTAGCTGATGCAGGCATTTTGAATTATAGTAACAACCTCATGTATAACAACCTTATTGTTAATTGTAGTCACTCCATTATGCAAAAGAACACCAAAACCTCTTCCTCCTAACTATATATTTTTACTCACTGACCAGCCTTTCCTTATCCTCTCCTCACATTCCTTTTCCCAGTCTTGGTAACCACAGTTATACTTCCTGCTTCCATGAGGTTAACTTTATCAGATCCCATGGGATCATGGAGTATTTCCCTTTCTGCATCGGGTACTATTTTTATGTGATGCAGAGACTTCACAAATGAAGAACCAAAGAGAAATGGAATCTGTGCATTCTGATGCTTAGGTTTGATGAAGAATGGATAGCCACATCAACGTATAATTGGGCAATAGATTGTATGGATTTAAGAAGCTAGGAATTAATAAATCGTATCTGTTTTCCTAACCTATCTTAGCTGCAATAATGACTTACATAAGAAATGCATATACTCTTATATACTTACATAAGAAATGTAAATAAAGTTAAAGAACTAGGTTTTCATTGTTTTATTTTTTAATCAATAACTCCTTCAAATGGAGAATTGGTGATTTATATCACTTTTTGAGAAGACAAGAATTATTGAAATATATTCAATTTGATAGAAGTTGAAGTAATTTTCAGCTTTATATTCAGTGACTGATGTATACCTTTTTTTAGCTGTGAAATCATCTAATTGCATGTCAATATTGCTAATATATTTTAACTCATCATAGTTTAAAAGAAATTTATAAACATATTTTAAGTTCATAACTATAAGCATCAGTAACATTATTTGCAAGTGTAAACTTAAATTTTTTTGTGATTACCTAAATTATTCTCACGGAAAAAAGGTATGGTACACCTTGAACAAAATATTTAAGCTTCCATTTTAGACCTTTAATGTTGATGTGAAATTAAGCATGATTATTCTAGTTCCATTAAAAATGTGTTTTAGTATATTTCCTCTTAATAAGAAGTATTCTGCAACATTAAGGACACTAAATTTACCTTAGCTTTTTACCTGTTCAACTAGTCTAATTTTGGCAAGCTAAAGTACCTACTCAAGTTTCTATAAAAATTTACTGTACAAAATGAACAAAGTTATAATTATGACAAATGTGTTAAGAAAGTACACAAAATCAATGGTTTGATTTACTTTCTGTCAAGGTAAATGTTAAACTGGAATTAGACTTTATTGATTTTAATTTCAATAGAGATCATTCTTTTTTTTTTTTTTTTATCTTTTATTTAATGAATATAAATTTCCAAAGTACGACTCATGGGTTACAATGGCTTCCCCCCCCATACCGTCCCTCCCACCCACAACCCTCCCCTTTCCCACTCCCTCTCCCCTTCCATTCACATCAAGATTCATTTTCGATTATCTTAATATGGTACTGTTCCAAAAGTGAATTAAAAATAAAGACATTCCACAGTCCAATCAAGTCACACCTGATTAAACTTTAGTTTTCCTTTTGAATAAGAGTGCTAGCTCAATGGTTTTTGAAAGGGAAGGGAAGTCATAAATTAGGTGTAGATAGAGTTCTTACTTGTTGCACTTTTGAAAATTCCAACAAGCACGAAATGAGATTACCAAGTGTTGGAATTTTTTTTTTAATACTAAAAAGTCACTGAACTTACATATGTAGAATTTTCTTTTTTCCTTTCTCCTTGGGTGAGTTTTATCATGATTGGGTTGTTGCATGACTCTTGTTCTCTGGGTTATGCCTTTATGTTGTCTCTTAAAATGTGCAATTAGCAGAAATCTCTTTTCAGTACATTACAGTGAAGCTTTCTACATGAATTTTAATACTGTGATCTTCTAATCAGGCTGTATACAGATGTGTACAACATGTAAAGATTTATTTCTGTGCTTATTTGATTTCTGTTTGTCTTGCTATCTTTTTTACCTAGGAGTGTTAAGGGTATTGTGATAGCTGACCCATCATACAGCAATGCTCAAAACTGTATTTTTGTTTTAAATTCATCTTTATTTTTTCCCTATCTTTATTGCAGTAAAATTGACAAAAATTTTATTTACAAGTATTTGTGGGATAAAAAGTGATATTTTTTGATTTATGGAAACTGGGAAATGTAAACCACACTTACACTAACATATTTATCATCTCACATGGTTACCAATTTCTGGGAGTATGGTTACAGCATTTAAACTCTACTATCAACAGATTCCAAGTGTGCAATACAGTATTATTAACTATAATCATCATGCTATATATTAGATCTTCAAGACTTGCTCCACCCACATAACTGAAACCCTGTGCCAATTAACCAACATATCCCCATTTTAATGTCCCACCCCTGCCCCTTCCTGGCAATCATCATTCAACTATCTGCTTTTGGGCATTTGACAATTTTTAAATTTCTTATATAAATGAGATCAATAAGTACTGTCTTTTTATGCCTTGGTTATTTCACTTAGCATGGTCTTTGAAGCCCATTCATATTGCTGCAAACGGTAGAATTTCCTTCTTTTTTTAAGACTAAATTGTATATATATATATCATTTATATATAATATATATGATATATAATATGTGTGTGTATATATATATATATATATATGTCACCTTTTCTTTATCCATTCATCCATCAATGGACATTTAGGTCGATTCCTATTTTGGCTGTTTTTTTTTTTTTTTTTTTTTTTGACAGGCAGAGTGGACAGTGAGAGAGAGAGACAGAGAAAGGTCTTCCTTTGCCGTTGGTTCACCCTCCAATGGCCGCCGCGCTGCCGCCTGCGCACCGCGCTGATCCGATGGCAGGAGCCAGGTGCTTCTCCTGGTCTCCCATGGGGTGCAGGGCCCAAGCACTTGGGCCATCCTCCACTGCACTCCCGGGCCATAGCAGAGAGCTGGCCTGGAAGAGGGGCAACCGGGACAGAATCCGGCGCCCCGACCGGGACTAGAACCCGGTGTGCCGGCGCTGCTAGGCGGAGGATTAGCCCATTGAGCCCCAGCACCGGCCCCTATTTTGGCTGTTTTAAATAATGCTTCAATGAACATAGGAGTACAGAGATCTCTTTGAGAGGCCAGCACCGTGGTATAGTGGTAAACAGTGCTGGCATCCCATATGAGTACCAGTACGAGTCCCAGCTGCTCCACTTCTGATCCAGCTCCCTGCTGGTGCTTGTGGGAAAGCAATGACGGATGGCTCAAGTCCTTGGGTCCCTGCACCCACATGAGACCCAGAGGAAGCTCTTGGCTCCTGGCTTTGGCTTGGCTCAGCCCTTACCATTGGGGCAATTTGGGGAGTGAACCAGCAGATGGAGGATCTCTCTCTCTGTCTCTCCCACTGTCTCTGTAATTCTGTCTTTCAAATAAATAATCTTTTTTTCTGAAAAAAAAAAAAAAAAACCTGCATTATAAAATACATCTCTTTAAGATACTGATTTCATTTGATTTGTATATATAGCTGAGAATAGAACTGCTGCATCATATGGTATTTGTATTTTAATTTTTTTAAAAAAGCCTCCATCCTGTTTTCCATTATGGATATGTTAATTTGAACTCCACAATCAAAAATTTACTAGGATACACTTTACTCCACATCCTTGCCAACATTTATCTTCTGTCATTTTTAAAATAGCTAATCTAACAAATGTGAGATGATAGATCACTGAAGTTTTAATTTGCATTTCCCTGATGATTAGTGACCTTAAATATTGTACTATATACCTGATGGTTATTTGTAGATCTTATTTTGAGAAATGTCTATTTTGTACCCTTAGTCTATTAATGAGATAGAAACTTCATTTCAATTCAAGTCAAAGAAGGAAAAAGATATGGGGTGGGCCGGCGCCGTGGCTCACTAGGCTAATCCTCCGCCTTGCGGCGCCGGCACACCGGGTTCTAGTCCCGGCTGGGGCGCCGGATTCTGTCCCGGTTGCCCCTCTTCCAGGCCAGCTCTCTGCTGTGGCCCGGGAGTGCAGTGGAGGATGGCCCAGGTGCTTGGGCCCTGCACCCCATGGGAGACCAGGAAAAGCACCTGGCTCCTGGCTCCTGCCATCGGATCAGCGTGGTGCGCCGGCCGCAGCGCGCCAGCCGCAGCGGCCATTGGAGGGTGAACCAACGGCAAAGGAAGACCTTTCTCTCTGTCTCTCTCTCACACTGTCCATTCTGCCTGTCAAAAAATAAAAAAAAAAAAAAAAAAAAAGATATGGGGTGAATTTGTTTAAAATAAACCCATGCATATCTCCAATATTTTTCTTTTTATAAATTGTATTTTTGCTTCTTTCTTCACAATAGTTGATATCCTAATTATTCTAAATACTTTCTCACTCTACCTCTGAGATTTTCTTAAAATAGTCTAATACTATTACTTCTTTGAAAATGAAATATCTAGTTTTAAAATTCCATTAAGGCCGGCGCTGCAGCTCAATAGGCTAATTCTCTACCTGTGGCGCCAGCACACCGGGTGCTAGTGCTGGTCAGGGTGCCAGATTCTGTCCCGGTTGCTCCTCTTCCAGGCCAGCTCTCTGCTGTGGCCCGGGAGTGCAGTGGAGCCCAAGTGCTTGAGCCCTGCACCCACTTGGGAGACCAGGAGAAGCACCTGGCTCTTGGCTTTGGATCAGCGTGGTGCGCCGGCCGCAGCACGCTGGCCGCAGTGGCCATTGGGGGGTGAACCAATGGAAAAGGAAGACCTTTCTCTCTGTCTCTCTCTCTCTCACTGTCCACTCTGCCTGTCAAAAAATAAAAATAAAAAAAAATAATGAACATATTTTAGGGACTTTTCTTTCCTGTTTATTGTGGAGTGTGTAAAATTTTAATTTTTCAGGTGAACAAACTTTAATCAATGAAATCTCACGTGTTTGTTTTATGTTTCTGTAATAAGAGAATACATAGATATATAACTCAGTGTGAATACTCTAAATACACATATATGTTGCAGGGCCAGGAAGCACAAGAATACATAAACACTTAGCTGTATAATATATTTAGGATAGGCTTCAATGACTTTTTTTATAAAGTAGAAGAAAATCAGACTGAGCCTTGTATTAATTTTGATCAATAAACCTCTATTAATGATTAATACAACATTCCAAATGCTTTTACTAGAAAAGATGTCAGCACAGATTGAAAAATATGTATATTCTCTGTCAGCAGAATATATTCTAAAAATATAGCTTTTTGTTTCTGAAAGTACTTTGTGATTGAAATACGTTAAATTAATCTAATAATTGAAGTGATATATTATTCTGTATTAAGGGAATGATTTTTGACATAATTTATTACTCAGAGAAAGAATTTAAATGTAGCAGGCATTAATATTTGATAGTAATTTATTTACTTAATTTGTGTTATGCACCAAGATACAATAACAGGAATGCACAAAATTCTCAAAAACTTTGATTTAATTTCAATTAAGTGGCAGCAACAATTGTCAGCAATGTGATTATTTTATTCGAGATAATAGCTAATCCACATTCTTGTATTCTGAAAAAGATTTTTTCAATAAAATTACTTAATATTGCTTTTTTATAAAGTCTAAAATCACACATTATTTTCAGTTCTGTTTTTCAATGTGATTGTAGTTTAGTACAATTATCTAAATCAAAGATGTAAAATAATATAATTACATGAATCTTTATATAATTTTTTTCATAATAAAGGCATTTGACTTTAATGTACTGATACACACTTAGGGTGGGGGAGGGGGATGTTTTAAGGAACACTGGGAAGTATTGAAGCTGTGAGTGAGGTACAGCTCATTTCTGGAAGGCCTATGAAAAAGGATGTTACATACGGGTATTTGGAATCCATATACATACCTGCCATGTACATGGAATCACCTTGCTTTCTTAGACTCAGTCTCACAAACTGTTCAAGTCAGCACAAATCATTCCCTCTTTTATCTAACTGAAGTACGTTTTGCAGGAAGTGGCTCATGGAAGCTGCCAACTCTCTCTCCATAAGATAAAAACACATTTTCCTTTATTCAAAATTTTGAAAAACTGGAGGTAAATGTACAAAATCCCTCGTAGACCTCCATTAACACCTCCCATGATAGGAAATCATGTCCCGACATATTTGTGTAAACACATTTATGTACGTTTACTAATTGCATTACATACTGTAGTACATAGTTGAATATACTATGTTGTAGTTTGTGTACCTGTATATAAACAAAAGATAAATGAATCTCTCCAAAATAAAATTACTAATAATAATTATGGACTATTCACTGAGGAAGGAAACAAGATAATTACAGGGATGTTTGCAGGTAAGTTATGGGAAAAGCAAATAAAACTTTTATTCATCTCTCAGAACTCCTTGGTACGAAGACTCAGCAAGTAGAAAGAATTCAAGGAGACTAGTTGAGTGATGGTGTAATGACTTTAATTGATACCAGTTTCTGTCATGAATCCCCCAGCTTAAAGGGCAAAGGGAAAGGAACAATATGAAACCAGATCAAAAATTGCTTCCAAAGTGAATCTCGGTGAAGATCACCTCAAAACACCAAGCAACTCAAGGACCTTCCACAAGTCTAAATGGACAGAGTGCTATACTGTTAGAGAAATACAAAGGACAGTTTCTTTTGTAGGACAGTGTCACCAAAATTTTGTGCTTCAGGAATGAAATTTCCTTTTAAATGAGTAGATAATATTCTTTAAGCATTCTAATTTAGCAATCTTAGTGAATTCATTAAAAAGCAGATAATTTTACATATCAATAACTACAAAAAAGTCCTTTAAATAGTCATAGCTCTGGCTATTAGCATTCTTATTTAAAAAACTAATATTTGACATTTGACCTGATTACATGCGTCCATGTGTATTTTCAATATGATTGTCTCACTGCCAACAGAGTATAGATGCAGAGGAAGAATTCTTTTTTTTTAATTTATTTTTTATTTAGTAAATATAAATTTCCAAAGTACAGTTAATGGATTACAATGGCTTCCCCCCCATAATTTCCCTCCCACCCACATCCCTCCCATCTCCTGCTCCCTCTCCCATTCCATTCACATCAAGATTCATTTTCAATTATCTTTATATACAAAAGATCCATTTAGTATATATTAAGTAAAGATTTCATCAGTTTGCACCCACACAGAAACACAAAGTGTAAAATACTGTTTCAGTACTAGTTATAGCTTTACTTCACATTGGACAACACACTAAGGACAGATCCCACATGAGAAGTACACAGTGACTCCTGTTGTTGACTTAACAATTTGACACTCTTGTTTATGGCATCAGTAATCTCCCTAAGCTCTAGTCATGAGTTGTCAAGGCTATGGAAGCCTTTTGAGTTCGCTGACTTTGATCTTATTTCGACAGGGTCATAGTCAAAGTGGAAGTTCTCTCCTCCCTTCAGAGAAAGGTACCTCCTTCTTTGATGGCCCTGTTCTTTTTTTTTTTTTTTTTTTTTTTTTTTTTTTGAGAGGCAGAGTGGACAGTGAGAGAGAGAGACAGAGAGAAAGGTCTTCTTTTGCCGTTGGTTCACTCTCCAATGGCCGCCGCGGCAAGCGCACTGCGGCCAGCGCACCGCGCTGATCCGATGGCAGGAGCCAGGAGCCAGGTGCTTTTCCTGGTCTCCCATGGGGTGCAGGGCCCAAGCACCTGGGCCATCCTCCACTGCACTCCCTGGCCACAGCAGAGAGCTGGCCTGGAAGAGGGGCAACCAGGACAGAATCCAGCGCCCCGACCCGGACTAGAACCCGGTGTGCCAGCGCCGCTAGGCAGAGGATTAGCCTAGTGAGCCGCGGCGCCGGCCTGGCCCTGTTCTTTCCACTGGGATCTCACTCACGGAGATCTTTCATTTAGTGTCCCCCCCCCCCCCCCCAGGGTGTCTTGACTTTCCATGCCTAAAATACTCTCATGGGCTCTTCAGCCATATCTGAATGCCTTAAAGACCCTGCACCAGGCTAGGCAGTTTCCTATAAGAAAATAAACACCTAAACTGGAGTGGGCATTTTACCTGGCAGTGAAAACACCCACATCCCACGTAGGCATTCCTAGGTTGGATTCCTAGCTCCAACTCCATATGGCAGCTGCCTACTCATGCAGACTCGGGGAAGCATCTGGTGCTGCAGCCATTTGAGGTAGTGAAAAGTGGATTGGAGCTCTCTCTTTATCTCTCTCTCTATCTCACTGTCTCTTGACCTTTCAAATAAAAATAAAACACTTAAAACAACATTTAAAAACATTAACATATTTTAAAAACTCTAAGCTCATTCATTTATATCATGTCTTCCAATAAAAAGATAAATGGAGATGTATTGTTATCATTTTGACTTCTTTATATATATATATATCTATCTTCTGTATTTCTTGGAAAGTTATTGAAACAAAAAGTCTTGAAAAATTTTATGATTAAACAATAATTGAAAAGTGAACATGCTAAATAACAACAGGAAATTATTTAAATAATTTATGATGTGATATCTTATGGTGGAAATATATGAACCCATTTACATTATTTTATGTAATTATATTTTGTGACATAGAACATGAATAAAATGCATTTCAAGTAAGAACAGTATGCTTATTATAGAACAGCTAAAATAAGATTCAATTTTTATAAATCAATGCATCAAAACTATCATGACACAAATGTTAACACTATGTGAAGAAAATAAAAGTTGAATTTAATTGTATTTATGTCTTACAATCTTTCTTAAAAAATAGATTTGTTGATTTTCCTATTGTAGACTTACTTTACCTATGTGTTATCTGTATTAACAAAGTAATATTGCTATTGTTTCAAATTCACAAATATCTAATAGTTTAATACAAAGCAGTCACATTACTTATGTCATAAGAAACTTTTAATAAAAACACTACATGAATTTCTTTTCATCTCTATAAAAACATTTCATCTCTATAAAAAAGAAGTTCCAGTTCATTTATAGAATCATTTCCCCGAACTTCACAAATCGGCCATTTGGAATTCAAGATACATATCACCTAAAAAAGCAATACTATTAATGAGAGTTGGATTTCCGATTATACACGCAGTCACCAAATACATACTAAGACCCTGATATGTATAAAAATTGATGTAAGCACTGGGAAATCATCAGGGACAAAAGAGATAAAAACCATCCCTCATGTAACTCCCATACCATCTATATATACCATATGATATATCAGATGAGGAAGGCTAAGGAAACCAGTAAACTACAGTCTAGTGAATTAAATGAAACTCTAAACATCACTATTAAAAAATAATAGAAATCAATGTTTAAGGTTAAACTAGTATGAATACAATATTATCAGTAAATCAATCTAAAGTCATGTTTTTCAAAAGATAGCATGTTGGGGCCAGCGCTAAGGCACAGTGGGCTAAGCCTCTGCCTGCAGCGCTGGAATCCGACATGGGTGCCAGTTCAAGTCCCAGCATTCCTAAATCTCTATATATGAAATACTTGAAACTTGCATAACTTAAACAAATTTAAAAAAAAAAAGAAGTTATTATCCAAGGAGTGACCCACATCAAGAAGTTAAAAAGGGATATTTAGATATTCTCTTTGAATAATCTCTTCTTTTTTTTTTAAAAAAAAAGTATGTATTTATTTATTAGAGATAGAATTATAGGGAGAGAAAGAGAGAGAGAGAGGTCGGTCTTCCATCCACTGGTTCACTCCCCAAATGGCCGCAGTGGCTGGAGCTGGGCTGATAAGAAGCCAGGAGCCAGATGTTTCTTCCAGGTCTTTCACGTGGATTCAGGGCTCCAAGCACTTGGGCCATCCACTGCTTTCTCAGGCCATTAACAGAGAACTGGGTCAGAAATGGAGCAGCCTCAACTCGAACCTACTACGTCACAGCACCAGCCCCAACATGGCCTTTCATCACTGTGTTTCCAGTGCCCATCACAGAACCAGAAAAGAAGCCGATCAATAGCGAATTGAGGATTCAGTAAATGCGCATCCAGTGTTAGAGTTCAGTGAACCTATGCTTGTGTTCATTTGTTTTAGGAGGGGAGGAGGGGAAAAAGGAGAGGAAGGACAATAAGATAAAAAGATTTTATAGTCTCTGTGGTTGTACATATAGTAAAGTAGACTGATGTGCGTGTTACTGGTGAAAGAACCAAGAAAAATGTTTTAGGAGAAGTAGAAGTAACACATAACGTCCTACAAGTCTTCCCCTACATTACTTTTTTGTAAAAGATATTTATTTATTTATTATCTATTTATTTGAAAGGCAGTGTGACAGAGAGAGGATGGAAGAGACAGAAAGATCTTTCATCCACTGGCTCACTCCACTGCAACAGCCAGCTCTGGGCCAGGCCAAAGCCTGGAACAAGGAACCACACCTAGGCCTCCTACATAGGTAGCAGGGGCCCAAGTATGTGGGCTATCATCTACTGCCATCCTGCACACATTAGCCAGAAGCTGGATTGGGAATGGAGCAACTGGGGTTCGAAAGGGCACTCTGATATGTGTTTCTGGCATCACAAGTGGCAGCTTAACTGACTTTTCCACAATGCTGGTGCCTTGCTCTACTGTAAAATCAATCAAATAAAGATTCCTAGCAGAAATTATAATTGAGGAAAAGTTCAAAGGACAAGATGCTAATTGAATGCATATGTTGCAAGAGGAGTTCTCTCTAATAATTATGGTTACTATTTCTAGTATTATTGTTGATATTATTATTAAACTCCTTTAAGAAAACAAGCTACAATTAAATAAAATAGTACTAGCTAATTGTCCTGGAAAACTAGTGGGAAGACCATAAAACGCAACACCCTTAAGAAGAATTAGGACAAAACCTGCTGAAAGACGGAGTCACATAACTCTAATATAACTCATCCTGTTATTACATAAAACTCCATTCAACCCCCAGGGTGTATACCCCTGATTTATTGATATGCACAAACATCTCCTAACAAGTCTCCCTTAAGCCTCTCATGAAGAAGTGAATGACAAAGAATAAATATAAATTCTCTAGTTCAGAACATCAAATAAATGCTCTGTTGGTTCTCCATTCCACAGCCACACCTCCTGATAACAGGGGACATTCCTTAAGTAGAGAAACTTTTCTGCTCAAATTTCATTCTCATAATTTCTTTCCTAATGTGGTATGTTCACGGAATAAAAGCAATTTCTTTAGAGAATAGGGACAATGATGCAGTGCAGCCAGTTAAGCTGCCGTTTGGCTGCTGTCTGCAGTGTTGGCCTCCCATATGGGTGCTTGTTCGAGTCCTTGCTGTTCCACTTCCAATCCAGTTCCCTGCTAATCCAGTTGCCTGCTTGGGAAAGCGGCAAAGATGGCCCACGTCCTTGGGCCCCTGAATCCACGTGGGAGACCTGGAAGAAGCTCTTGGTTCCTGGATTCTGATCAGCCCAGCTCCAGCCATTGCAGCCATTTGGGGAGTGAATGAGTGGATGGAAGACCTTTCTTTCCTTCTTCTCTCTCTGTAATTCTGACTTTCAAATAAATAAATAAATCTTTCATAAAAAAAAAAAAAACAGAAAATGATTCAGATTCTTTTAGATTTTGCCTTTCTACCTGCACTTTCTAATTCATAGGATGAGTCCAGTATATTTCCTTTATTCGCTTTTTCAAATTTAACTTTTAGAACAAAATAAATTTTTACCTATTTCCAAGTATTGAGAACAATAACTACTCAACTAACATCTCATAGATTCACAAACCTGATACAATTATTTAGGGCCTGTGAGCAGTGATGTAAAACAAGTTTAAATACAATCTGTGTATAGTTTAAATTTAAGTGCTTTCACAGCACATATTGGGATAGTCCTAAGGATGTGCCTCTCCACATGTTATTATTTACATAATGAAAGCCCCAGAGAATACTTATTCCAGGAAAATTTATGAGTTGAGTTATCACAACTAATTATAGTGGAAAAAAACTAGAAGCTCTTTTCCTTGCTACTCAAGCAAGTTGTTTAGTATTCCTGAATGCTATACAAAAGAAGCGGTGGAGCAGGTGTTTGTATGAAGTGGCCATTGTAATTGTCCATCACACTAATGGCAAAAATCCAGCCCCACACATGAATATTCATCTTAGAACAGAGAAGCAGGATTCAAGATAGTAGGGTGAGCTTGAACGGTTCTTCCCCAATCAAAATGCTCATAGCTTGCAGTTGTAGAGTAATGCATCTTTTGGATTTGGTTTCTTCATTTAAATATTTATTTCTTAGCTATTATCTATTTTCAGAGAAACCTGAAATTTTACAAAGCAAATGGAAGCCTTATTAATTATATATTTTTAAAAGATTTATTTATTTATTTATTTGAAAGGCAGATTTACAGAGAGGCAGAAGCAGAGAGAAAGAGAGAGAGGGCTTCCATTCACTGGTTCACTCCCCAAATGGCCACAATGGCTGGAGCGGTGCTGATTTGAAGCCAGGAGCCAAGAGCTTCTTCCAGGTCTCCCATGCTGGTGCAGGGGCCCAAGCACTTGGGCCATCTTCTACTGCTTTCCTAGGACATAGCAGAGAGGTGAATAGGAAGTGGAGCAGCCAGGACGTCCAAATGAGATGCTGGCACTGCAAACAGCGGCTTCACCGGCTATGCCACAACACTGGCCACTTATGCTTTTTAAAAAGATTTACTTGAAATGCAGAGAGACAGAGGGAGAGACCTAGAGAAGATCTTCTATCTATTGATTTACTCCTCAAATGCCTGCAACAGCCAGGTCTGGGCCAGACTGAAGTCTGTAGCTAAGAATTCCATCCTGAAAGAATGGGTCATCAAAGAAGGAGGTACCTTTCCCTGAAGGGAGGAGAGAACTTCCACTTTGACTACGACCTTGCCTAAATATGATCAGAATAGGTGAACTCAAAAGGCTTCCATAGCCTTGGCAACTCATGACTGGAGCCTAGGGAGATTACTGATGCCATAAACAAGAGTGTCAAATTGTTAAGTCAACAACAGGAGTCACTGTGCACTTACTCCTCATGTAGGATCTCAGCCCTTAATGTGCTGTGCATTGTGATTTAATGCTATAACTAGTACTCAAACAGTATTTTTCACTTTGTGTTTCTATGTGGGTGCAAACTGTTGAAATCTTTACTTAACATATACTAAACTGATCTTCTGTATATAAGAGAAATGAAAATGAATCTTGATGTGAATGGAAGGGGAGAAGGAGCGAGAAAGAGAAGGGTCGCGGTTGGGAGGGAAGTTATGCGGGGGGAAGCCATTGTAATCCATAAGCTGTACTTTGGAAATTTATATTCATTAAATAAAAGTTAAAAAAAAAAAAAGAATTCCATCCTTGTGAACCATGTAGGTGGCAGGGACCCAAGTAGTTGGACCTTTTCCACTGTTTTCCTACATGTGTTAGCAGGAAGCTGGATTGGAAGTAGAGCAGCTGGGACTCAAACTAGCACTCTGGTATTAGATGCTGGCATTGCAAACTGTGGCTTAATTCATTGTGCCATAATATTGGCCCCATTAATTATACTTTTTAAAAGATATGTGGGCTGATATTTATTTTGAGGAGAGACAAAGAGGAGAGACGTTGGGAAGAATGCCATGAACAGCTGCGTATATAATCAGAATGGACAAGAAGACGACAGGATTTAAAAGAAGGGAAATATGGGAAAGGAAGGAAAAGACATTGTGGTATATTTTTAAAAAATATTTATTGATTAATTTGAATGTCGGGATTACAGAAAGAGATATATACACACACATACAGGGAGAGAGAGAGAGAGAGAGAGAAAGAGAGAGATTGATTTTCTACCCACTGGTTCAGTCCAATAGCCAGCACTGCACCAGGCTGACACCAGAAATCAGGAACTTCATCCAGGTCTCCTGAGAGGGTGCCGGGAACCCAGGTACTTACACCATCTTCTACTGCCTTCCCAGGACATTCGCGGGGAGCTGGATAGGAAGTAGAGCAGCAAGAACATTAACTCCCACTCACATGGGACTCTGGTGTTGCAGGTGGTGACTTCACCTGCTTTATAGCAACACAAGCCCCTCATGAAAAAATTTTAAGCATGTAAATGAAAAGGAAAACCAAATCAAAACCTCTCATAATCTATTTCTTCTTAAATTTTCATTCATTACAGTGTTGCCATATGCTTTAATTTTTCATCACTTTTCTCTAAAGCAAGTAGTGCTGTACAATTCTCCTAAGCAAATATCATGGATTTAATTTCAAGACGCAAAATACCTCTTCAATCTCAGACATATCAAGAAACAAACATTGAGTTTTTGAAAACATGTTTCCCATCAAGGGATCTACCTAATTAATCACTCCCTAACCTACAAGCTATTAGGAGCTGTGAAAAAAGCCATCACAAACACCATCCTTCTTGGCAAAACGGATCGCAGGAAATGGTTGTTTCCAAATCTGTGTTTCTCCCGGGAAGCAATTTTCCTCGTGGAGCAAGGCAATTTCTTACTTTCTGTGTTTGGGTTATCTTTAGTCTATTAAGACAGACTGACGTGGAGGAAAGTGTCCGGCAAGCGACAAAAGGTAGTAATGGCTGGACGTGAAAAGGAATGGGTTGTAGCAGCAGTAGAAAGTAGTAGTTCTTGACTCAGGATGGATAATAACAAGACGTACTTGATGATTCCCACCTTTCAAAGTAGAAGTGTAGAAGTCCAACACAGACTTTCTTTTATTTAGCACCTTGGAAAAAAGGAGAGAATTACTCATGTATATCAGGTATTGCTATTATTATAATTATCACTTTATAATTATTGTTACATACTAATGTCCTTATTTTATTGTAATTTAATGCCCACATTTCTTCAGTTTTTATAGTGCAATCCTTAGAACAAAATACCTTTATACTTTTTTTCTTCTACAGTTCACTTTAAAAAACTTTTGCCAAATTAAATTTAGCATATTTATTTGAACAAAGTACAGCTCATGAATCAAGCAGCACCCAGAACCAGTTGAGGTTAAGAAAAGGTAAGGAGTATTTAATAGACAGAAAAATAGAAGTTCTGTGCAGACATATCTTGATTGATTACAGCTTCTCGTTTTCCTTATTTGATCATGATTTGATCAGCTAGCAGTCTCTGCTTGGCTGAAGCTCAGCTGTTACGATTGATTGGCAATGACTCAGCCATCATTTGCAAAAATATTCTCCCAAGTTAGACTTTTAACTCGTTTACATGCTATGTTAGGTTGCAGTTTATTGTGTAGTAACGTAAGATAGGGAGGCTGCCCTGGGCAACTTCAATTTACTTTAACAATCCCTAAGAAATGAATCAAGAAGATGGGACACTCACCACAGCACCAAATTCAAGACCCACGCATGAAGATGAAGTCTGGGAACAAAGTAGTAGTTAGGAATAAGACAGAGAAAAGCAGTATGGTTCTATGGTGTCTGTAGCAAGAAAGAATGTAGGATATAAGGGACTTCCTTAGTCCAGCCAGGAGTTGCTATGGAAAAATATTTGAAATCAGCTAGAAGAAGATGTTAGTCTTTTCTTTGGAATTGCTATAGCTAAACCATAGTAGGTCTTGCTTAGAGCTATATAATATTTCTGCTCCCACAAATCTTATGCCATAAGTATTGATCTAATAATGTAAATATTAGCCTTTATGAAAATACTAAAGTAAATTAGAGCAGCAGAAACCTAGAAACTAGATGCCATCTGAAAACTCATATAATTGATTTGCTGCTGTAGAAGAGTAAGTAATAAAACAGTTCTATATCACTCTGATGAAAAAGTGGGGTGGTCAGGTGAGCATTAAGGAATGCAGCACCCGAGAAGACTGTGGTAGAAGCCGATGATGGCTGAAAAGTAAGTTATCCAGTTTTCTATTCCTGGAGGCAATTGACATCCGAGCATCGGTAGAGCCCTGCCTTTGGTCTTTGGTATCAACAATATTAAGATACATCTTTAGAAGAGAAAAAAATTGAAAAGTACAGACTATTTTAGAAGCAGCAGCATCTCAGAATGTGGAATACCCTATAATATGCTATCAAAATACCTAAGAATATGATTTTCCTCTACCTCACTGATGAAAATGGAGAGCAAAAAGTTAAAATGTAAACAGAAATTTTATCCTTATTTCAGTTTAGTATTGTATCAAGTTACCAAAGGGGAAAAATTATAATAATTGAAGTGTTAAGAAAATTACAGAACCTTGTGATTAATAATGAAAGCATGTCTCAATATTGTTTTAATACTTATATAAATTAAGTTTAAATAAAGTATCAGGTAAAGAGGTTAGCACATAAAATGAATTTTCTTCCAGAATTAACATTAGAATATGCATATATATGAGTATTTCTTTTTAAGAATATTTTTAATATGGCTATTTAGATTCATCTCTTTTTTTAAGCTTTATTTATTTACTAGAGAGAGGCATAGTGACAAAGAGAGGGAGAGACAGAGAGAAAGGTATGCCATTCGGTGGTTCACTCCCCAAATGACCACAATGGGCTGAACTGGGCCGATCCAAAGCCAGGAGCCAGCAGCTACTTCCAAGTCTCCCATGCAAGTGCAGGGGCCGAAACACATGGGCCATCTCCTACTGCTTTCCCAGGCTATTAGCATGGAGCGGGATCATAAGTGGAGCAGCTGCAACTAGAACCAGTGCCCATACGGGATGCGGGTGCTGCAGATGGATGCTTAACCTACTATGCCACAGCACCAGCCCCAAGATTCATCTTAATAAACACTCTTGAACTTGCCATTTACATCTAGAAGTTAACTCATTTTAAATGTTCTAAAATGCTTATTCAATAAAGATATGAAATTAATATTAAATAGGGTTCCTTTTCTGTTAGACCTGGAGTCTTAGGTAAAGTCCTCTGCTTCACAGTGAATTTCCAACACCCTCAGCTAATGATCTTCACCTTTCTCGATGTGAACTTGGATAGGCTCACAAAAATACACCAAAGTATATATTCCAAGTTATTCACTGCAACATTTTAATTAAAACAAATAAAACACAAAATTAAGGACAAATACATAAATAACTGGTTAAATGATTAATAATGATTAATAGTGTCCAATGAAATGTTATACAGCTTATAGCTTTCATGCAAAGGATGAGATATTTTTATTACCAATACTGATAGATTTCATTTAATGATCTGAAAGGAATCATTTTACATCTATTTATATATGTTCTTTTAAATTTGGATTATATTATTATTGAAGAACACATAAGAAATTAAATAGTGGTTAATCTTTAAGTGAAATCTGGGTAGTGACAATGTTTGAATTATTTAGATGATATATGCACCTTTATCTTAAAAATCACCATTTTTTATTTAGTAAATATAAATTTCCAAAGTACAGTTTATGGATTACAATGGCTCCCCCCCCCCATAATTTCCCTCCCACTCCCACCCCTCCCATCTCCCGCTCCCTCTCCCATTCCATTCACATCAAGATTCATTTTCAATTATCTTTATATACAGAAGATCAATTTAGTATATATTAAGTAAAGATTTCATCAGTTTGCACCCACACAGAAACACAACGTAGTTTCAGTACTAGTTATAGCATTACTTCACATTGGACAACACACTAAGGACAGATCCCACATGAGAAGTAAGTACACAGTGACTCCTGTTGTTGACTTAACAAATTGACACTCTTGTTTATGGCATCAGTAATCTCCCTAGGCTCTAGTCATGAGTTGCCAAGGCTATGGAAGCCTTTTGAGTTCGCCGACTTCGATCTTATTCCAACAGGGTCATAGTCAAAGTGGAAGTTCTCTCCTCCCTTCAGAGAAAGGTACCTCCTTCTTTGATGGCCCCGTTCTTTCCACTGGGATCTCACTCACAGATATCTTCCATTTAGGTCTTTTTGTTTTTTTTTTTCCCAGGGTGTCTTGGCTTTCCATGCCTAAAATACTCTCATGCACCCTTTTATATGTAGACTGACAAGAAAAATTTCAAAGATGTTGAATGGTAGTAGATATCTGATAAATGTGTTCCATAATATTATGATAGGCAAATCATTTAGAAAAAAATAGAGACTACTGTTATCTAGATATTCCGTATCTGGCAGTTCAGATTTAATAGTTCACTATTACATCCAATTCAAATAATAGCAAATATAAAACATATGAACATTGGCCTTAAAATAACTTATGTAAAGTATAGGTATATGATGCTTGACTATATATATATATATATATATATATATATATATGGCTAAAATACATTCAATTTGATGATAAATATAAAACCACACCTCTTTATCTATGGCTTTCCTATTAAGCAAAACCTAAACATTAATTTAATGCATACCCATTCATTTCTTCTTCAGGTAGGCATTAGGGATTATTCAAGGTAAGTAGTATTTAGAAAAGAATCAGAGTTTTCTTAGATAGGGATTGCTATATTTCTAAAAATATATAGGTCAGTTTTTAATATCTGACAAATAAACACATTTAGATTATGTAATCTTATTTAGTAAGAGGGCTCAATAGGTTAATACTCCACCTGTGGAGTTCTAGTCCTGGTCGGGGCACTGGATTCTGTCCTGGTTGCCCCTCTTCCAGTCCAGCTCTCTGCTGTGGCCCAGGAGTGCAGTGGAGGATGGCTCAAGTGCTTGGGCCCTGCACCCCATGGGAGACCAGGAGAAGCACCTGGCTCTTGGCTTCGGATCAGCGTGGTGCGCCGGCTGCAGCGCGCTGGCCGCAGCAGCCATTGGGGGGTGAACCAATGGAAAAGGAAGACCTTTCTCTCTGTCTCTCTCTCTCTCACTGTCCACTCTGCCTGTCAAAAAAAAAGGGGGGGGGATTTTATATTATACTTAGGATTAAACTAAGCACATGTAAAGTGAGTTGATGTTAAAATTTAGGCCTGATATATTTGATAATTGCTTAAAAATCATCAAATGATAAATTAGAACTCTATGACCCTGTTATTCTCTACTCCTGTACAAAGCAAAATTGAACATTCAGCATTAACCATGTTACTTCACTCAACTGAGATACAACATTTTCAATAAAACAGAAGGATCAAGATCTCTCTTTAGTTTGATCTTTCCATACTGAATTTTCGATGTAAGAGATTAACTAAATTATTGCTATAGCTCCATTTACCCTGTGTGAGAAAGCTTACAAATACATATTTGGTGTTTTCAATTATACTTTATATAAATAAAATTGGTATATTTGAGCACAACTATTAATACCTCACTGCATACAAAAAGGGCTTGAAGTGAATAAAATCACATGTAATAATTTATATTCACGGGAGAAGAGAACATCCACTTTGCTTATGGCCATGTCCAAATACCGATTGAGTCTATGGTCACAAAAGGCTTCCATAGCCTTGGCAGGAAGAGCCTCAGATCATCACTGATGTCATAAAAAAGGAGTGTTAATTGTTTAAGGAACAACAGTAGTCACTGTGCACTTGCTCCCCAGGTAGGACCTCTGTCCCTATTGAATTGTAATATGAGATTTGACTGCAAATTCTCTCCCCAAACTGTACTCTATATGCTGTGTGTGTGCATGGGTGCAAATTGCTGAAGTCTATGATTAGCATGGAGTTGGTCCTCTGTATATAGTCATACTAAAAATGAACCATAATTAAGAAGGAGATGGGAGAGGGAGAGGGAGGTGGGATGGGAGATGGAGGGGGGTTGGGAGGAAGAACCATTATATTCCTAAAATTGTATCCATGTAAAAATGCATTCATTAAATAAAAAAATATTCAGAATTCTTACAGTCTCCTTAATTGTACATGTGTTCTATCTCAATAGAAGTATAAGGCTGTACACCTATGTTAGTTTGAAAATGGAAATATCCCTGCCCCCTGTTTAATAAGATAGAAATCTCATATTGCAACATGAGAAGAACCATTATTCAGCTGAATAGTTGCCAGGATTAAGGACATTTTTACAAGCAAAAATACATTCTCTAGTCCAGGGAAGAAAACAAGTTCTAAGCAAATATCCCTTGATTCCCTCATGATAATAACCCGTAACCACGTTCAGCTTGCTAAATGGCTACCCTGGGATAAAAATCCCCGTGAAGCATTCAGATAAGCTCGGATTACGTTAACACTGTCAGCATGAATTAAAATGCCATCCGTAGACTCAGTGTGCTGAAATTACTTTACAAAAAGTAAACACAAGTCAATTGGTGTCACAATGAAATTTCATTCATCTGTGCTATTTTCATGTCTGTCAACTATAAATCTGAAGAGTACACTAGCACACCCATTTAGGGTATGCCATGCACCTTTTAAATTGAAACCTTTTTTTTTTCCCAAAGCGCACTTGTTAAGAACCATGATTTAGCAATATATCCAATACAATTTAGGGTTTCATCTGTGTGTTTAACACGTATTTGGATTAAGAAATAGCCTTTTAATTGCAAACATATGACATTCCAAAAAGGATATACTTTGAAAACAGATTTCCAAAGCAGTCTATCTTTACTTTTATTCAAAAATTTATCAGAACATTGAAAAGATTCTGTAATTTACTTAGTATATAATTGCATATAAAACAAGTCACTAAACTGTAGAATACAGTTTTTTATAACAAAACAGAGCAAAATTATTTATTTAAGATCCCAAATACTTGCACAGGTGTTTGGTTAATGGTTAAGAAATTGCTTGGGACACCCACATGCCACATTAGAGTACCTGGGTTCTAATCTCAGCCCTGTTTCTGATTCTAGTTCTGTGATAATGCACACCCTGGAAAGTAGCAGGTAGGTGATTCAAGTCACCCATGTGGGAGACCCAGATGGATTTCATGGCTCCCAGCATTGGCCAGCCCTAGTCCTGGCTATTGCAGGCATTTGGGAGAAATAACAAGCAGATATGAGGTCCCTGTGTATACACCTTTGTCCCTCTCTGTCTTTCTCTCTGCTTTTCAAATAAAACTATGAATGAATGAACGATTGAAAGACTGAATTTTATAAAGACCTAGCTAAATGATTACTAATATAAAAATTAAGGTGTATAGGTAAAAAAGACATAAAACCAGTTAATTACAAAGAATAAAATGAAAGCTAAGAAGAAAACAAAAACAAAAATACAATATAAACTGTGAGCGAGGAAAGTTACATTTGATTATGCTGGGAGAAAATCAGAGTGGCAGCACTTGAGAGCTTTAAGAAGATTCTACTTTTTTTTTTTTTTTTTGACAGGCAGAGTTAGACAGTGAGAGAGAGAGAGACAGAGAGAAAAGTCTTCCTTCTGTTGGTTCACCTCCCCCCCCCCCCAAATGGCTGCTACGGCCCGTGCATTGCGCCAATCTGAAGCCAGGAGCCAGGTGCTTCCTCCTGGTCTCCCCATGCAGGTGCAGGGCCCAAGCACTTGGGCCATCCTCCACTGCACTCCTGGGCCATAGCAGAGAGCTGGACTGGAAGAGGAGCAACGGGGACAGAATCCGGCGCCCAAACTGGGACTAGAACCCGGGGTGCCGCTGCCGCAGGCAGAGGATTAGCCCAGTGAGCCGTGGCACCGGCCAATTCTACTTAATTTTACAAAACCTGTTTTAAATCTAATTGTTCAGAGAGGCTTGTACCTTTTCAGAAATACTTATTATAGTCCTCATTATGAAAAGGAACTTTTAACCTAACATGACTATAAATAGCTAAACCTTTCAAGAAAACACCATCTAATTCTTTCTAAATAATGTCTACCTTGAAAAAAATTTCTCAAGGTTCAGCAACATATTCATGAAGCAGCATGTGTTTGTTTCAAGGTCTGTCATTCTTGCAAGATACAGGCCCAAGCCTGCTTTATTTGTGACAGCTAATAACATCCCAGAATTGAAAAGAACTATTATTTTTATATTAGTTATGCCTTGTCCCTGTTTGGTAAATTAAGTCTTGAGCTTTGAAAGTCTTACATTATGAGCATCTTCAGCTTTGCTTCATTAAAGGCAATTTAGCTGCAAAGAAGCTGAAGCAGCACAGGTCATCCTTCAACCTCGAGTTGATCCTTGAGAGAACAAGAAGGAGACAGCTTTTCATTTGAATGTGACATGGGTGATGGTGGGCAGGAATGCTACTGCAAAATGCCGCGGCTTCGAAGCACTCGTGTGAAAGTTTCATGGTTAATATGAAACTTACTAAGAGATTTATGTCAGTAGGTGGGAGTTATGGCTTGAAGGAGAACAAACGTGCCGCACAGTTGTAATCTCAGATCCCGGTAGTAAAGCTTCTTCATGGGGAGAAGTGGAAGAGAAATGATCTTCAGGGTAAGCCCAAGTGGGCAAGTTTCCCAAGAATGGTGCCAGGGACATCCTCGAGTGTCAAGGAAACTAAATACCCAGGGACTCTGGCCTGGATCAGTGAGATAGTTTCCATCGGATAGAAACCCAGAGAAAATGATGCTCCTCCCTGATGACTGCCTGGGCAATTCCATTTGTTCAAAACCTCTTTAATGTTCATTGGCGTTATAAAACACCAAAGGCAAATTCACTTACTTCATTTTAAACTTGAAAAGAAAGACAGGTGGGGGATCATTTGAGCACCTTCATCTCAATAGGGAGCTGTAAATCATTCTGGCACTTAAAACATGAAAGGAACTTACTTTACTACAGAAACTCTTAATTCTCTAGTTCTGTGGATGAAAAGCCTTTCCATAGAAACTGAAGAGAATATTGTAGTAGAGCCACTAGCATGACAAATATGTATACTGAGTTTTTTATATGGATTTTTAAGTATTAATAAAATTGAGTAACTTTTTGACTACCTTGTAAGCAACAGGATTGCAAATAGGAGTAATGTAAGAGTTTTTATTATGTAGCCCTCGTGATCCTAAAAGGTAATAAAGAGACAGGTTTCAGTGAAAAAAAAATCTTAATAGGCCCAGCTTGAAAATTGCAATAAACATAATGGGACTGCAAAAGATTCTTAGCAAGATGTAACAGGGTAGAATTAGTGTTGCAGCAATTATTTTAGCTGTATGTTCATTTTCTTTGTGTAATTTATAGCCTTAATCACTTGCAGGCAAATTCAGTCATAAGGCAGGGCTCTTGATAGTTAGATTTCCTAACAGAGGCAGTGTGTAGTGGATGAAAACTCTGCACACATGACTTCTTCCACAAAGGAAGTTTCCTATAGCTTTCTGTATTTGATTTTTCAACTCAACAAAAGGATGGAAATCTAGCTTTTGAAAATAAGCCTTTGGAAAGGAGCCCCAGACAGATGCCAACAAGCCTAGACCTGCTTTCTCATTCACAAAGCAAAGAGTTCATTTGCTTTTCCTTTGTGCTGAATAATATACGAGGGGAAACAAATGCCAGGATCATGTGAAATAAAGACTGAACTTGAGTGTTAATCAGCAGTCTGAGTTATGCCCTTTCTGAGCCCAAGTGCACACAAAAATATATATAAAAGAATCAGTTGATGAGAATGGCTGTGGGTGGCAGTTTCATGTCAGTGGGTCAGAATTGGTCTGATGAAATGCTTCACTGAAGTGTTTGTCTCAAAACAGAATACTCCAAAGAAAGAAAAAAAGTTTCAAACAAAATCCTATAAAAATAATATTAACTTGGAGATACAATGAATTTCTTTAAACTTCAATTTCAGCTGGAATGTGCTTAAAGTATTCTATATTCCCATGCTATTTTATTCATACCTCTTACCAAGTAGTATAATTTGTTTAAATACCTAGGTCTGTCTTTAGACAGTGAAGCTCCTTAAAGCGAAGAGCTTACTTTGGCTTCTTTTTCTATTTCCAGTATCTTCCCAAGCCTAGTACATACAATAGTCAATAAAAGCTGACCTTAAGCAGCGAGTGTTGTGGCATGGCGAGTCAAGCCACTGCTTGTGATGTGAGCATCCCATATAGGAGTGCTCGTTCAAATCCTCTCTGTTCCACTTCTGATTCATCTCCCTGCTAATGTGTCTGAGAAAGGAGCAAATGGTGGTCCATATGGGAGACCTGGATTGAGTTCCAGGCTCTTGGCTTTGACCTTAGCCAGACTTGGCTATTGTGGCCATTTCAGGAGTGAACAAGGAGATAGAAGATTCTCTCTCTCTCTCTCTCTCTCTCTCTCTCTCTCATCCCTCTTTCTCTCTGCCTTTCAAATGAATAAATCATTCAAGAGAATATGGCCTCTGGCCAGCACTGCAGCTCACTTGGCTAATCCTCTGCCTGTGGCGCCGGCACACCGGGTTCTAGTCCCGGTCAGGGCACTGGATTCTGTCCCGGCAGCTCCTCTTCCAGGCCAGCTCTCTGCTGTGGCCCGGGAGTGCAGTGGAGGATGGCCCAAGTGCTTGGGCCCTGCACCTGCATGGGAGATCAGGAGGAAGCTCCTGGCTTCGGATCAGCGCAGTGCACCAGCCTTAGCACGCCTACCGTAGTGGCCATTTTTGGGGTGAACCAACGGAAAAAGGAAGACCTTTCTCTCTGTCTCTCTCTCTCTCTCTCAGTGTTTAACTCTGCCTGTCAAAAAAAAAATTTAAAAAAGAGAATGTGGCCTCAATATACATAGAACTCACTGAGTCCTTTTCAGAATACATTACTTGAGTATTAGAAAACAAAATATATGTATTTATTTTGGTCCATTTGTAAGGTGGACAACAGCTTCTATTATTTTCAAATGTATCCAAATTCCCTCCAGTCAGAGACCATCTAGAAACTCTGTATTGATGTCTTGAGTAAAATACTCTTCTCAAGGAAACTACCTACCAAAGATTTAGAGTTGTGAGACGTATTGAGGAGGATTGGAGAAATATGGAAAAAACACCCTTCAGAAACTAGTATGTGGCATTTTCACCATATCATAAACATTCTAAGTATAGACTTACAGGGTCACTGGACTCAAGTATAGAGAATGCAGCACTAATGAGCCATTGCTCATGATATCCTTACAGATAGTGTAGAAATGGGAAGGGATGGACATTTGGTCTGGTGTTTAAGACCCTAGTTAATATGCCAGTATTCTAAATTGAAATACCTGGGTTCACATGCCAGCACTGCTTCCAACTCGAGTTTCCTGCTAATGTCATTCTTGGGAGGAGCATGTAATGGCTCATACACTTGCGTCTGTGGCACCCAAGTGGGAGACCTAGATTGAGCTCTGAGCTCCTGGCTTTGTTTTGGCTTATCCCTAGCTGTTGTCATTTGAGGAAGTGATCCAACAGACAACTCCTGTCTGTCTGAATCTGTCTGTTTCTCTGCCTCTCAAACAAACAAAAAAAGAAATTATTTCTTTAAGGTCAAGAATTTCACCTTGGTTCTTCTTACACACACACACACACAGAAGTGGAGAGAGGGAAAGAGAAAAAGGTTTGAACAGAGACAAGACTCACCTGCTAACATTCTAGTTCTCTCATTGCTTCGCTCCCACAGCCTGCACACATCATGCACATCTCTGGTCCTTCCTCCTTGCCTCCAAATTTACCTAACAGGATATTAACTTGATCTTGAACTTAACTTCTCCAATCTGATCAACTTCTTGCATAATCACTCTGCTGTGACTCAGGAGAGCAGTGGAGGATGGCCCAAGTGCTTGGGCCCCTGCACCTGCATGTGAGACCAGGAAGAAACACCTGGCTCCTGGCTTCAGATTGCCACAGCACACTGGCTGTAGGGACCATTTGGGGAGTGAACCAACTGAAGGAAGACCTTTCTCTCTGTCTCTCTCACTGTCTATAACTCTACCTGTCAAATAAAAAAAAAATATTCCAAGGTATTTATTTTTTGTAGCAATTGTGAATGGGATTGTTCTTTTTAAGTACTTTCTCAGAATGATTACTGTTTGTGTATTGAAAAAAATGCTGCTAATTTCTCTATGTTGATTTTGTATCCCTTCAACTTTGCTGAGTTCTCATGTAAGAATATACATGTATTTATATTATATATATGCTCAAATATACTCAATATCATTTTCAAATAAAATGATTTGATTCTACATTTAGGGAAGTAAAAGGCTTCACTAAGAGACTATTAAAATTGATGAGAAATCAACACAGTGCAATATTCAAAATCAATGCACAAAAATCAGTATCATTTTCATATGCCAAGAATGATTATGCATGTTTTGGTTTACAGTTCAGCATTTCAATACATTTATGCATTATACACTTTTTAGTTGCAGGCAATTAGTATTTTTCTCTTTATCATTATTTTATGCTGGAAATCTTGGGTCTCTCTCTTCTATTTGCTCAGAAAATACATAATAGGTTATAGTGAGGCATTGTTAAACCAATATGCTGTGTAAACCTAGGAACACATTCCTTGTAATTAAGTCTGATTTGGTATTTGCAATTTTAAACAAATTGAGGTCACCAGACATTAGATATCTCAATTCCTTTTCCATTCTGTACAAAATTATTTACATTTGCACATGTTCTTACTTTGGTCTTCCAGGAGCAAAATGAAAGGTTATCATCCTCTCCAAATCAAGCTGTATATCTCTGCATAATCTCCTGTCTCTTCTAAGATATTTGTCCACTGGGTTTATCTTTCTTACCAATGGTCTCTGTACTCCTGCTTTTGATCTTGGTTTTGGTTCTTCCACCATGGTTTTGTCTCTGAATAATCCATCCTTTCTTTTCCATCATAAACTATCTTTCACAGTAGCATCACTCATCATTTTAACTGAAGTTTATAGGCACAATAGGTTCAAATGTGTGTCTCTGTGTTAGATGATGATTTTTCTCCCAGAATACTTCATAATACCTCAAACTCACCATGATTAATGCCAAATTTCACAACCTCTCCTGTTTCTCATATCTGTGTCCATATATAAAACTTCAATTAATGAAGCCTCTATCTATAGAAATACTGAATCCCGACATTTTTGAGTTAACTTTAATTTCTCTCTCACACCTAAATCACAAAACAAATTATGTTAATTATGCTTTTTAACTACCTCTTCTTTCCTTATCTCCGGTGCCCTAGTTCTATGCTATTGCCATATCTTAGTTAGACTACTGAAGTAGCCAGCCACCTTGCCTTCAGTCTTACCTACTTTAATCTAGCTCTGAATCCAGTGGCATTTAGCAGAATGTTTTATTTCTATAAACAAAGTATGATTTTACCATACTCCAAGGAGCTACAAATCATATTTACATGCTTGATGAATTTCTTGACAGGTACTTTTTAAGTCATTATTTATAAGATACTATAGGTAATCATTTCTACCAATGTCACTGACAGCTATATTCCTACAAGTTTATTCCCTGTGCAAATGCTCCCTCTGACTCAAACTGGAAAGGTGTGCTTTCTGACTATTTTTTGAAGTTTTATCATTCTCTGTCTCTCACCAACATTTAAATCTAAGGACTAAGTCCATTCTGCCATCACCCCAATGAAGTGGAACTTATCCTTAATTTCATTGGGGAATAAGAGACCCTACTGACATATACTATCTGAGAAAATATATTTGAACTTGCCTCCCAGTCTCACTCTTGGCTCCATTTGACAGCAAAGAAATTTACCTGGCTCACAAAAGGTGGAACTAAAAGGACTTCTGGATGTGGAAATTATAGAGGAAGTGCAAAGTTTCTTGATCTTGGAAACTGAAAAAAACTTCGAAGTTAGTTCAGGTATTGGGCCTGTGATTTAAAGAAGATCGCTAATCTTTAGAGGCTAGAGAAGCAGATAAAGGAAGGTATAATTTTTAACTTACAAGGATTGGGAACAGAAAAGCCATAGAATAAGAAATTCCTAAGAGTTCCTTCCAAAATTTAAAGACTGGAATTTAGTTATATCTACTGTAAACCAGTATATTGCACATCAAAATTTATACTATTAAAATTAATCCTACTCTTGAATAACCATTCCATAATAAATTAAAATTGGCTGCAGTTAATCTTGAAGATGATTAAATATCAGAATTACATTACTGAATTAGACTTAGAAATTAAAGGGGAAAATTGGTAACCTCTTTTAGTTGACCCTCTGGGTTATATCTGATTCTCTTTGGGTGTGTAACTTTAACGCTCTGTAGATTCCACCAATTTACATCTCCGTAAGAGTGGAAGATAATTTAGCAAAAGTAGAGGTGGTAAAAATCAAAATAATCCAATAAGAAAAGATAAAATTGATTACTGTCTTGTAGAAAATATATCTTTTAACAATTATACTTTAGTAGCTCTACAGTCACAGAAAATGCTAGAAAACAGTGACCTACTTGGTCAGAAGTAGCTGAATTGTGATTGACTTATTTTACACAAATATGTATACATCAAGAAGAATAAGTAGGAAAATATTGCCAAACAATGATTTGATACTTCTACTATTTAGATGTGTAGTTTTTCTGAACATAGACATATGTAATTAACATTTGCCTAGAGGCAACAGGTGCTAGATATTTCTTATTCTGTTTCTCTGAGAATAATTCTGGAAAGCAATCATACTTGCCATTTTTCATCAGAAAGGTAGAATATTGGTAGAGGAATTTTTGTGATGTGGATTGAAGTAAATATTTCTAAATTTAAATTATTTGGACATATTCATGTAGTTGCAAAACAGTAACAAAAAATGAACACCCTCCTTTTTCAAAATGACTATCCCATAATTAGATCTAATCAAATGGATTTGATTCAACAAACTCTTTCTGTACCTACTCTGATCAATTAGGCAATGTATTAGGTTCTTTCAGTGCTAAAGAAATGTATATAACTTGGATTGTACCCAAACAAGCTCCAAATCAAGTAGAAAAAGATGAAATGCAAACCTGCAAATAGACCACAAAGCAGAATATAATAATCTAATCTGTGGATTACTACTAGATATGCTTTTTAAAATAATGATGTGATAGGATTTATTCATTTCTTTATAATATCCATTCAAATTAATTTGAAAATAAAAGTCTGACCAGCATCACTCCTCTTTTCTAATTTTTTTCAATTTATTTTCATTTACTTGAAAGGCAGAAAAAGAGAAAAAAAAAGAAAAAAGAGAGAAAAAAGAAAAAAGAGAGAGAGAGATCTTCCATCTACTGTTCCACTCCCCAAAATACCTGCAACAACCGAGGCTTAGCCAGGCCAAAAGCCATCCTCTACTACTTTCCCAAGTGCATTAGCAGGGAGCTGGATCAGAAATGGAGCATCCAGGACTCAAACTGGTGCCCATATGGGATGCCTGCACTGCAGACGGCAGCTTAACCTGCTACACCACAGCGTGGACCCACAGTGTCTCATGTAGATGCAGGGGATGGTATAACTTATCATAGGCAGACAGTGATTTCCTGCTTGGCATTGAATTCATCTGATTCAGATGTTTGGTAAGTACTTTGTGAGTTTCTCTTGAGTGAATTTTTTTTTTTTAATTTTAGCTTAGGTGAAATAAAACGTAAAAAAAATCAATAAGTCTATTCATTTCAGAGAGAGACTTTGGAAGATAAATGCTACAAGCCCATTATCACAAAGGTAAAACTGTACTCACTGGACACAAAGCAAATGAGAAAACACTGCTATCACCTTTCTGTTCGAAGTGAAAACACAGTCAGAGCACTACGTAGAAATGTCGGTACAATTTGAGAAAGAGCTGAATTTGAAAAACTGTTAAGCTTGACAGAAACGTCTATGCAAGATTAATGAAGAAACTGAATAATAAATTCATAGTTGTAGCACAATGCCATCTGGGTTTCACTTTTCATCATCAGAGTAATGTGATATGCAATAATAATATTTTTCTAACATTCTTTATTTTGAGAAAAATCAGCTTAATTTAAAATGTTCAAATCGATTTTGAATTCTTAGAAATATTTTTCATATCAAATGAAAATACAATCATAATAGATATAAAAATTGCAAAAATAGTAAAGGAAAGGAAAACCATTGCACCTGGAATGACTGCAAAAGTCTTGCCTAGAATGTATACTAATGGAACATATTACAGAACCCAGAAATGATTCTTGTACATACAGCTGACCAATCTTTGAGAAGGGTGCCAAGAACACACAATGGGGAAAGAATAGAATCTTCATTAAATGATGTTCAGAAAAACTTTATATCCATTTACAATAAATGAAATTAGACCCCTGTCTTATACCATACACAAAAACAACTCAAAATCGATTAAAGACATAGGCATAAGACCTGAAACTATAAAAGTTCTTGAAGAAAACACAGTGGGAAACTTTCCCGACATTCATCTTGGCAGTAATTTCTTTGATATGACATCAGAAGCACAAGCAACAAAGGGAAAACAGACCAGGACAACATCAAACGAAAAAGCTTCTGTACAGCAAAAATGTATAACCATCAAAGTGAAGAAACAATCAATGGAATGGTAGAAAAAATTTGGAAAAGACCCATCTGATACAGGATTAACATCCAAAACCTACAAGAAATTCCTACAATTCAGTAGCAAGAACACAACTGAATTTTTAAATGGCAAGAACTTCAAAAGACATTTCTCGAAAAACACATATAATTCTCAGGTATATGAAAATTCATTCAGTTTCACTAATCAACAGGGAAATACAAATTTAAACCACTACAAAATATCAAATCACATTTAATAGGATATTGACCATTAAATAACAATAATAATAAGATAAAAAGTACTAGTGACATGTGGAGACCTTGGAACCCTTGTCAACTGTTGGTGGGAATAGAAAATGATACAGTCATTATGGAAGACAGCATAAATGTCCTTCAAAAAGTTTAAAATTTAAAGTGGAACCACCATATGATCTAGAAGACCTGCTTTTGACCATACATCCTAAAAAAATGAAATTAGAATTTAAAGAAATATCTACAACCTCATATTTATTGCAGTACTTATTCACAATAATCAAACTACAGAAAAAAACTCAAATGTCCATTGACAACTAGATAAAGAAAATATGGCAGATGCTTATAATGGAATATTACTCAGCTTTTAAAGAAGGGAATCTTATCATTTGCATCCACATGGAAGAACTTGAAGGACATTATGCTAGGTGGAATGAGATGGACCACAGGAGGACAAATATATGATTACTGAGATGTTTAAAATAGGTTCACAGAAATAGAGAATATAATGGTGGTTGCTGGATTTGGGGATGGGGAAATAGAGAGTTGTTGCTCAATAGATGTAAAATTTCTGTTACGCATTTCAAGTAAGTTATAGCAATCTGTCATACAACATAATTCTTACGGTTAACAGCTTAGTGCTGTGTGCTTCACTTTATTTTGCAAAGATTTATTTATTTACTTATTTGAAAGGCTAACTTACACAGAGAGAGAGAGAGAGAGAGAGAAAGAGAGAGAGAAATCTTCCATCCACTCATTTACTCCCTCAAACGACCTCAATGGCCAGAGCTGGGCTAATGCAAAGCCAGGAGCCAGGAGCTTCTTCCAGTCTCCCACATGGTTACAGGGGCTCAAGCACGTGGGCCATTGTCTGCTACTTTCCCAGGGGCATTAGCAGGGAGCTGGATTGGAAGTAGAACAGCCAGGACTCCACCAGCATCCATATGGGATGCTGGTGCTGCAGGGGATGGCTTTGGCGGCTACACCACAGCACTGGACCTTGTGGTGCTTTATTTTTAAAGGAAGTAGATCACATGTTAAGTGTTCTTAACACACCCACACAAAAAATAAAACCAAAGACTCTCAAAGGTGCAAAGGAAAATTTTGGAGGCGGTGGATAGGTTTAACACCTTCTTTACAGTATGCATGTGTCCTAGCATATCAATGCACGATGCTATTTTTGGCTTTCGTTTATATATATATATATATATATATATATATATATATATAGAGAGAGAGAGAGAGAGAGAGAGAGAGAGAGAGGAAAAGCGAGAGGGAGAGCAAGAGGGAGAGCAAGAGGGAGAGCAAGAGGGAGAGAGAGAGGGAGAGACTATTCTTCAAAAAACCTTTAAAGCAATAACCAAAGGATAGTGATAAGGGTAAAAGGCATTCTGGAGGGAATCTTAGAGTGCACACATAATAGGTTGAATCAGGAAATGCCAGGTTAATAGTTTTGTTTTTCTTGCTAGTTTCTCGACTGCAGAATAGTTAAGAGAAGCTAAAATGGACCATGGATCAGTTTATAAACAACATCAAATGCCAGACACAAATGTTGACATTTTACTGTGAGCATTACAGAGAACTCTTTAAATTTTTTGAGTTTTTTTTTTTTTTTTTTTTTTTTGACAGGCAGAGTGGACAGTGAGAGAGAGAAAGAGAGAGAAAGGTCTTCCTTTTGCCATTGGTTCACCCTCCAATGGCCACCGCGGCCAGCGTGCTGCGGCCGGCACACCACGCTGATCCGATGGCAGGAGCCAGGTGCTTCTCCTGGTCTCCCATGGGGTGCAAGGCCCAAGGACTTGGGCTATCCTCCACTGCACTCCCTGGCCACAGCAGAGAGCTGGCCTGGAAGAGGGGCAACCGAGACAGAATCCGGCGCCCCGACCGGGACTAGAACCCGGTGTGCCAGCGCCACAAGGCGGAGGATTAGCCTATTGAGCCGCGGTGGAATGTGATTGTAACCATGCTCCAAATAGTTTATATTGATCACATTTTTAAAGGAGTCCACACCATAGGCCAAGACTGAAGCTGGAAAGAGTCCATTGGAGGGTATTCAATGTGTAAGTAAAGGGGAAGGAAGATCTGCCCTACAATGGTTTTTATAGAAGTAAAAGGGCTTGTTTATATTTTTAAACTTTTTTTAAAATTTATTTTATTCATTTGAAAGGCAGAGAGAGGGAGGGGCTGTATTGGTTTTCCACCTGATGATGATTTATCCCTAAAATACCCACAACATCCAGGGCTAGGCCCTGACAGCCGAGAGCTAGGAACTGAGTTCAGGTGTCCTACGTGGGAGGTGGGAACTCAGTAGCTTGGACAGTCGCTGCTATGTCCCAGGACCTACCTTAGCAGGAAACTGCAATCAGGAGCTGGGGCTGGAAATTGATCTCAGGGAATCCCATCCAGGAAGTGAGCATCGTAACCTCTTAGCCAAAGGCCTACCCTACGGTTTTGTTTTATTATTTTTTAATACTAACTTTTCTGATCATATTTATACAAATTCTAGTCAATGAACCAAGAACTTGTCAAACATGGAGGCCTACAGGAAGTCAAGGACTGAGTCTAAAAGAGATGCAAATAGTCTACCTCTCACTTCCTGCTGTGGGAGAAGTGTTCACTTCAGTCAGTAAAAATTCACTCAGCATTATTAGGCACTGGACCTTTGATTTCAAAAATAACTTGATCTCAAGGTCCTTACAGTCCATTAAGAGCTATCATTTATTTTTATTTTTTAATTTTTTTTTTAATTTTAAAGGTCATCTTCCACTGCTTTTCCAGGCTATAGCAGAGAGCTGGATGGGAAGAGGAGCAGCCGGGACTTGAACTGGCACAGTGCCATCCTCAGCTATCATTTATTAAGGGTTGGTCTGTGCCCACCTAAATGCCAAGTCCTTCACATGCATCAGTCATTTAATCCCTACAACTACCTTGGGAAGTAGAAATCATATCCACTTACAAATGAGAAGACAAAGGATTAGGATCATTATATAACTCAACAGAAATCACACAACTGAAAAGTAGCAGAACTGGATTCATGCCCAAGTCTTTTTTTTATTTTAAGATTTATTTATATATTTGAAAGGCAGAATTACAGAGAGGTGGAGGCAGAGATTGAGAGAGAGAGAGAGAGAGAGAGGTCTTCCATCTGCTGGTTCACTCCCCCAGATGATGGCAACCGCCAGAGCTGTGCAGATCCAAAGCCAGGAGCCAGCAGCTTCTTCTGGGTCTCCCACTTGAGTGCAGGGGCCCAAGGACTTGGACCATCTTCCACTGCTTTCCCAGGCCATAGCAGAGAGCTGGATCAGAAGTAGAGCAGTTGGGACTGGAACTGGCACCCATATGGGATGCTGGCTCTGCAGGCAGGGGCTTTACCTGCTATGCCACAGTTCTGCCCTCTGCCCAAGTCTTGGTGGCTCCAAAAGAGACTTGTTTGGAGCCTGTGTTTGATGTGAAACTTATGAATAGATAAAATAAGGCATAAAAAGAGATATCACAAATGCAACAAGTAAAGCTAGGAAGCAAGAAGGAGCAAGTTATATTGGAGATAAAGAATGAGGTTGTTCAAATATGAATTAGTAGGAGAGGGAGGGGGAAGAGTGTGGGGGTGTGGGTGGGAGGGCGAGTATATGGTGGGAAGAATCACTGTTCCTAAAATTGAATTTATGAAATGCATGAAGTTTGTATTCCTTAAATAAAAGGTTTCTGGGGAAAATTAGAATGAAAGATGAAAAATTTTGCTATCACCTGGTTTATTTAGAAAAGAGGAGAAAATTTTGCTGTGTATTTTTTCAATGAAGAAATATTAATAGTTGCAGAAATTTATTATTTAATCTTACTACCACATTATTCTCTTGAAGTAGAATGAGTCATTATATAAACATTGTAGTTGGGCCTCTTGGAAAATTTTTCATTGTAGACACATATGAGAACATAGTAACAAAACCAAGCAAGTCATTTTAGCTCTTTGAGAGACATAAAATAGATAGTAACTTTAAGAAACAAGAAGAGGAGATAAGCTAATAACACATCTAAGTCTCTGATAAGGTAAGCTAATGCAAATATGTCATTTCATAACGTGTAAAATAAATAGAAAGTGCAAGTGGGCACATAGAAAACAGCTTTGTTGCCATGAGAAAGAGAGATACACAAAGGAACTTCTATCTTCTCTTGGAGTAGATTGAGTTATTATCTAAAACTTAATAATGGGAGAGGCACTACCTTCCAAGAAATTCTTATCTGAGATAAATTGAATCTGTCAAACCTATAAAAAGCTCAACTGCTTCCCTGATTGCTGACTCATGAAAAAATTTTGGGTAGCTCAGGGAGAAACTTGAATCCTGTCTAGTTACTTTGAAGTCTTAGGTTGAGGTCTGAAGAATTTGGAACAAGATGTTGGATTCTAAAGGTGGAGTTGTCATTCCTTGATCTAATTGAAAAATATATTTTGGATACCAAAGAGAATTTGGAATCGAGTCCCTGCAGATGTTTTTTTATAAAACAAATTTTCTGGCCTACATTTTATCGTTTCAGAATGATGGATCCTGACAAGGAAAAAGAGCATGTTACAAAAATAAACAAATAAAAAGATGTAAACCTCAGGCTTTTTCCATATACTATTCCTCTTAGAAAGATTCTATTTATGTTAGTCATCCATGCCATTTTAAATTATTTTTCTTTGGATAAAAAGAGAGGGGGGCTGACGCTGTGGCGCAGTAGGTTAATCCTCTGCCTGCGGCGCTGGCATCCCATATGGGCGTTGGCTCTAGTCCTGGATGCTCCTCTTCCATTCCAGCTCTCTGCTGTGGCCTGGGAATGCAGTAGAAGACGGCCCAAGTACTTGGGCCCCTGCACCTCCATGGGAGACCAGGAAGAAGCACCTGGCTCCTGGCTTTGGATCTGCGCAGCTCCGGCCGTTGCAGCCATTTGGGGAGTGAACCAACAGAAGGAAGACCTTTCTCTCTGTCTCTCCTTCTCATTGTCTGTAACTCCACCTCTCGAATAAATAAAATAAATCTTTAAAAAAAGAGAGAGAATGTATACTTTACATCTGAAAATATCTCGAAAACAATGAGAGTTTGATAGATTATGAATTCATTTGTATTTGTTATTTGAAATGAAACAATTAGTAGTATCACATACGCAAGGTATAAGAGTAAATTCCTACACCTAGGTTCAGAAACTAGTTGGGCAAGTGCAGGATGATGGAAAGCTGGCTTCACTGCATTTTAGGTGGAAGACACATGGGTGGATAAAATTGGCATTACAGTTCCATACAAGCCAACTGTCTGATGTGGCAGCCAGAAATATCCAATGAATCCACAAACTGCATTAGCAAAATTACAGTGGCTAAGGAAATTTAAGTAATAATTCTCTGGCACTTGGCTCTGCCCAGACCACATCTAGAGCTAAGTGTTCATTTCTGGTCCTATTGAGTGTTAATTATCATAGACCCTCAGGAATATAATCAGTTTTAAGAACTATGGAAACCACAGGATATGAGAAACAGTTGGAAAAAAATAGTTGTCCTCAATCTGGGAAAGAAAGTACTCACTGTAGCTTCCTTAAAGTCTTTCAATGATTGGGCCGGTGTTGTGGGGTAGCTGGTAAGTCACTACCTGTGACGTTGGCATTCCACAAGGGCACACATTCCTGTCCCAGCTGCTCTGCTTCCTATAATGCTCCCTTCTAACTGCCTGGAAAAAGCAGTGGAAGACGGCCCAAGCATTCGGGGCCTGTCACCCATGTGGGAAATGTGCATGAAGCTCTTGGCTGCTGTCTGGCCCAGCCCTGGCCATTGTGGCCATCTGAAGAGTGAATCAGTGATGGAATCTCTCTCTCTCTGTCTCTCTCTCTCTCTCTCCACCCCCTTTTGTCTGTCTGTAAATCTGACTGTTGAATAAATAAATAAATCTTAAAAAAAAAAGTTCTTCAATGATACAAGGCAAATATTTCTATACTGTATAGCTTTTGAATTGTGATTAATATGGAGCCAGGGATAAATTGCAGGAAAGAAATATAAAGGGTATCTTTCTTCATTTTTTATCCTTCCTTCCTCCCTTCCTTCTTTCCTTCCTTCCTTCTTTCCTTCCTTCCTCCCTTCCTTCCTTCCTTCCTTCCTTCCTTCCTTCCTTCCTTCCTTCCTTCCTTCCTTCTTTCCACAACTGGAGCTCTCCATCGATACTTAGTACTTCATGAAATAATTGCAGGTCACTGAAGATATTCAAGATGAAGACAGGTGGATACCTGTCACATGCCTGAATAAGTCTCTACTAGCTTATGAAAGTTGACTCTTACATATTCAGAAATTTTGACAGCTGGATTGATAGCTTGAAATAAGCCAAGAGGGGATATAGTTACTATAGAGAAATTGGCAAACACTACAAATCAGGGCTTGTTGTCCATTTGAAGAACCATTTTTCAGCACATGACTGGGTTTGTATAGGTGATATTGATGCAATGGTAAGATATTTCAAACTTCCAAATCTAAAAACAATGGATGTTTTAAATTAGCAGAATATAAACTACATTATAAAATTTAAAACCAACAGATATAAATAATAAGATTGGGGGAGTCGGGGAAGGAAGTGGGAAGGCAAGCACAATAGAAGAGTACATACTAGGATAACAGATTATATTCTAAGAAACAGAAGGAGCTAAGGTTAAATTTCTAAATATTTTTAATCAAGATATTTGTGCGAGAGAAAAACATAGTATCTTAGGAATGTGTGTTCTTTTTCCTTTTAAGTATATAATTATGAAAGTATAAATGATGAATTTTATATTTATAAAGTGTTAAATTAACTATAACTTCTGTGTCAGAAAGAAGACTGTGTTTCAAAAATGCAGCGTTTTCATCATGTTTTTCATATTTAAATATAAATGCTTTCTGAGATCACTGCTTTCTAGAACATGCATTTGTAGTCTTCATTCTATAACTTAGAGGTAGTTTAATTATTTCTTCATTTAATTATAAGCCTAAATTACCTTAATTCCAAAGGTATTTAAGATTCTTTTCATATGGGTGGCCTTTTTGATATCTATTTAATTAACCCTGTTTGGGATGTTTTTGCTAAAATAGCCACATTATAGTGTTTAGTAATAATGTAGCTCTTGTAATTCTTCTTATTATAAAAATTTAAACATCCAACATTTCAAAGTGTAATGGTTCTGATATATATTATAAAAAGATCATTCTGGAGGCAAATGCTTGGTTTAGTGATTAAGAGGCTGGTTAGGACATGCTTGTCCCACACTAGAGTACTTAGATTCAATCCCTGGCTCCAACTCTTAATTGCATCTTTCTGCAAATGTGGACCCTGGAAGATAGTGATAATGGCTCAAGTCGTTGGCTCCCTGACACTCATGTGAGAGATTTTAATTGAGTTTCTGGCTTTAAGTTTCATTTGTTGGACTTTTGCAGGCATTTGGGGAGTGAATCACCAGATGAGACTTCTCTCCTCTCTCCCAGTCTCTTTCTCTCTCTCACTTTCTCTTCTATCTCTCTCTCCTTCTACTGCTCAAATTAATAAAATTACAAAAATAAAAAGATAATGCTCTTAAAATATTATATGATATACTTTTATGCTTTTAGTTTTTAACGAATTCAATGTGATTTCTAGATACAATTCTAAGAACATAATGATATTCCCTTCTTTGCTCACTCCCACTCTCTCCCTCTGCTGTATTTTAATAAAATTTCATAGACATTTGATGTCATGAAAGAAATGAAATTCTCCAATCTAAAAATTTTCTGGGGCCAGCATTGTGACATAATGAGTAAAATCCCTGTCTTTGATGCTGGCATCCCATATGAGTGTAGGTTTGAGCCCCGGCTGCTCCACTTCCAATTCAGCTCCCTGCTATTGTGCCTGGGAAAGCAGTAGAAGATGGCCCAAGTAGTTGGACCCTTGCAAGCACTTGAGACACCCAGAAGAAGCTCTTGGCTTCTGACTGGCCCAGCTCTGGATATTGTGGCCATCTGGGGAGTGAATAGGGGACAGAAGATTTCTCTCTCTCTCTCTCTCTCTCCCTCCCTAACTCTTTCAAATAAAAAAAAAAAAAAACTTTTAAAAAAGTTTTGAGAAAGGAAAATTTTTTTCATTTCTCCTCCTTTGAATTAAAGAAATAAACACAGAAATCTGCGAATTTTTCTTTCCTTGAAGTGCATCTAACACTATTGTGTGCTCCTAGTATGATAATAACTTGCATATTATAATCATTTTTACATTAAAGAAAATCATGCTATTCATTATACCCTTAAGAGCAAAGACTTTCTCTCATACATTTTTGTGAGCAAACTGATGTGCATATAAAATTGTATACAATTACATTTACATAAGGCAGTTAGTTAAGCAATTTTCCTGTTAAATGACACAAACAACATGCTGTTTTTTTGTAGACACATCCAAAGATAACAGAAGTCCATAGATCTATTATTTATCCCATGGGCTGTTTGAACTGTTATTTTTCTGTTGACTTCATGCAAATTAGCAATGTAAAATATGTATATATGTGTTAATCCACAATTTTTTATCCTAAGCAAGACTGGGGATACCAAAAAAAAAAAAAAGGACATCATGATTCCAACCGCCAGGAGTTCATAGTTAGAGAGATTGAGAGATTGAGACAGTCAAAAGAAAGAAAGCTGGGGAAGACTGTTCAGCTATTCTAAGAACTTTATTGAAGAGTCACCTTCATTGAAGGGTGAGAAAGACTGATTAATTCTGACAAAATGTAACAGTAGAGCAAGCCCATTTAAGGCTGGATAAGATATGATAATTACTTTTATTTATCACAGTGATATTTCTTATTGTTTTACATACTGGAACAATACAAGTTATATTTTAAAATGCTGTGCCCAAAATTGTACCAGTATTAATATCTTCAAAATATGAATAGCTGATTTTCATTTTAGTCAACAATTTTCAGCTCTTATGAAAGACAAGGTAACATACAAATTTCAATGATGAGATCTTAGGAATAGTTGTCTCTAACTTTACCAATTTCACAATGTGCAGTAAATCAATACTCCATGTATCAATGTTTAAATATAAATATGTAAACCCTAAGAGCTTTGTTAAAAATTTAAAATTTTATTGGTTGAGTGAAACTGATGTGGTATGGAAAATGTCAGTTTCATTTACTAAGAATATTTTAGATGGAGTTATGCTTAATGTATTTACCATCAAACTCTGTAAATGCTGCTTTATTAGGTCCTAGGCAATCTACATTTGTAAATTAACTAGGTCAGACCACAGCTAGTAAACAATTTCAGTACCAATAAGTTATTCAAAATGGGATTTTATCCCATTAAGAAACACAATGGCTGGATATTCAAATTGCAAGGTCAAGTTGTAATTTGAAAAACACCAAATTCCTGGGGAAGAAAAATCCTTTTTCATAGTTTCTTCACATTACCTTTACAATAGTAGCTGTACTCTGCTTGAAATCGTATGCAGTCTGGGACTATCAAACGAATGATGATATTTAAGAAATTGAAACCCTAGTCCCAACTCTAGCACTATGAAGTGATTCAACACTGCACATTGAAAAAAATCTATTCTTTCTATAGCAAATTAATAAAGCAAATGTAGGAGAATTTCTACTGAACAATTAAATGCCTTATTATTTGTGCAGTGTTGAAATTTACTGCAACTCTAATTTCCTTTTTAAGGGTCTTTTTTAATATAAACATTATATGTATTCAATATCCAAGTAAAATTCCCTAACACTTAATGACAAAAGTGCAGAATTCATTGTAGTAGAATGTGTAAGGCTGACAGAACTTTTCCTTTTGTGTACTGTCACCTATTGAAATGGCTAAAGAGCTTTGTGACACACAGGTTCATGTCCTACCCTTTTGCACTTGTGGCAACAGTAAGTTTGGTTGCTGAAGAGAAGTTTGTAAAGGGTTTTGTTACATTCTAATGCATGTATTCAGGGAAGGGAAATGGAGGGAATGCTCAGAAAGGAATCTATCCTCTGCTGAACTCTGGGCCATATTCTACCTCCTGCTATTCACGTGCACCTTTCTTTAGCGTGCTCCAGTTGCTAATCTGGAAATTTGAACAATTGGCCAATGTCACTGCTTGCTTGTGCATTTTTGTAAAAAGCATATTGGTGTTAGAAAAGGCAGGTAGAGGGAGTGAATCTGTTTTGGGGTATAGGAATGAACCTTCTGCAACATCTTAATCCACAATGAAGGATATAAAAGTAATGTGGTCATAGATAAGAAATACAGCAACAATGACTTAACCATATCAGTGCAGAGGCTATCAACAAAGAATGGGCTTGAAACATTATAAAAACTGACAATGATTTATTAAACATGTCTTCCCAATTGTAATGACTGCTCCATCTCCTGTGTAATCAAGGCCAGTGCTGAAAGTCAGATGCTATTATTACTTACATCAGTCAACAATTTATCCTTAATATGTTAGTTTCAATCATATACCTGCTGTGGACGCTTCAAATGCTGTCTGCAAGCTTCTTTTTTTCCTCATTAAATATAAAATATTTTGTAATGCTATACAGGAAATTTCAATTTGAGATTCTACAGTAAGCATTTTTCTCTCTTTAAAGACTTATGATGCACTTATTCAATCCAAGAGGGGTCAGCCGTTCCACCCTTTTGACCTTGCACATTCTATTATAATGATATTTTTTCTATGCATTTATTCTTTATTCTTGCTTGACTTCCCATATTCTTTGTAGAATTAATTCTTTAAACTAGGTGGATTACATGGGTGCAAACAGAATGCAACTCATTGTTTTTCACTTTTTTCAGAAACTTTTGAGATTTCATCTGAAGAATTTTCACTTTTCCTAATGGAGTTAATATTACATGTTTTTTAGAAAACTGTCAAATCACCAAAAATCCTAGTTTTTTCTCTATAAAAATGCAGACCATCATCTAATTTAGATTTAACCACATCTATTCAGAAGTGTCACATGCTGCAGCAGGGGAAAAGTATGATTGTCTTGATTTGTTTTCCTTTTCTTGAGAAACTTACTTCCCATTATAGCACTTTTAACTCCACATTTTACTTTATACTTTCATTCTTAATTCACATTTTTAAAAAATATTTAAGGGGCCAGTGCTGTGGCGCAGTGGGTTAAAGCCCTGGTCTGAAGCGCTGGCATCCCATATGGGCACTGGTTCTAGTCCCAGCTGATCCTCTTCTGACCCAGCTCTCTGCTATTGCCTGGAATAGCAGTAGAAAATGGCCCAAGTCCTTGGGCCCCTGCACCTACGTGGGAGACCCGGCAGAAGCTCCCGGCTTCTGGCTTCAGATTGGCGCAGCTCTGGCCGCTGCAGCCATCTGGGGAGTGAACCAGCAGATGGAAGACCTCTCTCTCTCTCTGTCTCTACCTCTCTCTGTAACTTTGTCTTTCAAATACATAACATAAAACTTCAAAAAAAGATTAAAAATTAGTTAAAAGGGAGAAAGAGAGAGAGAGAAAGAACATCGATCTGCTGGTTGATTCCCCAAATGCCTACAACAGCCAGGGCTGGGACAGGTGGAAACCGATATTCTGGAACTCAATCAAATCTCCCACATAGGTAGCAGCAACCCAAATACTTGGGCCCTCATTCACTGCTTTCTAGGGTATGTATTAGCAGGAAGCTGGAATCAGAGGAGAAGCAGGAATCCCAACTAAGGAACTCTTATACGGAACACAGGCATCCCAAGTGGCGTCTTAACTGCTCTGCCAATTGCCTATCCCTTACATCACATTTCTGGTGTCTTCCATGTCAGGTACAGAAAAGTGGAGAAATGGGATGGGAATGAAAAACCTCTGACATGATGAATTGCTCTAACTTACTTTTTGGTTTTTGTGATGGGTACTTACTTTTGTGTGTGTGTGTATTTCATGGTTTCCTCTAATGGCCCTTAGTACTGGGGCTATTACTGATGAAAGGCACTGGTAACTATGGAAATGCAGCTTACTACAGGGTTCTCAAGAGTTGAAAGCATACATTCCCAACCCTGGGATTCAATGACTTCTTGGTGGTAACATGTAATTGACCACAGTGGCAACATTTACATCATGGAAACTGACAAGTGCTACAAATCAAGGTTTTTTAAGTACGTTTTTGTGGGTATGGATCTGGTTATTGTTAAACTATGAACATATATATTGCTTCTTTGGCCTATTGAGTTGGTCTTTTATCTGATAGCTTTTCTGGGAGTGACTTTTCATACCGGTGTCTGGTTAACTTCGGGAACTTAATACATACTTTTAGAGTTATCCTCTGAAAGAGTTTTCTTACTTTAGAGGAAAAGGGAGGGATGAATATAACATACCTATGACGATAAATCTTTCCACAAAATTCTTCATCACTGGCATCTAATGTCCAATCACGGTATCTTAGAGATTTCTTTTAAGAATAAGTTTATTATGGGTTAAATCTGAAGGAGAAAATTTTGGCTTCTCCGTTAAAAGTGTTCTTCACCTTAACTCTAGATCAATGCTGTCTGTATAGAATTTTCTAGAATAAAGGAACTCTCCTATATGAAAACAGTAGTTATCTGTAACTGTTACACACTTTTGATGTGGCTAGTACAACTGGAGAACTGAATTTTTAATTTAATTTTAATTAAATCATATTCAATCTTAAATAGACACCATATTGTAAATATAGAGAACCCCTAAGTCTTTTGTAGGTGGCCTCAGCGACTTTCTTCATAATAGGATAGATGTTGACATCAACTTTTGTGTCTACTCTTTGGACTCCTTACTGAAACTATAATTTAAAGAGAAAAATTACACTTTCCCTATAGTCAGAAACAAAACCCAATTATATATAAATTAATTATGAAAGTAGTTAACCCAAAAACATTTTTATTCAATAAGAAAAATCAGACTTAAGTGTTGCAGTTTGAAATCCATGTAGAAAGAATTATATTAACATGATCATAATAGTAAAAAAATTCATTGAGTGAATTATTTATGAGCAGTATACTCAGCATAATGGTAGAAAGAAGTAGAGGCCATGTCCTTCTCTTGAGCACCTTGGATACAGCACTTAAATTGAAACAGAACATAATGGTTCTTATCTATAAAAATTCTACTTGAGAATTATAAATTTAAATATTCTTTTGAGGCTTCACAGTAGCTAGAGCTAGGAAACTGGATATGAATTTCAATTTGACAGTAAGACACTGTGAAAGAATAATTTTAGAGTTACATAGACTTTGGTGTGAATCTCAATTTCTACTTACTGACTATGTAATCATGAGTTAGTCATTAACCTCTCTGAACTTTGGTCTCCTTGTCTGAAAAATGGGCCTCGTTAAAAAAAAACTTATAGGATTGCATTAAAGTGATAGCTTAATGCTATGTCTAATGCTTGATAAATGAATGATGTTCAACTTAGCTGCAGTTAGTTTTTTTTGTGATACTTAAAAAAATTGTCTCACTTATTTTGTGAAAAAGATATTTTAAACATTGGACTTTAAACACTGATAGTTTCAACAAATCCGTTTTAAAAAGGAATAAAAAAACCAATTATGGTAAAAGCATTTACTTCCCTTATTTTTCTACAGTACAATTATTCATTGTAAATGAACTCCTGCAATAGCATATAGGGTTTTGTTTCCCACTGCTGAGCTCTTGCTCATCCTATGTCATCTTCTCACTGCCATAGAAAAAAAGACTTGTTAAAAATCATTTTCATCACTTCAAGTAAATTTACCATGTGAACTGTTTCCTGTTGGTTATTAGAGATAGTAATTGCTCTTTACAATCACAATATATATCACATTCACCCTGTGCCCTATAACTTTTCAAATGCCTCATATTATTTCTTTTATATTTTTATTTTAATTAATTTTTAACAGATTTAATATGATTTATAGATACAGGCCTAAGAATATAATGATATCCCCCTCCTACATCTCTCCCTCCCTCCTACTCTCTTTTTTCTACATTTCTTTGTCTTTTTTTATTAGTTTTTGAGATGACATTTAAAATTTATATTATAGTAAAAAGGCTTAATAGTTCACCAAATGACAAATTTAATAAGTAAAAAGCAAAAGAACCCTAGTTTATTGGGGATATAGACAATAGCTATAACTAATAATTAAACGCATAAATGGCCATTTCATCCAAGTATAGTTTTTTGTCAATTAGTCATTCATAATTTCTTTCAGTGAAATACAGCCAATGACAATGTAACATCAAAATATTTCCTATGTGGTTATAAGATGATAATTAAGTTCATTTAGACTTTAAACCATTTCCTCTCAACAGTTTTATGCTATGCAAATTGCAATGCAAATAATTATATGTTACTTTTTTGTACTCTATTAGTTACCACAGATCAGGGAAAAGATATGATATTTGTCTTTTGCAACTCACTTATTTCACTAAGTATAATGCTTTCCAGCTGCATCCATTTTGTTGTACAAGGCACGATTTCATTTATTTTTTATGGCTGAGTAACATTCCTTAGTGTATATGTACCACATTTTCTTAATCCAGTCCTTGGTTGATGGGCATCTGGGTTGAATCCATATATTAGCTATTGTAAATTGAGCTGTGATAAACATGGAAATACAGATAACTCTTTCATATGTTGATTTCATTTCCTTTGAGTAAATTTCCAGGAGTGGGATGTCTGGGTCATATGGTAGATCTATTTTCAACTTTCTGGGAAATCTTCATACTGTGTTCCAGAATGGCTGCATTGGTTTGCATTCCCATCATCAGTGGATTAGAGAACCTTTTACCTCATATCCTTGACAACATTTATTGTTTTTCCATTTCTGTGAGAGAGCCATTCTAACTGGGGAGGGGTGGAACCTCATTGTGCTCTTTATTTGCATTGTTCTGATGGCTACTGTTCCTAAGAATTTTTTCAAGTGTCTGTTGGCAATTTGATTTTCCTCTCTTGAAAAATACCTGTTCAATTCATTTGCCCATTTCTTAACTGGATTGTTTGCTTTGTTTCTGTTGAGTTTCTTGAACTATTTATAGATTCTGGATATTAATCCTTTATCAGTTGCATAGTTTGTAAATATCTTCTCCCATTCTATTGACTCTTAATTTTGTTAAGTTTTTCCATTGCTGTGCAGAAGCTTCTTAGCATGATGTAACCCTGTTTGTCTATTTTTGTTTGACTGTGTTTCTGGGGTCTTTTCCAATTAGTATTTGCCTATGCCGATGTCTTGCAGAGTTTCCTCAATGTTCTTCTCTAATAATATGATGGTACCAGGTTATAGATTTATATGCTTGATCCATTTTGAACTGATTTTTCATACAGTGGAAGGTAGGGGTCTTACCACTTGTTATTTCTAAATTAGAAAACTAAAATTCTGAGACAGAAACTCGACCTAACTGACTTAAGCTAAAATGATTTTATTATCTCAAATAACCAAGTCATTGAAAAGACATTTTCAAAATTCCAAAGACAAGCTTGGAATGTGGCATTTAAAATACTACAGGAATGCTAGACTCATCATATTCTGTTTCTCATACTTTGCTCCATAGACTGAAACACATGGTTCCTAGAAGCTCTGTAAGCTTTACCTAGTAGTTCTATGACTTCAAAAGAAAATATGTTTTCTGCCACATGTCCAGTTCTATAAATATAAGGAAAAGTGTCTGATTGGTCTCTTCTTTTTAAGATTTATTTATTTTTTGAATGTAGGAGTCACAGAGAGGGAGAGACAGACACACTCACACACACATACACACATGGGAAGAGAGAGAGAGAGGTCTTCCATCTGCTGGTTCACCCCCAAGATTACCACAATGGCTAAGGTTGAGCTAGGCCAAAGCCAGAAAATAGGAGCTTCACCTCAGACTCTCATGTGGGTGAAAGGGGCCCAAACACTTGGGACATCTTCCACTGATTTCCCCAGGCCATTGATGTCCCTAAACCATTTATAAGTGCAGAAACTTTGCTGCTGAATCAATTAACATTGAGTAGTATTGGTAAGTGTGCTAAGTACATACTTGCTAAATGAATCAAAATGAAATGTGAAATATTTGAAAGCTGTATCCAGAGAAGGGAACCTGAAAAATAAAAAAGTGTTCAAGGACAGCACAATGAATTAAGGTAAGAAAGATACATGCCAATATACTTCCTTAGGAAATATTAGAACATCAGAGATCAAGAGATGCTCTCTAATATTTAGCAGTAAGGAAAGAAGTGGACAAAAAGGCATATGTAAAGCTAGAACTAAATCTGAAAGAAAGCAGATAGGACATGAACCAGTACCCAAATGGGATGCTGGCAACACAGGCATCAGTTTTACCAGCTACGTGCTACAGATGTCAGTCCCTAGTTGGTCTTTGTTATGTTTATTTAAAATTAAGTACCCATCCCTTGGACCTATGGTGGTTGTTATGGGTGTGAGATAGTAAAATTTTTCTAGCTGGGATCATTGGGAGAATGGTGTCTTTACTACATGAAAGAGAAAGAGGAAGAGAAGAGTGCCTGGTACATTGTGCTGTACACATTGTAGATATCCCATCAGATAGACTCTTTGCACATTGATAAATATAGTCTTCCCAGATTTTACAGTACGTGATCATTTTCATGAACTCTATACGCTTTTCTCTCAAACCATTGACATTTATAATTTTGAAAACCTAGCATTATATTGACTTCCAAATACTTGTGCTTTTTTCTTATTTTTTTTTCCTTTTTTTTTTTTTTTTACAGGCAGAGTGGACAGTGAGAGAGAGAGACAGAGAGAAAGGCCTTCCTTTGCCGTTGGTTCACCCTCCAATGGCCGCTGCAGCCAGCACACCGCGCTGATCCAAAGCCAGGAGCCAGGTGCTTCCCCTGGTCTCCCATGGGGTGCAGGGCCCAAGCACTTGGGCCATCCTCCACTGCACTTCCTGGTCACAGCAGAGAGCTGGCCTGGAAGAGGGGCAACCAGGACAGAATCCGGCGCCCCGACCGGGCTTTTTAAAAGTTCTTTATGTGTATTTATATATACAGATGGTAATATCGCCTCCTTCTGAAACCACATTGTTGACCTCTTAAGTCTCCTCTTGACATCATCAAAACTCAAAAGCCCTCTACTGTGTCTCCCTTCCTTTCCTCAAAACATCTATGTTCTACTCTTTAACAATAGAGTCCAGCCATAAAAGGTTACTAAACACTTTCTTAAGTTGTTTTTACAGTATTCACCAGCAAGCTCACCCAAATCATTTTCAACTAGACTGAACATTATCGGAGTACAATAGGTTGGAGTTGCAAATCTGTTGTTGATTCCAGCTTATGACTAATGTACATTCTGAAAACAACAGGTGATGGACCCTGTATTGAGTCCTTGTCATCCACGTGGGAGAAATAGGATGGAGTTCCAGGCTCCTGACTTGGCCTGGCTAGCCTTGGCTGTTGTGGGAATTTGGGGGAGAGAATCCACATGGAAGACCTCTGAATGTCTCTATTTCTCTCTGTGTATATCTCTGTCTTTTTTTTTATTTTTGACAGGCAGAGTGGACAGTGAGAGAGAGAGAGACAGAGAGAAAGTCTTCCTTTACCATTGGTTCACTCTTCAATGGCCGCTGCGGACGGCACACTGCACTGATCCGAAGCCAGAAGTCAGGTGCATCTGCTGGTCTCCCATGCGGGTGCAGGGCCCAAGGACTTGGGCCATCCTCCACTGCACTCCCTGGCCACAGCAGAGAGCTGGCCTGGAAGAGGGGCAACCGGGACAGAATCCGGTGCCCTGACCAGGACTAGAACCTGGTGTGCCAGCACTGCAAGGCAGAGGATTAGCCTATTGAGCCGTGGCGCTGGCCATCTCTTTTTTTAAACAAAGAAAAAACTCTCTTAAAATGTACTTTAAAAAACAATCATAAACAGCCAAGAGAACACTAAGTGCACTTAATAAATGTTAAATATCACTTTAAGTGCAGGATTTTTTTCATGAGTACTTTTAAACCATGCTAAAAATGCATACATTAGTATTTTGTTTTAAATCTAGGAGAGTTAGCTTTTTGATTCTTTATTTTTACACTGTGCTGCCTCTTTCTTGTATAAGGCCACCAGAGAGAACTTCATAATCTTATTGCATGTGTATTTATGCCTGTATGTGTATTCATTTTTATTCCTAATCACTTTGTCTATGCCTCAAAAAAAATGAAAGAGCAATTTTTGAATACATTCTGTCTTTATGTGCTGGGTACATACATATAAGATTAATTTAGGCAATTCAACAGTTCTTGAATTAAGTATTACTATTCTATTTTACACACGAGACTACTACATGTGAATTTCAAGTCTGGATAAAATGAATCTAACTAGCAGTTTAAACTCTTTGGATCATCTCAATAGGAAGGGATGCTACTTTTTCCAATTACATCAATCTAAAGTTGACAATGGGGATGGATCTTTATCAATTCTTAGGGATGTTTTTGGTCATCGAATCTTGTGAGTAGGTAATTGTCCAAGCTGAAATTGCCTTACCTGGGCTGGATAAAGTCCCTCCCTTACAGGCTGAAATACAGGAAATTATTCCTGTGGTCCCCCCTGAGTACAGCACTCATGGGTCTCTATGCTGCATTTTTCTGAAACAAGTATGTCTCTGTCTCATCACCCTCATACGGCAGAAGATTGGCATGAGGGCAAAGTGGGGGCTGGGGGCAGTTGGGACAATTAAGAGGATTGTCAAATCTGTTATTCACTCATCTTTCCTCTTAGAGTCAGGCAACACTTCTTTTTTCTGAGACTTCTGTTTTATGAATCATAATATTACATTTCTTTTGCAAGTTCCTGTTTTGATACAGTGATACAAAATTCACATACAAATTTCACTCCATTTTCCTTTTATTTAAAGAATAATTATAATTGTGGGATTGCATTATAATTTAGAGAACTATTTTCAGACCAAATACCTTCTGACCTTAAAGAATCACACAGTGGGGGCCAGTGTTGTGGCATAGAGGGCAAAGTCACTTCCTGGGACACCAGATTCCCGTATGGGTGCCAGTTCCTGTCCCAGCTGCTCTACTTGTAATCCAGCTCCCTGTTAATGGCCTGGAAAAAAAAAAAAAAACAATGCAGAATGACCCAAGTATTTGGGTCCCTGTCACGCATGTGGGCAACCCTGATGAAGCTCTTGGCTCCTGGCTTCAGCCTGGCCCAACTCTGATCATTGTGGCCATTTGGGAAATGAACCAGTGGATGGACGATTCATTCATTCATTCATTCATTCTCTCTCTCTCTCTCACACACACACACACATGCACACATACTTGCTTCCTTGATCTTTCTCCCTCTCTCTCTGTAACTCTGACTTTGAAACATATAAATAATTTTAATAAAAGAATAATGCAGCCAAACTATGTTATGTAAAAAATATTTTCTTCTTCCTCCCCATAAGTTCATAAATGACCATTGTGTAGATTTTCAGAATGTAAACTAAAGTGCTATCAGCTAGGATGCTTCCAGCATTTCCTATAATTTGAAGATACAGGGGGAACAAAACAGAAGCCCAAATATCAGGTCCAATAGACTATTGTGGAAATTGCTAGTCAAGGATTATCAAGGAGCCAGGTCTCCTCCATATTGTTAAGGTTTGTCTCACATGCCCAACAAGGCATGGAGCTGTTCAGAGCAATGGAGGAACAACCCATTATTTTTTCCATCCTAGTCAACCCATAAGCAGTTCCTTCTGACCTAGGAGTGGGGTACTTTGATTTGTGAATTTATTCAAGATCACTGTACATCCAAGGAACAAGCTCTATCACTTTCACAAGGTTTAGTCATTTAACACAACCCGAAGAAGTCAGAAGGAGCAACGCCTTTTTCTTCCAGAGACAAAGCGTGTTCATAAGATCCCAACTTAAGGATTTTAGTTGTGTTAGCCATTTACCCTCCAGAAAACTTTCCTCCCTTCACAAAAGTGGTAAATATAACATAGATGACATAAATCATATGTGATGCTGGACAAACAAAAGATACAAGAGTGAAGCATAACAGGTTCAGACTACTAGGAGTATCTCTGCAATGAAATCCAGTTCTACCTCTAATTATCCAGACTGGATGTTCATTCCACTTCCAGAGGAACAAAACCAGAACTTCTGACAGAGGTGGAAATCAGAGAAGCAAAGAAGGAGGTAAAACTGCTTTTAAGATTACTCCTCTGGGCCGGTGCTGGGGCTTAGCAGGTAAGAGCCACAGCCTGCAATATGTGCCCGTTCAAGACCCGGATGCTCCTCTTTTGATCCAGCTTTCTACTATGGCCTGGGAAAGCAGCAGAAGATGACCCAGAGGATGGAAGACCTCTCTTGCTCTCTCTCTCTCTCTCTGCCTCTCTGTAACTCTGCCTTTCAAATAAATAAACAATAAAAAGAAAGATTACTTCTCCAGAAATGTCTTGTTCCATAGGCAAAAGGAGGGAAAAAGCACCAAGAGGCTTGTATTGCTGTGACATGGAGAGCATCTTATCAACTGAATCACTTGACTATCTTGGTGGCCACATAGACCAGCAGTAGTATCTGTCACTCTACCATAGGAGTATCTTGCAATGGGCAGTTAGAGGATAGTATGTCCAATCTGAGTTACCAAGAAATTGCTTTTTTCCCCCCTTTGGACAGGCAGAGTTAGATAGTGAGAGATAGAGAGACAGAGAGAAAGGTCTCCCTTCCGTTGGTTCACCCCCTAAATGGCTGCCACGGCTGGCGCGAAGCCAGGAGCCAGGTGCTTCTTCTGGTCTCCCATGAGGCTGCAGGGCCCAAGGACTTGGGCCATCCTCCACTGCCTTCTGAGCCACAGCAGAGAGTTGGACTGGAAGAGGAGCAACCGGGACAGAATCTGGCGCCGGTGTGCCAGCGCCGCAGGCGGAGGATTAGCCTAGTGAGCCGCAGCGCCAGCCTGAGCCACAGCGCTGGCCAACCAAGAAATTGTTACCAAACAAGATAGGTTTGCAGCCGGATGCACACAAAAACCAATCTGTGTTATCATCATTTCCGGAAGAGAAAGGCTTTATCTGGAGGACTGGGCAGCATGGAGACAAAGGTGAAGACCAAATTGATTGAGGGTCTGAGGACAGCTTTGTGGGATTAGGAAAGAGAAACCAGAAATGGTCACATCAATGTGGCAATTTCTGACTGGTAAGGTCACAGAAGGACCATGCATAGATCAGTGTGAGGAAGAGATGTAATTTATCCGACTCCTTGCTCCCTAAATCCACCTAGCTCTTCTGTTTCCACACATTCTTCAATTTTCACTCCATGGGGGAGGGGAGGGCTGTAAGCTTGTAAGTTTGGTTCATAATCCTTTATGTGCATGCACAGCTGAGCTGGTTGACTTCAGTCTAGTTGAAAATGATTTGGGTGAGCTTGCTGGTGAATACTGTAAAAACAACTTAAGAAAGTGTTTAGTAGCCTTTTATGGCTGGACTCTATTGTTAAAGAGTAGAACACAGATGTTTTGAGGAAAGGAAGGGAGACACAGTAGAGGGCTTTTGAGTTTTGATGATGTCAAGAGGAGACTTAAGAGGTCAACAATGTGGTTTCAGACGGAGGCAATATTACCATCTGTATATATATAAAGACTTTCTTTCCCCACTAATTTTGTTTGATTTCCAGGATACTGCTCCAACTATTACATAATTCTTACATGAAAAATGGGGTTGAGAAGCAAGAGAGACTTTTTTTAAAAAAAAGATTTATTTATTTATTTATTTATTTGAAAAGCAGAGGTACAGAGAGAGAGAGATCTTCCAACCGCTGGTTCACTCCCCAGATGGTCACAACAGCCAGAGCTGAACCAGTCCGAAGTCAGGAGCCAGGAAGTCCTAAGCACTTGAGCCATCTTTCACTGCTTTCCCAGGCCATAGCAAAGAGCTGGATCAGAAGTGGTGCAGCCAGGACTTGAACCAGCGTCCGCATGGAATGCTGGCACTGCAGATGGTGCTTTACCAGCTGTGCCACAGCATTTTCCCCAACAAGAAAGACTTAAAATACTCTCATTCCTCTTGACTCCACCATGGAGTCATGCAGTCATTCAACAAATAAGCATTTCTGCCTTGTTCTATATGAGACATTGTGCTAAGTGTTATGAGGGATATAAAAATAACCTTAAGAAGCTGGGTCTAAAAATCAGTAAGGAAATGACATTGCAAAAATGTCAGTCCAATCGAGAAAGATCCTTTCATAATTTATGAATTCAGCTGAGTCTAAATCCTTGGGGAGTTATGTGTGAGTATATGTGTATGTGTGATTCTTTTATAAAAAACACAGTTCAAACTGTAGATATTTTAAATTAGCAGTTCTCTGAAAATTCTGTAGGCAATTATTATAGTTTAATGAAAACCTGTGCCACTAGTTCTCAAATGTCAATTATTTGAAAAATTGGGGTCATTGATATTGTTATGCTAAATATCTACTTAATTTTCAAAGATTTTTTTGGTGAGATTGTTAAAATTTGGGGCAAAAGAACAATGCTATGAAACCATCAAAAGAATGGAAAAACAAAAACCACAAATCCTCAAATATGGAGAATTAAATACTGGTAAGATTCATATTAAAATAAACCATTTAAATCCTCAGTAGTGAAGAATAGCTCATGCAAAAAAACAAATGGGAATAAAACAAATACTAATTTCTTCAAAGAAGTCTTTTATAGTCTCTTCTGTAACTCTTTAACTTTTTCATGCCTGGAATAACTCTGCTTTTGTGGACCCCATGCTCAAAGGCATTTTCCTGAGAGAAAAACCAGTGGAGGGCTTTACATATGCCTGGGCCACAGTAACCTCCAGAGAGTAATTATGATGGGAGTAGGTGTGGAAGGGAGAGCTACAGTTGCTGATCGCTGGCATGGACCTTATTAAGTTCAATGTGGAAAACAGAAGAAAATGTAATATTCCTAAGACATAAACACTTTGCTTAAATAAATGTTTACTTATTTGTTTTAATTTGTTTGAAAGAATAACAGAAAGAGACTGATCTTCCATCTCCTGGTTCACTTTCCAAATGCCTGCAACAGCCAGTGCCTTACCAGGCGGAAGCAAGGACCCAGGGACTCCATTGGGATCTCCTATGTGGGTGGCAGAGACCCAGCGCTTGGGCTTCCATACGCTTCCTCCCAAAGTGCCCATTAGCGAGAAGCTGGATCAGATGCAAAGGCAGAGGCAGAATTCAATTCAAACTTGGGAGGTAGGCACCCCAACAGGTAGCCCAACCTGCTGCACAAACACACACCCTATACAAAACCACTAATTAAATGGCTACACTTGTTAATTTCAGAACAACAGGAAAGTTGGTTGTTTGAAAAGCTGCTGAAAAGTCTATTGAAGATACTGGAAAAGAAAGAAAGAATCACAGGGCAAGAGGTCATGGGAAGCAATCCAGTCAAAGCACAGGTGAGAAGGTCCGTTGAATCAAGGACTGGGATGAAAGTCCTGAGGCTTTGAGACCAGATAACCCGAGAACAAACACACCTGGTCCTGCAGAGAAGTGGGACAGGGCCCTGGAGCCAGTCAGCCTTGGTGTGAAACGGGATTCCTACAGCTGTAAGCTATGTTGCTGGCATGCAACAGTTTTCACCTCTCTGTGTTTCTGTTCTTTCACATGGTAGACATGGATAACATTAATATCTTCATCATTCGATCATTGTGAGAATTAAATGTGTGAACACATGTACAGCACTTAGGATGGTGTCTGGAACATGGTGAACTCTAAATGTCAGCTATGTATACTTTATTATTTTAAAAGTCATCAGCTTCACAAGGAGGATAGGAGAAAATTGGAGCTTTTTGCATGAGAGGAGGATCTGCAGCAACTGCTCTGCAGTGTTCTTTGCACTGTAGATAATTTGAGCCCATTGTTAATAAATAAAAATAGCACTGAGCTAGCAACAGAGGGTTTGCTGTTCAGTGTTTTATGTTGACTCATTCAATCCTCACAACAACAAATCTCTGACTCAGATACTATTACGATTCCCATTTGGAGCTGAGAAAACATGGAGATTAAATAACAAAATGGGCACCAAGAATCAAACAAGCTATAGGTTATTCTGGATTGCAATGAAATAGAACGGACTTTCCAGCTTCTCTAAACTTTTTTTTTTCCCAAAACTTATTGTATGTTAGGTCACTTAGTGAGCTCTGGGCAAATTAGCATAATAGGCCATCCATTATAGTGGCTATTTATTAAGAAGTGTGCATCATTGCTGTAGGTTCATGAGAAGATAGGAAAAGAAATCCACTAAGATGAACAGAGAAGAAAGGAAAGTTAGGCTGATGAAGGGCTTGATTGTGTGTGCATCTCATGAAGGCAGTGTTCTCGGTGGTGCACAAGCGGGGAGTCTCTACCGGCTTTGTTACTGAACTTTGTGTCCAGAAGGCACTCTTCTCCTGTCATGCACATTATACAGCAACAACATTATCCAATGCAGAGTAACAGGCCCACACCCCCGCCACATTAACCTTTCCTATTTTATATTAAGGCTTTTGCCTCCTGTTCACTTTCCCTCTGCCTATTGCTCATAAACATTCCATCTCTATGGCCTTTGCTGAAATGTGCAAGTTTTCCCAGAACTGCAATCCCAGTTGGTGCTACTAGCTTTCCCTCACTTATCTATGAGATGCAAGTAACCATCTGCTGTTTAAAATTGCCTTGTTGCCAGAATAAACTGTTAGAAGTAAATTAAGAAAATTCAGGTCTGTTACTACTCTGTGGAGGAGAAAACCTGTTTAAACATTCTTAAAGTCTGCTTTATATTAAATGCTTAACTTACTTCCATTTGAAGAAGTATTTTTTAAAGGGCTAGCTTTGAAAAATATTGATAATCCTGCCAAAAGCCATCAAAGCTACAGGAAAATTCATCACTGGAAGATTTGTTATCATTGCTGTAACTCTGTAAAGTTAACTTGTACAATGGAAGGAGCTCTATTTAAGTTTAATTTTTTTTTTAATTTTTGGAATTCTGGTGAAAGTATTTCTTGATCATTTTATGTAATGTCTTATCCTATTTTATGCTTTGTGTTAGGGTCATTTTTTTCTGCAGAGAAACTTCCACTTCACAATCTTTCCCAGGGATCAGAGAAAAGTAGTTGCCCTAATGAAATGGTCTTTATTTGGAATGTCGCAAAAATAAAAATTATGTTCTCCAGGCAAAGCTTTGTGGTATTCAGATGGACAGACTATTATTGCTAAATTGACTTCACTACTTGACTAAAATGGAAGAGAAGGTCTACATTAGGAATTATGAGTATATCTGATCATACTGCCATCACTGGAACCCAAAGCTAGAGTACAAAAGTTATCACTGTGTTTTATTATATAGAAGGTTAATTTGAGATTTAGGACTCAGTCATTTGTTAACAAAAATTAGGAAGGTGATGTCCTATTTTGTTTTGTTATTTATCATGTAGGAAAAAGCTATTATTCTGATCACAAGGGAAAAGACTGTCCCTTTTTATTTCATCTTACAAACTCTAACAAAATAAGTCTTTGAAAAAGAAAATGAGTCTATTTCAGAAGTAACATCCCAGGTCCCAAACTCGACTGCTTAATCACTTTCCTTATCTGAATTGGTTACTGAAAACTATTAAAAATGCATTTCCAAGAAAAATAATTAAAGATAGCTAAAAAGGAGGAAAGCAAAAAAAAAAAAAAAAAAATCAGAGAATCTCCTGAAGTCTATATAGACAAGGTGCCTATAAAGGGAAATGGTAAAAGAAATCTTATACAAATATAACACAAAGCATTAAATACCCAGAAGCCATTAAGCATTAAAATATGTGGACTTGGAGGTTGGGGCAATGACAAAGATTTGTTGTATCTTTGATGTCTGTGTACCTTAAAGAGATTCAGGATGTGTGACTCTCTTTAGAGGCAGGAAACCTGACTTCCTGGGCCAAGGGCAGTATTGCTTATTTGAGTATCCTCACTGGTCTTGATACTGTGGGTCTATGTCATAGCAACCACACTTCCTATTTCCTCTGGCAAGTTAAGGTGCACAAGATTTGCTCGCTGTGCAATTTTGCTGAAAATATACCAAAATTTTTCTACCTGCACATCTCCCAAGAGTTTAAAACTTTACTCCCAGGACAAAAAGAAAAATACTGTCGTTCTGAGATTCCTACTCACAATCCTTGTAGACAAGTGGCACATAGTGGCTGTTCAAAATTTTTTTCTGATTGGATGGTTAGGAATAAATATGCCAAATGGTGTAAAGAGGTGTTTCGATGGAGGGATGAGGATGCAAGCTTTATCACAGAGTATTGAGATAACTAATGGAACGGCAGTGGAGAGAGCAAAGAAGCAACACAACCGAGGAGCTTTGCTGGAGAAAGGATAGTGAAGTGAGGTAGGGGCTCAAGAGGAAAGTAGAGTGTGGAGAGCAGGGCCCGTCTCCCGCAACATGGCAAAATAAGTACTGAGACCTCCAGTCCGGTGTCGTTCTCCCATGAGCCCGTGGAGGAGCGACAGTAGAGCATATCAAAATAAGTTATTTTGGATATACTACAGAATGTTTATATTTGTGTTTTGATAGGAATGAAGTAGTAGAGTTAGAAAACTTGATGGTGGAAGGGAGAGGGAGAGAAATGATTGGAACAACACTGTTTAGCAGATGAGAACGCTGAACATTAACAAGGGGAGAGACTGTCCTTAGATAGGAGCCCTGGCCTCTCCTTCCATTCCTTACAAGGAAATAGAGAATATATAGAAACAGATGGATGCCAGCCAGGAGATGTTCTGTGAAAAAGCGTTCTTCTGATTCCTTCCATGTTCTACATGGAAAAGGAATCACGATAAACATAGAAAAAGAGGCAAGATGAAATATTTCAAGCTTAATGTCAGAAAAAAGGGGTACTTCATAGTCTAGGAGGATGGACTATGGAAATATGCCAAAATTGCCAAATTCCTGAGTTCTTTTTTAAATTGAATTTTCTGATCGTCTGTTCTCTGTAGTTTTTTTCTAAAAGTTTCTCTCTTTATTTATTTGTACTTATTTTTAAAGAGAGAGAGAGAATTTTGCATGTTACGGTTCACACAAATACCCACAACAACCAGGCTGAAGCCAGAAACCAGAAACACAGTCCAGGTCTCCCACTCATGGCTGACTTGGGCTCAAGTTCTTGAGCTATCACTCGTGGCTTCCCACAGTGAGCATTAGCAGTACACTGGAATTGTAAGCAGATCCTGGACTAGGACTCAGGCACCCCTCATGGGATGAGGGTGCCCCATGTAGTATCCTAACCTACTGCACCAAATCCATGTCCTAACTAGTTTTATTCAGAACTTGAAACTAGAATTATGATGAAATAATTTTATACTGTAAGAAAAAATTACATCATTTTTAATTTGTCATGTTCACACACACAATGTCACTACAGCCTTTCTCAATCATATTTAGTATTTTATTAATACATCAGATTGAGTGTACAAAATTAAATTCACTGCTGTTATCCTAGAGAATGAGTGGCAGTTTTCAGAACCAGGACTTTACTCTGACAGGTTATAGATACCAGTGAAAGTATATGTAAATTGTAATCTAACTATATCACCTTTTGAGTAGTATGACATTGCAACTTGTCTTTGATTTGCAATTTTGCTTGCTGATGGGGTTCAGGACATCTACCCTAAAATACGGCACACTGGCATTCCAGGGAACTGCAAACAGGAAGGTCACTTGCACCTTCCCCATGGGCTTAACCCCTACAGAAGGCATAAAAGAATTGTCATTCCTTCTGAAGCAGACCATAAAACCATCATGCCAGAGGTATCCACCCTGCAACCTAGGGAAAGAAACACCCTACCCTGGAAACCACAGACACCAAGAAGAATCTGAACAAACAGGTCTGTCATAGATTCCTGCAGTTTCTTCCAAGATCATGCCCTCTTGTCCTGCAACTCTACATCTGCATGACTGGTCGTAAAAATACTTGAGCTTCCCTGTTTCTTTGGATTTTCATTTCTGAAGAGTCTCATGTCATGTGAAACTTATATATTAAATAAATGTGCATACTTTTCTCCTGCTTATCTGTCTTTTTTAATATTTCTTTCTCCCCTACAACACTTAGGAGAATATATTTTTATTTTATTTTTGTGAGTATGAAAGATATGATTCCAAAAAGCATAGGAAGGAAAACAAAATCTGCAAACAGATGTTTGGCTGCTTAGGTTTCTAGTAGTGAATATGCTAATTTACCTGAAGGTGTTATTTTCAAGGTCTTGGTTTTCTCCCCTCACCATCTGAGAATTTGAAAAAAAAAAAGAAGTAGAGAAAATAGGTAAATATCCATCACATGTGTAAAAAAAAATTCATCCAGTGAACTATTTTTATGTATTATTATATAAAGTGCTGGCTATTTAAATTTATGCTACTATATAAAAAGTTAGGGAACTGTAAAAAGACAGATATGTTAACAAATTGTAGAGCTGACAAAACTGACAATTACAAAGAAGACGTTTCAACCCCTTTCCTGGCTTAAATGACTGATCTTTCCTTAGGCTGAAATTCATTCTAGTGGTTTCTGGCTGCAATAACTGCAAGCTTTTGGAGATTCTTTACAATGGGAATTTTAATAGAGAATATAATTATTATTTTCACTAGTATGTGGAATGCACACAGGATTTATAATAGACTTTCATATGCTCAAGATCATTATCATCACTGATTAAGTATACAGCACAGTTTAAGGAATGTTAATGCCTCATTTGAGGAAACTGAGGTATAAAACTTGTTCAGGCAGTCAGTGGCAGAGCAAAAAGAACTAACAGGTGAGTTTTGCAATCTTGATTTCAGAGAAAATTAATTTATGGGAGTAATTTTATCTCTACCAATCCTCCACCTTTTATCCCTATCCTTTTCCAAGGCATCAAGATATTTTAGAAAAGACTCTCGGTTGTTGGATACGTGTTGTCCTATAAATGCCACTGAGAATTCTAGCAATATAGCCTGACCTATGTCAGTCCGGCAAATGATAGGCTGCCATGAGTTAAGCATGAAATGAATCCATTTATCTTAGTGCACAGCTTCAGGGAGACACTAAGTGCTCCCATACTTTGTTGTCATTGTTCCCTAGTAGCTTCTAAATTTTCTCACTGACAGAAATGGCAGTAAGGGATTTTCCACTGATTCCCACTGATTACCCAAGGACATTTTTCTTCCCTTGAGGAGAAGAGTAGAAATTATAGGGCAGCAGAGAGGTTGTCAGCACAAAGAATTCCAAAAGGGAAGTTCAAGGGAGTTTCATGTCCATATTGCAAAGAAAAATGTCGTAAAGCTAAATGGAACATCAGATTACATAATGCCCTGGTTGCACACAAAGAAGAACAAGACAAAAGCACAAGGCAGTGGAAAATATGCACACGTAAGCTTAGATGTTGATGAGGAGGCATAGCAGAAGAGAAAATTCTCTGTAGGGACATTTGATTTGATCAGCATGACAACTTGTTCGGCAGGGAAAATATGAGGGTGCACATTCATAATTCAGTCTAAGCAAAAGACTTTGATAATGGATAATGGGCTGTGGTTTGTAAGATATATCCATTCAGGAATTTCAACTTCTCCTATGATTACTGATGATAACTTGATTATCTAATTTGAAAGTAACATGCTTAAGATTATAAGAAGCTCAGGGGCCAATGCTGCGGCATAGCCAGTAGGACTGCCACCTGCAGTGTCAGCATCCCATGCGGGTGTCGGTTTGAATCCCAGACTGGCTGATCCACTTCCACCATCCAGCTCTCTGCTGTGACCTGAGAAAGCGGTAGAGGATGGTCCAAGTCCTTGAGCTCCTGCACCCACGTGGGAGACCCAGAGTAAGCTCCTGGCTCCTGGCTTTGGATCGGTGTAGCAACGGCCATTTCAGCCATTGGGGAGTGAACCAGCGGATGGAAGACCTCTCTCTCTCTCTCTCTCTCTCTCTCTGCCTTTCCTTCTCTCCATGTAACTCTGACTTTCAAGTAAATAAATAAATCTTTAAAAAAAGGTTATAAGAAGCTCAAAAATATTTATTGAATAATGTGTACATTGATGTTTGAGGAGTGTTTTCCCAGAGCTTTCCCTTTGTTAGGAAAGAATGAGGATGAAGGGGAAAAACATGAATTAACAGCTCTGCTGAGTTAAACTGTATACCCACAAGGTTCATATGTTAAAGCACTAATTCTCAGTATCACAAAATATGAGTGGATTTGGAAATAGGGTCTTTAAAAAGGTCATTAAATGAAATGAGATCCTTGAGGTGGGGCAATCCGATATGACTAGGGTTCTTTAAAGGTGGGGGATGACGACACACAACACAGAGAAATGATCATGTGGCCAAACAGCAAGATGGCCATCAGTAAGCCAAGGTCTGAGGCCTCTGCAGAAATGAAACTTGTTGAACATGATCTTGGATTTCTAGTCTCTAGCACTGTGAGAAATTAATTTCTTTTGCTTAAGCCACCACATGTGGGATTATGTTATTGCATCCTTAGCAAGCTAATACAATCTCCCAGTATATTTGAAAACTGATCCTTATATTACTACACAACCATGACTCTGGGAAAAAGGGAATCTTGGAAGAAAATGTGGAAAAATAATTATCACTCTCCAGTGCAATTAAAGTCTATTGAGAGTAAGGAGAAAGGAGGAAATAACAAAGATTTTATGAAAAAACTGGCATTAAGTTACGACCATAGGAATTTTCTTTTTCTTGTATGACAAGAAAGAGCTGTGAATTGCTGTCATTCAGATAGCCCCATATAAATAGATACCTGGTCTATAAATTCTTTATGAGAGTTCTTTGAAAATTTCATTGAAGAGACATGAATTTGAAAACTTTTTGTGCCAAAATACATATATCTTTTAATTCTGTTCTCTGAAAATGTTTCAAATAACTGTGTGTGTGTGTGTACGCATATGTCCAGTCTATTAGAATTCAAAACTATTTAGACAGAAGTCTTTCTGTTTGGGAAAAAGAGATTCAGGTTATGAGACTCATCCGTAAATCTAGTAACAAATACTCTGGTTAGGATATATTGGAAAATAAATCTCAAATATTAATCAAGGTCCATTAAAAAAAGGTAATTTTCATCAAGCTTTTCCATCAGCAAGGGATAAATTATTGACACTATGATCATTGAAGTAGTTTAATGTCTAAGTGATTGTATCTTCAAGTTTGTTTATCTTTATCAGAACTCAGTTGTAGGCAATATATTCATTTTAGATATTTTAGAGCTTTCTCTGCTACAAGCAACAGAATTCCTGACCTTAAGTGGGTAAGTTGAAAAAAGAGAAAATGTATTGACTTTTATGACTTAGTTACAGGGGTCTTGGTGGATTTCCAGATGCCTCATGAGTTGTGTTCAAATAAAGTTACAGGAGCCCATCTTTTTGCTCTCCTGTCTGGGCTACTCTCTTCTCAGGTTTGGAGACAGTATCTTTAATAACTACTTCTTCACAACTTACTGAGGCTCAATAAATGTAAAGGAAAATGTAGGTTTGGAGAGAATACTTCAACTATGTGTTTACAACTTATTGAGGTTCTTATATATACAGTGTCATGCACATATTAGGAATCACTTGTTGGGCTTTGATTCCACTACATATCAATATTGAAGACCATCACTTAGGGCAGATTCTTGGTGCAGCAGTTAAGACACCATTTGCAATGCCTGCATCACATTTTGGAGTGCCTAGTTTGAGTGCCAGCTACTCCACTTCTGATCCAGTTTCCTGCTAGTGCACATTATTGGGGGTAACATTTGACAAATCAAGTCCTGGGGTCCCTGTCACCAGTAGGGGAAATCCAGATTGAGTGCTGGTCTCCTGAATTCATGGCCCACCCCTGGCTGTTGTGGGAATCTGGGGAGTGAACCAGGAGATGGAAGACCCCTCCCTCTGTAACTCGGCCTTCCAAATATGTAAATAAAATATTTAAAAATTAATTGAGTGCTGTAAAATGCTAGCTTGGTTACTGTTCTATTGACATTCCCTTCTGTATTGTCATACTATGAAACCTTAGTGTTCATTAACTTCAAAAGTTCAAATATAATATATAATTAAATAATATCTCTAGCCAACTGAAATAGTCCAGAAAGACATAAAATATCCGATTTAATTGTTGGATATATTTCCTTCACTAGATGTTCTCTCATTCTAATCACATTCAGTTAACAAAAATTGAAGTCTATGTTTTAATTAAACTCCAAGAACTTCATATTAACTTACTGACCCTCACAAACTACATCATAGAAATCATCTGGATTTGATTTTTTGAAAGAATATTTATTTATTTGAAAGACATGGTTTTAAAGAAAGGAACAGAGAGAGGGGGAGAGAGAGCAAGTTCGTCCGTCTGCTGGTTTACTACTCCCAAAAGGCTGCAAGAGCTAGGGTGAGCCAGGCTAAAGCCAGGAGCCAGGAGCTTCATCTGGATCTCCTACATGGGGAGCAGTGGCCCAAGAACCTGGTTTATCCTCCACTGCTTTCCCAGGCGCATTAGCAGGGAACAGGATCGGAAGCTGATTCAAATGAGTGGCGGCTTACATTGCTGGGCCACAGTGCTGGCCCCTGGTTTGGATTTTAAAGAATGAAAATTTGATGTCATCACAGTATTCCCTAACTGTGACAAAAGCAAAATAAGAAAGTGAATTTTGGAAAAATCATTTTCTGTCATTTTTTTTTACCTAGCATTTTGATTGCACTTCTATTGAAGCAATTTTTCCTGTTTTTGAATTCCTTTCTTGTTCTGAAACAATCATATAAAACTCAAAGAGGCATCTGATTATGATTGATGGTTTTAGAAGATTACACTTAAACAGGTATTTTGTTCTCTTTTTTCCTAAGGAAAATCTGGGAAGGACTGAACTCTTCACACAAGCTCAGGCTAAAGTCTGCAAAGCAAATGCAGCATAAATGGAAAGCTAAGAATAAAAAATACTATTAGTTTAAGAAACTTGTAGTTGATTAATAAAGTTTCATAGTAAATCATTATTATTCATGGGTACTGAGAGTCTAATATGCAAATGGTAACAAGTCATATACAAAAATATAATTCTATTCCACAACAAGACCAGAAAAGCAACCCAATCTTACCTTAACCAGCCAGGAAGCTGGCCTGCTATGTTTTAAGTCAGACTCTTGGGAAGTCAGATCACTCTCTCAGTAACAATCTAGGAAATCAAACAATAATCCCTGTAACAATTGCCTTAAAATACGACTTGATTAATTACTGACAGTTTTCCCAAATTTTGTCCCTGCTCCCAATTTAATGCTAACCGGAGAAAGCCAAACACGCTCCCCTAGCCAACCACAATGTCCTTTTAATTTGTCTGTCTGAAGCTCCCCCATGGCAACTGCTCACAGTCAGGGTATACATGAACCTTCTCTTTCTTCCTCTGGAACTTTCCCACTCTTCTGCCTGCCTTTGAATCTCTGCCAAAATGCAAGTGGTAGTGGCTGACTCCGATGTTACAGAAGGCTCTGCATGAATAGGTTTTACTGCTCTCAGATAAACCTTTCAGATAAAAGAGCCAAATAAGGTAGAAACTCCAAAAATTCATAACTTTTTGGTCGGTTTTCATGAACTCAGCCTATGCAACCACAAGTGCTCAATATAAGTAACTGCTGAAAATTTATTTACAAAAAAAACTTCCAAACTTATATAACCTTTATTAATTTGCTTGTGGAGATAATGAGGTGGCATATGATAAATACCACTATGAATAATAATTAAGGTGTGCGAATATGTTCCATTTGGTACCGAGTAGCTGATTCTTCTCTAGAGATAAAAAAATCACTGCAGTATTTTATTCTAGTACATACAAGGTGTGAAAGTTGTTGGTGAATAATTATAAGTGTGTCACATATGCTTTCATTTCACTAGAACTAAAGTTTATCTGCAAAGTCAATGAGGCAAATGTGAATTTACATTTCTCACAACTTGGTTCAAGAAATTACTGGATCATATGTTTGGTCAATAAAGATTTTAGAATTCAGTGTTTTCCCACATTCAATTGATAAAACACTTTGTTAAGTTCAAAACTGGAATTTTAAGTATAAATATTTTATTATCATTTTTATTAGAGGAGTTTATACTCAATTTTTTTCACTTACAGTGGATTTTTAAGTCTCTTACCCAGGAGGCTGGTGCTGTGGCACTGTGGGTAAAAGCCCCAGCCTGCAGAACCAGCTTCCCATACAGGCACTTGTTTTGTCCCAGCTGCTCCACTTCTGATCCAGATCCCTGCTAATGTGCCTGGAAAAGCAGCAGAGGATAGCCCTAGTACTTGCGCCCATGCACCTACATGGGAGACCCAGTCTTCCACACCGGTAGCAGGAACCCAAGTACTTGAGCCATTAAGTACTTGACCCTGATGCCTCTCAGGGTCAGTATTAGCAGGAAGCTGGGATCATAAGCAAGGCTGGGATCATAAGCAACGCCAGGACTTGAACCCCTGACACTCATATATGGAATGAAGACCTCTCATATGTAGTCTTAACCATGTGCCAATCTTCTTTGCCTTCAAAGTCACATTCTCAGAAATTTCATAAATTTTATTTCATAAAACATGGGGAAGTTATTTTTTACTGTGTTTTAACTATTGCAGAACATCCTTTTCATGTTAAATTGAATGTCTACTCTTTTTCAATAAGATAATCTTGGAAAACAAATAATATGCATTTTAGAGGTTTTTTTATTATTTATTTATTGTCAAAAGGTGTATCCTTCTCATCTCTCCACAGGAGAAGGGAACAGATGTTTCCTGTCATGTATTTCCTCTCAGTCATTAGTTAGTTACTGACAGGTTGAAATTGGAATGGTTATCACGCTTGGTGTTGTGTTTATTAACTGCTATTTGTCATTTTCACAAAAACATCTTGTAAAGAGTTCTTGTATCATTTAGACAAGGGTAACTGAAATATCTTGACAGTTTCTATTCAAAAACTCAATCAAATAGCTTATTGAATAAACGTTCTCTTTTCATAATATATGCAAGTTTAAATTAGCTGTTTTCTCTGCTGTGGCCTGGAAAAGCAGTAGAAGATAGAACAAGTCCTTGGGCCCCTGCACTCATGTGGGAGACCAGGAAGAAGTGCCTGGCTCCTAGCTTCGGATCCACGTGGCTCTGGCCGTTGTGGCCATTTGGGGAGTGAACCAATGGAAGGAAGACCTATCTCTCTCTTTCTCCCCCTCACCATCTATAACTCCACCTCTCCAACAAAATAAATAAAATCTTTAAAAAAATTAGCTGTTCAGATACATTTCAGTTTTCAGCATTTGTTTTACAACAGACAATTTAAGGCAGCTTCTAAGTATGCATAGAAACGAAAATAAAATACAAATTAAAGGGTTTTTAATAAATAATTTTAATATTTAATTTAATAAAACATTTTTAATCTGGAAGATATACATTATTATTATCATAGCTAAAGATCATATTTTAATAGATTTTATAATTTACCAAGAATTCCTAAATGTACCTCCTATCACATAAATCTAACATAACTATAATGAGTTAGAATGATTTTTTTAGCTATATTTTAGCAATGAAATGAAAAGAGGCAAAGAAAGGTTAAGAGATTTAGATAGGTCTATACTAAGAAAAGCTTCTTACATTTTACACTGATTAATACTTTAGTTTGTTGAAATTGGTGACATCCTTTAATTTAGAACTCATACCATTTATACTTGTGCCATAACACCTGAGTATTGGACACAGGGTCAGGATTCTCTAAAATGCTGAGAGACCAGGCAAAACCACATTTCCTAACACAGTCTTGTAGCAGCACTGAAACACTGTCATTTGGAGTTCTGACATTTATTTCCAGTGAGTTGTTTCTAAGTTTCTTATCACCAGATACTCATCTCTGTTTTTAGTGGGGAATATGTTGGAGAATGATCTTGGAGGTTGAGCCATATTTTCATGCTCGGATTTTTTAATTGATTTATTATTTGAGAAAGAAATAAAGATAGAGAGAGAGACAGAGACAGAGAGTGAGAGAAAACTCCCATCCATTGGTTCATTTCCCAAATGGCAAAAATGGTCAAGACTGGACCAGGTTCAGAGCTAGAAACTGAGAATCCAAGTTAGGTCTCCTAGTTGGGTATCAGAAGCCAAATTACTTGAGCTATTTATTGTTGCCTGCCATGGCCTGCTTGGGCAGGAAGCAGTAGTCAGGAGGCAGAACCAGGAATTGAACCCAGGAACTCCAGCTTGGGATCCAGACATCTTAACCACTGGACTAAATATTAACCCCCTCCAAATGGTTTTTAATGGAATCAATTGTCCCTTTGATGGTTTTTATTTGCAACCATAAGGTCTTATTCTTATCAAGTCTAACTGAAAGAGCAGGTCTTAAACAGGTGCCTCCCTTCTGCTTTTAATTGTAAGAATTTCTTGAAGTACAATGACATGGGATAGGCCTTTGTATATATTCCTAGGTGAAGATGGTATATTATCCCATTGCATCTAGAAACTCCATAACATGAGTTGACGAAAATCCGCATTAAGGCCATTGTTATGATGCTCTTAAGTCTATCTAAAATCCCCAATCCTCCTTCTCAGACTTGACTCTCTCTTGTTCCATGAATTTAGGAACCTTTGAAATTTTATGTTGCTTACTGTTTGACCCTTAGCAGTCTTAACAATTCTTCACACATGATGGGTACTGTGTCATATTTATTGAATGAAAAACTAAAAAAAAAGCTAAAAAACATAATTTCAGATATTGTACCACATAAGTAAAGGACTTACCAGGCTTTTTCAAAGTCATATGAATGATAGCTTTTCGTACATTGGGAAGTCAGCTTGATCATATATTTCCCTTAACATTTTAGGCACTTTAACACCATATTTATTATGAGAGCAATTATGATTGCAAAACTGCATTGTCCATCTGTCTATATGTCTTTAACAAAGAGGTCACAACAATAAGAGGTGGCCAAGAAATTTAAGAAGGTGTAACCAGAGGGGGAAAATAATGATGGTTTGGGGTGAGTGGGTAGAAAGAAGGCTGCATAACATGGGCATATGGAAAAGAAGGTGAAGGAAAGAGGGACCAGTGTAATGAATGCTAATGACAGGAAACTGCTCACTAACTTTGAAGTATGGAAATCAATTCTGAGGTTGATTAGGAGGATTAAAATGTGAACGGGGATAAAGAAAAAATCTGCCCTATTTAAACTTTTTTTTTTCCCAATAGGGTTGTGAATACAAGAAAGTGGAAAAAAGGAAAGTATGTGGAAAGATTTGTGGGATCAAAAGAAACTATTTTAATGGGACATATTAGAGACTGGTTGAAGGGTACTTTGGATAGAATTGATTAAAACAGGAAGGGCTGACCTTGTGGTGTAATGGGCCAGCTGCTGCCTGTGACACCTGCCTCCCATGTCAGAGCTGGGTTTGAGTTCTGGCTACTCTGCTTCTGATCCAGCTTCCAGATAATGCACCTGGGAAAGCAGCAGCAGGTGACTCAATTACTTGGATCTCTGACACTCATGTGGGAGACCCAAATAGGGGCTGGTTCCTGGCTTTGGCGTGGCCAAACCCTGCCTATTGTGAGGATTTTAGGAGAGATCCAGCAGATAGATCTCTGGGGGGGGGAGGGGGTGGCGAGGGGGGAAGAGACTGTCTTTTGAATAAATCTTTTTTTGAAAAAGCAGGAGAAAGAGGCATTGAAAGTCTTCAAAACAGTAGGAGACAGAGATGCACAGGTCACAAATGAAGGTATTTCCATTTGCTATAAGCAGTGACATTTGTAAAAGTTTGGCATGTAGAGAAAATTGCTTCAGGTACAGCTAAGTGTATAGGCTTGCTGATAGAAAAATAAGGAATTTCCTTTGATGATTTCTGTGTTTATAATAAAAGATTAGGAGTATCATCAGCTGAAAGGAGAGAACATTTAAGGGGCTACAGAACAAGTATGAAGCAGTTGTTGAGGAGACATGGTCTTATTTTTAACATTTCATCACTTCATTTAGAGCAAACCACTGGTGGAGACTTGTACGACAGACTTGATACAAGATCATATGGTTCTGTTCTTTTTGGACATATAAGATTAGAGAAATATTTCCCCCTGATTTGTAAGACACAAAGTCTTACTTAATATCAAGTTTCCTATGTCACTCACTCACTCACAGAATAATAGACATTCAGGAACTATATCTACTTCTTTATTCTAATGGCCAGTGTCCAATTTCTTCCATATGATAACACTGGACATGTGATCTCATAGGTCACAGCATATGTGATTAACCAGAGGAAATGAGCATTGAGAGCAGAAAACTGAGTTCAGAGGCTTTCAAACTGGCTGTGACCTGACCTGTTGTTAACTATTGCTTTTCAAAGGCTTATTTTTAACTCCATCTTGTATGCTTTGAAAACAGTGTTTCCTCATTTTTCCTAAATAATGATAGTATATACAAATATTAAAAAGACCTTGAAATCACTTTATATTTCAACTCTAAAGGAACTAATTATTCTTCCTCAAATTTTCCTTCCTCAACATGATCATTTTCTCTCCTGGTTTTACTTAATGTACTTCATAAACTCTGACTGTTGATAGTGAGTCTGTCATAACCCAAGGCAAATGACACTGATATTATAACATCACCTTTGAGTCCCCTAGCATGTGTTCATTTTTCTAATTTATTATGCCACTCAAGTGTGTTTCTTTCATTTCTATTATTTCCTATTCATCTTTAACCATAGATTTATGGAGATCTCTCATCAATTCTTGTTGAACATGAGTTTTTGAAGATAAGCATACTACTTATCTATTTGTTTTCCTTGAAACCTTCATAGCACATGTAAAGTTCATGATTTTTGTGTTAGTGACATACTAAAAACACAAATTTTTTTTAATGAGTGAATAAAACTTCCTGGATACATACATTTCAGTAAACAACCTGACTGAAATCACATATTACAAGGTTTACTCTTGTGGTATTTTAAGACATCAATACAGGAAATATAAAAGCCACTTACTCTACTTACAGTCTGCTATTTTTGAAAATGAACTGTTCCAGAGCCTGCATGGCATTTGTATGTAACTATAAAAATTGATTTCTCTCTCTTAAGAGGTGAGTAACTTAAATGAACATCTGTTTCTAAGCAACAACAAACCCAAGTCTCTTATGGACTCAATAAACACAGAAAATAGAATCTGCAAACTCAACGACTTATAAACCTGGTTGCATATCTGTATGAAATTCATTGATCATTAAAATATTATTGCAACGTTTAAGGCCAGAGGAAACAATATACTGAAAATACATGCAGATTAAAATTACCAAATCACTACCAATTTCCTAAATACTCATTATCCTACTCAGAAAGGCAATGAAAGTGGTGATATCCCTTGAATTATATAGAGATAAGTGTATACAATATATTCTTTTTTTTTAAATAATTGACAGGCAGTTAGACAGTGAGAGAGAGAGAGACAGAGAGAAAGGTCTTCCTTCCGTTGGTTTACCCCCCAAGTGGCCGCTACGGCTGTTGCACTGCGCCGATCTGAAGTCAGGAGCCAGGTGTTTCCTCCTGGTCTCCCATGCGGGTGCAGGGCCCAAGCACTTGGGCCATCTTCCCCTGCACTCTCGGGCCACAGAGAGAGCTGGACTGGAAGAGGAGCAACTGAGACTAGAACCCAGCATTCATATGGGATGCTGGCGCTGGCCCCTACAATATATTCTTAATTTGGATATCCATTACATAAATTCAAAATGTTGATTTCTAAGAGCCATAAAAATATGGAATAATTTTCATTAACAATAAAAAATTGCATTGATGTTTTTGCTAATGTCATTCATTGTATCAATTTTCTTCTCATCATGTTAATCATCCTTTAGTTTTGAGATTTTTTTTTAAGATTGATGCAGTTGCATATGTACCCATGCTTTCTATTTAAACTCCACAAAGGAAGCCATTTTGCCTGTTTTATTTATATTTATGTATAAAATATATTATATATTAATATTTATATTTATATATCTCCAGCAAATATGTCCTGGTCATTGAATGTATTTGTTCCATGAATGCATGAAAAACAGAATTGGGTATGAACAAAGGGAATTCCAATGAAAAATTTGTCTTCTAACACTAATTTTATAAATTCTAATTCTTTAAAATGTTACTTTATGGGATTATAAGTGGCAAAAGTAGAAAGATAACATGAAATCATATTTATTAGACTTGTAAAATTAGTAAACACTTTAAGGGATTATATCTGCCATGTCAATCTGAAAAGAATATTGATAATATCATCAAATGAGAAATGAAATCATCAAAAATAACCATGAACTTGCACCTAGTCCACTGTGTGAAGTGCAGAAGAGAGATTGCCCACAGACTAGTGCTTTGGCACAGGAGGTTAATCCTATGTTTGCAGCGCCAACATCCTATATGGGCGTTGGTTTGAGTCCCAATTGCTCCACTTTAGATCCAGCTCTCTGCTCTGGCCTGGGAAAGCAGTAGAGGATGACCCAAATGCTGGGACTCCTGCACCCCCATGGAAGACCCAGAGGAAGATCCTGGCTCCTGGCTTTGGATCAGCTCAGCTCCGTCCATTGTAGCCATTTAGGGAGTGAGCCAGCAGATGGAAGACCTTTCTCTGTCTCTCCCTCTCACTGACAGTGGCTCTACCTTTCAAAAAAATAAATAAATAAAATCTTAAGAAAGAATTAACACACTGAATTCCTACTTTTAGCTAGGCATTACTCTAGGTGTTATATGCTCATTATCACATTTAATACTTGAAAACATCCAATGACCAAAACATAATTATTAGCCCAAGATTCACCTTCACTTGTCTAACTTATACAGATAGTAGATGGTACCTGTGATACTGATACTCACATGGCTGCTGGTCCATGTCCTGGCTGCTCCACTTCGGATCTAGCTCTCTGATAGTAGCCTGAGAGAGGCAGCAGATAATGGCCCATTTTGGCTACATGTGGAGTGGACCAGTGGATGAAAGATCGGGGTGTGTGTGTGTGTCCCTTTCCCTGTAACTTGGACTCTCAGATAACTAAATCTTAAAATAAAGACCCTATCTCCAAACAGTCACAGTTGCTTTTAGGGCTTCAACATATGGTTTTAAAGAAAACATGATTCAGTACTTAACAGTATATATAATTTAAAAAGACTCACTATTTTTCAGTCTTAGGTATCTAAGGGCAAAAATCACAGCAACTTGGAACTGTAAACATATTCGATTGTAAGGCATTGTGAAGTTTTTAATCTAATCAATGATTTGCTTGAAAGGAGCGGGGAAGAGAGAGAGAACTTCATCTGCCCACAATAGCCAGGACTGAGGCTGAGCTGAGACAGAAGCTGAAGCTGAGAACCAGGATCTCAATCAAGGTCTCCCATGTAGTGTTACTTGAGTCACCACATGCTGCCTCCCAAGATGTGCATTAGCGGATGTAGGCATCATAAGCACTAGACCATGTGTCCACGTCTCAGTGTGTAAGGAATTTAATTAGTATACATATACATAGAGATGTAAAGGATATCTTATGACTTCAATTTAAGAAGAGATGCCATGATGAGTTATTTGATTTATAAATGTGTGTCTGAATTAAGACTATAAACTTCAAAGTAAAAAGATTGAGTGCTAAAACTTTTTTAAAAGTGGAACATTGTTAATGTATTGAGTTATATATTCAGGAAAGTTCTTAAAAATCTTTTAACCATTTGATCCTTTAGCAACTGGAAATTTGCCATTAATTTTGTACTTGAGACAATGGTACAGATGATTTAATCAGGGTATAATTATAGCACTTGACAATTTTATTCTTTCACTGATGGGACGCGATCATATTTATTTTAAAAAAGTTGAAATCTCTTAATGACATTAATATTTCCTCTTTCATTTGATTCATTGTTCCCTCATAGTTTTGCTTTCATCTCCTCTGTCTTTCCCTTTCCTGCCTTCTCCTGCCCCTTTATCCATTGAACTTTCCATGTTCCTATTGATAGTACTAACAACTTTTATTACATCTAAACAGAATTTTCAATGTCTTTGCTTTCAGAAGAGGGTGTGCTTTTTCTTCCTGTCATGGATAGGATTGCTAACATCTGCCTTATAGATTGATCTGCTCAGAATGTTAATTGTATTTCTGAAAATTTTATATTCAGGGTCTCCTGAGACTGTTGAAGTCATCAGCAACAATGTCTCTTTCACAGCCTTATCAACTCTAAAACAGCTGTTTACCTGAATTTGATAGCTACTTTGAAAGACCATTGTCAGGAAACATTTCCTAACCATGGTAACCATGACGCACAGAGACACTATTGTAGAGAAGTACTGTCAAAGATCGCTGGAAATATTAAGACTGAATTTTGGGGCATGGATTTTGGGGGGAAAATCTCATGAATCAGACACCCTATAAAACATTAATGGAAATTATTATAGACACATTTTGATGAACACATTAGAAAGAAAATGTTGTATGTAACAGGACTCATTCTAGATGGCTATTATTCTCTTAAAGCTGCAGGTGCCTGTTGCTACTTGCTCAATGTGACCTTCACTTTTCTGTTTTTTCTTCTATAAGCAACTTTATAATCTTATAGAGAGGAATAAGTTATTTCTCCATCACTTCGCCTCTGTGCTCAAAAAGTAACTGAAACATCTCCGTTTCACCTGGCAGGTAATTCAGACTAAACTCTCCTTTCTATACAAAGCATGTATTCACTGAACAAATATTGGTTGAGTGTCCAATATATGACAAGCTCTGTACTAGTTCAAAACCTAACATTGTCCCTGCATTCTTATGGTCTCCTTTATTGAGAGAAACATATTTTTAAAGTATTTATTTATTTATTATTTTAATGGCAGAGTTACTGAGTAGGAGAGACATACAAGAAAGAAGTGCTCCATTTGCTGGTCTGCCATATGGGTAGCAGGGGCCCAAGCTCTCAGGCCATCCTCAGGGGCCTTCCCAGGCACATTAACAAGGAGCTGAATCAGACGTGGAACAGCCAGGACTCAAACCAGAACGCCATTAGGAGATGCTGGCAGGGTAGGCAGCAGCTTAACCACCTCGGTCACAATGCCATCTCCAAGAAACAGATATTAATCAAATAAATACACAAATCATTGGGTGCTATCAACTGTAACTAACCCTGAAACGATATGCAGTACTAGAGAACTTTTACAGTAGGGATTGATGTTTAACAGAGGGTCAGTGAAAATTTCCCTGTGAAACTATTACTTGAGCCATTATCGGCAGGATGAATAGCAGATAGCTGTCGAAGGAGGATGATGACAGCACTTTTGGAAAAGCTACTAGTTTGGTGTGTAGACAGATTATGGCAATTAGGAAGGAACAAGATCATTTGTGGATGCAGTCCATGCTTGAAGGAAAGCATGGTGTAAAATTAGATTTAGAGATAGCTGAGAACCATTTAAGGAACTTCATTTAAGAACTTCACCTAAGGAAGTGAAATTCCATTGCTGGAGGTACATTTTGAAAAACTTACTCAGGTTGCAAATATATAGATTGACTGGATGATATAGGATGGGATGAAGATGCAAACAAACCCATTAGAAGTCAAAAGGAGACTTCAAGATCATTTGGTAATAAGTGTTAAAAAATACTTTTTTACATTTATACATTATACATTAAAACATTTATATATTAAAATCAGTAAGATTTTATGACAAATTGTATAGGAAAGATGAAAGAGAGGAAAATATCAATGTTGACTATTAGATTTCTTGTTTTGCGCCAGGATGGTTAATGTGATCAGTTTTAGGATGAGAACTGGTTGCAGCGGGGATGACATTGAATGCCTTTCTTGGGGCTTGCAAAGAAAGAAATGTAAATAAAAAAATATTAGTCAAAATTGTGGTAAGTGCTACAAAGAATGAATATAACATGTTCAAGGTGTAAAACAGGAAGACTAAATATGACCTAGGAAATTAGACATCCCTGTAAAATGAAAACAACACATAGGCAAAAATAAAATGTAGATTGATCACTGCAGGCTGGCATTGTGGCATCGCATTTTAAGTAGCCACCTGCAATGCCAGCATCCCACATGGGTGCTGATTCATGTCCTGGCTGCTCCACTTCTGATCCAGCTCCCTGCTAATGTGCCTGGGAAAGCAGCAGATGATGGCCCAAGTGCTTCATGTGGGAGACCCAGATGAAGTTCCTAGCTCACGGCTTCTACCTGGCCCAATCCCAGGCATGGTGAACATTTGAGGAGTGAAGCAGTGGATGGAAGATTCTCTCTCTCTCTCTCTCTCTCTCTCTCTCTCTCTCCCCCCCAACTCTGCCTTTCAAATAAATAAAAATATAACTCTAAAAAAATGTGGTACTTAATACTTATCTTCAGTTTCCCTTCTCATTTTATTTTTTAATATAAATAAATAGACTTTAGATGTAGTTACGTAGATATAGACATAGATATTGATATAGATGTATAATGTAGATGTAGATATAGACATAGACTTAGACATAGATATACACATAGATTCACAAAAGCATAGAGTAAATCCCCAGAATTTCCATAGTTTTTGTCTTTGTCAACTTTGGAGCTTCACTCACACTTTTTTTAACCCCAGAAGAAAGTCAAATCTTCAAACAGCAAGAACTTTGTGAGAAGACTTTGTAAGGAAGACAGGAGAGGGGGCATCCCACAACTTGCCTTTCATCCAGAAAGTATCTTTTCATCCATTTGCCATCGTTCTGTCTCCCTTTTCCCCAGCCCTCATTTCCCTTTCTTACTTTTTCACTTCATCCCCTCTTCCTTCCTGGATTCTTTCCACGGAACATTCTTTAGCTCCCTAATAGGATCCCTAATAAAAACAAATCCCTGTGCTCTCATGTACTGATGAATGTATCTCATCACCCCTGTAATTGCCTATCTTTTTAGCCCTGTGTATTCATGTGTGTATTTCTCTCAGGTTGATCAGCTTTGTGTAACCCACAAGTAAAAAATTCCAATGGTGAGGATACTAGGTACCCACCTCCTTAGAAGATGATTAAATACCATAAATTTCTACTTTTCCTGTTACTGTTCTCTCTCACACACATACATGTGTACACAGAATCACAAAACTATACTGACTGATGACATATATCTTAAATGTATTTCAATATTTAAACAATCCAAAGTTTATTTTTGTTATTATAAAAGCATTTAAATTATTGAGCATACTGAAAAACAGTGTCATATTGTAGTATATATATATATTTTTTTTTTTTTTTGACAGGCAGAGTGGACAGTGAGAGAGAGAGAGACAGAGAGAAAGGTCTTCCTTTGCCATTGGTTCACCCTCCAATGGCCGCCGCGGCCGGCGCGCTGCGGCCAGCGCACCACGCTGATCCGATGGCAGGAGCCAGGAGCCAGGTGCATTTCCTGGTCTCCCATGGGGTGCAGGGCCCAAGCACCTGGGCCATCCTCCACTGCACTCCCGGGCCATAGCAGAGAGCTGGCCTGGAAGAGGGGCAACCGGGACAGAATCCGGCGCCCCGACCGGGACTAGAACCTGGTGTGCCGGCGCCGCAAGGCGGAGGATTAGCCTAGTGAGCCGCGGCGCCGGCCAGTTTATTTTTCTTGAATTGCATCTATTTGGATGGTTAGTCAAATGGAGGGAAGAAAGGCCTTCTGCATTATCTCATATTAGTACAATTTCCCTTTTTAAAAATTTCTAAAACTTTATTAAAGGTATACAAGTTTAATATATTTCATATATACAGATTTAGGAACATATTGATACTGTCTACCCTACTCTCACTCCTGCCCACACTCCAATCATTCTTCCTCCTTCTGCTATTCCCACACTTAATTTTATAAAGATCTATTTTCAGTTTACTCAATACTGATAAAGTTAACTCCATACCAAGTAAAGAGTTCAACAAGTAGTATGAAGAAAAAAAAAAAAAAACTGTTCATCAACAGTGAAGACAAGGTCTGCAAAGAATCATCAAGTCTCAAAATACACATTTCACTCTGATACATTACATTTTACATCCTATATTAGTTACCTCAGATGAGGGAAAACATATGATATCTGTCTTTTGGGGACTGGAATTGGCTTATTTCACGAAGTATAATGGTTTCCAGTTGCATCCATTTTGTTGCAATAGACAAGATTTCTTTCTTTCTTTCTTTCTTTCTTTACAGCTTAATACTCCATAGTGTATATATACCATAAGTTATTTATCTAGTCATCAGTTGATGGACATCTGGGTTGATTTCATATCTTAGCTACTGTAACTGAGTTGCTATAAACATGGGGGTACAGATAATTCTTTCACATGCTGATTTCTTTTCATTTGGGTAAATTCCAAGGAGTGGAATGGCTGGATCAGGCAGTAGGTCTATATTCAGATTTCTAAGGTATCTCCATACTGTTTTCCAGAGTGGCTGCCCCAGTTTACATTTCCACCTAAAGTGGATTAGGGTACCTTTTTCCCCACATCCTTGCCAGTATTTGTTATTTGTTGATTTCTGTATGAGAGCCATTCTAACTGGAGTTAGGGCAAACCTTGTGGTTTTGATTTGCAGTTCTTTGATGGCTAGTGATCCTGACCTTTTTTTCACATGTCTGTTGGCCATTTGAATTTCCTCCATTGAAAAATGCCTTCTTTATCCAACTGTGTGCTTAGACACAATGTTCTGAATAATTCAAAGAAGAAAGAGTCACATGTTGGAAAACTTTGTGCTTTCGTTGACCTCAGTTGTTTGGTGATTTAAATTTGAAATTTTGTATATCTCTAGTCCTCTATTGAGAATTTGTCATTTCAGAATTTTTATGTAGCACAGAGCTACATAGAATAAACCAAAGGGTCCCAATTCAGCTAAAAAAAATTGTCTAGAAAGACAAACTTAATCTATGATATAAAAGAAGTAGAAGATTCAAAAGTTAAAGACATGCCAGATAGCCAGAATGATTATAGCTTATTAAATAAAATAAGAGGTGGGCATCATTGTGGTACAGGAGGTTACACCACTGCTTGAGAAACCCTTATCCCACATCAGAGTGCAAGTACTTGGAGCCCTGTTACCTATGTGAGGAATCCAGATGGAGTTCTTGTCTCCTGGTTTCTGCCTGGCTTAAAATGAACTCACTCCTCTTTCATTAAAATAAATTAAGAATTCTCAAAGTTATATTTTAAACAAATTTATTATTAAATATGACAAAGTGAATATATTTCTCTGCTAGTGCTGTAATTTCAAATATTCTGAGTATCTAAAATGTTAAGTTTAGCACAAAATACAATAAAATGGTGACACATTACCTGCAAGTTGACTGAGTTTTATATTTAAGCGAACTGTGGTTAGTTACTACAGGGCAAGCAAATCAAATCTGTCAATGTTCAACTCATAGCATAATTTTTATTGTACTTACAGATATGAGTTATGACAACCATATTTCACATTTAGTTTCATTTTCTAAGAATCCATAATCACAATTAAAATGCCTTTTGAAATACTATTTGTCTTTTAAATTTTCTTGGAATTATAATAAATTTGTGTTTATAGCTCACTAGGCAAGTACTCTCCAGTTTTTTCAATTACAAATTTTTGACAATTTGAAGACCATCTGAATAACATTTCTTTATTATTATTAGTTGAGAGTGACAGAAAAAGAGGGAGAGATAGATCTTCTTTCCATTGATTTACTCGCCTCAATAGCCAGTGTTAGTCCAAGCTAAAGCCTGGTGCCAAGATCTCCATCTAGGTCTCCCGCTTGGGTGGCAGGAACCAAAATATTTGAGCCAAATGTGCCACATCACAGGCACATTAGCAGAAAGCTGGATCAGAAAAACTGCCACAATGCCTATCCTTACATTTCTGACCTTAATCTCCACCTTTATTTCCTGAAATAATAGCATAAAATGCTATTCATTTATATATTAATATAGTCATATATTGCTTTCTCACAATTATATTCTAGAGCTTGAAGTGAGAACAGTGTTAGATAACATTTTGAAGAAACGTGCTATCAAAAGGGATCTATTTAAGAGATATTTTGCATGTTTTCTCTTTTAAGTATGATTTTTTCTCTTGTAAGTATGATTTGTCATTGGTAGCAAAGATTTTATATCTATAATTAACTGCAATTTGTTGTCTTTGTTTTATTTTTTAGATTATGGCTGAAAAAAGACTTGTGGATATCAAAGTCATGTTACTTTTTGATGAGCATAGATACAGTTTCTCAACAAAGATTAGCAAGCTGAATCCAACATTATATCATGATCAAGGGGGATTTATCCCTGGGATGCAAGAATGGCTCAACATTTATAAATCAATAAGTGTCATAAATCACATTAACAGAATGAAGAATAAAAACTATATGATCATCTCAATCGATGAAGAGAAAATATTAGATAAGATTCAATATTCTTTGATGATAAAAATAAATTAGGCATAAAAGGAACATATCTCCGAAGTATAAAGTCTGTATATGATAAATCAACACTCAGCATGGTACCAAATTGGGGAAGACTTAAAGCATGCCTCCTTAGATCTGGAATGAGACAAGACGTCCATTTTCACCACTCTTATTCAACATAGTATTGAAAATATTAGCAAGAGAAATTAGGGAAGAGAAAAAATAAAGGTCATTGAAATTGAAAAGGAGGAAGTCAAAATAGCCATGCTTGCAGAAGGCATGAAATTGTGCATGAAAAAATCACTCCACTAAAAAGTTGTTAGAACTGATAAAACAATTCAGTAAAGTCAGATGGTGCAAAATCAATATAGAAAAAAGTAGTAACATTTATATACACCAATAATTAGCTTGCTGAAAGAAAAACCAGGAAATAAATCTTATTCACAATAGCTGCCAAAAAATCAAATATTTAGGAATAATTTTAGCCAAAGAAATTAAAGATGTCTACAATTAAAATTACAAAACAATGATGGAAAATCATCAAACACACACAAAATGGAAAAATATTGCTTGATCATATATTCAAAGAATTATATAATAAAATATCTATATTAGCTAAAGTGATCTCCAGATTCAATGCAATCTCTATCAAATATCAATGACATTATTTTATTTATTTTTTGAAGATTTATTTACTTTTTTTGAAAGTCAGAGTTATATAGAGAGAAGCAGAGACATAGAGAAAGAGCTCTTTCATCTAATGGTTCACTCCCCAGATGGCCACAACAGCCAGCACTGGGCCAAATAGAAGCCAGGAGCCAGGAACATCAGCCAGGTCTCTCATGTGGGTGGCAGTGACACAAACACTTGGGCCATCTTCTGCTGCTTTTTCCAAGCCATTACCAGGGAACTGGATCAGAAGTGGAGTCATCGGAACACAAATTGGACCCATTTGGGATGCTGGCTTCACAGGAGGCAGCTTTATTGACTGCACTGCAGTGCTGGCCCAATCAATGATATTCTTTACAGAATCAGAAAAAAACAAACCTAAAATTCATATGGAACCACGAATTACCCACAATACCCAAAGTGATCTTGAACAAAAAAGAAAAAATTCAAGCTGAAGACATCACAATACCTGATTTTAAAGCGTACTGTAATGCTTAGAAATTAAAACAGCATGGTACTGGCATAAAAACCAGCATATCATGGATCAGTGGGACAGAAAAAGAGAACAAAGGAGTTAATCCACATACATATGGGTGACTTTTTTTTGACAAAATTGTCAAGAACATATGTTGGAGAAAGGAAAGTCTTTTCAATAATGGTGCTGACAAAACTGGCTATATATGTATATATGTTTATATACATAAATACAATATATATATATATTTGTGTGTGTGTGTAGAAGGATGAAATTAGAACCCTACCTCTCATCATATAAAAACCAACTCAAGATGGATCAATGACCTACATGTAGGATCTGAAACTCTGAAATGAAACTAGAAGAAAATGGCGGAAACACTTCAAGACATTGATGTAGGTGATGATTTCCTGGATAAGACTCTAGAAGCACATGCAACCCTGGTGAAACTATACAAATGGGATTACATCAAACTGAAAATCTTCTGTACAGAAAAGGAGACAATTAGTAGAATGAAGAGATATCTGACAGAAGGGGAGAAAATTTTTGCAAGCTACCTTTCTGATAAAGAATTAATCCAGAATATATCAACACCTCAAAATTTCAACAAGAACAACAAAATCTAGTTAGGAAATGGGCGATAGACCTAAATGAGCAGTTACTAAAAGACGGGGGAAAAAAAACAACAATTATGTGAATAAATGTCCACTATCACGAGCCACCAGGGAAATACAAATTAAAATAGAAAAAGTAAAATCACTTCACCCATGTCAAAACAGCCATAGGATCCAGCAGTGTCACTAGCTGGTCTATACCCTAAAGACATGAATGCATGTGTAAAGAGACACCTGCCCTACCATGTTTATAGCAGCACTGTTCACAACAGCCAAAATATCAGATCAATCAAGGTGCCTCTCCTCAGATGAATGAATAAAGAAAATGTGGTATATATACACAATGGAATACTATCCAGATAAATAAGAATAAAATCCTGTCATTTGCAGCAAACTGGATGGAACTGGAGGATGTCATGTTGTATGAAATAAGCCAATGAAAGACAAATAAAATATGTTCTCCCTTATATGTGGGAGCTAACAATAACAAACAACAACAAACTCAATCTAAATACAGAATGCTGATTACTAGAGGCTAAAAGGGGTGGGAGGGATAAAAGGAGTTTGGATAAAAAATAGAAGAAGCTGGGTATGGCTCAATAATTGTGACAAATACTCTAATGTGAGATGTTAATAATAGGGAAAGTGGGGTGAAAGGTATATGGGAACTCTTCCTATCATTACTTCACAATTTTTAAAAAAGATTTATTTTATTTATTTGAAAGACAGAGTTACAGAGAGAGGTAGAGACACAGAGAGAGGTCTTCCATCCACTGGTTCACTCTCCAAATGGCCTCAATGGCCGGAGCTGTGCCAATCCGAAGCCAGGAGCCAGGAGCTTCTTCTGGATCTCCCACATGGATGCAGGGGCCCAAGGATTTGGGCCATTTTCTACTGCCTTCCCAGGCCATAGCAGAGAGCTGGATCAGAAGAGGATCAGCCAGGACTAGAACCTGCACCCATATGGGATACCGGTGCTTCAGGCCAGGGCTTTAACTTGCTGTGCCACAACGCATGCCCCCATAATTTTTGTTTTGTAAATTTAAAATTATTCTGAAATAAAATGTTAAAAAGAAAGGAAAGCCAAAGAATTATTTGTGGACTTAATGCCCAGACTAAATCTCAAGGGTATTGCTTTCATATTTTGGAACTCATAGCTCTTCACTCTGATACATTAACTACAATTAGGTACAATCCTGTTTTCATCTCCCCAAACTTTAGTTACATAGTCAACAACAGATAGTTGAACACACATGAATTGCTTAACTTCTAGAGTGATTTTTTTTCTATTGCATTCCTTTATTATAATGGGATGAATAAGATATGCTATTTGCCCACAGGAAATTTTTAATCAAAGTAACTAGGAAAATGAACCATAGATTAAGGATGTGATTTTTTTCCCATTCTTGTCAGACAAGTCACTCAAATGACAGCAAATATGTAAACTGTGCATGTTTGCAAAATAAAGATGGTCCCTTGATGCTAGAGATATAAGTGTGGTGGTGTCTTTGGTGAATTATATGAAAAAAAAAAAAACAGGCTAATACAGAAATAGGAACTCTTTTACACATATCTTATTTCCTGGCTTGCCCATGGGTTATAGAAATTGTATATGTATGTTTGGGAATTGTAGATAGATAGATAGATATATGTATTTGCCCATGGGTTCTGGAAATTGTATATGTATGTATGTATGGGAAGTGTATATACATTATCTGAAGTACATCATATCAAAAGAAAAGAATAAGAACTCTGTGGATAGCCACCTACATATTGCCTGTTTTGCCTGCATAATGAGAAAAGCCATTATCTTAAAAAATAATTCTGTGTTTGCTTTCAGTTTTCAAAGATCAACTTAATGTGTAGGTGAAGGTAAGGATAAAGGAATACCGTTACTTTTCATCACTTTAGAAAACACTGAATGTATAGGAAAGCCAATGCCTGCCCATAATAATACCTTACATTTCATTATATCCACTTGTCCTAAGTTATCTGACCATGTGAACTTTCTTGTTTAGCACTGTATCATCATCATTGAACAAATTTGCTTGGTACAAATTTAGCATTAATCATTATGTATTGAATGAACTTATATTATTACATATAGTTTCAGATTGCTCTTTTTCTTTTATTTTTTTTTCCAGAAAAAAATTGCAAATTAAAGATATTATTGACAAAGCATTTATGCTGCCAGTATTGTGGCATAAAGGGTAAAGCCACCACCTGGGATATTGGCATTCCATCAGGGCAGCTGGCTGCTGCCCTGGCTGCTCCACTTCCTATGTAGCTCCTGATAACAAATTTGGAAAAGCAGCAGAAGGTGGCCCAAGTGTCTGGGCCCATGCCACCACCTGGGGGACTCCGAAGAAGCTCCTGGATGCTGGCTTTTGACCGGTCCAGTAGTGGCCTTCATGGTCATCTCGGGAGTGAACCGAGAAAGGGATGATTGATCTCTCTCTCTCTCCCTCCCTCCCTCTCTGTAACTCTGACTTTCAAATAAACCAATAAACCTTTTAAAAAATATTGCTAATCTTTATCATTTTGATCCCAGCCAAGTATGGTGTTTGTCCACATCTCCCTAAATTAAGCATCAAGTCTTATAAGCACATAGAGACTGGAATTTTCGTAAATATTACTGCATGAGTATATATATTTTACGTAAGGCATTATTGTATTATTTTATTTTGCAAAAGAAGACCTTACACAAAATTAGCTAATCTAATTGATCCAAATGTTTCTAGGGTTTTTTTTTCCTTAAAAATTTTAAGAAGTTAAGCATATTTAATTATTATAAATGGTATAATTAAGTTAATTGCTTTCCTAAACACTTAAACAGAAATATAGTTATCAAGATAAATAGGTAGGTAGAAGATACAATGTATACTATGGTTTTTTTTTTAACTTAAAACATTTGGATAAAAATGAACATTACTATTGCGGTAAATTTTAAATAGTTTTCTTATAATGCGTTTTATTTAAAAATATTTTCTCCTCTCTAATAATGTAATGTTATCTAATTTGGGAACGTTGAGTGGGGTGTTTCCCCATCCCAAAGTAGAGAGACGGAATTTGGCAGAGGCAGGAAATGTGCTTGCTTTCCCTATTGTGTAGAAATAATCCTCTTTATAAGGAAAAGTCTTGGCAACTGTGCTCAGGTGGCCGTGTACACTGATCTGTGCTTCCTCTGCAAATCAGAATAAGAGAAAAGAAACATTTTAGTTGTCATGCTGCAGATAATCAAAATGAAATATTGTAAAGTAAATTGTTTTTGGCAGAACAGTCTCCTCCCCAGAAGTGCATATCAAACTGTGGTTTACATTTTTCCACTGACATGTCACAAGTTCCACTGTGGATGATGTGTGAGATCCTGCTGCAGGATGTGGACTAGGAGGGCCCAGGTCATGATGACAGCAGCCAAGGTTGCTGGATTTATTAATGTATTAGTCATCTTGCTAAAAAAGAGTTTATATAAAATGGGCAGACAGCATTGTCCTACCACCTACTTCATTATTCTGATTTTAGTTTAATTACATAATCTAATTTGAGCACAGGAAAAAAAATAAAACCCAGTCATAATTTATATTGTGTAGAAAAGGAAAAGAAAATTTAAAGGCCAGGGGAAACTTTTTGTTCTAGGAAAATCTCAACTTTCAAAATTGGACAATCATGAAATTGAGTCAAGAGCAAAAGGCTTTAGAACTGTGTGGTAACCAGGGCTGAGATGCAGTCTAGTTAGCCGCTTCCCTGAGCCAAGCAGTTCTTAACGTTGAAGCTTATTTGTCTTAAAACTTACAAAATAGCAAAAACCAAACAAAATAATAGGGTTAATAGTTTTGTATTTCCAAGTTGACTTATCTTGAAACTATCTAAGGATTTTAGAAACATTAATAAAATTACTACCTGGTGCCTAGTGAGAGGCTATTGTTATAATAACACACTATATGCAAGTAAAAATAATGACTAATCAAGCTATCTCATACAATAATCAATTTCCATTTTATCAGGATTTTTTATAGTACCACTTGTTTTACAGGAGCAGTTGGTTTCTTTTTTTAAAGTTGCTATTTTTTAAAAGATTTATTTTATTTATTTGACAGGCAGAATTACCGAGAGAGGTAGAGAGACAGAGAGAGAGGTCTTCCATCTGCTGGTTCACTCCCTAGATGGCCGCAACTGCCAGAGCTGCGCCGATCCGAAGCCAGGAGCCAGGAGCTTCCTCCGAGTCTCCGACGCGGGTGCAGGGGACCAAGCACTTGGGCCATCTTCCACTGCTATCATAGGCCATAGCAGAGAGCTAGATCGGAAGAGGAGCAGCCGGGACTAGAACCCGTGCCCATATGGGATGCCGGCACTTCAGGCCAGGGCTTTAACCCGCTCAGCCACAGCACTGGCCCCTTGTGGCAGTTATCAACATAATTATCATAACATAACATAATTATCAACATAACCCTTACTGATAATGATTGAAACCTATTCTACTTCCAAAACTAAGCACTTTTTTTTTAATAAAAGTGATTAATTAATTTTTTATTAAATAATTTCTTTTTAGTTTTGCAGTGGCAATAGAAAATTTCTTGGCTCAGTGTAAACAAGTCTATTATAGAAAAAAATACAAGGTTATAGCTGACATTGTAAGTCACACAATATCAACAAACTTTGAGATGATATATATATTTTGTGTTACAGATACAGAATTGGATCTAGGGGTGGGTGCTGTGGTGTAGCGGGTAAAGCTGTTGCCTGCAATGCCAACATCCCATATGGATGCTGGTACAAGTCTCAGCTGCTCCATTTCTGATCCAGCTCTCTGCTATGTCCTGGGATAGCAGTAGAAGATGGCTGAAGTCCTTGGGCCCCTGCACCCAAGTGGGAGCCGCAGAAGAAGCTCTTGGCTCCTGGCTTCAGATCTGAGTACCCTGTGGCCATTTGGGGAGTGAACCAGCAGATGGAAGATGTCTCTCTCTTTCCCTGCCTCTGCCTCTCTGTAACTGTGCCTTTCAAATAAATAAACAAATCTTTAATTAAAAAAAATTGGATCCAAGGCCATGACACAGATTTAGGAAGGTATAGATAGATTCCTCTAAGACATTTTAAGGAGTTCATCTTTTAATCTAAGTTCAAGTGTTGCCGTTGCAAACTCTTGAGTAGAGGACAATTTGGTTGAATTTTTGTTTAAACAGGATCACACTGACTGCTGTGTTTAGACTATAAGCAGTCAGATAAGGTAGCAGCATGGTAGCTATGGATGTGATGAGAAACAGTCTATTTACCTGTATTTGGAGGTAAGAGTAAAGATAAGGGCAAAACCTTAGACCAAGCACTATTGCCATTGACAGATAAGGAACACTGTAGCTGAACAGATTTGGGAGGAAAGAGTAAGAATTCAATTAAAAAATGTTTTAAGTTTGAGATTAGTCTGCCTTAGATAGATTGCTTTATTTTTAAGACTTCTATATTTATTTGAGAGGCAGAGAAAGAGAGGGAGTTGGATTGAGAGAACTCTAATCACTCTTTACATGTCCACAATGTCCAGGGCTGAACCAGGGCCAGAGGTTAGAATTAGGAATGCAATCTAGGACTCCCATAGAGGTAGCGGAAACCCAATTACTTGAGCATGACTGCTGACTTCCAAGGTCTGCGTGCAGGAAGCTGGAGTTAAAACCAGAACAAAGAATCAAACCCAGGCACTCCAAAGTGGGATGTGGTGTCTCAACTACTAGGCTAAACATACGATCCCTGCATTGTTTTCAAAATCCACTGTGGTAGGTATTTTTCTTATATTTATAATTGTTTGCTATTCCTCCAGTTCTTTTGCTTTCTTGCCACATCATCTGTTTCTTCATTTTCCTGGCTGTTCTCTATCTCTTGCTAGGTTCAGTAGAAAATTATATAAATAGGATTTAAGATCCAGGAGAATTTTCTTTTCCTCTAAAGCAGGCTTTCATTTGTTCACACATGTAAAGCTTTATCAAAGCTGGAATGACCTTAATACTATTAGAGACTGAAATTGGAAGTTGAAAATATGCTTCTCCCTTATTTTATGGATGTAAACCCTCAGGGTCCTAATCAGAAGACTGGATGATTTACCAATAACTCACAGCAAAATTTGAATCCAATTATTTTTATTCCTATAAAATTTTAAGAAAACTCAGCAAATTCTTGATTTCTCAGTTCCTTTTTCTGGAACAGATAGATACTCCTAGAAGAAAAGTGGAGACAGGTTTATGTCTCTCATTTTTTTTTTTTTTTTTTGGAATTTGGTCCTCTAATCACTTTGTTAGCATTTCAAACACACACACACACACACACACTTTCTTAATCCATCTAAGTGAAAAGGAAATTAACATTGTCACTACAGGAGGCAGGATCCTGGGCCTTTATATATTTTTAAAAATTTAAACTCATATTTTCTATGTAATAGTAGTAAGAAGGTAGAAAGATAAAGTTTAATAAGAACATAAACTGAGAGGTTTCTTTTATTGAAAAACATTGTTTCTAGACCTATTCCAGGTGGTAGGATATAATAGAAAGTAGCTAAGACACCTACTCCCTTGGAACTGTTTCCTACAGGGGGAAGATAGGAAAGAATCAAAATGACTGCCCTACATCATAGATGCTTTGATGGGTATTAGGGAGGTCCAGGAACATATTTCAGGCAGCAGCTACTTTATATGGAATGGTAAAAAGAACTCACTGTGGAGAGGAAACTTTAGCCAAGAAATAAAAGCCAAGAAGAAATAAGCCACAAAACAATCTGACTTGAAATACTGAGAAAAGTTGGGTACCTTTGAAGTATGAGAAGCAGCAATGCACCCACATTGGTGTTAATCACTGGAGAGAATTACAAAAGAGGTTAGGAGATCAACTAAGGGTGAAGTTTTTTTTTTTTTTTTAACTTTTATTTAATGAATATAAATTTCCAAAGTACACCTTATGGATTACAATGGCTTTCCCCCCCATAACGTCCCTCCCACCCGCAACCCTCCCCTTTCCCACTCCCTCTCCCCTTCTATTCACATTGAGATTCATTTTTGATTCTCTTTATATACAGAAGATCAGTTTAGCATACATTAAGTAAAGATTTCAACAGTTTGCTCCCACACAGAAACATAAAGTGAAAAATACTGTTTGAGTACTAGTTATAGCATTAAATCTCAATGTACAGCACACTAAGGACAGAGATCCTACATGAGGAGTAAGTGCACAGTGATTCCTGGTGTTGACTTAACAAATTGACACTCTTGTTTATGGCATCAGTAATCACCCTATGCTCTTGTCATGAGCTGCCAGGGCTATGGAAGCCCCCTGAGTTCACTGACTCTGATCATATTTAGACAAGGCCATGGTCAAAGTGGAGGTTCTCTCCTCCCTTCAGAGAAAGGTACCTCCTTCTTTGAAGACATGTTCTTTCCACTGGGATCTCAATTGCAGAGAGCTTTCATTTACGTTTTTTTTTTTTTCCCCAGAGTGTCTTGGCTTTCCATGCCTGAAATACTCTCATGGGCATTTCAGCCGGATCTGCATGCCTTAAGGGCTGATTCTGAAGCCAGAGTGCTGTTTAGGACATCTCCATTCTATGGGTCTGCTGTGTATCTCGCTTCCCATGTTGGATCATTTGCTCCCTTTTTGATTCTATCAGCTAGTATTTGCAGACACTATTCTTGTTTATGTGATCCCTTTGGTTCTTAGTCCTATCATTATGATCAATTGTGAACAGAAACTGATCACTGGGACTAGTGAGATGGTATTGGTACATGCCACCTCGATGGGATTGAATTCGAATCCCCTGGTATGTTTCTAACTCTACCGTTTGAGGTAAGTCAGCTTGAGCATGTCCCGAATTGCACATCTCTTCCCTCTCTTATTCCCACTCTTATATTTAACAGGGATCACTTTTCAGTTAAGTTTCAGCACTTAAGAATAATTGTGTATTGATTATAGTATTCAACCAAAAGTATTAAGTAGAACAAACAAAAAAAATACTAAGAGGGATAACATATTAAGCTGCTCATCAACAGTCTGGGTGAGGGCTGATCAAGTCACCGTTTCTCATAGTGTTCATTTCACTTTAACAGGTTTCCTTTTTGGTGCTCAGTTAGTTGTCACCGATCAAGGAGAACAAGTGGTATTTGTCCCTTTGGGATTGGCTTATTTCACTCAGCATAATGTTTTCAAATTCCTAACAGGGATCACTTTTCAGTTAAAATTTAAACACCCAAGAATAATTGTGTGTTAATTACAGAGTTCAACCAATGGTACTAGAACAAAAAAAATACTAAAATGGATAAAGCATTACATTGTACATCAACCGTCAGGACAAGAGCTGATCAAGTCACTGTTTCTCATAGTGTCCATTTCACTTCAACAAGTTTCCCCTTTGGTGCTCAGTTAGTTGTCGCCAATCAGGGAGAACATATGATATTTGTCCCTTTGGGACTGGCTTAATTCACTCAGCATGATGTTTTCCAAATTCCTCCATCTTGTTGCAAATGACTGGGTTTCGTTGTTTTTGACTGCTGTATAGTATTCTATAGAGTACATGTCCCATAATTTCTTTATCCGGTCTACTGTTGATGGGGATTTGGGTTGGTTCCAGGTCTTAGCTATGAATTGAGCTGCAATAAACATTAATGTGCAGACAGCTTGTTTGTTTGCCAATTTCATTTCCTTTGGGTAAATTCCAAGGAGTAGGATGGCTGGGTTGAATGGTAGGGTTATATTCAGGTTTCTGAAGTTATTTTAGAGCCTTGGAGGCCAGGAGAAGTAATACAACTAATAAACTAATGTCTGAATAGGTTTATCGTCTACTAAGGACTTCTAAACTGATATGGTGTGATATGTGAATCCTATTGTGCTGATGATACTTAATATTTTTTATGTTTGGGGGCCAAAATAAAAGGAAACAAAAAGTCAAAAACGGAAGTAAACAATCACCATTTTACCATCTCCAAAGTAGTAAAAAATTGGGTCAACTTTTTGAAATGCACTTTTCGGTTGGAGATATCTAGCAGCCATCATCATTTGGTGACCCGTACACCACAAGAATTGAATTTCCCATATCCTGCAGTCACCCCCATGTGCGTGTTGCCAAGATAGCTCGTTGTCTCACTAGGATTTCTGCAAACTGTAAGAAAATACACTGAAGCACGCTACATGCTCTGAACACCACCACGCTTAGAATTCTGTGTGTTTGTATGTACAATCACTTCTTCTAAAGCAACTGTGTGTATAGCCTATCCCTCAATTAGTACTACTTTGGGACAACAGTTTCAGGAAACTCAAATAGAAAAAAAAAAGACATTCAATTTTCATTTTCTGCCATGACCTAAAAATGCACGTGGATAATACTGGGTCCTTCAGCTGAAGGCTGCCGCTCCCTTGTGCATGGGGTGGAGCCTAGTGCTGGAGCAGCTCTGCAGGGGGGGATACAGAAGGCACCTCCCTGCTTCCGCTGAGGTTGACTGCTCTTGGCTTTGTACAAACCTCCTGGTGGGGCATCTTTCCAACTGTGTGCTTCACTTTCAGAGGCAAGGTTTCCTGAGAATTCCCTCCCCCTCTCTGTAACACTCCCTCTGCTCCACCAATGAGAGCACTGCCTTGTGAGTATGTATTGGTGAGAGGGGCGGACCTTAGGCAAGCTTCCTACCCCTACCCCCCTACATTTGCTTTGCATCACTGCAAAAATGCAAAATCCTGGCCATGGAACACTCTTGCATCTGCCACAGCAATGTGTGGCTGAGAGGGACTTCTCAGGACCTGTTTCCTGATCACGATATCTCTCATGAGCGCGCTATGGAGTCCTGTGTTAGAACGCTGATGGGAAGGGCTCAGGTACCTAATGTCTGGGGTTTCTAGGAATTCTAGATCCCCAAGGCAACCCAATTTCATCTTAAAAAATTCATTTCAATTTTAATTGAGTGCTATGTCTATTTATGTTTTGTCTGCTGCTCCTTTCTCTTATAGTCTGCAAAGATAAGATAGTTTGCTGTCCACTGTGTTTTTGGAGAGGCTGGCCCCACTCTAGAACTTTACAACTTTTGGTCTCTGATGGGCTCAAAATTCATTATGTTGTAGATCACCCTTTTTGTTTTAGAATAGATATAGTGTTCTTCCCTATTCAAATTTTCTCTGTGATATGGAACTAACACTAATCATATTGAACTATAATTATGTACATGCCAATTTCACCTCTACATATTCTATATAGATAAGGAATTTTTATATTCTCAGTGCCCAGTGATATTTGTCTATTACATCATTATTATGAGCTGTTCTCATGCCTTTCTTCTTTCAGTAAACCATGAATTCCACTGATGTAGTGGCTGAGTCTTCCATGTCATTAAAATAAGAATTCAGGAAGAGAGTGTTTACCATGAATCAGACACTGATAAATATTTTTCATGTATATAATCACATTTAGCATCATTATCAGCTCTATAAAGTGGATGTTCTTATTCTAATCTTACTGGTTAGTTTGCAAACACGGACAGGATACTGTTTATTAGCATGTGGCCCCTACACTAAAGCATAGGGTCTCACTCTCAGAAGGGCCCTGCACTTGATTTAAACTCTACTGTTGCTACCTTGAAAGTTTAATAATTTTACCTTTTCTTCTTAATTTTTTAAAATAAATATTTTTTAAAGGGCAAAGATCTTCCATTTGATGTTTCTCTCGCCCATGTGCCTTAATCATCTGGACTGAAGCCAGGAGCCCAGAACTCAATCTGAGTTTCCCTCATGGGTACTAGAGACTCAAGTACTTAAAACATCACCTGATGTCTACTAGGGTGCTCGTTAGCAGAAAGTTGACAGTGGAAGTGGAGCCAGCACTCAAACACAGGCACTTCTATACAGGTTGTGGACATCCCAAGTAGCATCTTAATTGCTATGCCAAATGTCCACCTTAAGTTTAATAATTACACCATTGATCTTCACTTAAGGTCTTTGAGACTTGGCACATGCAAGTGAGCAAGGGAGATAGGCCTGGAACTATATGAGCAAGCACACACCCAGATCTATGGTTACAACATAAGGGGCATTAAGCAATTGGCCTGGTAACCCAGCACCCTGGCATAGGTGTCAGTGAGGGTAGAGTACCCTGGCCTCCATAGATTGCCAGGTATGATCTGGGCCAAGATTGGCAGTCATGATGATAAGCAGTAGAAGAAGTAGAGACAGTTCCAATTGCAAAAGACAGGGCAGTCTGCATGAATGGGCAGCACTAGACCTTGTGGAGAGAGTATGACTGGACCTTCCATACCCAGAGTCCATTTTTGTGGCATATGCACAAATATTAACCCTCTGACTCAAGGGCTAGACAAGAGCTGTCAGTGTGCAGCGAATATACTGTGTCAGTGAATTATGACAAAGTAAACATTGCAATAATATACAACAAGAGGTAGTTAGAATTCATCAGAGTTTGCAATTTCCAGTTTTGAAAACCCCCACAATATTGGAAACATACACCCACAATCTTGAAAATAAAAATTAAAAGTAAAAATCATCACATTGGACAGAAAAGAACATGATTCCTATATAAAGTTTCAGATAAACCAATATTTAACAGGAAAAGAATTTTAATTAATTTTTCTTGTGATTGAAGGTAGAGAAATAAGATGCAATAACAGAATCATAAATCCACTTTTGACTTCTTAAATTGATTATACAAGTTACATAAAATGTCAGAGGAGATATAATTTTGTAAATTTGTTTAAAATCAACCTCAAAATTACATGAAATTGACTTGTGTTAAGAAATAAAAATACTCTTAAGAGCTCTGGTAGTTACATGATCACAAAGATTGTTATCAAAATTAAAAATTATCAGAACTATTCATACTTGCCAGAAACAACTGAATATCACTTTGTATTGTTTGAAATAAAGTTTTTGTAATGATATATTTTGATTATTTAATAAATGAAACTGCAGAACAGTGAACCAGAATAATCTTATTATCAATCAAGGAACTGAATTAATAAAGTGTTATTATTTTTCTATTATGTAAAATTATAACCCCAAAATATTAGTTACAGTTTTTACATTTGTGTTGTTATTCATGTTTCAATAATTACCTCTATTACATTTTAAGTAATAAAATATATTAAACTATAGTTAATACTTATTTATTTGAAAGGCAGAGTTAGAGAGAGAGGGAGACACAGAGAAAGATCTTCCCTCTGCTGGTTCACTCCCTAAATGGCCACAATGGCGGGTGCTGGGCCAGGTCAAAGCCAGGAGCCAGGAACTCCATCTGAGTCCCCAACATGGGCGACAGGAGCCCAGATACTTGGGCCACTTTCTGCTGCTTTCACTGGCTCGTGAGCATGGAGTTGTATCAGAAGCAGAGCATTTGAGACTCAAACCAGTGTTCGTATTGAATGCTGGCATTGCATGTGGTGGCTGATTTAATATCTGTGTCACAGTGCTGGCCCTTCAAGTATTTTTAACATAATTTTTTCTACCTTTTGTTAAAAAATCATTTTGTATTAGGTCTTACAAATTAGATTGTGTTGCATATCCAGATAAAGTAAATTACATAAAACAAAGAGTTAGCAAATATTAGAGTCAAAATTTCAATCTAGGAAGTCTGGCTCTATATCTGAGTTTTTAACCAATAGGTTATACACAATTTCTGCATTATGGTCTTGAAACAACAGCTGATGAAGTATAGCACATAATAAAGAGGTGATAAAAGTAAAAGGGAAGACTATGTCTCATGGACAATATAGAAGTCTCTCGCAGCTTCTGGCTTCCTAAAATTACCGTTATTGCAAATAACCACAAGAGAATCCAATGTTAAAGAACAGATACTTCTTAGCTTACAATGTGGTTATGTCCAGATAAACTGATTGTAAATTGAAAATATTATGTCTAATATGCATTTACTGCATCTATCCTACCCAACAGCAGAGTTCAGCGACACAGCACACTGTTGAGTACCAGTCCTTTACCTCTGCCTGCTATCCGGCATCAAGTGAGAGCACCAGACTGCATATGGGTAGCCTGGGAAAAGATCAGGAGTCTAAGCATGGTGTCTTCCACATATCTATGACTTTCACAGCACTGTAAAGCTGAAATATGGTAATTCAAACTTTCCTAAGTTGAGGACATATGCATTTGCAGTCATTTGTTAGAGCTACCTCAACAAAGTACAGCAAACTGGCTGGGGGGCAGAAAGTTTACCTAGGGGAATTTGTTGTCTCCTAGTTCTGAAGTCTGAGATTAAGGTACAGGCAGGGCCAGTTCCTTCTGAGAGCTGTGAAGGAAGGAGCTGTCCCAGGCCTTTTCCCTTGGTGTGTCTAGGGTTGCTCTCCCCCTCTTCACACTGTCATTGCATGTCTCAAGATTCAAATTTCTCTTGTTTTAATGGACAGTAAACATATTGGATCAGAGCACACCCAGACAACCTCATTGTAACTTGATCATCTCTATAATAAAGACATGTTCTCCAAAATATTGTGAACTACTCAGGGTTTAGAATTCTACAAATGGTGTGTCAGGATGGCCGAGTGGTCTAAGGCGCCAAACTCAAGAATTCTACAAATGAATTCTGGGGGACACAGCTCAGCCAGGAATAGTACTATATTTTAAGTGCTTGCACAGTAGGCGTTTATTTTTGCCTATTGTGGGACTAAATGAAGAGAGGAAGTACAAAATAAATAGAATGTTTTCTACATTTTATAAAATATATATATATTTTCTGGATATATGTTATCACCATGTACATGTTACTTATCCAGAAAATAGTGGAACAGAGAGAAAAGATGTCACCCAAAGTGTACTAGCAGTAAGTGAGATTAAATATTAAGAAACAAGAGCACTCAAGAATAGCTCAGTTTCTCAGTTCGTGGTATGAAGAAAATGGCAATCAACATGTAGATTATGAAAAGTGAATCTGGAACCTTGATTTGATTATCACTGTAGATTAGTATAATTAAAAACCAATCAATTGTGTAATTTAGTTCAATATATGATAATAACCTAATGAATTCTAAAATTGGGATAAAATGTTAGCTAGAAGGAAATATTATGGATTTAGAGAGTGTATTTTATTTTAGGCAAAATATTGTTGAGCTATATATTCCCATCTTGCCATATGCAATGGAACAGCAGAATGAATAGGATGGCTTTTCTTAATAATTGTGGCTTGCAGAATTCTTAGTTGGACTTAAGGATTGCTTCCTTTAGCGTTCACACCTTGGTATAATCTCTTCCCTTTGTCTGAACACAGAAAACTAACCTTGTTTTTAACCAATAGCATTTGGCAAAAGGTAAAGGTGTTTTGCAGCTGTAGTTAAGGTTTAAAATTAAAAATCTTATTCTGGATGTGCATGAGCTAAGCAGATGAGCCTCCTAAAAGAGGATCCAGAGGCATGTGTTTGGCAAAACAGTTAAGATGTCACTGGAATACCAGCATCCCTTATCAAAGTTCCTGGATTCATGTTCCAGCTGCACTTCTGATTCTAACTTCCTGCCAATGTGCACCATTGGAGGCAGCAGGTGATGGTTGGAGCCACCCACATGGGAGTGGGTTCTGGCTTCTGGCTTCAGAATGGCCCAACTATGGCTTTTGCAGGCAATTGGGAAGTGAACCAGTAAATGAAGTTTCCTTTCTCTTTCTCTGACTGTCTTATGTCTCCGCTTTTCAAACAAATAAAAATTTTACAAGAGGGTGACGCCAGGCATTTCCTGAAAGAAGAGATTCAATGTAGCAAAGAGGCTCACCTTCTAGCCCTGAAGAAACAATGGCTATTTCTGATCTGTTAGTGCAAAGGGCTGGATCTAGGAACCGGGGCATCAGGTCCCCAAAATACAAGGAAATGAATCCTGCTAAGAACTGAAATGAGCCTGGAAGAGGACCCTAAGCTCCAGATGAGCATGCTACCCTGTTTACCACCTTCACTGCAGCTTTGTGAGATCCAAGAGAAGGATCAAGTTAAGCTCTGACCAGACTCTTGACCACGCAAACTGTAAGATAATAAATGTGTGTTGTTTTAAGCCACTATTTGGTGCAATTTGTTATACCACAAAAGAAAATGAGTTGATGAAATCCAAAAAGGCATTATTACAATAACATCATTATAAAAGGGTTATTGATTATAGCTTTCATATAAAACTTACAATCTGAATGTTTAAATACTAATTTTATGATACTTATTTGTACAAAAATTTAATTAAGTAATTATGTGAGGAACCTTAAAGTGAAAAATTAATTGTATTCAAATAACTGTTGTTAAATTATAAAATCCAGCAGAGCTTGGCTCCAAGTCAGATTCATATGAACATTTCTAAGTATCACAACTTGTAGGCACTTGCCCATTTAGAAAGCATGACTATATCAGTGTGCTCCCTGTTCTACTGTACGTCACATGGCCTGAATTCAGGATGAGATAAAGCACTTTAATTCTATGAGCTGTAATAGAGAATTTTTGAAGTTTTGATGAACTGAAATTATGAAAATGAAGAATAATTTCATGTAATTTCTATCAATTACAAATAATATAGCAGAATAGAAAGTCCATAATTATTTACAGGAATAAAAAGTCATCAAGCAAACTTACATTATGTTTAGCTTCTAATAAATGATAATATATAAAATGAAGTCTTTAGAAATGTTTATATCACTTTTCAAAGTTGAAATGACTGCAATCAAATTTAAAGAAATATCTCATGTTGATTTTATCTGGCTCTGTGGAAATTGCTACACCACTTGACATTGCCTTATTCTTTTTTATTGAGAGTCAGAGAGACAGAGAGCTCACCTCCACTGACTCACCCTCAAGTGCTGTAACACCTGGGGTTGGGCAGGGCCAAAGCCAGGAACTGGGAGTACACTCCAGGTTTCCCACATTGGTGGCAAGAGTCCAGTTATTTGAGCCATCACTACTACCTTCAAAGTTCTGCACTGGTTGGAAATTGGAGTCAGGAAACATACCAAGGCACTTTGATGTGGGATGCCAGTGTCCTAACCACTGGACTAACTGCTTGCTCTATGACTCTTTATTTTTAATTAAAATAAATAAAGTGTTTTGAAATTAACATTTTACCACCATCAGTATTAAATTTATATATTTAATTTTATGTTAAAGTCAGCTAAAACCTAAATGTGATTTGTCTCACCCACAATAATTATCTCATTATTTTAAAGGTGACCTACTTATTTTGGAACTTAATTAATGTTTCCTCCTCGTTGTAAGGCAAGAAGAACTGACAATTCTCTGCCTTTTCTCCTCTGTTATCTTCTGTTTTTATAGTTTTGTGTTTTACATGTAGGAATATAATCCACAGTTTTTTTAATTATTTATTTTCATCTTAATTGAAAATTAAATTTATATTTTTAAATTTTAAATTCTACATTTTCACAAACATTATGAACTCTCCTCAATAATGTTATGAAAATCCATATCCTTGGCCTAAACGAAAGTCTGGGCTACATCACTGTGTTTTCATGTTGCCTAACATAACTTGTAAAACAAATAAACAAGCAAATGAAAAATGTTTTTCTTATTACATCATCTTGTTGTGGACATTTATTTTATCACTTAACCTGAAGACTTGTCTTATTTCAACCTATTGTTAACACTACAGCAAAATAATGGTGAACTTTAATATTAAGTAACAAAGGAGATCTAAAAAAATTGGCCCTTATTATCTTACTCTTATCACCCGCCTCACTTCCAGCCTCCCACTCAACCATTCAACAGCACTGTTTCCTTAAGTCCCCCAGATGCTTCATACTATCTGATATCAATTCTCCGTTGACATTGTTCCCTACTTGAAATTTTCTTATCTGAATCTGAATCAGCTGAATAGCATTCAGCTCCCAAGTTCTAACTTAAATTTCTCTTTCGCATCCCACCATGAACATTTATTACTGCAGTTATCCAAAAAGTAAAGTAATTTTCCCGGTTGCCCCTCTTCCAGGCCAGCTCTCTGCTGTGGCCCAGGAGTGCAGTGGAGGATGGCCCAAGTGCTTGGGCCCTGCACCCCATGGGAGACCAGGGGAAGCACCTGGCTCCTGGCTTCGGATCAGCTCGGTGCGCTGGCCGCAGCGGCCATTGGGGGATGAACCAACAAAAAAGGAAGACCTTTCTCTCTGTCTCTCTCTCACTGTCCACTCTGCCTGTCCAAAAAAAAGTGATTTAACATAAAATTTGAAATATGTTTATGTCTCCCATTAGTGAGAAGCTATGCTTAATATATGATAATAACATTAGGCCATGAGAAATTTATAGAATTTTTAAAAAGTTAATCCTTTGTGCATATGTGATCCTAAATATTTTTTGTATACTGTGATGAAGACTCTTTGTAATAAAATGTAGAACTAAGATTTAAATTGTATATTCCTATAGAGAGTAGATTCCTTGGAACTTAATAACTGATAACATATAATTTTATTAGTGATAACAGCAATTATTACTTCTGAAAAATTAGAAGCAATCCTCTGAATAAAACATCACCCTCAAATATCATTATCTGGGTAGTTAGAAATAAACTTGGGCAATCTCCATGAGCATGTATGATCTTGTGTTTTGAGAGTCAGAATAAGAATCCTAAGTTTTTTTAAAGATTTTTTGGAGTACACTGACGATGACGATGACGATGACGATGATGATGATGATGATGATGGTTACTATGCTGGACTTTCATTTTAGTCAGACTTTTAAATAAACATAAGCAAATTTATTAAGATTTTTCAACTTATGTGGACATTTATTTTATCACTTAACCTGAAGACTTGTCTTATTTCAACCTATTGTTAACACTACAGCAAAATAATGGTGAACTTTAATATTAAGTAACAAAGGAGATCTAAAAAAATTGGCCCTTATTATCTTACTCTTATCACCCGCCTCACTTCCAGCCTCCCACTCAACCATATGAGGCTGGTGTTGTGGCATGACAGGTAAAGCTGCCATCTGCAATGTAGGCATCCCATGTGGCCACTGGTTCATGTTCCAGCTGTTCCACTTCCAATCTAGCTACTCACTAATGGCCTAAGAAAAGCAACCAAAGATGGCTCAAGTGTTTGGGCCCCTTCCATCCACCCATGGGGAGACCTGGAAGAAGCTCCTAGCTCCTGGCTTTGCCCTGGCTCAGCCCCTGCTGTTGTGGCCATCTGGGAAGTGAACCAGCAGATGGAAGATTCTCTCTCTCTGTCTCTCTGTCTCTCTCTGTCTCTCTCTCTCTCTCTCACTCTTTCAAACACATTAATTAATTTTAAAATAAGATTTTCCAACTTAAACTAGAAGTTTGTTCTAGGCATTCAAGTTAAAGCAATAATTTAATGATAAGAAAGCACTTGCTTAACAAAAATAATTTCTCCAACTGTCTAATATGAAAAATTCTTTCTACTATCATAATCATTAAATATCTTAGAATTATATATGGCTTATAAATATTCTTCATGCATAATATTTCCATTGTAAGGTAACCTATTAAAGAAGGTAAAAGAGTATTAGCTATGCAGCTGAAATAGCTATTATAGCTAAAAATATTAGCTATACAGCGCGCACACTTACGTAAGAACTGTTGCCAAAATGGGAGGTTAACAGGAGTTGATTAAAGGGTCATCCAACAAGTTTAAAATAGTATAGTCAATAAGTAAATTATAATCATGGCATTTCATCATCAAAATAGGAATAATGAACAACTAAAGATCTGTATAAAATGAATCACTGAATATATATCCATGCACAAATATTATGCATAAAATTACTCCGGGAAATATAAAAGCTAGAAACAATTGTGTCTCTCTCTCAAACAAATTACAATGCAATTGAGATAAGAAAAACACTTAAACTGACAGCAAATAACACAGTATGCAATGCAACTAGGTTCAGATCAAATGTGATGATTCTAAAAGCTCTAGAACGTGAGTGGAAAGAAATCTCCAAGCCATTGCCCCCAAAAATTATTAATAGAGATCTTGCAAACAACATATTTCTTGAAGTGTGGGTAGAAAGAAACAGAAGATAAGATCACAGAGGAAAGAGAAAATATTTCATATCAAAGCAAAAGCATGCTAGAAGGCATACAGAGAAGATAAAACATGATAGACAATAAAGGAACTTTTCTCAAATAGCACTTGGCAGTCTTGTGGAGGCCAAAATATTATAATACTAACATTCGTATGTTTTTTTCTATCAATTTCAACGCACTCTAACACATTACTTGGTTTTTATTCTAGTCCCAAACTCCTGTAGTTACTAACTCTATGACAACCTTTTATGTAGTTATGCTTATCATTTTTCATATATGAAATCGCAGTAATTTTTTCCTGCTAGCCATGCAAGGTAACTTGAGAGAATTATATAAGACATATTCCAAATGTTGCAATTATAATTTATTTAAATATATTATATTAAACTTTTACTTATTTATTTGAATATTAACCATACAAGTTTAATCTTTTAAATAGGGAAATCAAATAATGTAGAAGAAGCTACAAATAATAGAAGATTTTGTGAAAGTTAAAGTTAAGTTAATCAGTATTTATGACTCCTCGTTCCTTATTCTAGAAATGTTGTTAATCTCCAATTGTAAAATTGCAATACATGGCAACCTACAAAAATGCATTTACAAGTGGCCTCTAATAATGAAGATAAAATCATATTCAGGTTAAAAATTCTTTTTAGTTGCTCCAAAACCACCATGGGAAGCTTGTGGGCAAAGATGAAAGCATGTCTGAAATTTATATGCCTTTAATAAGTAATTCGAAACAATTATCTCCTATCTCCACTGCATTTTAGCTTCTTGAGAGGCAGAGAATTTCATTTGCGAATTTGAAACTGTGATATGATTATCTCACTTCAACTACTACTTTGTCTTTCATCTCAAAAAATTTTCACTTCGAAAAATTGTAAGAATGTTTTAGTCGTAAATAGTATTTGCAGAAGATGTTTTTTGACATTAATGAATTACAAGTCTGTTTCGGTTAAGAAATTTCTTTTAACTTACTAAAACTTCTCTGCCATTTACTTTAAGGATTCTAACTACTCAACAACACTGCATAATTTTCCTGTCTTATCCAAGCAGAATAAACTGTTTACATGATACAAAAAATAGTCTATCATATAATACTTAAAATTTCTCAGAAATAAGCTCTAAGACAATTTTTTCTTGAAAGAACAGTTTTGAGAAGTGTTTTCACCAACTTGCATTTTTCCTTCTCCTTTTAGAGTAGTTCTTTCAACTGTGTGCTCCTTCTTTATTTGTATTTTCTCATATTTTATTTCTCATATATTTATGATCATATATTTAATATATTTATTATTATATTATATCCATATCATCTAACCTTACTCATTTCAAGGTTAATTTTTACATATAAAGGAAAAAATCAAATATAATTGTCCTAAATTAATTGCAGATATCAAAATTTCATAAAGTTGAATTGTTAGTATATCAAACTCACATGATATATTTTATCATCACTATTTATATCCTATTTATCTATAAAATACAGTAAACATTCCATAGGCTTTTACCATCTGATCATATAGTGGTGCCAATTTTTAATAACCAAAGCAAAATATGTATGTGAATATAATATGAGAACCATTTGGATTTAGCACATTTTATATGAAACAGTGGTGCTGAATAGGGACAATTTTATGTCCCTTAGGGTATTTCTATAGACATTTTCAGTCATCATGACTGGAGATGTTACTAAACATACTGCAATGCATAGAATAGTCCTCCACAACAAAAAATTATCCAGGACAAAATATTAGTGTCAAAACTGAGAAAACCTAATTTATAGGAGCTTATGGTTACCACAATTTATCCAGTTGCAATTTTTGATTTTTGGTGGAGAAGGAGTAACACATTTGCTTTTAGTTTCAACAGCTCCCTTACACATTAGTCCCAATTGTGGTGTGTAGAGCTCCACTTACTCATGTCATTCACTCCATGAAATGTATGTAACAAGAAAGCTTGCTATTACCCGATGGCATGGGCCTCTCCAAAGTGTCCACAGAGAGAGGATGAGAGGCATTTATGTTCATCTTGTCTCTGATAGATGATGACTATTACTGCATTACAAATTATGTTAGTGGCAGAAAGGGGAGATAAGTGTATTCTGCATAATTTAGACATTAATGTAGCACTTAGCATCCGATACTGTCTGTTTGAATTGAAAATGAGATGGCCATTTTCCTCTTAACTATTTTTAAATAATTTTCCTTGTGTCTGTAGAAAAGTCTTGTTTTAAATAGATCTGCCCTACTAAGCCAAGAGAATGTAATCCTTATAAACACTCCAACATCATTATGTTATATATTTATTGTGCTTATTTTGTGATTTATAGGCCTTGAATGATCAAAATAGCTATTACTAGACATTTTGGGAATTAGAAAATTTTGTGTAGTATACTAGATAATTTGGGCAAATCTATGGAAAGTATATGAAAATTCATAAAATTACACTAGAATTTTACAGATAAACTGAATATATTTAGGTAGGTTTCAGTTTTTATGTTTTCAACTAATGTGTGCAAAGTTTTTGAAGTGCATAATTTTAAAATCCCTTAAGAATATATATCCAGCTCGAATTGGCATTCTTTTCATTTTTGTTGGTTCCTAGATATTTATTCCTCTAAAAGAAGAACTATATGATAATCAAACATGTAGTCACTTAAACAATATCTAGTTAAAAAAAACAGTGTCTAATGATTTTCATTCCCTGAAAATGAAAGAAATCAACTTGACTTTACAAATCCTCGTGACTTCTGTAGAGAAGCAACTTAAATTGCTTTTATGATACATAATAATATGTGCATATTGTAGATGTAATAGTATTTAGCTGATAAGAGATAGCAGGTCATTTCATTTTTACAGTGTCTACCTTCTATATTATAGACTCTCTGTCTACTTCTTTAGCTTATAGTTTTCTTAGCTCCCATTCGTTTATGGTTTAGATTAGGTAAATCACTGGACAATTACACACTTAAGATAAAATGATATCCTTACCAACCAAGGATTTTGTTATATCTTCTGTAAAGATTATGACATATTTCAGACCACAGTGTACAAAATTATGCTGTACCCTCTAATGTATTTGCTACCTATGTTGACTTTTCTGGCTATATATTTTTATTGGTATCCACCAATAAAACGGTTATAATATAGTCCAATTCCATTTTTAGATTTTTATCAAGAGACATTATTTTAAGCCCAATTATAAACATTATAAACTTCTAAAAATACTCTTGGAGACTGTTTACTTTCTTTGACTTAAGAATAATTACAGGTTTCCAACAACTTGCATTGATTTCTGGTGAAGTGATATATCCTTGTGATGAGGGACTTTTTCTGAATAATATGTTAAAGTAATCCCCTTATGATATCCTGACTTTATGTTCCAGGTTGAATTTTCAGTTACTTCTAATTTGCTCTGAATCTTTTCTAGGTGTTTGTATATGGCTCCAACATGAGTTATGTCCTCTCAAAGCCAAAAGTGAAGGGGACTGTCATTATGATCTTTGTTTAAATACTTTCCAGAGCCTAAGTATAGAGACAAGATGTATTATTATGGTTTTTTTTTTATTTTGGGTCTTTCCACAATAGTAGTTTAAATTCCTTAAAAACAGAACATATATTAAAAACATGTTTTTACAAACTCCTTTAATTAGTTACATGTTTGTTTTTTTATTTTCATAAACAAAAAAATTTTAGAAGTTAAGGGAAAACCATAATGTCCCAAAAACCTATCAAGTTATGTTTATTTTAACTTAATTTATATATAATTTTCCTTTTGGCTTAATATTTCATAAGAAAAAATAGTATGTAACAGTTACTACTTTGTGGGCTGTAAATACAGGACTGTCACAACACAGTAGTACCTGCTTTGAGATATTGGAAGGCTGGCTTCTCTTTACTTGTTCTAAAAGCTGTTGGGAAAACTTCTAACCCAAATTGTTTTGTCTTATTCCAAAACATGCTTCTATTTTACCTCTTAAAGAAAGTTATCTGTTTATAAGCTCCATCTTGGAAAACACATTTATGGTTTCTTCTCAAATATTAGAGTGGAAATTTCAACCACATGTGAATGCAAAATGATATTTCTTAGACAAAAGTTTTAACTGTACCACAAAATATGATAATGGATTTGGGAACATAATATTATCTTTTGAAAACAGGGTTATCCTATACTTTAAAGATTATTTATTTGAAAGTCAGAGTTACAGAGAGAGAAGAAAAAATGCTATTTTATTTTTTAAAAAATCAGGACATTGTGTCAGGTAACTGATCACTTTTAGCTCTAAAATTATATCGTTTTTCCAATTCATTACTCCTTAAAATGTGAAAAAATGAAAATCACAATATTTTCTTGAAACATTTTGGTATGTAATGTGTTCTCAGTTTTTTTTTTTTTTGAAATAATAATATGCTCATAGAATAGGGTTCTTTATAACACAAGTATAAACTATCATAAACACCTTAATGACTCTGCTTTGCTACTATACCTTGGCATGGGTTAGGATTGAAGAGACACTAAAGCTTTCAAGTTTTAAAAAACGGCAAAATGTGATACAGTGAAAGGAGTAAGTTACTGTTAGGAGCATAGGAAGTGTATTCTCTCCAGCAGATGTTTCACATTATAGATACATGGCTGCTATACTCATTTTCTAAAAAATAAGACACACTTTGTGGCTTTTAATATTGACTTATAAAGCAATAAGTTATACACCTTCAAGTCTTAATAAAATTAGATTTTTAACAGAGTATATAATATCTTATATGCAATTCAAAAAGTACTGAAAAAAAGAATTATTCTTTAAGTATGTTTACCTACATTTTTTAAACCTGATTTACTATTAGCAATTAAAATAGGGGTGATTAAGACAGGAGTAAGATGCCCAAGTGCCCTTACAGAGTGCCTGAGTTCTACCTACAACCCTGGTTCCTGCCTCCCAGACCCTGGGCAGCAGCAGTGATGCCTCAAGTTATTGGGTTTCTGCCGGCCATGTGGCAGACCTGTGTGGGGAGCAACCTGGACTGGACTAAGTTACTGGAATTAAGACTTATTCTATGCATCTGCTCTCCCACAATATGGCGCTGGGAGAGGAGGAAACAGCTTCTACACAGCTGCCTCTTGCCAACTTGAGTGATGACCTCCAGGAGCTGATCCTGCTCCTGATTGGAGGAGAGCAGCGTACTCGGCATGTGGGCAGCCGAGTTGGGATTGGCGGAGGAGGACTATAAAGGAGGAGAGAGACGGCATGCACCAGGAACATCTATCTGAAGGAACACCTGTGCAGCCCCCGAGAGAGCCGGCCGGCGGTGTGCCGCTCCCCCGCGGAAGTGGGGAAGGTGGCAGGGGGCCCGCCCCTCCACGGAGGTGGAGGGACGGTAGCCAACCCGGGAAGAATCAGCAGCAAACCCGGGGAGGGCCGAGCAGACAAAAGAACAGCGCAGGGTCCTGTGTCGTTCCTCCACGAAGAGGGGGAGAGACAGACCTGGACTGAGTTCTCAGCTCCTGCCTTCAGCCCTTTTACCGCCATGACCATTCAAGGAGTCAACCAGTGGATGAGCTCACTCACTCTCTCTCTCTCTCTAATAAATGAATGAATGAATTGAAATAACATTGACTACAAACTTGAACCTCTATGCTGTTATGATATTAAGGATGGTGCCATCTCATTCAAACCTAGTCCTTCCATGTCAAGCTCCAAAAAATGTGTTTTGGTGCAGCCGTTTCAGAAGCTGACCACAATAGTGCCTCTTATTTCTAAGATGTACATTCTAAGCTCTCCCACTGGCTGCTTGAAATCTAGATACGGTATGTTTTTCCTCTACATATATAGCCATGATAAAGGTTAATTTATAAATTAGCCATGGTATGAGATTAGCAACAATAATAAAAATAGAACAATAATAACAATATACTGATGTGGCTGATACTGTACCTGGTGGGAAGTCTGCCTGCAGGAGGTTGAGGGCATGGCACACCATGCCTCCCAGGAAGGACCCCACAACCTGACTGCTGGTGGGCAGTGGGAGCCCCAGGCACTTTTCCCCACCCCTACTCCCTGTTAAAGGGCCCTGTAATTGCCAATCGGTAAACAGCTCCCGGGTGTGGCCCAGGCCCATCAGGACCACCTGGAAAGCTATCCTAGCTACGTGACCTTCAAGCTGATCGGAGAAGCATAGCAGCGCCAATATGGGTTCTATCCTATAGAATTAGTGTTACCCTGAATTAGTTCCGCCCCTTCTGCCTGCCTATTAAAAAGTGTGCATGGTCATTAATAAAGTAGACATGTTCACCAAAACTTGTCTCCGGTGCTTCTTATGGAAGAACGCTGTTGCCCACCATCTCTGCAGTGCGCGGGCCTTGCAGGGTCGAGTCAGGATACTGAGATAAAAATTATGTGAATGTGGTATCGTTTTCAGAATTCTATATTGGGACATTATGGTGCAGTGGATTAAGCTTCTGCTTGCAATGCTAGTACCCCATATCAGAGTGCCACTTCAAGTCTGGGCTCCTGCGCTTTTTACCCAGCTTCCTGCCACTGCACGTGGGAAGGCAAAGATGGCCCCAGGAATCAGGCCCTTACCTCCCTTGGGGGAGACTGGGATGCGATCCCTGGCTCCTGGCTTTAGCTTGGCCCAGACCTGGCTATTGCAGACATTTGGGGAGTGAACCATCATATGGAAGATCTCTCTCTCTCTCTCTCTACCTTTCTTCCTTCCTCCCTCACCCTGTCTGTCTATCTATCTTGGTGTGTGTGTGTATGTTTTCCTTTCAATATTAAAAAAAAAAGAAAAAAAAAATGAAGAAGAAGAGTTCAGTGATCTGCTTAATATCAAGGCCCATAATCTTAACATCAGATGCACATATACTGGGTTGTTTTTATTCTATGTGATTTTATCTAACAAACACATAATTGGTATTTACTGCTTGTCAGGTAGTTTTAAGTACTTTACAGCTATTGAGTCATTTATTCTCAAATCAACTCTGGGTGGTAGGTGCTATCATTAGCCTTCTTTTACAGTGAGTAGCTGAGGCATGAGAAGACCACATAGCATGCTTGGGTTATACAGTTGGTGAGTGACAGAGCCAGGCTTTGAACACTAGGAGTTTAGTCCCCAGGTCCACGTCCGCACCTCCACACTCTGCTGCCATACACGAGAATTTCCTTTTGATTATTTATCTACAGTTATGTAAACATGCTTTGTAATACAGATAATTAAATGAATGATCAGGTCAAAGTGTGTAATTCAATTTGTATTCAATTCAGCCTAAATATCCAAGGATCAATGCTGGTTTCAGCATTCAAATCATCATCATCATCATCATCATCATTTTCATAGCATCTTAATAATTGCATTTCATCACATTGAACTTAGAGTTTGCAAACATTCATTGACTATCAGGCACCATGGAAATTACTTTGATGTCTATTACAGCCATTTTTTCTAAAATGGTAAGGAAAATTCAAATAGAAAAGCAGGTTTGCAATTACTCCAAATGAGCTGAGAGTTTACAGTAATGTATGGTAGGTATCGAAATGCATTATGTGATTATGTAACAGAATTTGCTTTCATGAGTGCTCTATTTGATAAGCTTAAAATAAAATTACAGCACTACTTACCTCTGCAACAACTATTAAGACAAAGTGATTTTCGCTAACGTGGAAGGTAGCTTAACAGAGAAAGACTGACAATGGTAAGAAAGCCTCAATGAGATTAGTCTAGTATATAAACCAGTTAATACTAATGATTTATCTGTCTGATTTCAGTATTCACAAGTTGCTGGCAAGGTTTAAAATCACTGAAATCTGATAATCAATTATTTAATATTTACCAATAATAGCATGACTAATAATACACAAAAACCATTGAAAAATGTAAATAATGCGCCGGCGCCGCGGCTCACTAGGCTAATCCTCCGCCTAGCGGCGCCAGCACACCGGGTTCTAGTCGGGGTCGGGGCGCCGGATTCTGTCCCGGTTGCCCCTCTTCCAGGCCAGCTCTCTGCTGTGGCCAGGGAGTGCAGTGGAGGATGGCCCAGGTGCTTGGGCCCTGCACCCCATGGGAGACCAGGAAAAGCACCTGGCTCCTGGCTCCTGCCATCGGATCAGCGCGGTGCGCCGGCCGCAGCGCGCCGGCCGTCGTGGCCATTGGAGGGTGAACCAACAGCAAAGGAAGACCTTTCTCTCTGTCTCTCTCTCTCTCACTGTCCACTCTGCCTGTTTAAAAAAAAAAAATGTAAATAATGGAACCAACAGGCAGGAATAATAGCAGAAACACCTCAGAAATTTGCATAATTAATTTTCTGAAACATTTTACCTCTCTTCTTTTTTACATATCTAGTTTATTTCATCATTGATAGTATCAGAATATGAAATAATATAAGTATGACCTACAAATCAAAAATAAAATGAATTTTGCAAGTGAAGATTTTGTTAGTAATGTTATATATGCAGAGGAAAATTCTTGAATCTTTAAATATGATTTTCATTACTTGCAAATAACCTTACAGAACCAAGTGTTATTGGGTTTTCCATCCCACACACTGTGCACTTGCCCTGGGATATTAAGATATTAAGCACTGCCAGGTTTTTCAGGTTAACCAAACACAATTTCAGTTGACTGGGGGTAATTATTAATAATAAAATCAATGAAGTTTCACTTTATATTAGCTGTTTAAAAAACACTTTACTGACAATTAACTTCAAGTGGAGTGCTGTATTCTTCACATAGCTCACAGAAATAGCAAGAAATTTAGTGTCTATAAAGCAAACCTGAACAGTAACATCTCAATAGGCATTTTTATAGCCCGTCTTCCGCTGGTCGTTCCCACTCAATTACTCTGCAAGATAGGTTTAACTCATTCCTGTTACTAATGCACCATTTTCATTAGGGCATTGCCATGTTTTGCAATTAAAAACTGATCCTTGCATACAAACACAGATGACAGTATAACACCAAAATATCTACCATCTAGATTAAACATGACAATAGGTCTGATCTGATTTCATCATCATTTAAAAAAAATCATCTATTATTTTTCACTTTATGTTTCTGTGTGGGAGCAAACTGCTGAAATCCTTACTTAATGTATACTAAGCTGATCTTCTGTATATTAAGATAATCGAAAATGAATCTTGATGTGAATGGAATGGGAGAGGGAGTGGGAAAGGGGAGGGTTGTGGGTGGGAGGGACGGTATGGGGGGGAAGCCATTGTAATCCATAAGTCGTACTTTGGAAATTTATATTCATTAAATAAAAGTTAAAAAAAAAAGTTAAAGGCAAAAAAATAAAAATAAAAAATAAAAAAAAATAGTTACTGACAAAATATAATCCCTTGTGTATTCTTAAATTCAATTTTTTCATTCAGAGGTAGTCACACTTCTGAATTCAGAATATTCCACTGCTTACACTGGCTATGTGCATGTGGATTCACAATTAATATGTAGTATTTGCACATTTATATGGTAAAAGAAGACATCAGATTGTGCTATTTTTTTAAATATTTTGTTCTTGATGTTTACCCATGTTGATCTCTGATCCTTAATTCATTTTAATTAAAAATCTATTAAAAATCTCATATATAATAACTTATACCTTTATGTTTTATTTTACATATCTATATACGTTAGGTTTATTTAGATACACAAATGATAATGATGATGATAACAATGATTGATAGAGGATGATAGATAGATAGATAGATAGATAGATAGATAGATAGATAGATATTGTTACAACACTAAATAAATTTTCTTCTAAAAGTTCTGCATATGCACGACAATGAGAGTTCCTCTTGGGATATGCACAAGAGAAAGATTAAAGATCTTAAGTTATGAGAATAATCATATTTCCTAAGTCTTGCTGAATTACTTTCCAAAGCTCTATACCAACTTCTTCTAACAGTGGTGCAGTGTAATAAACTTTGTATTTTTTCAGATTATCTCCAAATTTTGGAGATGTAGGATTTTATATTTTGTTTTTATTTTTAAAGATTATTTATTTAGTTGCAAGTCAGAGTTAGAGAGAGAGAGGGAGGCAGAGAGAGATCGTCCATCTCCGGGTTCACTCCTCAGATGGTAACAGTGGCTAGGGCTGCGTAGGCTGAAGCCAGGAGCCAGGAGCTTCATCAAGATCTCCCTCGTGGGTATCAGGGTTCCAAACACTTGGTTCATCCTCTGGTACTTTCCCCAAGCCATAGAAGGGAGCTGGATTGGAAGTGGAGCAGCCGGGACACAAACTGGCGCCCCTATGAGATGCTGGAGTTGCAGGCAGTGGTTTTACCCACTACACCACAATACGGGGGCCAGTTTTATATTCTTGATAATTGTTCATCTAACATGTAAATCCATTCTCAGTTTGTAGTGTCGTGTTTTAAAACTTACTGCCAACCAAAAATGTTATGAAATTTCAGAAGACATTATGACTTGTCAATGTTTATAAGATTCAGTCTACATTCTTGAAATGAGGCTTTAAAACCTTTTATCACCAGGTTGTACGTTACTTCCGAGGTTATTTTTTCTTTACCGGGAGTTCTCAATATGTGGTTTCAGGACCAGCAATATCAGCATAACTTTCTTATAATTGCAAATTATAGTGTCACACCTGATCTACTAAATCAGAAACTCCATGGGTAGGGCCCCAGTAATATCTGTGTGAATAAAATGATTTTGATTCATACTAAAATTAGAGAATCACTGGTCTTTATGTGTAAATGCCTAGTCTTTATAAAATACCTTTAATTCCTAGTCTTATTTTTATTTTATTTCCTTGAAGGGCAGAGAAAGGAAACAGATGAAGAAAGATCTTACCTATATTCATTTACTCCTCCACTGGTCGCAACAGCCAGGGCTGGGCCAGGTCAAAGTCAGAAGACAAAATTCAATACAGGTCTCCCACACAGGTGGCAGGAACTCATTTATGTGATCAATCACCTGCTGCCTCCTAGAATGCACATTAGCAAGAAACCAGATTGGAAGGAGCAGGGACTTGAACTAGGCACTCTGTTATGGGTGCTGGCATCCAAAAGAGACCCAACTTAACTGCTGCACCAAAGTTTTTGTTTTGTTTTGTGTTGTTTTTTACATCTCTCTTTTCTGCCCTACTCCTACTCACCATTGCTGACACTGAATGCCTTACCCATGCTGTGTCCTGGAGTGATATGCTTTCTTGTCCATGTTCCATTTATATGAAAATCTTGAGGGACTGTGAAACTTTTGAATTTCTCCAATTATATAGTAAACTTGCTTAATGTTATATTCATACTGAGTTACTTATGTTTTCCAAGTGTAATATTGTTATTTCACATTTTTGGGTCTTTTGCTTTGATGAAATGCATTGTCTCTTCCTGTCCTGGAGAAATACCACTATTTTACATCATCTGCTTGGAGTGCCTTATACGGAATGAAACTGCTCACACTTTCCTCAGTGTCGTTGCTGGTCTTTGACATAAAATGATTCTGAAAGTATTTAATTTGCCTGCCACAATTATATGTTTACATGAGAAAGCAATGTTGCAATTATATGTTTGCATGCCTTTCTTCCCATCTGGGTTGCAAGAACTTTGTTTTGGTATTTCTACTTCACAGAAAATGATCCTAATCATGCCAGTTTATTAAGTATATAATATAGATCTGATTCTTTGAAAGTATCAGAGAGTTACCAAGGGAACAAAACATTTTCTCTTCTGTGAATGGCCTATAGGAGTTTTCCTGTGGATAAGTCTTCCTTGAAAATTCAACCTTACAGTGATCATATTCTATGACAGATACTTTAAATCTTACAGCATAGTGATGTTTGTCTACAGTCCTAACACAAGGCACGGCATTTTGTTTCATATATGTTAAGCTTATCTCACTCAGATCTATTAGAAATTATATAAAAATAAGATTTGTCTTTCACTTTAGCGTCTACCCACAATTGCTAGGATGAATGGCATCTTAACAAGTTTGTCTTGATTTTTATGAGTTATACCTTCACTATGAAGGTAAAAATAGAATTTTATTAAGTTTTCTTTTGATACAATTGAAGAGTAAAGTCATATTACTTTCAATTTATTTTATAAATCTAGGTAACTTTAAATTTATTCAATAGCATTAGAAATAAAATATCTTTGTAATATTATCTACCATGATAAGTGATCATTTGACTCACAAACATTTTATCAATATTGAAACAAGAAAAAATCACATTTGTCAAGAATCTCTAATATAAGAAATATGTAATTTTTCTTTATATTTTTAGTCTTTAAGCATCTGAATTACTACATATTACTATTTATGATTATTTATCAATACTATTCTTTTTAAAAATTATTTTTATTTTTTTGAAATGAAGAGTTACAGAGAGAGAGAGAGAGATAAAGAGAGAGGAAGAGACAGAGAGAATGATATTTCATCAGCTAGTTCACTTCCCAAATGATACAAAGGTCAGAATTTAGCCAGCCTGGAAGCCAGGATCCTGAACTCCATCCAGATCTCCCATGTGGATGGCAGGGACCCAAGTACTTGGGCTATCATCTATAGATAGATAGATAGATAGATAGATAGATAGATAGCAAGCAAGCAAGCAATAATTCAGGTAAATGTATTTTTATATTTTTCAGATTCTTTTATTTATTTTTTAGTTTTCAACAATATAGTTCATAGATACAATTCTGAGCCATCTTCTGCTGCTTTCCCAGTCACAGTAGCAGGAAGCTGGATCAGAAGTAGAGCAGTCAAGACTTGAACTAGCACTTACATGGCTCGCCAACAAAGTAGGCAACAGCCTAACTGCTGTGCCCCAGTGCCAGCCCCAGTGCTTGACTACCTAGCTAGTTCTGGCCTTCATCCTTAGCTTGTGCAGCAAAGCTTAGTGAAAGCATGTCTTGTGATTAACACAAAGTGTTTTGCCGTCATCAATACTTTTTCTTCTTCATTGTTATGCCCTTTCATCTGACTCATCAAGTAAATTGGACTTTGAAAAAAAAGTTTACTGGGTTCTTCACAAACTAGGTAGGTGATATAATTTTATTTATTTATCACCATCTCATTTGTTAGTCATATGTTCACTTTATTTTACTTATAATAAAATAGATGCTTTGAGAAGTTAAGAAGCTTAGACAGATCCCTCAGCTTGTGCCTGTGATTCTTAATACGCTGCCCATACCACTGCTGTCATACTGTGCTGGCCGGATAGGTCCAGGTTCTTATGTCTGACACAAGAAGAAAGTCATGTCTGAGGCAGAGGTATATTTCAACAGAGAAGCAAAATTCACCTACGTGCAAAGCCAAAGGACATTCTGAAGAAGGAGTGAACAAGCATGGGCCTGCTCAAGAGATAGATTCATTCAATAGGGACAAGGGCTTCCCTTTAAATGAACTGGAGGCATGCAGTGTGGTTTCTGGAGTGAGGTTTAATTGAATATTAAAAGAGGGCAGCATCTGCAGTGGCACTTGAGTACTGACATAATGCCAGATGCTTCTTGGGAGCAGGATTGCCAGCCATGGTCATTTTATTGTAATGACCTTGTAATGAGCTGAATGTCACCATGGAGATGAAGCCAGCTGCCATGTTGAATAATTTTCTGCAGCACATACTTGTTTTTTTTTTCTTTCTTTCTTTCTTTTTTAGATTTTTTTAACTTTTATTTAATGAATATAAATTTCCAAAGTACAGCTTATGGATTACAATGGCTTCCCCCCATAATGTCCCTCCTACACGCAACCCTCCCCTTATCCACACCCTCTCCCCTTCCATTCACATCAAGATTCATTTTCGATTCTCTTTATTTACAGAAGATCAGTTTAGCATACATTAAGTAAAGATTTCAACAGTTTGCTCCCACACAGAAACATAAAGTGAAAAATACTGTTTGAGTACTAGTTATAGCATTAAATCTCAATGTACAGCAAACTAAGGACAAAGATCCTACATGAGGAGTAAGTGCACAGTGACTCCTGGTGTTGACTTAACAAATTGACACTCTTGTTTATGGCATCAGTAATCACCCTAGGCTCTTGTCATGAGCTGCCAAGGCTATGGAAGCCCCCTGAGTTCACTGACTCTGATCATATTTAGACAAGGCCATGGTCAAAGTGGAAGTTCTCTCCTCCCTTCAGAGAAAGGTACCTCCTTCTTTGATGACCCATTCTTTCCACTGGGATCTCACTCGTGGAGATCTTCCATTTAGGTTTTTTTTCCCCCCAGAATGTCTTGGGTTTCCATGCCTGAAATACTCTCATGGGCATTTCAGCCGGATCTGCATGCCTTAAGGGCTGATTATGAGGCCAGAGTGCTGTTAGGACATTTGCCATTCTATGGGTCTGCTGTGTATCTCACTTCCCATGTTGGATCATTCTCTCCCTTTTTGATTCTATCAGCTAGTATTTGCAGACACTATTCTTGTTTATGTGATCCCTTTGGTTCTTAGTCCTATCATTATGATCAATTGTGAACAGAAATTGATCACTGGGACTAGTGAGATGGCATTGGTACATGCCACCTCGATGGGATTGAATTCGAATCCCCTGGTATGTTTCTAACTCTACTGTTTGAGGTAAGTCATCTTGAGCATGTCCCGAATTGCACATCTCTTCCCTCTCTTATTCCCACTCTTATATTTAACAGGGATCACTTTTCAGTTAAGTTTCAGCACTTAAGAAGAATTGTGTATTGATTACAGTATTCAACCAAAAGTATTAAGTAGAACAAACAAAAAAAAAATACTAAGAGGGATAACATATTAAGCTGCTCATCAACAGTCAGGGTGAGGGCTGATCAAGTCACTGTTTCTCATAGTGCAGCACATACTTGTAGCAGAGGTTTTGGGAAGCTGTGGTTTTCCACTGCACTAAAAGGGGGTTTGTAGCAGTGCGGGCAGGGCTGCAGGGAGCAGCCAGGGATCTCAGCTCTTCCTTTGTCTTCTAGCTTACATCAGTACTAAGTCCTACTATGTCCTGTATTGCAGCAGAAGCAAGATAATGGGGAATCAAAAGAAACTGTACCTGAAGTACTCTTTTAAGATCTGAGATTTGATTTCTAGTCTGTGTTTGATGGATCGCAGTTTTACTAAGTGCATGGGAATGATATTTGGTTTACGTTTTAATAGTCTGGAGTATCAGAAGATTCACAATGAGAAGAAAATAAAGCTGAAATATCCTTGGATTCATTCTAAATTGGCTTCTGGAAATGATTTGCAGCTAGCAAATGAAACGGAGGGAGATAAACCTTTATCTCTGCAGCACATAGGAGGAGCACTTGTGCTCATTTAAAGTTGTGGCAGGTTGTTACACCTGCAGGCCTCACAACACGTTGTAAGAAATGTGACACCTCATGTTGCCAGCTTGGGACTGCACATTTTAATTTTCTCCACTAAAGAAGTGAATCCCTGCTGTTTTTCAAACCTTAAAAGCTTTACTTTTCCTTTGCAACAGCATGTTTTTGTGCTTGGAAAACATTCAATGAGCTGCTGTAAATCAGGAAGTGAATTTTAAAAGTCTTGATCTGCAGTGAGAAAGGTGTGTTTGAAAGGGTGAAAGCAAAGGTGATTTCATGGCATTATATCTCCTTGAGTTGCTTGTGGAATGAGTGCAATGTAACATAGTTCAGCAAAAGTGAAGTCAGCATGGTCAGTATTTTTGAGAGGATGTAATATACTTTCATGGTAATAAAACAATGAATCATCCAATGTATCCAAAAGGAAAGAGAACAATGGGAGATTTCACTTAAGGAAATCTTAAGTGAAGGGAGGGAGGGTTGGGGGGAAGTTCCACTATATTCCTAAATATGTATATATAAAATACATGAAACTTGTGTAGCTTAAATAAAATTTAAAAAAAAAAGCAAAGCTATAATTTTTTTAAAGATAGCAGCTGTGGGAGAGTGAAGCTTAGGACGTGAGGTCCTTCTTTCGGAGGGTTAATGATGGAAGTTTCTACAGTCTTTGACACATGATGCTGAGACAAAGAGGAGCCAAAACCTCCATTAAGTAAAATGCAAAGACAGGGAAGTTTATTCGGGAAGTCTGATGTGTTTCCTCTTACGCATGCCAGGGACTCTCTCACTTCAGTAAATTGTTTTATAATATCACCTCCCTCATTTCACAGGACTCTATAAGAAGACATTTTAACTATTACAACAAGATTTTGACGACCAGCTCAATTTTTCTTCTTTTCTAAATCTAGCTTGAATTATGATGAATGATAACCATGATAGCTATTAGGTTAACCACATGCAATGTACACCCTAGTTAATTGTGAGATGGTTTATATGGTTCATGTAACTATTACTCAGATTCATCTATTCCTACAGGAAATAAGGGTCTTATGGAGAGTATGAACAGTTTTTTGATACAATGCTTTGTTCTTTGTATTGTCGTATGTCAAGGTCTCTGTCATAAGCTTGGAAGGGACCTCTAGACATTAGATCATCAGTTCTGCCTGAGGTAGGACAGATTTTTTTTTACCATGCCAGACTGCAAGGCGTCTATCAAAGTCTCCAGGAAAGAGGACTTACTAGTCTTCCTTGGAAACCTGTCCTGGTGCCCGTGCTCCTAATCCCAGATCAGTGGGTTCTCAAACATTTCTTGTCCACCAATCCATACTCCAGGAATGTTTCATCAATATTTGTAGCAATGACCAGGAGCCTCCTAAATCCTATTAGCTAAAATGTAAGCCCATCTACAGATGGCTGGCTGTTTAACAGAATCCTTCGTATAATAACCGTGTCTTTGTTTAAGACTGCTAATTGTCATAGGCGAATGGCATCATATAAAGTAAGGTACAGATCTGGATGCAAGGATGATGCAGGTTGCTTATGAGCAATATAGTTTGTTTTGCAATTGGTTTTCCTTTAATAATTGTGGATGTGCTCTCATCCATTCATAATCTCTCACATCATCTATGTTGTGGCTAGTGGTTTAACATTTAGAGATAGCTAGTTGGGGTTAAAGTACAATGTCCTTCTCTTTGGAAGTTACTTTATCTTAATTAGCGTGGTGAACAGTCAAGCTATCTAAGTTAAATAGACATATATCTTTAGAGGCAAAGGGTCTCAACATTTTATTTTGCACAGATGTTGATGATAACTATGACAGGCCTTTAGACAGCAAGTGTAAAAGAAAAATAACCAAACCAAGAATTTGAAACTATGTGGCTTCTGCTCTTCACTAGGTGCTGAAGACAATTAGGTTGCTTAGATACAATACCGGATAAGAAAAGGATGCTTTCCCAAGTATGTCTATGCTGAGTATCAGGATTTAAATGCTAATTATCAGAATGTGGTCACCTAGTCCATCTATGTGCCTAAAAATTTGTTATTAGAGCATTTTTTTAACTTGGAAGTTAATGAATGTATACTAAGTGTTTTGTGGAGATGAGCTGGACTTTTTGAATTAAAACATATTTGTGAGGTAGTTTAAAATGTTAAAGAATTAATAGAGATTATATGTCAATCTATTTTCCATCAGAAGAAAAACTGTTAACTATTTTTATAGACCTTTTACTTCTTCACAAAGATAAATGGATCCTCTTTATTTTATTTTATTTTATTTTATTATTTATTTTACTTTTTTATTTGAAATTGGGAAGAACCAAAGTTGAGGGATTACAGTAACCTGGAATTTGCCTTCCAGGCAATAGCAAAAGTACAAGAGGGAAGTCAAACTGCCAGAAATTTTGTGTCACATCTAAGTCACATGGCCAGGCTCAAAGTCAAAAGTGGGAAAGCAGACTGGATTGTGGGTATGTAAGATCACCACAAGGAAATCTAAAATAAACATCAGCAATTCAATTTATCACACACAAGTTTACTTTATATTTAAATAAGCTATATACTTTGGTAGGTATTTCCACACGTAGATTCAATGTTAATCTTCCTGAATCTTCTCTGTGCCTCAGATTCTAAAGACTACGTTATATAACTTAGATTTTGCTTCAGGATGGATCATGATGAGATACTGGCGGGAGACTGGTGAGAAGGTAAAATAAAGTGTGAGATATTCCTTTAAGTATAGGAATATTCTCTACCTGGGTTACATTGCAATCTGTGCATTGATTCTGGGTTTAATGTCCTTAAGTCTTTCTGTGGGAAGCAAGCTGCTTTTTTGGTTTTTTTTGTTTGTTTTTTTCTTTTAAGATTAGACTAAGTTTAGTCATCTGGTCTCATTGTGAATTCAAAGACTCATTTAAATGACAAAATTAACACATTTCCTAATATTTCTAACTGCAGTTGGTGACAACTCCAATTCAGCATTGAGTAAGTTACATCACAAGGTCAGTTAATGTCTTCTCTAGTTTGGTACTGACTACTTACTCACTGATTTTCTTACCCACTGTGCCCACTACCCAATCACAGGGATAGCTTTATGTTGCAAAGGTCCTAGCATAGCTTTTCAAGAGGCAGTTCTTAAATTTTTATTTATGTTCCTTTTATTTATAAGGCAGAAGCACAGAGGAAGAGAGAGAGGGAGAGACAGACATAGAGGTCTTCCATCTACTGGTTCACTCCCCAAATGCCCACAACAGCTATGGCAGGGCCAGGCCAAACTCAGGAGCTCACAACCCAACACAGATCTCCTATGAGAGTGACAGGGGCCCAAGTACTTGAACCATCACTAATGCTTGTTGGGCTGGTATTAGCAGAGACTTTAATCCAAAGTGGAATAGCCATGTGGGGCGCATGTGTTCTAAAAGTCAATTTTATTAGGCCAGCTTTGTGGCATAGCAGGTAAAGCTGCTTCCTGTGATGCCAGAATCCCATAAAGGTGCCAGTTCAAGTCCCAGTTGTTCCACTTCTGATCCAACTCCCTGCTAATGTGCCTAGGAAAGCGGAGGAAGATGGCTGAGATCCTTGGACCTTATACCCACGTGGGAGATCCAGATGAGGCTCCTGGCTACTGGCTTCAGCCTGGCCCAGCTCCGGCCGTTGCAGCCATTTGGGAAGTGAATCAGCGGATGGTAGATCTCTCTGTTTTTCTCTCTCTCTTTCCATCTCTATCTCTCTCTGTAACTCTTTCAAATAAATAAAATAAATCTTAAAAAAAAAAAAGTCAACTTGAACTGCCCCACAGAATGTCTGCCTCCCCCACCCCCTTCCTTTCTTTTAAATTGTCTTCTACTATAAGGGATCCTGTAGTCTATTTTTGGCCATATTTTGTTTGAAAAAGAAGTTTTCTGAATGCACAATTTTCTTATAGAAAGAGGAAAATGCATGATTTTCCCATTCAAGTATTCCTTGCCACTTCCATGAGTAGAAAAAGAAGACTGAAGAAGTACATCCACCAAGGTTGAGTGACGATATTGGGTGTGATGAAGAAAGCATGGTGGCAGTGAGAATCCAAATATTATAGGTACTTAAGCCACAGCACAAGTTACCTGAGACAGGAGGTAAAGAGGCAGCTCCTAAAGCAGCAGTAATTCAAGATTATTACATAAAGCATTCTAATTTTAGAACAAATGTATATCACACTCAAAACATATCCACGACCCCAGGCCAGGGTCATGTTGCTAACTGGGACTTACTTGAAATCAAGTATTATTAAACTTAAGCCACAAAATAAGTTCCAAGGCTTAGAAATTTAAAAACAAAAAAACAAAAACCCTCCTTCTGTAGTTAAAGGAATCAAGAAAACTATCAGTTTCTGAGAAAAAAAAAAATTGGTGGCTTAAAGTGTGTTATAAGGAGACATTTATTTTTCCTGAAAGCTTAAAAGTGACCTGGAAATGAAACAGCAATATTTATTCTAAATGGGCACAATTTGAACACTATTACCTTCTTCTTCTCATTTTCCTCCCCCTCCTCCTCCTCCAAGACTTATTAATTTACTTGAAAGGCATAGTTACAGAGGGAAGGACAGAGACAAAGGTCTTCCATCCTCTGGTTCAATCCCCAAATGGCTACAACGGTTGGGGCTCTGCCAAGCCGAAGCCAGGAGGGTCATCTTCCACTGCTTAACCAGGTGTATTAGCAGGGAGCTGGATTGGAAGTGGAGTAGCCACCAGCACCACAAGCAGTGGCTTTACCAACTTTACCACAGTACCGGCCCCCCATGAAACATGAAGTAGGCCCATATTTATTCATCAATGAGATGTGATTTTTATAAGCACCTAGGAATTGATGTATTAATCTGTTTTACCTAGTACTTTTGCAAAAGAAAAACACAATACAGAAGTGTCATATACACAAAGATCATTGAGTGTGTGTCATAAAAATATAGCCCATAATGATGTTTCAAAGAATGATGCATGTATGTGGGCTAAGTTCTGAGCTCTCCCAGTAATTCAATACATAAGACAGGTTGAAGCAGCCATATTGGAACTATCTTCATCATGTAGTAGTTTAACTTATAGCCAAATTATATTACTTTCTTTCAGTTTGGAAAAAGTATCGTTGACTCATTCCTGAAAGAAAAACTAAGCATCAACTTGCATCTCCTTTGACATTTACCGAGAATTCTCAGCTGAAATTTATGGAATATGGTATGTAGTAAAAGAAAGGGCTTTGTCAGACTCTTCTACAGTTTAATGAAGAAGTCAGGAGACAGTGGAAATTTATCTCTATCTTTTTCTTTTTCATCTATTCATGTTAAAATACTATCTCTGTCAGATTAAGGGAAAACTTGTCATTTATTTTGTAACTCATTACATTTAAAATTTAACAGAAAAATTTGACAGAATTTATTTTCATTTCTGCAATTCCCCTGGGAAAATTTTCTCTGATCATAATTAATACATAAATTATTCACTGAATTAGGAAGATCGGTTGCCAACTCGGTAACACAGAAAGCATTAAGACTGCTTTTTTCCTGAATTAATCTTGATGTGGGGCAACACTATATGGTAGTCAAGAAGAAGAAATTTTTTCAGGTAAAAACACTTAACTCTTGTATTATTATCATGGGCAATTAAAACTTTTCCATATTAGAGGGATATGTTTTCTCCTGAAAATAAGGAGGCTGATTATAGGAGCCCATGAATCATTCCCCACCTCTTCTTTAGGAAGCCAAGTCTTCTGTACCACTAAGTTCCAAACGGTTAACACCACACATCCACAAGCATTGTTACTGCTGTCAGTATTTGATTTTCTTCTTCAAACAAGACACCATTTTCTTTCATTAAGAACATCATCATCAATTATTTACTCTGTTTTTTATGCTGTATTTTACTTCAGAACTTAAAAAGCCGTGGATTCTTAGTTCACAGAACATAATCGGCTTTTGATGGTGACATCAAATACAGTTTTCTGACAAATGTCAAAGTTCCTCTATAGGGAAACACTGTAGCCTACATGAACAGTAGCCTATATAATAGCTTGTAAAATATAAATATTAAAAAGTATAATCGGCTAAATATGTTGCCAGGACATATTTATTTATGTTTCAAGTGACACATAACATAGAGAATATGTTCTTATGACCAAATAAAAGAACATTTGAGGAAGGAGGGAAAAATTACAGCTTACATTATAATCTGCACTGAAAATGGAATATTTTTTTCCTTTCAAAATTTACAGGAACCTAGCAAATCTGAAGCAGCTAAAGGCATCCCAGGGCAAGCCATATTTACATTTAAAAGAATCTGGTCTCAGCATTTTTTGAAATTGTGTGATAGCAGTTTGAAATAGAAACAGGAATAGAACAAAAAAATGAGTACAAGAAAAAGAAGACATAGAGAACCCAAAAGCTTACCAGAGGAATTTAATACTGAGGAATACTAATAGAAAGAGTGAATAAGTTTGTATTATCGCTTGAATAAGTGAACTGTGGGATATGTGTTATTTAGCAATAATAATTTGGATTTCATATAATTTGGCAGGCATTATATTAACTGCTTGACTTGCAGTGATGAACAAAATCTGATGTATCATTTCCTGATCAGCTTAGTGTTCAAAGAAATAAGGCATTGGTCGTGGAAAGAAAAGGAGAGAGAATGGGGGTTTTCATTGAAACATATGGGGTTCATTAACAGCATATACAAAGGAAGAAAACATACAGTTGTGGCAGAGTCAGCTTCTCTTTGGCTGATAGCTGAAGAATGATTGAGATGAGAGGGACAGCATGGGCTGCTGGCAGGGGTGTTTGCATTAGGCAGAAGGAAGGTCTTGCAAAGGTCCTATGAACATATGCATTATATGACTTTTAAGAAGTGAAACTGAGAGCAGAGAGTGAGGCAGACAGTTGGGGTGAGAGGGCACAGTGGCATCAGCACGCAGGATCACCTGGGCCTGTTAAGGAGGAGCTGTTCTGTATCTGAAGAGCAACTGGAAGGCATTATATGTTTACATTTGCTGCTTGAAATGACAGCGCAAACTCTGATGAGAGAGCTCAGAATGAATTTGTAGAAAAGAAGTGGCATAGCAAATAGGTATCCACAGAGAAAAAGAGAAGTAAATATGTGATAAAGCATTAATTAATAACTCAAATCTTAGTGATTGAAACCAACAGAATGTCCTTCTCCCTCTCTCTACATGTTGGTTTGTGGGGTATTCTTACATTATCCTGCCTCCCAGGTCTACGTTGACAGAGGAGACACTATCTGGAATGTTGATTGTTGTCATCATGGCAGAGGGAAAGAGAACGTGCAGTCTACACACAGCCCCTTCCAGTTTTCAAATGGAAGTGTCACACTTCTTTTCCTCTTATATTTTATGGAATAACACAGTCCCAATTAACTTTAGGGAAACTGGGAAGTGCCGTCCTACCATGAGACTAGAAGAAAGTTGGAGTTATTTGATGGTTATCATTACGAAACATCCCACGCATTGGTTCTTTATTCTTCTCATTTCAAAGATGGAAAAGTTGATGCTTGAGAAAAGTGTGACTCTTTCAGGTTCACATTATGTTTGTGAAGTAGCTAACTGTGGTACAGCAAGATGGTCTTAACTAGAAAGTCGCTGCTTTATATTAAAGTAACATAGATAAGTCAGCTGGTAAAGGAAGGTAGGAAGATAATCACAAAGTCATGTCTGCATTTTAGAATTTTTTGTGACTAATTACTGGATTTTTTTTTTTTTTGACAGGCAGAGTTAGACAGTGAGAGAGAGAGAGAGACAGAGAGAAAGGTCTTCCTTCTGTTGGTTCACCCCCCAAATGGCCGCTACGGCCGGAGCTACACTGATCCGAAGCCAGGAGCCAGGTGCTTCTCCTGGTCTCCCATGCAGGTGCAAGGCCCAAGCACTTGGGCCATCCTCTACTGCACTCCCGGGCCACAGAAGAGAGCTGGACTGGAAGAGGAGCAACTGGGATAGAATCCGGCGCCACAACCGGGACTAGAACCCAGGGTGCTGGCGCCACAGGCGGAGGATTAGCCATGTGAACCACGGCGCCAGCCTGGATGTTTTATCTTTAAAACAATGCAACTCATCCTCCTATGATCATGTCCACAGATATTGACCATTAAATTGCTCTTTGTCAAAGATTTATTTACTTATTTATTTGAAAGACAGAGGCAGAGAGAGAGATAGGTCCTCCATCCACTGGTTCACTCCCCAAACGGCCACAATGGCCGGAGCTGGGCCAATCCGAAGTCAGGAGCCAGGAGCTTCTTCCGGGTCTTCCACGTGGGTGCAGGAGCCCAAGGACTGGGGCCATTTTCTACTGCTTTCCTGGGTCATACCAGAGAGCTGGATCAGAAGATTAGCAGATGGGACCCATATAGAATGTGGTGCTGCAGGCTTTGGTTTTATGTGCTATGCTACAGTGGCAGCCCCTAAATTGCTCTTTTGAGAAATGTATGTGAGTTTCCACTAGGATAGATATAAATTTTGGCATATTTCACTGGATTACAAATGAATTAAAATATGGTATTGTTTAAAAGTATAATATATTCATACCACTATTTATGCATAAATATTTTACATATATTGTGTATGTCCATTAGGGATAGCTTTGATAAACTCATTAAAATGTGAAGGGAAATAAAATTGTTGAGCTCCTTTTTAGCATTATGACTACGAAAGCATTCACTTCTCAATTTTTTTATCACTTAAAATAGTAATAATGTAGGGAAATATAATTAGGCAATATATATTACCTTACTTTTAAAAATATATGTCAGGAATCATGATCAACTCATCATAAAATTGTCTATCTGCTCTAGTAATTTATCTGTCAATATGCTCTCACTTTGTCAGAAGACAGATCATTTCTAAAGTAAAATAGAGAACTACATAGGTGTATGTCCAGGTAATCTGAACAAATAATAATAAAATATTCATGTTACATAAGGAAGTTCACTCAAATTATTTACCATTTTATTGTAAATGCAGAGAGAAACAGTGTGTGCTATATGTATAAAAATGACTAAGAAAAATAATAAATTTTCTTTGTCTTTTTTTTAAAGATTTATTTTATTTATTTCAAAGGCAGGGTTGAGAGAGACAGAGATTGAGAGAGAGAAGTCTTCCATCCACTAGTTCACTCCCCAGATGGCCACAAAAGCCAGAGCTGAGCCAATCCAAAGCCAAGAGCCACGAGCTTCTTCCAGGTCTCCCACATGGATGCAGGGGCCCAAAGACTTGGGCCATCCTCTGCTGCCTTCCCAGGAACATTAGCAGGGAGCTGGATCTGAAGTGGAGCAATCAAGTCTTGAACCAGTACCCATAAGGAACGATGGTGCTGCACGCCAAGGGTTTAACCCACTATGCCACAGAGTGGGCCCCTCCCTTGGTCTTTAGAAAAATAAAATTCCATAACTAGGAGGTACGATTAACTCACATGAGTGAATTAGATAACACTTAACTTGTAAAATATGTGGTAGGAATTACAAGTTCAAAAACAGCAGTTAAGAGATTGCGGGGACGACTGCTCTAATAGCTACTTTTCTGTCTTAGCATCTAGCTACTTGTATCAGTTAGGATGAATCTAAGAACAGAAAGCTTAATGTCTTCAATTCAATAGAAAATCTTTACTTTTCTTATTAAAGTGTATTAGTTATTGGAAGATTATTTAGAATATAAAAAATCTGGAAGCAAATATTAGAAAACATTTTAGTGGGACCAGCTATAAATGAAATATGTGACCAACATGTAACTCCAGAGAATTTAAACTGAATCTGGAAGTACTACCTGGTCTCCAGCAACCAGAAAAGTCCACTGCAGGTAAATTCACAAAAGCTGAGTCTGAGACTGAGGACCTTGACTCAAGGTGTCAATCTTTGAAATAGCAATTTCTGATCATTAGCCACTGACATAAATTTCAAGTAAATAATGTTTTATAGAAAGATACTTCAGGATAATTATCCATCTGGTGGACCATAAAATCCCATCAAGCTTAATCTATAAACATAGAGTGTAATTTTGGCTCACTAGTAAGCTATTATATTCAATCATTCCATTTTTCAATTTTCACAACTTTTGAAATAATTCATATCATTAGGCAGAATGACATTAATATTCATTTTCTAGTTATATGGCATTTTTTACCCTAAAGGTACAAGAAAAATATGAAATAAGATATGAATTTTTAAAAGCTCATAGTGAGGATGTTCTAGTGAGTATTCCTTCAAAGATAAGCATATGTTCTATTTCTTTGATTATTATATGGAATTCCAAATAAAAATAAATGTAAATACAAAATTGCTGGACTGATATTCAAAAACACTTTTCCATGCAAAGCCATCAGTCCCTTTGTTTTTAGTGATGTTTTCTATACTCCATAAATCATAAATTGATTCAACCTTGAATTGAATTTCAAGACATCAACTGTAGCAGAGGGTAGCATTTTGTCAAGTCCCAAACCAGAGTGCTATGAAGGAAGCTATAGCCCTAGACATTAATAGAGATTGTAAATGTGTATTTTGTACATGCTAGTAATGTCAGAACTACAGATGTGAAAGAAAATATAGCTCTACTCATACTTTTCCATCAACCAAAGTGATAATCTGTCTAGCTTAATATGTGAATTTGATTCAACCTTGATTAATTATGAACTTTTGGGAAAATGCATCATCATAATTTAAAATTCTTAACAAGAAGATGTTTTAATTTGTAAATTTTTGTTTTGTGATATGTACTTTTTGCTATCAAATTCTGTACCTGTTTATCTTTTTTGGGTGTTTGTGGGAGCAGCTAATACATCTTCATGTGGAACAAAAGAAGTTACCCAAGAAATTTGCCTGAGACGCTTTATCTGTTCCCTTACTTGATTTGTATTTTGTAATTCTGCACCTTTATTCTGAGCCTGATGCCAAAGTGAAATGAGACTTTGGAGAGTCTTTGAAGATTCTGAATGCATTGTCCATGTGAGACGAATATAAATACTCTGTGACCAAAGTACACATTGTAGATTTTTTAAGAAATCAAAATCTCAAAATCAGTTGATATTCCTTTCATTGAGCTGTGCTGTCCCTGTCCCTTCTTCTTGAATGGAAGCAGGCTTTGTTTCTGCTTTAACCAGCAGTATGAAGGAAAGGATGCCTTTTTACGTCAAAGGCTAAGTTACAAAGAGCACACAGCTGCCTTGTGTATTTTGGTGTGCTCACTCTGCAGATGTTGCCTTTGGACACAGGTCCTCCTAGAAGCAAACCACCATACTGCATGGAGCCCAAGCCATGTAAAGGCATCAATGTAGTATCACTTGTCAGCACTTGCAGCTACACCCCCCTTTTAAGTCATACTAACCCAATTATTAGAAATGTGAATAAAATACCTTTGACTCCAAACTCCTGCAGTGACCTCAACTAGTCAAGCCTTCCCAGCTAAGGTTCAAGACATTGAGAAAAAAGATTAGTCACCCCTACTGAGCTCTAACTGAATTCCTGAAAGAAGAATGTGAGACTTATATTAATATCACAAATTTTTAGAGAATTTATTTTTTAAAGATTTATTTATTTATTTGAAAGTCAGAGTTACAGAGAAAGATGGAGAGACTTCCATTCGCTGGTTTACTCCCCAGATGACAGCAACAGCCAGGCTGAAAACAAGAGCCAGGTGCTCCACCCAGGTCCCCCATGTGGGTGCCAGGGGACTCGCATTTTCTCCTTCTTCTGCTGCTTTCCCAACACATTAATTGGGAGCTGGATCAGAAGTGGACCAGCCAGGACAGTAACTGGTGCCAATATGGGATGTGAGCATTACAGGCAGTGGTTTGTCTGCTAATCTATCCCCTTTGTAATTTCTTACATACCAGTGGATAACTAGAGCATTAGACATTTTCACTTTAGCTTTTACTACAACTAAAAAGATAAAGCAATGGAATATTTTTAACAAACCTGAATTTCCTGGTTTAATATTTTTGAGACACAAATTTGTTTATTAAAAAATAGTTGCATTCTATCACTATTGTATTGCATCTTGCCAATGCCAGAAACAATATCTACAAAATATAAATATTTATTTTGAAAGCAATCTTTGGGCCAAAACTTAAGTATAGTTTTTAAATAACAGTAAGAACTGAATTTTTGGGCCAGTGCTGTGGCATAGTATGTAAAGTTTTAGCTCTAGCCCCAGCATCCCATATCAGCACTGGTTCGATTCTTAGCTGCTGCACTTTTGATCCAGCTCCCAGCTAATGTGCCTGGGAAAGCAAGAGAAGATGGCCCAAGTGTTTGGGCACCTGCACCAACATGGGAGACTAGGAAAAAGTTCCTGGCTATCGTGACCAAGTAATTCAGTTTTATAATGCTGAATCCACTAAACTAAGTCCCTCTGCCCAGAGGACCTGTATCTGAAGAAATAGTCACTCATTATGGCACCAAGCAGGTTTTTTAGACATGTATACCATCCTAAGTGGCAGTGGAACTGGCATACCAGGAGACAGTAGGTCTGGGGGAGTCAAAAGAGTATGCTCCATAGGCAGCAGCAGCAGACTCATGTCCAGCAGGCTCTAAGACAGGTAGACATGCCCAAAATGTTTCTATTTTGATCTCTCATCAAAAGTTATATGGTGGCCAGCGCCACGGCTCACTAGGCTAATCCTCCGCCTTGCGGCGCCGGCACACCGGGTTCTAGTCCCGGTTGCCCCTCTTCCAGGCCAGCTCTCTGCTGTGGCCAGGGAGTGCAGTGGAGGCTGGCCCAAGTCCTTGGGCCCTGCACCCCATGGGAGACCAGGATAGGCACTGGCTCCTGCCATTGGATCAACATGGTGCGCCCGGCCACAGCGCACTGGCCACAGCGGCCATTGGAGGATGAACCAACGGCAAAAGGAAGACCTTTCTCTCTGTCCCTCTCTCTCACTGTCCACTCTGCCTGTCAAAAAAAAAAGTTATATGGTTTTGGTGGGCTCCTGAGTTTTATACTCCCAATGATAATGCTCCTTGATCTTGTAGAATTAGTTCTGAGGAGGTATGGAGACTCCTTTGGGCTTAGGGATAAATCTTGCACCAAAACCACATTGGTTGCTGTGAATAATGTTATGGAACTGTGGGAAGAAGTACACTAGGGAGGGGTTGTTAGTTCATGGAGGACAGTGAGCTCTGCCTCTCCTCTCCATGGGCAACAAATAACAGAGATCAAGTTTTTAAAAATTGAATAAAGTATTAGAAATTGATATTGAGCAACAGGTTCAATATAGCTAAGAGAAAATTACTAATACAGTAGATCAGTTCATCTTTCTTCAATTGATCTTCATTCAAAAGTTATAGTGAAGAAATAAGATGAGAGCAAGCCAGGTATACTGAAATATCAAACACTCATATACTAGACAGTAAGGGATTTCTTACTTCTTACATTACTTTCAATGAAACTTTGGAAAGAAGTAATCCAACAAAATGTTTTCACATAAAGAAAACTTCAAACTTAAGAAATCAATTTCCCACATAAAAATCTAAGTAAACACCATTCTTGCTTCTGTTTAAGCTCTCTGCCAAGCATGAGTGTATTGAATTGCTTTCCCTTCTCAATTGTATGATAACCTAAAATGCAATATTACCTTTCTGTTCCCAAGCATGGGTAGAAAACGAACAGAACCATACCATCAATGGCAATTCAGTGCTATTTGCGTATTTGATAATTACATATCAATTTTCAGCCTCATCCATGTTTACCTCTTCAGACACTTTTCTCAAATAATACAGCTCAATCTTCAGGCTTTGTATACTCAATGCATCTTATGCTTGTTTGTGATCCTTTTAACCAGCATTTATGAAGCATTTACCATGTGCTAGTAGAGTACTAACTGAATTACATGTGACATCTTATTTGTATTGGCTTAAAAACTCCTTTAAATAGGTTTTATTGTTTCTGTTTGGTAGATGTGAATAAGCACAGAAAAATTAAACATTTTCTCCAAACGTTTGAACACAGAAAATCTCTCTTAACTACTTACAGCCCTGTAGAGGCTACGGGTAACTGTGCTAGTGTATATCTGTTTCTACACAATATGATTGATATAACATTGATCATTTGTTCATAAAGTATCACTACTTGTATACCAATAAGGGTTGTTACTTACTCAGAACATAGCGAGAATCAGCAGCATATGTTTAGCTTAGCAGCTAAGATTCCCAACTTCCCTATCAGAGTGCCTGAGTTTGATGTCTGGCTCTGGCTCCTGACTTTAGCTTCCTGCTAGTGCAGACCCTGAGTGGTAGCAGTGACAGTTGTAGTGCCTGGGCTGGGCTCCTGCCACACAAATGGAATATCCAGATATCTGGATTGGATTCTGAACTCCTGACTCCAGCCCTGTCTTATTGCTGGCATTTGAGGAATGACTCGGCACATAGGGGCTCTCTGTGTCTGTTTTTCTGTCTCTCTCTCTCTCCTCTTGTCACTCCTGTCTCTTGCCCTCTCTGAAAAAGAAAGACCTAAGTCCATTGTTACACACGTAAGTGAAATTTAGAACTCATTAATTCATCATTTCAGTATGGTAGAGACACTTACGGGATAAAGAAGCCAGGATATTCAATCCATTCTACATCAGAGCCTGTTCCTTTTTATGTAGTGGCAAACTTTGCTGTTTAAAAAGAACATTCTCTGGAGAAGGAAAGTGAATTTTATATATGGACCTGAAATAAATTCCAAGAAGAAGACCAAAATAAGAGAAAGAAGAAGCAAGAACATGATCAGTGATTTCCAAACCAAACTGCTCACCCCTGAACGTCCCTGATGTGAGGCCAGAGCTGCAACCAGAGGGTACGCAGGCACTTTGGAGTAGAACTCTGAGTTTGCCCATACCCAGTCATCCCGGATATGAGGGTGCTTCGAAAGGTTTGTAGAAAAATAGAAATAATTCATAAGTTTTTTGGTTTGGGCACAACAAAATTTGAAGTCTGTGTATATGAGGTGTCTTCAAAGATCATGGAAGATGTGGACTATGAAAAAAGCTCTAAGTGATTTTCAAAATAAAAGCACCACAATGCACTTTTTTTTTAAAAAAAAAAAAGATTTATTTGAGAGGTAGAGTTACAGAGAGAGAGACAGAAAGATCTTCTATCCACTGGTTCACTCCCCAAATGGCCACAATGACCAGAACTGACCCCATCTGAAGCCAGGAGCCAGGAGTTTCTTCCAGATGTCCCACACAGGTGCAGGGACCCAAGCACTTGGGCCATCTTCTGCTGCTTCTCCAGGCTATAGCAAAGAGCTGGATCAGAAGCAGAGCAGCCAGGACACCAACCATTGCCTGTGTAGAGTGCCAGCACCACAGGCAGAGGCTTAGTCTACTACGCCACAGCGCCAGCGCCAATACACTTATCTTTTAATTTGGTTTTTCAAACAAAGTTTTTGAAGCACCCTCATAGGTCTCTTTCATCTTATATTTTGAGCTGTGAGCATGAAGGAGTAATCCCAACAACAGCTACTCTAAAAGCAGAGAACTATCAGTGTTGGGTTTATAGGAGATAGAACACCCCTGAACCTGAAAGTCTGTTCGACCAAGAATCTCTCAGGAGAATCAGAGAAGGGGTAGATGATAGTCATTAAGTTACAACTGGACAAGGGGTCAGGCACTCTGGAACTTTGCCCACTTGCAGCTAGGGGAAGGCTTCTAGGACGTGCCGTCAGGGTGAATAGGACAGAGGTGGCAAATGATCCCTGCTTCACCCTTCCCTGTAGAACTTGGTTCTTAGCTCTGACAGTGTCTCAGAGCCCAAGTCCACAATTAAGCTATCTTTCAAACAGCTAAGCAGTACAAGCTTTGTACTTCTTTAAGTTCTCTTTTAAAAAGCATATTTGTATTCCTAGTAACAGGGGTTAAAAAATACTTCCTTTTCCTTATCAGCAGTGAGGTCAAATTATCAACAAAACGATTTTATTATACTCACTGCCAGCCTTACTTTTTTTTTTTTTTTTTTTTTTTTTTTTTTTTAGTTCACTTGGATGGAAAATGTACAATTAAGGTCATTTCTAGAGTCACGTAAAGGAAAACTTGAGGCATAATATTAAGCTAATTAGTCACATCATAAGATGAGCAGTTTAATGATTCGAAATGCCTTTGATTCTTTTTTGAAAGGTAAGTGGGTGTTAAATTTCATGTAGAAATTACTTTCTCATAAAAGAAATATTTTATTAAAATCTTTTGAAAGTTGAATGTATTCTCATAATCACATAAAAGCAAAAGCTGACAAAGGATGATTTAAAGTTTCTAGCTGATGGGAAGAAAAATTTTTATCAATTAGCTTTAACAAGCACACTATCCAAACAAAATAATTGAACCAATACTGGGGAAGGAAATCTCATTCACTCAAAAGAAAGATCATTTTTATAATTTATATTAAGACATTTAAAAGAAAGATAGAGAGCTTGTTACATGACTTTCAGGAAGGGAAAGGAAAATATGAAAACTTAGGGCAAGTCATTTTTTGTATTGACACAATCCGGGGAGCAAACAACATATTTTCAAGACAATTGCTATTCAGAAGGAGTAGCATGAAAATCTTACTGTCAAAATTTGCAATGCATTCATTTCTTCTTTTTTAAAAATAAATTTCTTTATTTGTAAGACAGAGAGATAGAATGACAGACAGATGGACAAAGAGCTCTTATTTGCTGGTTTACCCCTCAAATGGCCACAAAAACCAAGGCTGAGCCAGGCCAAAGCCAGAAGCCAGGAATTCCATCCAGGTCTCCCAAATACATAACAGGTTCCCAACACCTGAGGTCAACATTTATAGGTTCCCAGGGTCAGCACTGGAGGGAAGGTGGAATTGGGAGCAGAGCTGGGCCTCAAATCCTGGCACTTTTATATGGGATGTGGGCATCCCAAGGGTTGTCTTAACTGCTCTGATAAACATCTGCCCATTTCCTTCCTTAATCATGTTTCTTCCTGAACCTGATTTTTTCTTAAGTTAAAAAAATTAGACAAACAATTACTAACTTTGCAAAGGCTGCTTTCTGAGATAAACACTTTCTATTCAATTAATGAAAGTCTCTTCTGTTTTGCTTGGAGTTCCAGAGTTCAGTGGGGCAATAAATGACTGGAATTAATCCAACAGTAAATAAGTGCATCTTTTATGGAGTTCACTAATGGAGATCAGACTTTGATAGTGAAATATTCACAAATTCATTTATACTTAGAAACGATGTCTATGTTGTGCCATTAAAAAAAAAAAAAACTTGAGGTTTAAGAGACAAATAAGATAGAGCTTCTTTTAATAAGTGTTAGAACTGGGGACTGTGTATTAAAGAAACAAAAACTCTCTCCTCTTACTAAAAGAGGGGTAGGATAAAGGAAAATTATTCTATAACACATGCTGTAAGAACGCTCAGTGCCTTATCTCTGTTATTCCTAATTGCATAAAAATTTCAAAAGGCAAATGTAGCATTTTATGATTAGATGATTAGATTAGATTTTTATGCGTGAGAAAGATGATTTCAGAGAGGTTAAGTAGTTCGCTCAAAGTCCTGTTTAGCTTTCATGGAAAAGCGCTGAGGTAACCAAGGTGGATCTCACTGCAGCACTTTCTTTGAAGCAGCACATGGTCAAATCCCTGGGAACCTGGCTCTGAGGTGGGGCCCCTCAGGGGAGCACAGAATTCCCAAATGTCAGAGTTACTGATTACTGGGACTCCATGATAACACCTGGCTTACATGTAAATGTTGGCGGGGTAGGAGGAGAAGAAATGTGGGAATTGCCTAACCACAGAATTTTATTGTCTCAATAGTCATGAATACCAAATGAATAAGTTTGAATTTTTGTGTATGTGTGTGGCAAAAACAAGCCTTTCCCAGGGACATATGTAAGAATTCTTTTTAACGCCAACTGCTTCAAGAAGGAATGAGTTTTGTTTCTTTCAGGGTTGATTTGAAGATAGCACTTCTACATTATTTGTGACTTACTAATAGCGGAATGGCATGAAGCTTATTTTGATAGTTCATGTAAATTAAAATTCAGTACAGATTTAGGCTGTTGTGATGGAGAGCCCTTATAGGCTTTGCAATCAGGAATATCAGGGTTCAAATTTCAGTTTTTAAATTTCCAGTAATCTTAAGCAATTAAGTTCCTTTTACATATTTTCTTATTTGAATAATTGGAGAATAGCAAGCCTTGTCACAGTAACCACTTTTGTGCAGATTTAATGACATAGACAAATCTTAGTTCATGGCTGAAAAATGTGTTAATAAATTAGTTACTTTGTTACAATTACTATTATTATTACTGTTATAAATATACTAATAGATGCAGTATCATTGCATAGATGGATCAATGTTGATATGAACTTAGACATAATAAAAAGACAGCTCAAACTAAACATCTCTAAAAGAATATAGGGTTAAAATGTGTTGAAAATCTATTTCAACTTTAAAGTTAGTAAATTTCATTGATTTACATACTGTGATGTGATAAAATATTCAGGAAATCTTAATACAAAAATCTGTTGAATTATAAGATTAAAATCAGTTATCTAATTTAGGTATTATTAGTACTTACAGGAGTATGTATGCTGACAGGAATCATGAGAAATTCATAAAACTGATATATTTTATTTATCACTGTCTTGTGAATCTCTGCTATGTACACATAAATGTAAACACTGTCTAAGACTTATGCTAGTACTAGATATATAACTATATATAACATAACATATATATGTCTGTATATATATATATATATATAAACATTTTAAAGACAGCAAGAGAGAGAGAGAGATCTTTCATCTACTGCTACATTCTACAAATGTCCACAACAGTCAGGTCTGGGACATGCTGAAGCCAGGAGCCAGGAACTCCATCGTGGCCTGCCATATGGGTAGCAGGGACCGGAGCGTCTGGGCCATCTTCTGCTACCTTCCCAGGAGCATTGGCAGAAAGCTGGATCCGAAGATACATAGCTAGGACTACAACTGGCACTCCAACATTGCAAGCAATGGCCTAACCAGCTCTGCCACAACAGTGACCCCTCCTTGGACATTTTGAAGTGTCCTTACATACTACACTGTGTGTAATGAGGGTAGAGGAAAGCCTCCATAGGGTTGTTGTGATATGGAATGCATAAAAATACACAGTAAGCATTCTGTATATGTTTGCAATTATTTAAGAGTAGCTTTTCATACCCCTATGTCAGGTCTAATGATTAAGTACAAACTCCCAGAAAGGAAAACCATATTCTGGTGTCAGCAACAGAAGCTGTCTGTCTTGGCAGTCCATCGGGATTTTGTGACATCCTAGTTGGAAAACGCTTGATTAATGTGTTTTTATAGAAGTTACACTGAGCAGAGTATTAGAACACTTGCTAGCATACACTCCTTTTGAGGTGTGGCCAGCTCAGTGAAAACGTGCTGATGACATGAGAGGGTATGTTATTAATGACATCTTGGAATATTACTGCATTTTAATCTTGTTTTGTCATTGCATAAGTTTGCACATAAAAGTAACAATAGATTACTCATCATGGGAAATACCCAAACAGTAAACACTTGTGCACTATCTCAGATTCATAGTGCTACCAGATGTTCACACGTAGTAAAAGAGCCATGATTTTGTTAGAGCAAAATAAATAAAACTTCTTTAATACTCTCAGATAAATGATTGACAGAATCATAATTTTAGCTATATATTTCATATTATTAAACATTATCTTGAGCCGGCACCAAGGCTCACTTGGTTAATCCTCCGCCTGCAGCGCCAGCATACCATATGGGCGCTGGTTCTAGTTCTGGTTGCTCTTCTTCCAGTCCAGCTCTCTGCTGTGGCCCGGGAGGGCAGTGGAGGATGGCCCAAGTGCTTGGGCTCCTGCACCCGCATGGGAGACCAGGAGGAAGCACTTGGCTCCTGGCTTTGGATCGGTGCAGCGCCGGCCATGGCAGCCATTAAGGGAGTGAACCAACAGAAGGAAGACCTTTCTTTCTCTCTCTCTCACTGTCTGTAACTCTGTCAAATAAAAAAAATATCTTACAGTAAAAGAGGCAATTAGTATTGATACTCTACTGACTAGTTTCCTCTCAATATTTTGACTCAATGGGCACTTTTATGGTAGTCTTATTGGGACAGTATTCACACATTGGACACTGAACTGAATCCAACTCATTTCTTTAAGAGCTTAACTAGATACGTTTGAATCATTTCCTTTGTTGGTTGAAGTAGTAATTAGTGAGCAAGTATTATATTTCATGCAATGTTTTAGTTTTGCTGCAAACTAGCAAAAACATCATTTGTCCTCATGGAGAGAGCATTAGGTTGGGTGGAGGTGGGAAGACAGACAAAAGCAATTAAGCAAGAACATAATAACAAATGTCCATAATGAAGGGCGTATGATAGATAGAAAGTGACTAAGGAGTGCTCTCCAGGGTGATATTGGAGAAAAGAGCTGAATTATTTTATAATGCTGGTCAAGAGGAGAGCTGGAGCAAAGGCTATCCAAACAGAACTAGAAAGCACAGAATCCATGTGTCTTGGGGTAGGGGGCATAACAAAATGCCAAAGACTGGCTGGTTGAAATGACAGAAATATATGTTCTCACAGTTGGAGGCTAGAAGGCTGAGGTCAGGGTGCAGGCATGGACCAGGTCTGCCGAGGGCGCTCTTCCTGGCTTCAAGATGGCCACTTTCTTGAACATGGCCTTTGTCTTTCTTTTCTTTTTCTTGTAAGATCACTAATATTATTGGATCAGGACCTCTCCCTTACAACCTCATTAACCCTAATTACATCTTAAGAGTCCTGTTTCGAGAGTCACAGGGAGGACAGGATTTGAACAGATGAATTGGCGGGGAGGGGGGATGATCATAATTTAATCCACAGCACCCAGGGAGAGAGTTTGGCTTCTGGGAAGAGCAGAAGGAAGGACAACATGACAATAATCAGACACTCAGAACAGTGGGGAAGCTAAGCAAGGTTTCTAAGGCTAAAGTTATGAGTGGGTTGTAGCCTACAAAATAGGGAGTAGGGAATAGAGAATAGAGAATTTTAATCAGTAAGATGCATGATTTAGTTTACAACTTAAAATTACTCTAGCTGCTTGGTAGAGAGGAAATTGTAAGGGAACAGGCAGGACAAGCTATGTGATTTATGGAGTGCGGTACAAATGAAAATGCAGGAACCCTTGTTTAAAACTATCAAGAATTTCAAGATGGTGACAGGTGAGTATTAACCAAACTTGGGAGCCCTTTTATATTCAGTCTTTTGTGACTGCACAGGAAAGACGTCATTCAACCAACTCTCGATGAAGAAATTGGAAGAGAAAGAATGTTTAGGAGGCTATCGCGGTTGTCAGGTGAGTAATGATGGCGCCTTGAGATAGAGTAGTGTTTAAAGGGAATACGGCAGGGTTAGTGTTAGTCAACTGGCGCAGGTGCAGTCTCTTATCTGTGGTGCGATCTGCATTCTGTGCCCCAGTACCAGCCGCCATTACTGAAAGCCAGGTAGCCACATGGCCCAAATCACCTGTGCCTAGCTCCACCCCCAACCTAATGGGATTGGCTAATTCCTACCTCACTGCCCACCCCCTGAAAAAACTATATTAGACCCCCATCCCAGACACGCGCTCCCTTTTTTTTCCCTCGCCGCCCCTTCACTCCAGTCTGTAGGGTGTTCCCCAATAAACCCTTTCCCTTACTCCGGTGTCCAGTGTGCTTTGCCATGGCTAACATTAAGATATAACAGTTAGGAACTGAGGAAGTGCAATGAAGAGAGAGCTGGAGAAATGGCTATGGGAAGCTGTCTAGAAGGGTGATCCAGGCTTCAGCAGCTGGTTACATGGCAGTGTCATTCACTGAGTTGAGAAGACTGAGGGAGACACAGGTTTTCTAGGGGTGAGAATTAAGTTTCTTATTTGGAATGCTAAATTTGAAATGTTTATGAGACAATCAATAAAAAAATTACTGAAAAAATTTAAATACTTCCAAAATACAGGTTTTTTTTTACTTGAAAAACCCTAAAATATTAAAAATATATGCACCCACTTGGATAATTTTCATTGATGTTTATTTATTTAAAAAGACAGAAGGAGAAATAGATCTTCCTTTTGCTGATTCACTCCCCAAACTCCACAATAGCTGAGACTGGGACAGCCTTAGCCTGCTGTGCCACAATGCCATTCAACATGGATGCACATTGTACGGGACCATTGTATCCTACTCATAATCTGTCCTGTGATGAACTATGAACTTGCAATGAGAAAAACAAGAAGTCTCTGGACAGTCAGCCAGGACATGAACCCAGGTACACCAGTATGGGATGTGACATCCCAAAGAGTGTCTTCTCCAGTAAGACAAACTACCATTATATAGTCAACTTTGGAGTTCACCATACTAAGCACACTTATGAAATGACATGGGAATTATTTATATTAAAGAGTAGAATCTCATCATTTTTCATTACAGCTCTCCTGGAGAGATGAACCATTTTTAACATAGGATAGAAGATAGACATTAAGGTGACAGGATGCTATATTTTAAAAGCTATTTTACCATGCAATCCCGTGTGTTTTCTATGCTAAAATTGTTATTTTTAAGGTTAGTATCTCTCAAAGTGTTATATGCAGGCTATCATCATTAGAATCACAGGGTGATGAGTGGAGGGAAGTAGGTTTGATATAAACAGATTCCTGGGCTCCACGTGAGGCATAGTTACTGAATCCAGACATGTCTGATCTTCCACCATCTCCTTCCTCCATCAGCGCTACTAGAGGTGATCAAACATGGCTCGCTGTATCACCTACCATCTGCAATCCTGGTCCCTTTTTTTTTTGAGGGTTTATCTTTTTCAGGAGGACTGAGAATGGAAATAGTCATTCTTCTCAGGGGATAACTAGGGACTCTGATCTTAGTCTGAATCATCACAACAGTTGCTTTCAGAACACAGTTCGTAGTCCCTCATGCTTAGCTTACTCAGATTGACATAACCTGCTATGGTTAGAGAATCTCAATTCCAGGTAGAGGAGGATGGAAATGCAGCCAACATTTATTGGGTCTTTCCCAAAGATTTGTGCTACTTGTACATGCTGTACTTAGTGAGACCTCTTTATACACTCCTCATCAGTCTGCACAAATGAAAACAAACTATATTTTATAAGCACATTGTTGTGCTAACTCATTAAAATAAAAAGTCTTTCTTGTTTCATAAAAAGTGACAAAGAGTGATGAGAGTCATCCCAGATTCTGACACACACAAAAATTTATTTATTCCAAAGAACACCAAAATATGGATTATACCATTTTCCCTGTAATAAGTAGTACTTGTTTCATGTTTCTGAAAATAAAGGTAAGAATGTTAAATGATAATTTTTCCAAATACAAATATCACTCAAAGGTAATTCATATCTTTGTTTCCTAGGAAAGAGAAAATTTCTTGTATCTTACAAGGGAGAATTTTGCCATTTTTATTTTTTCAGAGTTAAAGAGATAAATGCTTTCAAGTCACTTTTACAATATCTTGATTCCCATCCCTTCATTTGAGTATATACAATTATGTATATTTTTAAAATAGTTTTCCTCTTTTTAAAACTGCAAAAAGTACCCTGAATTTCTTAGAAGTTTAAGTAATAGTTACTGAAGATGCCTCACTCAGTTATTGGGTTTTGTAATTTTGAAATAACTTTGATTATTTGGAAAGTTAAAAAAAAGATCACTATTTTTACTTTTTATTTATTTCTTCATTAATGATCTTTATTGCATTTTTATGCATTTATTTGGCCTATATGATTTACCTGTTCAGGTGCTTTGACTGCTTTTGATTCAGAAGATATTAGTACATATTAATAACACTAAGTTAGGCTGGCACGGTGGCTCACTTGGCTAATCCTCCGCCTGCAGTGCTGGCATCCCGGGTTCTAGTCTGGGGTGCCTGGTACTAGGCCCGGTTGCTCCACTTCCAGTCCAGCTCTCTGCTGTGGCCTGGGAAGGCACTGGAGGATGGCCCAAGTGCTTGGGTCTGCACCTGCATGGGAGACCAGGAGGAAGCACCTGGCTCCTGGCTTTGGATCAGCGCAGCGTGCCGACCTTAGCGGCTATTTGGGGGGTGAACCAACGGAAGGAAGACCTTTCTCTCTCTCTCTCTCTCTCTCTCTCTCTCTCTCTCACTGTCTAAATTTGCCTGTCAAAATAAAAATTTAAAAAAAGCAATATTTATATGCTATCTTCAAACTTTCCTGAGCACTTCCCCATCCTCACTCTTTTTTTTAAACTTATTTTATTTATTTGAAAGTCAGAGTTACACAGAGAGAGAAGGAGAGGCAGAGAGGTCTTCCGTCCACTGGTTCACTCCCCAATTGGCCACAATGGCCAACAGCCAGAGCTGCACCAAACCGAAGCCAGGAGCTTCCTTCGGGTCTTCCCACATGGATGCAGGGGACCAAGGTCTTGAGTCATCCTCTTCTGCTTTCCCAGGCAATAGCAGAGAGCTAGATCAAAAGTGGAGCAGCCGGGATTTGAACTGGCACTCGTATGGGATGACAGCACTTCAGGTGGTGGCTTTACCGGCCAGGCCACAGTGCCCCCTGACCCCCACTCTTACCTATAGATCTCTTCTCTTTAATTAAGAAAGAAAAAAAGAAGAAGAAATAGATGAAATTTTTTGCCAGCTCTGACAAAATAGCTAAGAAGTCTCCATTTACTGTGAAGGATCTTTATATTCTAGTCTCCTAATTAAGACTGACATTTTCACACATGCCCAAGATACCCTGTCTCCTGGCTCACTTCACAATATCATTTGAGTAGCTCACCTCTCTCCAGAAATAACGGGTTTTCTCTCTCTTTTGGGATTACTTTCATCAGCATACCAACATTTCTTAAATTTACCTTTTAAAAAGATAGGGATTAAGAAAAAAGATGGGAAGGAAAGAAGGAAGGAAGGAAGGAAGGGAAGGAGGGAGGGAGGGAGGGAGGGAGGGAGGGAGGGAGGGAGGGAGAGAGGGAGGGAGAGAGGAAGGAAAGAATGAAGGAAGGAAAGAAGGAAAGAAGGAGGGGAGCGGAAGGACAAAAAAGAGGAAGGAAGGGGAGGGAGGGAAAATCATTGTATTCTTAGAATTGTATCTATGCACTACATTGAAGGTGTTCTGTTTTTATTAGCATCACATTTACATAAAAAAATAAAGTAAAATTATCTTTTGATCCCACTGTCCTTCAAGTCATTGTTCTACTGCTCTCTTCTCTTTTAAAAGCAAAACAACTATTTCAAAGGCTGTCTGTCTTACCTATCTTCAATTTTACTGTGGTAGGCAGAATTCTAATATGGTCCCCAATTTCCCCTGCATGCCCCCCCCCGCCAACTCCCTGGCATACACAACAACTATAATCTGTGTTGCTACAACTGTGTTGTATTTACCAGTGTGGTTAGGTTATGCTGTGTTGCACAGTTAACATTAAAATAGAAATGTTATCCTGGTGAGTGAGAAGTAATTGCATGAGTCTTTTAAATTCAGCATTTTCTCTAAGTGCCCATAAAAGAAGCCAGAAGTCCGAAGTGTGAGAGGTTTGACGTGATTCTCATTACTGATTTTGAAGATGGACAAGCGCACATAGCAAGGAACAAGGTGGCTACAAAGAGTGGAGAATATTCCCAATGGACAACCAGCAAGGAAACAGGGAACTCAGTTCTACAAACACAGGGAAGCAGACATTGCCATAAGCAAGCGTGCATAAAAGACCTCAACCTTCCTGAGATCACAGACAAGCAATGGACATTTCAGGCCAGACTTCTTATCTAGAGAACTGTAAGCTAGAAAATAGATGTTGTTTTAAGCCACTAAATTTGTGGTACCACATTTCAGAGTACTATAAAACTAAGACAATTCCCATCCTCTGTTGAATCATCCCAAACAATATCAGCACCACCATTTCAACAAAACAGGTCATCAATAACCTCCATGTTGCTCAGTCCAATGCACAATATTGGATCTCATCTTTCCGGATCATCAGCCCCATTTCACCAAGTTGACCACTTCCTTCTCCACCAAGCCTCTGTGAGACTCCATTCTTTAGCGTTCTCTTACCTCAACTGGTCTCTCTCTGGCTTGCTCATACTTTTCATACTTGATTTCTGAGACAGCAATCCCTTCAGGTTTTCCACCTACTTCTCTGGTGCACCTTTCTTATTCCTTTGCTAATTTCCCCTCATCTGCCTTGATGTTGCAGATATTAAGCTCCAGACCTCTATCCTAAGGATCCCTGCTTTTGTACTCACAGCCCTGGCTCATTTTATCAGGGCTCATGACCTTTTGTACTATGTATTAATAACCCCCACATTTATATCCTCAGTCAGCTCTGAAGGATAGGTTCAGTACATCATTGCAAACCTGATTTCTCCTCAGGGATGGTTAAAAGGCAAACCAAGCGTACTGTGTTTATAGCTGAAATCCTGAGTTCTCCTTGCTGGAACCCTATTTTTCAGTCTTCCTCATCTCAGTAAATGTCAGCTTCATGTACTTAGGAGCCCACCTCCAAAACCATGGAGGTTTGGCTTAACTCTTTCAATCATACTTTCCTCACATAGCCAACCTATCATTAAATTCCTTCAGATCCTATCTACAATATGCATACAGAACCTTATTACATTTTTATTACCTCTACCGTAACTACCTGGTCCAAGCCACAGGACTCTCTTGCAAGATTTTATTGCTTAAGGCCTTTTCCCAACCATCACAACCAGATAATTAGGAATAAATAAGTTTGAAAAGCACAAAACATGAGACAGATCATATCGCTTCTTGGACAAAACCCTCTACTGAATTCGCATCTTACTCAGATTTAAAGCATTTATCATGACCTCCTTTGTCTGGGATGATCTGGCCCTAGGCTGCCTCTCTGATTCTTTCTGCTGTTGTTTTTCCTTTGGTTTATGCTGCTTCAAACCCATGTCCTGCTTGCTGTTTCACTGGCTTGATAAGCTCAGGTTTGCATCAGACCTTTGCAAATTCTGACCCTTAATTAGGAAGATTTTGATTTGATTTGTGCTTTGTTTCTTTTTTTTCCCCCAAAGAAACCTTTTATTTAATGAGTACAAATTTCATAAGTACAACTTTAAGAATATAATGATTCCTTCCACCACACTGCCCCTCCAATCCCCACTCCCATCCCACCCCCTCCTCCCTCTCCCATTCCCATCTCCATTAAGATTTGTTTTCAATTAACTTCATACACAGAAGACCAACTCTATACTAAGTAAAGATTTCAACAATTTCCACACACACACCACACCAAAAAAAACTTTTTGAGAACAAGTTTTACAGTTTTCATAATACAACTCATTGAGGATAGAAGTCCTGAATGAGGATTTAGTGCACAGTGACTCCTGTTGTTAATTTAACAATTAACACTCTATGTATGGTGTCAGTGAGTATCCGAGGCTCTTGACATGAGCTGCCAAGGCTATGGAATCCATTTGAATCCAAAAACGCAATCAGTATTTAGACAAAGCCATAAGCAAAGTAGAAGTCCTCTCCTCCCTTCAGGGAAAGCTACATCCTTCTTTGATGGCCACTTCTTTCCATTGGGGTCTCTCTCACAGAGATCCTTCATGTAGGACATTTTTTTTGCCACAGTGTCTTGGCTTTCCATGCTTGAAATTCTCTCATGGGCTTTTCAGCCAGACTAAGATCTTTAAGGGATGATTCTGAGTTCAGAATGCTGCTTAAAGCTATTGTTGTATGAGTCTGAGGAAAGTCTGAAACTTTCTTTATGGCCCAGCATGTGGTCCATTCTAGAGAAATTTCCAAGCACTGATGAGAAAATAACGGGTAATCTGCAACTTTGAGATCAAAGACTCTGTAGCTATCAGTTAAGTCCATTTGGCCAATAGTGTGAATTAGCTCTGTTACTTGTTGATTTTCTGTCTAGTTCATCTGTCTGTTAATGAAAATGGGGTGTTGAAGTCCCCCATTACCATTGTACTGTTATCTGTGTCTCCCTTTAGATCTGTAAGCTTTGTGTTAAATAGCCAGATTCCTTAGCATTGGGTGCATATTCATTTATTATAGTCACACTTCCTGTTGAATTAATTGATCCTTTGATCCTTTCTGGTTTTTTTTACAGTGTTTGTGTTAAAGTCTATTTTGTCTGATGTTTGGATGGCTAGACCTGCTCATTTTCATTTTCTGCTAGCATTGAATATCTTTTTCCATCTTTTCATTTTCAGTCTGCTTGTTTCATTTCTAAAATGGAAGGTAGTCTTTAATTTTGAACCCACTCATAGCTCCTGCTACCCTGTTTTATACATATATGTGTCAGTGATCTATCTCTTCATACCTTTTACCTAATTTTGTGTTAATAATGATAAAGCTTAATAAATAAAGAATTAGAAACATATATTTTATTTCTTATTCTGTTACTGAATTAAATAGGTGTTCATGTTCTGGTAAAGTAAGAAAACGTTTGCAAATTAATGTCACTGTTCAAACAATGGGCTTTACTTGGCCTGTGGCCATTATCAACACAGTTCTGTACGTTTGTCACTGAGCCAAACTTCCAATTCCAGGCCAGCTCTCTGCTGTGGCCAGGGAGTGCAGTGGAGGATGGCCCAAGTACTTGGGCCCTGCACCCCATGGGAGACCAGGAAAAGTACCTGGCTCCTGCCATCGGATCAGCGTGGTGCGCTGGCCACAGCGCGCCGGCTGCAGTGGCCATTGAAGGGTGAACCAACGGCAAAGGAAGACCTTTCTCTCTGTCTCTCTCTTTCACTGTCCACTCTGCCTGTCAAAAAAAAATAAAAATAAAAAATAAAAAAAAGAATATTACCATAGTTGTTGGTGATATGAGGTTAACTAAATGGAACTGGTCTAAAAAATTTAGTGTGTGTCCATGGAGTCTGATGCTTTTAATGGCTGCAGAATCTTTATATTAAGTAGATCCAATCCTGTTCTCCAGTTTTCTTCACTGTTCTACATTTCTCCTCTCATTCCTTTCTTTGTCATAGTCTGGTTTCATCAAAACCAGAATAAAATTATTGATATTCAAATTGAAATTGAAAATACTGTTAAAGAATATACAAAATGCATTCTTGGGCCTGGCACTGTGGCATGGTGGGCAAAGCCTCTGCCTGCAGTGCCAGCACCCCATATGGGCCCTGGTTCGAGTCCTAGCTATGCCACTTCCCATCCAGCTCTCTGCTATGGCCTGGGAAAGCAGTAAAAGATGGTCCAAGTTTTTGGGGCCCTGCACTCACGTGGGAGACACAGAAGAAGCTACTGGCTCCTGACTTCAGATCAGTGAATCTCCGGCCATTGCAGTCAACTGGGGAGCCAATTGGGAACAAGCAATGGAAGACCTCTCTCTCTGCATCTCCTTCTTTCTCTCTGTAACTGACTTTCAAAAAATAAATGAATCTTTTAAAAAATGATTGCTTATTTGACCCATGCAAATCTACTTAATATGCCAAAGGCAGATCCCAATATTTACTTTGTTGACTAATTCATTAACTGTCTTCAAATTTGTATCATCTAATAATGGTCATCTTTATTTCATTTCCTGATTTCTGATTGTCATAAAAATAGAGTTAGGGGGCCGGGGCTGTGGCATAACGAGTAAAGTTGCTGTCTGTAGTGCTGACACCCCATATGGGCACTGATTCAAGTCCCAGCTGCTCTACTTCCAATCCAGCTCTCTGCTATGGCCTGGGAGAGCAGTGAAGGATGGCCCATGTCCTTGGGCCCTTGCACCCACGTGAGAGACCTGGAAGAAGCTCCTGGCTCCTGGCTTCGGATCGGCTCAGCTCCTGCCAATGCAGCCATTTGGGGAGTGAATCAGCAGAAGCAAGACCTCTCTCTCTCTCTCTTTCTCTCTCTCTCTCTCTCTCTCTGCCTCTGCCTCTCTACCTTTCAAATAAAATAAACAAAATCTTAAAAAATAGATTTAGGTTTTCACCATCTAGAATTATATTTCCAATTTCTTTGTGCTGAATAACTGTGGGACTGTATTTCAGAGTTGGTGTGATTTCCACCTCCTTACCCCACAATGGATATTTTCTTTAAATCTTTCCTCTCCCCTGCACCCTGAAACTATTTTACTTTCTCTTGGTCAACACCATAGGAAGCTAAAAGGCTAAAAACAAGTCCAAAAGATTGAGAGATCCAGAGAGCTTTTCTGCTCTCAAAGATTCAGACTACTGGTTAGCTGAGCCAAGAGAAGAACTATGTGTCGGAAATTGCTGGCTTTTGGTGGAAACCATTTCCTTTTCTTTCCCATTTCCCAGACTCCTGTGTTTCACCATTCTCCCATTGATTTTCCCCATCCATGGATGTCCTGGATACAGCACATAAGGATGCTTGTGAGCACACGGTGTACATTTATTCCCAATTCCATGCTCAGTGATGGAAAGTTGGTAGCTGGAAATTGGTCATTATGTGAGTACTGACACCATGGAAATTCATGTGTTCCACAAATCAGGGCCTTTGTGCATGTTTAAAGAGTGAGTGGACAAGTTGTAAAACATTTACCAGAATATTTATGCTCCCAAACCTAACAGTCAGGCTTTCAAGTTACGTTCATTACTCTACTACCCACTACTGTTATTCTCTAACTTCAAGGAAAATTTCGATTTTTCTCCTTTTGTTAGAGCATAGGGTAGGTTTATACCTAGAGTTCATAATCACGACTTGTGATACCAGTCTTTTGAGAAAAAGCTTTATTGCAGGCCAGCAAAGTGGTAGCAGAAGATGACACAAATCTGCCTCCTCCATCAGGAGTCTGGGGAATGCTTTCAGATTAGGTAGGAGAAAATTCTGGAATGGAAAAGCACCTGGTGAGGTAGGTTCTGATTGGAGGGACTTGGAAACAGGCCAGCCTTGTAAGTGGACTTTTCCTTCTCAGTTTCCGAGTTTAATGGACCTCAGGTTCCTGAACAGTCTCTGGGGTATTTAAGTTCCCCTGTTGCCCTGTTTCCTTGTCTTCATCAGCTAGATTTTCCTTCTGTTCAAGCCCACGTCACATAGCATTTAATTCTCTGTTCTGGATTCCTTCTCTTCATGTGCAACCATGTCTTAAAAAGCAGAGACTTAAAAATGTATGATCATACTCATTTTTAGTATAACACAGGAAAGCTTTCAAGAAAAGCAAGGCAAAATTTAATGAAATGTTATTGAGTTTGGGTGTCAAGGGGAAACCTGCTGTGAGGATGGAACAGCTTGGTAAAAGGAAAGTCTAGCATCATTCCCCCTTTCTGTCGTTTATTATCAAAACTGAGCATTTGGAGTCACTGCTATACTATCTACTGCTGACCAGAGAAATAGATATGAGACTGAGGAATGAAACTGTTTTACATTTAATTGTAAATATTTTCAGGTTTCAGGGTCTGATCCTTAGAGAAGGTGATTTTGCATCAGCATGAACTTAGTTGGCATCTGTTGCAAACATCTGGAAAGAAAAATATGGTCAGTTTGGACACAATGAGAATAATTGAAATATCCACAGGCATTGTGACAATAGTTCATGAACTCAAACAAAAAAAGATCACTTTGAGCCTAAAAACGGACAACCAAATGGGTCATGTGGAAGATCTTCACTTCCTGTAACAGTGTGGAGGAGCCTCCCTGTGTCCATGTCCTGGATCCTCACTTCCTATAACCATAAAGCTTTTTGCATTATTTTGTTTACTCAGGTTTTAACTTTGGAAGAAATGAGGATGTACATATAATGAGTAGTACTGCAATTGCACAAGCCCTTCCTTGTTCTGCTACTAAGTAGTCTAAGAGTTACTCTACTATCAAGGACTATAGGAGACAATCTAGGGCTGTTTCTTGGTAGCAATGCTTTCTGCAATGTCTCTGGAATCTATTCAATACTAACAGACAAATTATGAATAATATCTTTGTTTACAAGCTACTTGCTGTAGATTTGATGATGCTAAGAATGCTTTGCCATAGGCTGCCCTCAGGCCCAGCTAATCTCTCCCTTTTGAATCAAGTAATGGTTTGAAAAAGGGAGCTAACATGTCCAGTTTCATGTAACGAGAGACAAATTAAAGGCCCAAAATTCAAGAGACTTGAAGGATGTCTTTAAAAATTCAACAATTGCTCATATTTCCTTTTAACATTCCTTTTTTTAAAGAATTATTCTATTTATTTGAAGACAGAGTTATAGAGAGAGATAGAGACAGAGGTTTCCATTCCATTGGTTCACTCCCCAAATGACCGCAATGGCCAGAGCTGAGCCGATCTGAGGCCAGGAGCCAGGAGCCTCCTCTAGGTCTCCCATGCGGGTGCAGGCGCCCAAGGACTTGGGCCGTCTTCTACTGCTTTTATCAGAGAGCTGCTTTGGAAGAGGAGCAGCTGGGACTCGAACCGGCACCCATATGGAATGCCTGCTCTGCAGGCTGGGGCTTTAACCCACTATGCCACAGTGCCAGCTCCATCCTTTCAACACACCTTTCCAAAACTTGGCTAAGGTATCATCTTGCCAGGCTGTAGAAAGAGAGATTCAAACAACCATCAGCTATAAAAACAAACAAAAAACTGACTTATCAATTCTGGTTCAAAGTCCTAGAATGCAAGACATGCAGGAGCAGCAATAATTGAAGAGGCTATGGTCTGCAGGAAAAGCAGTGAAGGCTTTCAGATACAACACAAAGAGACATGGGAAAATGAAAGGTCCAACAGATTCTCACCAGACAGAGTAGAGAGCAGATCCTCCTTTCATTGTTTCTCTGATGGCTCTTTTAAGATATTTAGGACCATCAGAGGTTTATGGGTACATAAGGGCTTGGGAAATTATGATTTCTAAATCTTCCAAACTAGGAATCTTTCATCCCAGATTTTATTCAAAAATCAATCTATAGTCCAGAACCAGTTTATTAGGTAGGTAAGATTGGCCTTAACTTAGTTCTGGTCAGACAAATGTATCAGCTTAACTCCTGAGGAGTAGGTCCATGGTTTAATCTCTTTAAGTTTCATAGAGTAATATCATAGTAAAGGAACTTTACAGTGGCTATTTCAATTGGAGTATAGCTGTTCTTCATGATTTTGGTTTTATCAGGATTTTTTTCCATCTATATGAAGTTTTTTGTTTTGTTTTGTTTTAAACTTTTATTTAATAAATATAAATTTCCAAAGTACAGCTTTTAGATTATAGTGGCTTTTTCTCCTGCATAACCTCCCTCCCAACTGCAACCAGCCCATCTCCTGCTCCCTCTCCCATTCCATTCACATTAAGATTCATTTTCAATTATCTTTATATACAGAAGATCAATTTAGTATATACTAAGTAAAGATTTCAACAGTTTGCACCCACACAAAAACACAAAGTGTAAAGGAACAAACTCTCCCAGTAAAAGATCACAGGAAGTTCAAAGCATATATTAGAAATCTTTTAAAAAATGGCAGGGCAAAGTCACTACTTATCAATAGTCATATTGAATGTAAATGGCCTCAACTCTCCAGTTAAAAGGCACAGACTGGCTGAATGGATAAAGGAACAAAACCCACCTATTTGCTGCTTACAAGAAACACATCTTTCCAACAAAGTGGCATGCAGACTGAAAGTGAAAGGTTGGAAAAAGACATTCCATGCCAACAGAAATGAAAAAAGAGCTAGTGTAGTGATCTTAATATCAGACAAAATAAACTTTAACATAAAAACTGTTAAGAGAGACAAAAAGGGGCACTATATAATGATTAAGGGATCAATTCAACAGGAAGATGTAACTATTATAAATGTATATGCACCTAATTACAGGGCACTGGTTTATTTAAAATACATATTAAGGGACTTAAAGGGAGATTTAGACGCCAATACAATGGTGCTGGGGGACTTTAATACTCCACTCTCAGAAATAGACAGATCTACCAGACAGAAGATCAACAAGGAAACAGCAGATTTAATCAACACTATAGCCCAAATGGATCTAACAGATATCTACAGAACTTTCAATCCTACACTTAAAGAATTTACATTCTTCTCAACAGTGCATGGTTTTATCAGGATTTAAGAGGTACCCAAGCATGGTCATTTGGCATGGCTGTTTTGAGCTTTGTGCTATTCTCACATCCCATATAGGAGTACCTGGGTTCAAACCTAGGTTCCACTCTCCATTCCAGCTTCCTGCTTACGTACATCCTATCATGGGTCACTGCCACCCAGCTAGGAGACTTGGATTGAGTTTCCAATTCCTAGTTGCAAACTAGCCCAGCACCAGTTGTTCAGGTATTTTGGGAGTGAAATAACAGTGGAAAATCAATTCAGATGTTCATCAATTGATGCCTGTATAAAGGAAATGTAGTATATATACACTATGAAATACTACTCAGTCACAAAAATTAATGAAATCCTGTCTTTTGCAACAAAATGAATGCAACTGTAAACTATTATGCTTAGTGAAATAAGCCAGCCCCAAAAGAACAAATATCATGTTTTCTCTTATATATGGAAGTTAATATAGAATACAAAAAAATATATAGGAATGAAATGGTCATTTTGGAATGTGATCGCCATTTTTAGCCCTTGTTTATACTCCTGTGGAACTGTGATCTTCCAACTTTTTACTTGTTGAATATTACAATTAGTGGTGAATTAAGCCTATGAATATAGAGTGGATTAAAATTATGTCTTTGAAAAAAAACCGATGAAGAGAGGGAAGGGAGGGTGGGAGAGATGGAAGTGTGGTTGTATTTTTGGAACTATACCTATGACATGCATAAAATCTGTTCTCTTTATATTAATAAATTTTTAAAAATAAATTTGTATCTGTAGCTCTGCTTTTCAAATAAAGAAGATAATTTAAAAAGCAACCAATCTCCAAGTGCCAAGTAGTGAAGGGTAACATCTATAGGAGATATTAAATGTCTAGAAGCATATTTATTAATAATGTTCTGGATAGTGCCTAGAGATAAAACATATTTGATAATATCTAACTCATTGACAAATTTACTGTTTCCTAGACTTATGCTGATTTCATCTGCAAGGAAGTGTCTCCCATATAACATTTCATGTGGGTTCTATTAAAGTTCATTTCTAGGGGCTGTTATCACCTAAAGCAGAGCAATTTGCAACACCTTAGCCCAGAAAATATTTATTTCCTAAGATGCCTTAGCAATGGTATTGTTGAATATATGGTTCGTCTCTGTCTTCCCTGTTGACTAAGATCTGTAAGAAACACATAGTTTCCATGTTACCCCCCAAAGTCCAGAAAATTTCTAAGTTGTTTAGCTATAAACACACATCCATTCTCACTCTGAATTGAGTAAGGCAGTCTCACCCTGGGGATAATTTCATTTTCTTGGACTTAATTTACTTAACAGGGCTTTTCAGTTCTGCAAGGAATGACTTCAATCCATTCGGTGAAGGTGTACACAAACACTAGTGAACATTGGTAGTTTCCTAAAGTCTGAGGGGAACAGTAACGTTGATTTTGTCAGTCTTCCCTAGTTACTGTATCTCTGTTGTGTGCTACCTTGATAATTGGAGGTGGGCTGTCAGGTAGACTGCTTGCAGCATCTGCCACACTGGATATTTACAGGAGGAAATTTCTAGCAAATCCAATCTAATGCATGAACCTGCATATTGGACCCAAGTGTACGGTTTGTATTGGAGGTTACTTCTCCAGGCACAACCAAGGATCTGGTTCTCTCTTGCTATGTTTCTGTTTGCCTGAGAGCCTACAAGATATACAGGGTCTCAGGAAAATGGAAAATTAATACCTCATTTGCTTTCCCTATCAAGCCATAGGCAAGTCCCTCTGACTCAGGAAAGAGTGTGTTTACCTGGGGATCCCTGTTAGCTTGCCCCATCAGGCTTTATGCCCTGACATTGGTACAAGGTTTCAGTAACCTACACCCCTTCAAAGAGGTTGGAAGAAGCAATGGATTATTCTCTTTGACATTTGAAGAGCCTCATAAAATCCTAAGGGATTTTTGTTGTTTTAGCCTTTTCCTCATCTCTCCCAAAGTTCTTTGCCTCTCCACAAAAATGATGACCACTGGGGCTGGCACTGTGGCACAAGGGATGCAGCATTCACTTGCTGCATCAGAATCCTACATCAGAGTACCAATTCAGGTCCTGAATACTCCATTTCCAATCTATCTCCCTGCTAATGCACCTGGGAAGTAGCAGACGATGACTCAAGTGCTTGAATTCCTGTTACCCATGTAGGGAGACCCAGATGGAGTTCCTGGCTCCTGGCTATTGGTTGACCCTGCTCCAGCTATTGTGCCAGTTTATGGAGAAAACCAGCATAAGAAATAATCAATCTCTCTCTCTCTCTCTCTCTCTCTCTTCCCCTCACTCCCTCCTTCTCTCTCTCTGCTTTTCAAATAAATAAATAAAATAATCATTATAATGGCTACATTAATCAAATGTTTTTATGTCAGGTACTATTCAAATTCATTTCTATAGATTAAAGTTTTTAATTATTTCAATGAATTAGGCATTATCCTTAGTCCATTTCACATCACAGTAAACTAAGGCAGAGAGATATGAAGGAATATGCTCAAGGCGCTCCTTCAATACTTACTTTGTACCGGAAGAAATGAGAAATAGTTCAGGGTTTCTATTTGTTTTGTTTTTAAGACGTTTCCATAGCAGATAACTCTCCTCTAAATTACTTGATTTGTAATATTTACTCTTTTATATTAGAAATACAGCTTAAATCAACTTTACTTTCATAGCAAAGAACACAGATGAAAATTGTGCTTGTTCCCTTTTCCAGTGAATTAAGTGATTTAAATGCTTATTGTTCAGTAGATGGTAGATGTAGTACTGTTCCTTACTTTGTTATTCATTAAAGGAAGATGACAATTTCATTTCAATGACTCTTTATAAAAGTATTGCATCTGAATATTTCATATCATCATCTTTTGCTAAACTTTATCTCACTGCATACAACACTATGAAAGGGTTTGCTCATATCTGTAATTTAATAAACTCATCTGGATATTATTTTCCTCACTCAATTTTTGAATAGGGTAACCAGCTGAGGCATAGAACTGATTGTAAAAGAACATGAAGTATCTGGCCCTGTGGTAAAGTTGCTAACAATGTGCCTCAGAGAGATAAACAGTGTTCTCATGTCAAACAGATAAGTGCTTACTTAGTTCTTCCCACCTACGAACAAGAGTAAATTGGCATGACCTAGCTAGCTGCTAGTATTTCAGTGGCTCTATGGGGTGCCCTGATGGGGGAGTCTCCCAATTGTTCTGAGATTATAGTTCTATAAAGTATCAGAAATTTTTATTTTCAAAAAAATGATGGAACAAAAATGATTTTAAAAGACCAGGGGAAAAAGCACTCAAAGAAAAAGAAAAGTATATTCTCAAATCTTAACTAAAATCTCCTAGTGTTTCTTCTATATCTGGAAGTTTTAGAATAAGTGAGATGTTATGCGTAAGAACTTGTGATGAGCAAAAACTAAGTAGGATTCAAAGTATGGAAGGGTAGGACATGGAGCCGTAACTTATGACCCTATGGGCTTCAATGTGAGAAGAAAGAGACAGGTTGTCCTAGAAGGTAGGGTTCTTGGAAAGGCATAATTTAAGTTTAGACACTATAAATAATAAAACAAATAATAACATGGCAGATTAGAGGCTGTAGAAAAGATAACTGACAATTTCATGTCACCCCACTCAATTCAACGAAATCCATCTTTAGCAGTCATTAAAATTCTTAGCAAGTCACTAAATGTACTTGAAAAATATGGTAGAATTTGAGAACACATTATTCGCTGTTGCTATCCACAGATTTAGCACATGTATGAAACAAAATGGGACAATTTGTTAAAAATTAATTCTGGACTTTCTATAGCAGAAATACTTTGTATAAAATTGAATTTCTATACATCATTACCGTTCTTTAGGGGCTTTACAGAAAGAGCAAATTAGATAGTACAGACGTAAAACAATTTCACTAAGATATTCCTATTTAGAACAGCTGGTGATTCCATTGACCAAAATCAATACTATGCTCATAGTTCAGAACTTATTTAAGATCTTTTCACTGTTTATTGAGGATAAAGTTTCAGTTACAGAAGATTCATAAGTGATCTCTACAATATTATCCCTCTAGTTAATAATATTATATTGTGAACACATAAACTTGTTGAGAACAGATCTCAAGTTAAGTACTCTTACTATAATAATGAAAAAACACAACCATGTCTAAGTATTAGAAAGTCCTTTTTGTCTACAAAATACGTCTTCCTCTCAATTCCCAATATTGTTTCATCAAAGCACCATTCTTCATATGAACATCTCAGCCACTTCCTATCTACTCTTCTATCTCAAGTTACATTTTAGTTCTGTCAACACTGTTAATCCAGATTATACCAATTGTTCTAAAGTGGAATTTTTATAACTCCATGCCCATGATTAGAAATATACAATGATTCTGTTTCCTAACAAATTAAATAAAAAGTTTCAGCCAAGGATTGTAGATTCGACACAATAACATTCAAGCCTCTTTTTTCTACCCTTATTTATCATGTATCTCCAACCCAATTTATTTCTCCAATTTATGATAGCTTCCAAAATATCTTTCCTTTGTTTCATATTCAAATTCTCCATCTTTGCTTGTTTATCACTTATAAATCCTAAGATCTATTCAACATCAGTTACTTTTTTCAAGGTGCATTTCTTTCAAAGATAATTAACAACTTTTTAATAAAAATTTATTTATTTACTTGAAAGGCAGAATGACAGATAGATACACACACACACACACACACACACAGAGGGGTGGAGGGGATCTTCCATTCACTTTGTCACTCTCCAAATGGCCACAACAGCAGGTCTGGGCCTAGTCAAAAGCAGGAGTCAGAAACTCCATCCTGGTATCCCACAGGGATAGCAAGAGCCCAAGCAGTTGGCTCATTTTCTACTTCCTTTCCAGGTGCATTAGGAGAAAGTTAGATTGGAAATGGAGCAGCCAGGACTTGAACCAGCACCTTGATAGGGGATGCCAGGATCACAAGCAGTAGCTTAACTTGCTGCACCACAACACTGGCTCCAATTGATAACTTTTTAACTTGTACATGTGTTTTGCTTTTTCCTAACTACTTGTAATTTACTGTGACTTAAAACTAGCTATGCTTTTATCTTATCTTCCTGTCTATGGCAGGAATATTCTTGAAGAAAGGTCTGTATCTTATTCTAAACTCATGTCTTGCATAATTTTAGGAAATTGGTTTTTTAAATAAGTGAACAAGTTCTCATGTAACTTAGAAAATGGTTATAATATGGGCACATAATACCTTTAGAGAGAGAAAAATTTGACTCATTACACACATATTTTAGTCAGCATGCATATTTACTATTTACTATGGTCAAAAAAATTACTCTACTTTTTTTCTGGGAGTACAAGAATCTAAATAAAATACAACATTCTAAGGTAGAAGATGCCAAATGAATATTACATAAAAATCTATGATTTGGACTCACACATTCTAACTTCTAGAATTTACAACAAAGCTAATGTGGTAAAAACAGTGAAGATGTAACTCTGAACAAGACACAGAAGCATCCTTTGATCAGGAATGCTATGGAATAAGGCAGTTTAAGGACTGATAATTTCAGAGTGAAATAATAGCTATAAAGGAAATGAGATCAGTAAACAAACAAGGTATTTTCAGAATATAGTAAGTGCTTTAAAGAAAATAGAATAAAAATTAGAAAATATATACCATGAAATGAATTATAAAGGCAAAATTATATATCTGCTTTGAAGGGTCTATTTTAATTCACAGTATTTTTCTTTTTATAATAATTCATGCATATATTTATTAAGGGATAATTTTATTTCTCCCTAATATCTTTATGTTATATGGCTAAAAAAAGTAACTATGATTATATGTTGATAACCATTCACTAGCCAAATTGCAATAGCAGGTAAAACAATTTTACTATGCTATGCAGCCAAGAGATACCGAATTTTTTTTAAAAAAATGTATCTCTGTGCAATTATGGGATATGAGATCGGAGTGCAGAGGGAAACATCAGACCAAAGGCCAATCACATAATATTTGGAAGCCCATAAACTCATTACATTATGTTTCTTTCGTGAAAAATTGGCAATATGCTGGACATTTCTTAATGTAGAGGAATAAAAATTATGGGAGAGTAAATGACTCAACAGATCATTAGTGAACACCTTCAAGCTGAGTCAAGTTCGAACTGCAGTTCTTTGGGGAATAAATATTATTACAAGACGATATGTGTCTGGAAATATTGTAGTGAAGTCTTCTTGGTGGAATAGCCAATAAGCCGCATTCAATATTTGAAACCAAACTTAGAACATCCTTGTGCTTTTTTAAAAAGATCCTCAGTGGAAATTTCCAAATAATATTTACTGAAAAGACATTAAGATTATAAACAGTGTTTTTCCTCTTTGTAAGTTCAAAGATACTACTGTATAAAGCAATAATTGAAGTATTTTACCTCCATTTTAACAGATTTACATTTACAGATTAGAAATGAAATTTCACTCAACAAAATCAATGAAGATGTCTAAAATTCAAAATCCAGATCTGATTTCCAATTCAATGACCATTTCATTGCAAGGATGTTGTATCTGCAGGGAAAAACACTACTTTTAATTATTTATAGAATGAATAAAATGATTTTTATTTGAGACATTTGACAAAGGAATATGCAGAAATAAACAAATTGAAATTCATGGCTACTCTACTCATATATTATTTTCACAAAACATTACTTCCATGAACAGTGAACACTGTATTTATTAAATAAAATATGCCTGTTATAAACACACATATATTATACATAATCTGCAAGCTGTTCTCATGCCTTGCACACTATTGTCTTCTAAAATAGTTGACAGCTATAATTTTCTTGAGCTGGTTCTAATCAACTTGAAAACTTTTATATTCTATTCTGATTTTTTCAAATTTTTTCAGTAAATCTTATGGCTGGCTGTTTTTTATTGCTAGGCTGTGCTTTTCAGCCCTCCGCATTTCTTAAACCATTCCTTTTATGAACAATGAGCAGGCACTGAAGCAAACAGTAATTTTCAAAACACGTCACCATTGGTGCTCAGGACATTTAAAGTATAGCACATATAAGAGAGTACTCCTGTGGCTCACTAGGCTAATCCTCCACCTTGCGGCACCGGCACATGGGGTTCTAGTCCTGGTCGGGGCGACGGATTCTGTCCCGGTTGCCCCTCTTCCAGGCCAGCACTCTGCTGTGGCCTGGGAGTGCAGTGGAGGATGGCCCAAGTGCTTGGGCTCTGCACCCCATGGGAGACCAGGAAAAGCACTTGGCTCCTGGCACAAAAAAAAAAAAAAAAAAAAAAAAAAAAAGAGTATTCCTTTTACATCGCAGCAAATGCTTTCAGAGCTCTCAAAGCCATGGTCACTTTTTCAAGATGTTAGGACGATTTTCCTCAGCTTTTTGTTTCGGGTTCACTGTGGCCACTTCAGTACTGGATACAACTCACCATAGCAAATGATACAGTGATGGAGTATGGTGAAGCCTACCTGCACAGTGCATGGATTGGAGAAAGCAGACATCTCCAGGTGAGGATTAGGGAAGGACTACTAATAGAATTTGTCATAATGCACATAGAATCTGATGATGAGCTCCTGGACAAAGAAATGGGGAAGGAATTACCAACCTGAGTGACATTTTTTTTTTTGCCTGTTTTTTTTTTTTTTTAATTTTATCTAAGGTATACAAATTTCATACATTTTATATATACCAATTTAGGAACACAGTGATTTAAAGGGACTAGTAATACCTCTGGAGGCTGTCTGGAGAGCCTCCCTCTCTAGCTAAACACCTACAAAAGTTCTCTTGCTGATGGCCTCATGATAAAACGATTATCCAATTTTCCCTGCTCCCCGCCTAACACCTTCTGACTCACACCTGGAACTCATCACTCTAGTTGGACTTCTATCCTCACTTCCTCTCTCCACACATCTCACCAGTGATCCCTCCCAGGCCCAATGCACAATCACGTTAGTGTGCCTTTATTCCGTCACCCTACTAATTTTATTTTTACTTAGTCTTTCTTTACTATGTAAATCATAACTCCTCCAAACCATACACCCAACTGCAGCATTGATTTCTCCTTTACCTTAATTCAAAGAGCAAGTAGCGCTGTATTGAAATGTGCACTTACTTCCAGTTATGCTACTATTATCCTTCGAGGCAATATTCTTTCCTTCCTTTACTACCTCTCTATCACAAAACTGCACCTCATTTTTTTTTCAATTTCTTTATTTTGCTCTGCCCGATGTCTGGGATCTAGTTGTCTCATGCCTGAATGATCCTAAGAGTTGACTAGCAGAGCTCACTAGGCCTAAAGTAAAAAGAACTAACATTTGCTGGAAGTCAAAAAGTGTCAGAATCTGTGCATCATTCCATTAAATCTTTGTAACCAGCCTATTTTCACTCTTTTATGAATGACTAAGGGACCAACTTCTTCTCATTGCAGTTTAAACCAAAAGCCCAAATTATAAATAAATCTATATTTATAATACATCAAGAAACATCCCTTAAGTGTCTGCATGTAACTTTTCAGTAATTTTCATGTAAATTTTCAGTAATTATTATTTTTGTTATGTTAGAGGAAGGACTAAAAACAAACAAAAATAACATAAACTAAATATTGTGATCCATGTCCTACAGAAGAGTGAATAATTTGATTTTCCAGTTTTGATGGAACTTTTTGTTTGGAAAAAAAATTAAACTTTGTTTACCAAAGACAGACAAAGATGAAACAAAGGGGAAACTCATTTGCTTTTTATAACAGAAGGGGGTGAACATTTTGCTTTTCAGTAAGGGGAAAAGACAGGTAGGAAAAGAGTTTGTGAAAAAAGTGATGGGCCTAAACCAGGTCCTATGGAGGGTAATAGCTAGTACACAACTTCTGACAAGAGACAGTTTAAGTGAAGTGGTGTGGCTGATACTGATGTTCAAAGTTACTTCTAACTTGTTTCATAATTCTCTCAAACCCTCCAATCCCACATTTTCAGTAAAAGTCTGTGATATACAGCAACCTTGAGTTGGTTGTGATTTGTAGAAACGTTCATAGATCTGCAATTCCAGAAAAGTGAGTGAAATCTGAAGTCCAGGGTGGTGCCAGGAAAGTGTGGCACCGTGTGTACTAACTGCTCCCTTTTCTAAAAGTAGAACTATAACAAGGTGCCCTTGGGAAACAGTGTGAATTTAGCTAGAGTATCTTACGGCAGAGGAGCATGGATATTAAAGGGAAAGAGCATCCCAAAAGCCTGGGTGAATTGAATGTATCAAATTAAAAAAAAAATACTATCTCTCTCTCTCTCTCTCTCTCTCTCTCTGTGTGTGTATATATATATATATAATGCTCATGTTGCCCTAATTTCCTTCAATTTATTGAGCTCATTTTACAATCTCTATGTAATCTATTTAACATGCTATTTTCAAATGTTCATTCATTCATAATTCAGTCACCTATTTTTTGTAAAGATATTAATTTATTGCTTTCCTATGTACCTAACAGTACAGAAATGTATTAGTAATCTTCATATATGATTATACCCTCCAAATTCTCATTCTTCCTCAGAAATCCAGTTGTATGAGCCATCATCCCAATATGCACCTAATGTAACTTTGTTATCTTTGTTTATGCATTTTGGTATTCATGTTTGTATTCATTTTTGTATTCATAATTTCTGCAAAAAATTAGTTTTCCTGATTACTGGTCTGGTTCTACATAAGCTAATTTATTCTTTATTTGTCAAGGGAGATTACTCTGACTCCCAAGTTATATTGTAATCCATGAAGAATCTGTTTCTCACTTTTTTTTGTATCTGTAACTGTAATAGAGGACAACGCTGATACAACAGACTGAATTATGATTCCCCAAGCTGCCCACATGTTAACTCCAAAAATCTATGAATGGTATCTTACATGGAAAAAAAGACTTTGCAGGTGTGATTAAGATAAGTATCTGAAGATTGATTTTTCTGGATTATCCGGGTGAACCAGAAGTATAATCATAGTGTCTTTATAAGAGACAGGTAGATTCGACTACAGTGACGGAAAAGACAGTGTGACCGTGGAAGCAGAGGATAGAGTAATGGAATTTGGAGTAATGGAATAGCAGAAACCTCTGAAAGTGGAAGAGACATGGAACAGATTCTCCCAAGGAGCATCTAGAAAGAACCAGACTTATAGACACCTTGATCTCAACTTTGTAAATCTTACTGCAGATAGAGAGCTCCCCAAACATGCAAGAGAAGAAATCTACATATTTTAAAACCTGCACATTTGCAGAAATGTATTACAATAGCAATAGCAAGCAAATTTGAAATAAGGGTAGAACTTTGGGGCAGTGATTAAGAGATCATTTGGGACATCCACATCCCTTATTGGAGTATCTGGATTTGAGACTGGACTCCACTTCCAATTCTAGCTTCCTGCTAATGCTCACCCTGGGACGCAGCAAGTGTTGGCTCAGATAGTTGGTTGTTTCCAATCATGCGGGAAACCCAAACTGAGTCCCAGTCTACTGGCTTCGACCTGGCTCAGCCTGGGATGTGTTGGGCCTTTGAGGAATGTATCAGTAAAAGTAAGGTCTCTATCTCTCTGCCTTTCAGTGAATTTCAAATGACTCTTAAAAAATTAAGAAGTAAAAGGAAAATGGCTACCTAATTAATATTTGATATAATTTTATTTATATTAGAAAATAATTCTAATTCTTCTACCCATTTTGATCTGATTTGTTGCATTTATTCTGTAACCTCAAGTTATGATATCCCTATTACCAAAAGTTAATTCTTAATATTATGTGTATTGAAAAAGAGTAATAGACTACATTTTACAATTCTTGCATGTTTATTCCTCATTCTTTCATGCTTGTTTTTGCAACTTTACATTGCTGAACAGAGTAGCAATGGACATTCTTATGAGGGGTCTTCAAACAGTTCAGGAAAATGCAAATAATGAAAAAAAAACTATGCATGAACTTCAACTTTTTGCACCAAATTAAACTTACCACAATTCCATTTTCCATGAACATTTGAAGTACTCTCATATCTATAAAAATAATTTTCTTAGAATGACAGTTATATTTATTATTTCAGAAAATTATATAATTTGTCTTTTCTGAAAATTGGAACATTTACATACAAGTGAATCTTTCATAAGAGCATAAGAGATAAATGATCCAATCTAAATGAAATCGTTTTGAGAGAAACATATATCCTGAATGTCACTTTATTATCTTAACAGTCATATATAGCCATATATAGAAAGAAAAATTATCACGTGTGACAGGTTTTCTAACTATTTTGATTCTGGAAGACTGATTGCACAGTTTGCCTTTTTTTTTTTAAAGGAAAGGGTTGTAATATGTTTTATTCAGAATCTGTAAGGGATTTGTGTCACTCCAGAATTTCTGTACTGAAGCTTGAAGCCTCAGTACCTCAGACTGTGAGTGTACTTGAAATACAGTCTTTAAAGAGGTAATGAACTTAAAATAAGACCATCAGGGTGCACCTTTCTTCAGCATGGGTGTGTTGATAAGAAAAGATTAGGACACACAGAGAGATACCAAGGGTTTGTGTGCACAGAAGGACAGAGCAGCAAGAGGGTGGTCCTCTGTATGCCAAGGGGAGAGGCTTCAAGGCAAACCCATGCTGTTGGCATCCTGATGTTGAAATGAGAAAATAGGAGCTGGTGATGAGACATAATGGGCTAAGTCTCTGCCTGCGGTACTGGCATCCCATATGGGTGAAGGTTCAAGTCCCAGCTGCTCCACTTTTGATCCAGCTCTTTGCTATGGCCTGAGAAAGCAGTAGAAGATGGCCTAACTGGGAGATCCAGAAGAAGCTCCTGGCTTCTGGCTTCAGATCTGCCCAGCTCCAGCCATTGAAGCCATTTGGGGAGTGAACTAGCAGCTGGAAAACTTTCTCTCTCTCTCTCTCTTTCTCTCTTTCTCTCTCTCTGGTTATAACTCTGCATTTCAAATAAATAAATAAATCTCTTAAAAACAAAAGAAAGAAATGAGAAAATACATTCTTGTTTAAATCACCCTGTATGCGGTAATTTGTTATGGAATTCTTTATCAAACATATACAAAAGCTTCAGTTATTTTAAGTGACAATATAGCAGTGATGGATCTCTCTACTGTAGATATCATTACTTGTTGTGTTCCTACAGATTCAGTGTATGTAACCAAGCAGTCTTAAATTATATTAAAAACATTCTCAGTGTTTCAGATGCTTACACGTACAGATTTTTAAAAATCACAATCGTATGCACAACTGGAGAGAGACGTTACTTAGCTTTAGTCATTCTCAAAATATGAGCAAAGCAAATGTTTCCTATAACCACCCTCCCACCCACAACCATCCCATCTCCCACTCCCTCTCCCATCCCATTCTTCATCAAGATTCATTTTCAATTATTTTTATATACGGAAGATCAATTTAGTATATACTAAGTAAAGATTTCAACCGTTTGCACCCACACAGAAACACAGAGTATAAAGTACTGTTTGAGTACTAGTTATACCATTAATTCACATAGTACAACACATGAAGGACAGAGATCCTACATGGGGAGCAAGAGCACAGTGACTCCTGTTGCTGATTTAACAATGACACACTTATTTATAATGTCAGTAATCAACTGAGGCTCTTGTCAAGAGCTGCCAAGGCTATGCAACTCCGATCTTATTTAGACAAGGCCATAGTCTTTTGAGATAGGGAAGAAAGAGAATATTTTGAAATTCAGAAGGAATCTTTTTTAACTGGAGACTGTGGTAAGCAAAATTCTAAAATTTCTCCAAATCTCCAATCCCCAAATCCCACACTTACCCACTCCCATGTATAAATCCTGCATAATCTTCAAGACAGTGAAGACGGTGGATTCCACTTCCATGAATAACTTACATTACATAACACAATTGACCTGAGACAGAAATAAGTCAAGTGGTCTCGATCCAATCAGAGCAAAGCATTTTCCCTGGGTGGTTCTGAAACTGAAAAGGAGAGATTTTATTTTTTTTTAACTTTTATTTAGTAAATATAAATTTCCAAAGTACAGTTTATGGATTACAATGGCTCCCCCCCATAACTTCCCTCCCACTCGCACCTCTCCCATCTCCTGCTCCCTCTCCCATTCCATTCACATCAAGATTCATTTTCAATTATCTTTATATACAGAATATCAATTTAGTATATATTAAGTAAAGATATCATCAGTTTGCACCCACACAGAAACACAAAGTGTAAAATACTGTTTCAGTACTAGTTACAGCATTACTTCACATTGGACAACACATTAAGGACAGATCCCACATGAGGAGTAAGTACACAGCGACTCCTGTTGTTGACTTAACAATTTGACACTCTTGTTTATGGCGTCAGTAATCTCCCAAGGCTCTAGTCATGAGTTGCCAAGGCTATGGAAGCCCTTTGAGTTCGCCGACTTCGATCTTATTCCAACAGGGTCATAGCCAAAGTGGAAGTTCTCTCCTCCCTTCAGAGAAAGGTACCTCCTTCTTTGATGACCTGTTCTTTCCACTGGGATCTCACTCACAGAGATCTTTCATTTAGGTTTGGTTTGGTTTTGTTTTGGTTTGTTTTGTTTTGTTTTGTTTTGTTTTGTTTTGCCAGAGTGTCTTGGCTTTCCATCCCTGAAATACTCTCATGGGCTCTTCAACCAGATCTGAATACCTTAAGGGCTGATTCTGAGGCCAGAGTGCTGTTTAGGACATCTGCCATTCTATGAGACTGCTTGTATCCCACTTCCCATGTTGGATCATTCTCTCCCTTTTTTATTCTATCAGTTAGTATTAGCAGACACTAGTCTTGTTTGTGTGATCCCTTTGAGTCTTAGACCTATCAGTGTGATCAATTGTGAACTGAAATTGATCACTTGGACTAGTGAGATGGCATTGGTACATGCCACCTTGATGGGATTGTATTGGAATCCCCTGGCACATTTCTAACTCCACCATTTGGGGCAAGTCAGCTTGAGCATCTCCTCTGTCTCTTATTCCCACTCATATTTAACAGGGATCACTTTTCAGTTAAATTTCAACACCTAAGAATAATTGTATGCTAATTACAGAGTTCAACCAATAGTACTAGAACAAAAATAAATACTAAAAGGGATAAAGTATTACATTGTACATCAACAGTCAGGACAAGGGCTGATCAAGTCACTGTTTCTCATAGTTTCCTTTTCACTTCAACAGGTTTCCCCTTTGGTGCTCAGTTAGTTGTCGCTGATCAGGGAGAACATATGATATTTGTCCCTTTGGGACTGGCTTAATTCACTCAGCATAATGTTTTCCAGATTCCTCCATTTTGTTGCAAATGACCGGATTTCATTGTTTTTGACTAAATAGTATTCTATAGAGTACATGTCCCATAATTTCTTTATCCAGTCTACTGTTGATAGGCATTTGGGTTAGTTCCAGGTCTTAGCTATTGTGAATTGAGCTGCAATAAACATTGAGGTACAGACAGCTTTTTTGTTTGCCAATTTCATTTCCTTTGGGTAAATTCCAAGGAGTGGGATGGCTGGGTTGTATGGTAGGGTTATATTCAGGTTTCTGAGGAATCTCCAGACTGACTTCCATAGTGGCTTCACCAGTTTGCATTCCCACCAACAGTGGGTTAGTGTCCCTTTTTCCCACATCCTCTCCAACATCTATTGTTGGTAGATTTCTGTATGTGAGCCATTCTAACCGGGGTGAGGTGAAACCTCATTGTGGTTTTGATTTGCATTTCCCTGATTGCTAGTGACCTTGAACATTTTTTCATGTGCCTGTTGGCCACTTGGATTTCCTCTTTTGAAAAATATCTATTGAGGTCCTTGGCCCATCTCTTAAGTGGGTTGTTTGTTTTGATGTTGTGGAGTTTCTTGATTTCTTTGTAGATTCTGGTTATCAGCCCTTTATCTGTTGCATAGTTTGCAAATATTTTTTTCCCATTCTGTCGGTTGCCTCTTCACTTTCCTGACCGTTTCTTTTGAAGTACAGAAACTTCTCAATTTGATGCAATCCCAAATGTTAATTTTGGCTTTGACTGTGCTTCTGGGGTCTTTTCCAAAAAGTCTTTGCCAGTACCTATATCTTGCAAGGTTTCTCCAAAGTTCTCTAATAATTTGATGGTGTCCGGTCATAGATTTAGATCTTTTATCCATGTTCAGTGAATTTTTTGTAAGGTGAAAGGTAGGGGTCTTGCTTCGTGATTCTGCACGTGGAAATCCAATTTTCCCAGCACTATTTATTGAATAGACTGTCCTTACTCCAGGGATTGGTTTTGGATCCTTTATCAAATATAAGTTGGCTGTAGATGTTTGGGTTGATTTCTGGTGTTTCAATTCTGTTCCATTGGTCTATCCCTCTGTTTCTGTACCAGTACCTAGCTGTTTTGATAACAACTGCCCTGTAGGATGTCCTGAAATTTGGTATTGTGATGCCTCCAGCTATGTTTTTGATGTACAAGATTGCTTTAGCTATTCGAGGTCTCCTGTGTCTCCATATGAATTTCAGTATCATTCTTTCCAGATCTGAGAAGAATGTCTTTGGTATTTTGATTGGTATTGCAATGAATCTATAAATTGCTTTTGGGAGAATGGACATTTTGATGATATTGATTCTTCCAATCCATGAGCATGGAAGATTTTTCCATTTTTTGGAATCCTCTTCTATTTCTTTCTTTAAGGTTTTGTAATTTTCATCGTAGAGTTCTTTAAAATGAAAAGGAGAGATTTTAAACAGTGAGGACTTGCTGTGCTGTGTAATTACTGGCTTCAAAATGTAGAGCACTATGTGAAAAAAGCTAGAGCATTCTCTGGTAACTCTCTGAGAGCAAAAAGTCAGACTTCAATTTCACATCTGCAGGGAACTGGATTCTTCCAATTATCTGAACAAGCTTTGAAGTGAATTCTGCCCCAGTTCCTCCTGATGAGTGCTTAGTCCTGGTGACAGTTAGATTTCAGCCCTGTGCAACCTGAGCAGAGAACCTAGAGGTATCATTCTGGATTTCTCACAGGGAGAATGGTGACCCACATCATGGGACGTTGTAAGCTGATCAATTTGTGCCAATTTGTTATACAGCAATAGAAAATGAATATATAGACTATTAAGGAGTCATAGTGGCACATTGAGGCTTCCACAGATTCAAAATTCGTTCAAAGATTACAACAATGGCTAAAGTTCTTGTGTGTTCAGCATCTCTTAATTTTGAGGTTAATTTTTTTAAATATTCTTTAAAATGTTATATTTTTCTTTGGCAGGTATTTGGTTCAGCAGATAAGATACTGCTTGGGACACCCATATCCCATATTAAGCATGCCTGGTGCAAGTCTTGAATACAACGCTTCTGACTCAGCTTCCCACTAGGGAGCTCCCTGGGAGGCTCAAGTACTTGTAATGCCTCAAGCACTTGTTCCCTGCCTCAGAGATAGGAGACTCAGGCTGGATCCATGGTTCTTGCTTCTGCCTCGATCAATCCTAGCCATTGTAGGCATTTGAGGAGTGAACCAGCAGATGGGAGTTCTCTCTCTCTCTCTCTCTCTTTCTCTGTCTCTCCCTGATTCTCTGAATGTCATATAAAGTAAAAAATTTAAATAATAATAAATTATTATATTCTGTGGTTATATACTGTTGAAAGTTAAGAAATGACCAGATTGCATGTTTATGGATATAAAAAACTGATTAATGATCAATCAGAACACATAATAGATACATTTTCTAAACTATTTACAGTTAGGAACAAATTTTGTTAATAATAAATCAATGATAACTGCTATTAAAAAGTGCATCTATGGCATAGAAAAATATTGCCACAAATAATAATATAATAATTTATATTGGAAAGGAGTGTTAATATAATAGTAATGAATTTGTGACATCAAATAGAAAAAAAGGCACTCTTCAACCAACTTGATTTAATACAAGAAGCAATATATTTCCTTTGAAATGAAAACAGTTGTAGAATTAATTAAGAAACAACCAAGAGAAATTGTAAATAATGTGGAAAATACACATGAAGATTTATCTCCCTGCATGGAATTGCAGAGATATGGAAAACTCACCAGCCCAACAAGCACAGAAGCCATACTTACATATGAAAAGAGGATCATAAGTCATGTTGTTTCTAGCCTAAACACATTTGTGAAATAGTAATTAGGGACACAAATTGGAAAGGCAATTGAAAGGCCCTAGAACTTGGGTAATTGTAACCAAAATTCTATCCTTTAAGCAAGAATTTCAGGGAGAAAGAATGTGTCATAGACAAGGAGTACAATATCCATAGGTCATGTTAACTTTGGTCAATGAAGTAGGACAACAAAGGTTACAGATGAAGAAAAATGATCACACTGTGCCAAAGATTTCACCAAGTAGAAAAATGATCATGAAACCATGTAAAGCAACTTAAAATCTTACTGAATTACACTTCAGTAGATTACACATGGCTAATCTCATAGCTTACATTTTATCTCAGTTCATCTAGAAGAGTAGCATAAACACAGGTACCTGGTCAAAATGTCGGGGTAGGTAGCTCATGAGGTTAGGTAATATTTGCAAGTGAGTGAATATTTGTAAAGCAGTTAGAATGGTATCTGGCACAACATAAGCATTACGTAAGTGTGTGCTGCCATAAACTTTAAAACACTAGGCAATTGGAATCCTTTGATTAGTGTATGAATACATTAACAAAGGCATCAACCAAAACTATGATTATCTATTAGGTACTAAGTAACCTGTAAGGTACTAGAAATAAAACAGTGCTCCAGAGACTGGCATTGGGGCACAATGGGTAAGCTATATTTTGCAACATTGGCATCCAACACTTCTGATTCAGCTTCCTGCCAATGTGCCTGTGAAGGCAGCAGAAAGTGGCTCAAGTATTTGGGCCCCAACCACCCAAGTGAGAAACCAGGATGCAGTTCCTGACTCTTGGATTTGGCCTGGCCCAAACCTGGCTGTGGCAGTCATTTCGAGAGTCAACCAGTGGATGAATGATCGATTGATCTATCTATCTATCTATCTATCTCTCATCTATATAGCATCTATTTTCCCCTTTCTCTGGTCATTCTGCCTTTCAAATGAATAAATAAACAAATCTTAAAAAAGAAAAACAGTGTCATATATAGTCTGTGTCTCCAAAGAGCATACAGCATAAGATGAGATAGACAAAAAATAAACACTGATACACGTGAGAAGTGCAGAGAAACATATGAAATGGAATAATATCCACTTATCAAATTTGCATGAAATTGCAATATGAAAATATCTAAAAGTTTTTAGCACAGTGCTTGGAATACAGTAAGGCTTTAACAAAAATTAGCATTTTCCTTGTATTATAGTTTTTTCTGTTTGTTTTCATGCTTGTTACATAAGTGTAAGAAAAATAAAGGCATTTGGTGAAGCAGTTAAGATGCCGCCTGCGTCTCATATCAGGTGCCTGACTTGAGTCTCTGCTACTCTGTTTCTGCTCCAGATTTCTGCTAATGCACACCCTGGGATGCAGTAAATGATGACACAATTACTTGGGCCTATGCCATCGAAGAGGAGACCCAGATAGGGTTCGGGGCTCCTGGCTTCAGTTTGACTCAGCCCTGGTAGCTGTGGACCTTTGGAGAGTAAACTAGGGAATGAAGGATTTCTTCTCTCAAATTCTCAAATAAAATGAAAAATTATAAATAAAAATTAAAAAAACCTTCATCCTCATACAATGTTCTATATTTTTGAATATGAGTATACATGGATTTAAAAAACTTTTAGACCAGAATAAACTTTATCATTAAATATCATTTTCCATGAACATTTTGAATGATCCTCATATATACCTGATATTCTACTAAGTACTAAAATATGTAGATTAATTATAAATAAACCTTGCCATAGAACGAAAGACAAACTTGAATACTTTTGAATTACAAACTAATGTGGCAAAAATAATTGCAGTGGTAAAAGCAATTAACTGAAAATTCAGAGAATGGGGCAACTTTCTCCAAAGAAACCAGAGATTTCAAATGATATATTTCCTCACCAGAGTCTGACATTGATGGCAAGATATTTCTCAGTAGCAGGTGGACTTCAACCATGTAGTAACAGGATCTGGTTAATCTAGAAGGTTCAGGGAAATTGCAGAGAGAAGTAAAGAAGAAAAATGAGGGGAGAGTAGTTATGCGTAATGACACAGATATGAGGGTTACAAGGGCACCACAACCTAGAGAGTAACTTGTACTTTAAGGTAAGAAATTGAGATTGTGCAGAGAGCAATATGGAGCCTTGGAGCAAGGTCCTTGATCTTGTGCACTAGAGTCTCGCTAGTCTCTCGTTGAAACACTGAGAGAACATACTTTAAGGAAGAGAACTCCGACTGCAGCATCATAGGCCCGAGGAGCTACAGGCTGTGCCTGGACTTGATTTTAATCTCCAGTATTGTGCTTAGGAAGCAGTGTGTGCTCTATAAACATTTATGGAGCTAAATGGAAAGTATGGGCTTACCTGGAAGGTATTGCTGACCACATGCATAATAAAAAAAATCATTTTTGGTAGAACAGTGCGGACTTGGATATATTTAAGCCTGTTGTCCTAACAAGAATAGCCTCTTCTCAACACTTAAACATTCTGCCTAGAAAGCTGAACTTAAGACTTTTCACCGTCTTGAAAAGAATTGACATGTGGTCTTTGGAGGGTGGGAGCTGCTTTTCCCCTGAGGTGGATGAGCATGTCTCATTAGAAGTTTTGCCTACAGAAAGTATTGAAGGGTAAAAATACTTGAACTATTTCTGCTAATTTTTATATCATAGGAAGCAGTAATTAGGTATACAATGGTTGACATTGCAGGAGTTAGGATATGCTGTCATGAGTTTTATAGCTATTCTGAACACCAATAGTTGCAACTGGTTCTTATTAATTCCTTATCAAACTAAAAACAAAAATAACAGGAAACTAGAAAAGTTACAATTTAAATTTGAAATGAGGATCTCTTCATCTAACAACTAACTTAAGAATCTTTACTAAAGTATTTTCTCACATATCTAATAAGTGAGTTTACTACCCAGTCTTCTCTGATCTCACAGTATTTTAATTCTATTATTTGGCCAATATGGGTCTGAATTTTGTAATGGGTGTGTCTTGGTATATAGTAATTAAATTATGATTAACTCAATTTAGATGAGTATCTCCTAGTGTTTATGTTTAATTTTGAAGGCAATAAAAGCATTAGTCATAGTATATGTTAAGCACATCAAATTGCCTAATGAAATGTCTCTATTAAAATATAAACATTGAAAACAATAATTTAGTAAAATTCAAGCCTAGCAAAATATGTAAATCACATTATGATCCATCCACTATAGTTTTGCGCTAAAGTGGTATATGGATATTTTTCCTTAAAAATCCATGTGATTCAGCTACCACTGCACATCCCTTTTACTTTCCTTGACCTGAATTACCACAGAGTAAATTCTAGTCCCTAGCCCATTGAACTCATTTGTGTACTTGGAAGAGGTGGGCAGAGGAGGAGCAAAAGTCTAATTCCTGACACTTTCCATTTAACTTTGAAAAATTTCATTGAATATTTTCTAAATTAATGAGATTTCCCTTCAGTTTCCCATTGTCCATGGATTCTAAAGGTTTAACATGTTTTTTTGTTGTTGCCTACAACGCATATTGAACTGGGAGATATTTATAATTGCCAAAGGGCATGTCCCTCCATGCCCATTCAGCCATTTCATTTTAAAAACATGCTTAAATGAAATAGAGTTTGCAACTACATAATCACACAGCTCATTATTTTAAAATACATTAACATTTATGAATGAGAATCCCATAATAACAAAATGTACTGTTCATTAATTTTAACCTCTGAGTTTTCAATGCAGTTCTGTTCGATCATGTCCATTTAGAGCTATAGCCTTTACTACATTCAATTTTCAGCAGCTCAAAATGAAATAAAGGTATCCATTGTCTCATTTTTCTCTGATTGGCAAGCTGAAAAAGCCACTTTATCCTGTGATTTACAGTTCATGTCATTAAGTGACCAATTCTGTAAGCTAAGCTATATAAAAATGACACTCTGTGCTTACATAAGAATAAATTATAGAGAGCAGGAAAAAACAAAGAATCATTTTTTCAACTCTAGAAAAATCAAATTTGATCTTATGTCACATCTCCAAAAGATAATAGACTGGTGTCCACCAACTCATTTCTTCAAGGCTACCTTACAGACTTTGTGGAGAGGGGATCATATTTCTTGGGGCTTAAACACTTTTTAAATTTTATATTCAACTATTCTGATAGCACACTGGATTGTGCTGTGTGCATAGAGCCTTCAGCAGATTTTCGTCATTGATATTTTGGTTTATATCAGTGAGAAATGGAAGAGTTTTAGTTTAAAAAATATGTTTTACATGATGGCAGCTTGATCTTTAGTATAGGCTTTCCAAAATGAAACCAACAACCCCTGCAACACTAAAAGAAAGATTAATTAACTTGCATCTAATATCACATAAAGAATGTCTTCATTCTAATGAAAAGAAATGTTAGAATTAGTATGAACTGTTCCTGGGGAATTAACACAATCCTTACAGACTCTCTTATTTCATTAATCCAGACTAGTGAATAGCAATATTTGAACAGGATAGTTCAATCAAGGTTTGCATTTATCAGTTTTGCTTTTAAGCCACTCGAATATGGGAATTTTTCATTGATTCCATAGGGAAAATAAAGATGTTCTGTATATTATTTACAGAGTCTATTTCTCTTTCTTCCTCTGCCTCTTCCTCCTCTTCCTTTTTCTCCTCTTCCTCTTCCTCTTCTTTTTTAGCTCAGAACTGTGTAGTGTAACCTAATAGGCACAAGGTGTCTAGAAATACACTACTGTTCCATCATCCTCAAGAGCTATGTCATCCAAGCAGGCCAGATGTGAGAACACAAGAAATGACTCAGGAATTGCTGGCGAAGATTCGCCCTGCATTTAGATCTGGCCTGCCCTGGAGGGAATTAAGTAAGGATCTGACCAGCCCTAGAGGAAATTATACAGGCTGTTAACACCACCAAAGAAACATGTGCCCCAATTCTCCAGTTCTCTTGCAAATCCCACTGTGGAGAGAACAGAGGAAGTAGCAGGCCAGGCGGGGACACAGAAACAGAGATGATTGACAATAATGGCCCACTTTTCTCTCATAAGAGGAGAATTACTCACTCCACTCCTGTTCCTTAGTCACCTTGTACGTGACAAAAGCAACATGTTTTTACTACTCTTTAGACTACAGGAAGCTTACACCTTTATCTCTTAATATCCACCTTTTAAATTTTGTTGTACAGTTCCAGGAAATAATGAACAGTTATGTTTCTGTAATGAGCTAACACTGCCTGTTAATGTTTCTCACATATCTCATTCATTTTCTTAAATCCTGGGCACCATCCCCAAAAGGAAATGTCAGATGCTTATAACATTTCCTTTTTGATAATTTTCCAATACTAAGAACCTCAATAACCTGAAAAAGAATTTTCTTTAAAGAGCAGTACAACAATTGGAAGAGTCAGTTAAAACTCACTGTTTTCAAGAAATTTAAGTTTCTGTTTTTCATCGTCTTTCAAGAGTAATCATTCTGTTAAGTTTTGTAAGAATGCCTGGTTCCCCAGTTTAAAATTTTTCCATAAATTTACCTCTTAAAAGAGATAAAGACAGAAAAGATGAGGAAAAGGTAAAAGAAAAAAAGGCCTTTGCTCTATTGTACAGATTAGGAAAGCAAAAATATCGTTAAAATAGTGTTTTTCAAACTCGGACATTTGATTCAGTACGTAGAGGTTAAGACAAAAATTACAAGTTTCCGAGAGAACAGGAATGGTACAGGGTCATTATCCCTAATGATTTTCTTAAAATAACAAGGGAGCTATTTGGGTTTCTTAGAGCTTTTAGAAGTCTTCTACACAAACTTTTGGAGAGAAATGGAGAGTGGAAAAGGTGTCATTATCCTTTCTGACATGTTGGAACTCCAGGAATGAAGACAGTGGAACATGTTAGCTGTACACACAGCCTTTTCATTCTCATTTTAATTTTTCTCAGGGAAGGAATGGTTTGAGTGGCATCATAGACAGACATAATAGTGTGTATCACAGATAAAACTGCAACTCTGCACTTATCTGTGGACCTGCATGAGAGGGTCCTGTGAGGCCTCCATGGGCATGAATGGATAGTTATCTGTTGGTTCACTCCTCAAACACCTGCAACAGCTCAGTCTGGGCCAGGCCAAAGCCAGGAACCAGGAACTCCCGTTAGTTGTCCCACATGAATAGCAGGGGCCCCAGTACTTGCGCTATCACTTGCTGTCTTTCAGAGTACACATAAGCAGGAAGCTAGATTGGAAGAAGAGATGGGAATTGAACTTAGATACTCCAACATGGGATGTGGGTGTCCCAAGCAGTGCCGTAATGCTCGACCCTGGGTAGCGCTAACTTAAAGTCTTTGTAGGTGGGTTCAGTCTTGTAGGTCCCCTAAAATCCCTCTTGTTTCACTTTTACTCTTTGAATAGTACTTTCATGTATTTTATTTTATGATGCTTTGTGAATTCTAGGAGATACCAGGGTAAGGTCTAGAAGATTCATAGTTAAGTCTATGGATTTGACTTTCATGGGCACTTTAATGGAAAGGGACAAAATTTTCTGGGGGTTAATTTAGTCAGTAATGCGTCTCTCTTTCATACCAGAGGTTAGAACAAATGAAGAGCTAGACAGGACTCAAAAATCCAAATTAGAGGATTATTATAGGGAAAAAAATTAGACTGGATACAGTGCATTAAGTGTGTGACCAAATGGCCTTGCTACCAAAGCCCCACACATTCAGCCCAGACCTTGGAACCACCAAACCTTAAAACCCACCTTAAAAGTAAAGATCTCCAAAGAGAACACAGGTAGGCAGAACTCTTCTTTGCATTGTTTGGAGGAGTGTTGAGAAAAAATATACAACAGCTGATGCATAGTGTGCTAATTATTTTTTTAAAAACTTTTATTTAATGAATATAAATTTCCAAAGTACAGCTTATGGATTACAATGGCTTCCCCCCCATAACGTCCCTCCAACCCGCAACCCTCCCCTTTCCCACTCCCTCTCCCCTTCCATTCACATCTAGATTCCTTTTCGATTCTCTTTATATACAGAAGATCAGTTTAGCATACATTAAGTAAAGATTTCAACAGTTTGCTCCCACACAGAACACAGTGACTCCTGTTGTTGACTTAACAAATTGACACTCTTGTTTATGGCCTCAGTAATCACCCTAGGCTCTTGTCATGAGCTGCCAAGGCTATGGAAGCCCCCTGAGTTCACTGACTCTGATCATCTTTAGACAAGGCCATGGTCAAAGTGGAAGTTCTCTCCTCCCTTCAGAGAAAGGTACCTCCTTCTTTGATGACCCGTTCTTTCCACTGGGATCTCACTCGCGGAGATCAAAATTAGCTTATATCTATTATCTTTTATCTGTCAAAATTCTTATATCTATGTTATATCCATGCCTACATCAATCTGTATTTGCCACTATAATCTAATAGATAGGTACATTATTATCCCATTTCACAGATAATGATAAGAAAAAGGCTCAAAGACATGAAATAAGTTTCCCAAGAGGTTACAGCCAGCAGGAAGCTGAATTAGGATGCAAATCCAGGCTTATTTCTACCTCAGCATTCTTAACAACAGGGTAAAAAAGTGGTAACATTGCCTTGTTAAAAGGCAATTAAGAATTGTTGCTGTGCAATCAAGAAAATATCTGGGAATTTGAGTTTCCTTGCTGCACAGCCCATATAAACAGAATGGGAAAATTGCATGGAATTTGACATAGGTACACCAGCAATGAAAAGAGAGATATGTGTATTCACATACATTTTAACTTTGTCATATTTATTAGGAACCTAAATATTAGAGAAGAAAACCTAAAATTAGAGAATTAATTAAAAACCTAAATATTAGAGAAGTAATTAATATAAAGTTGGATTGACTTTTTAAAGTTAAACTCTGAATGCATTTACTTTTCCCAGAGAGTCCTAATATGTCCTATTAAACAAGGAAGTTTATTTTTAGCAAGCACATGAACACTCCATTCACCTCTTAGAGATTCTCAACACATCTCAAGTGTGAAAGACTCTGTAGTCCTTCAGTGGGGTTCAATGTTGTTTAATTCATCATCTTCCAAACTTCCTCGAACATGGAGTGCTTTGTTGTCTGCATGGTTGCTGTTGTTTCTTAGATACATCTTTTCAAATTCTGCACAGCTACATGTTCAATGAAACACTGCATAGGCTTAAGATCTACTCAGATATATTTGGCCCTCATATTATCCTTGTAAGAAAACTGTGTCATAGTTCTAATTATTTCACACTTAACAGTTACATTTTCCTTGAAATTGTAATTGCAAATCATAGCTTGTTATAGTTTAGCTTTTTCTTTTCTGATGGTACAAAAAAAAAAAAAAAAAAAAACTATGTCTACAGAAATGGTGTCTTGGACCTGATGAAATATCCATGTAAAAATGGGATTCAGATTGTCCATGTGTTATTTCCATGTTTTACACATTCAATACCATATTGTAATTCAAGGATATCCCCAGCATTTTTCTAAGTTACTGGAATATAATACTCACTCAAGCGTTTGTGAAAATTAGTAAAGAATAATCACATTACTTCTCTTACATTTTACAAAGAATTGTAATTTGCTAGGTTTCCTCACTGGAATAGAAACACATACAGTCTCGAATTGGGCAGAGTTTCTATGGTAAATTATTTCTCCCTGGCCTCTTCGAAAAAAGTATTTGGCATCTCTTTTGTTGACATTAAACAGTGTCACTTCCCTAATTCGTGCAGCAGCATTCACTGTTGCTTGTTTAGAATAGTGTTTATAAATGCTTCTTTAGTTACTGTTCAGCTGTTCTGTATATTCTTGTTTCTAACATGTTTGTGTAAGGCATTTCAATTCTAAGATTCAAGCTATTTTTGATGATCTCAAACTATATTGAAAAATAAGAAAATAACATTGATTTCTTTCTGTTTCATTTCAGTTGGATGACTGTTTCAGTATTAATTTGATAGCTTAGACAAATAGAGTGATGACTAATAAGCACCTTCTGTTGTCAAGCAGTTGTTACAATGATGGTTTTACAACTAATGGCAGATTTCTACCATCTATTCCAGACTGGTTGTACTTTGCCCCATTAACTAGTATGTGTCAATATCAGATATGTATCTGAAGACATATTGCTTATATTACTCTGATATCTCCAATAAGCAGATTGATTTAAAAATTGGAGGGGTGGTGAAGAGTAATTTTATTATTTTGGAAAATATGACAATATGAAACATTACTTGGGGGCTGGCATTGTGGTGTAGTTGATTAAGCAGCCACATGTGACACCAACATCTCATCTGGGCACCAGTTCAAGTCCAAGCTGCTCCAATTCCAATTTTAATGCCAATTGTAAGATTCCCAAGCCAGTAAATCAAGATTCTTAGGTTTTATGAGTGGTCTGTAACTACTATAGTATAGTCCCAAGTCATCCCTTTTTTTTTTTTTTTTTCTAATCATTATTCTTTACTTTTCACAACAGGGATTCTAGGTTCTTGTCAGATGACAATTGAGTTCTATTATAAAGGCTACCTTATCTCACAGTGTAGGAAGTAAATCTCTGATGTTATTTCCCATATTTATATTCTATTGTCATAGAAGAGTTTGGGAAAAAAGAAGGGCTGTATGACCTAAATAATCAAAAAAAAAATCATTTGAAAAATGCCTCTTTTTCTTCTTTATTGAAGTAGAGTGTAAAACAGTTGTTTCCCCATGTTTTTCTGAAATTCATTCCAAAAACTCTTCCCATCTTATGTAGTATTGTGGTTAAGTGTGTTTATATGGATAATTATCAAGATACCCAAAATTAGTGACTTCCAAGAATATTTGTGTTTGAGGGATTAACACAGGGCAAAATGAATAATGGAAAGAAATAGTCCCAGCCAAGGGAATCATGACCAAAATAGGTTCCTCAAGAAGTCTGCTTAAGTGTCTCATTGAATATTTGCATAATAGATGAATAAAAATTAGGCCCTAGAACTCAGGACAGATTGATATATATATGGAGGTTATCTACAAGAGGAAGTAAAGGAGTCTGAATTTTATTCCGAACCTTTATTTTCTTTCTTTTTTTTTTTTTTTTTTTTTTTTTTGACAGGCAGAGTGGACAGTGAGAGAGAGACAGAGAGAAAGGTCTTCCTTTGCCGTTGGTTCACCCTCCAATGGCCGCCGCAGCCAGTGCGCTGCGGCCGGCGCACCGCGCTGATCTGAAGGCAGGAGCCAGGCGTTTCTCCTGGTCTCCCATGGGGTGCAGGGCCCAAGCACTTGGGCCATCCTCCACTGCACTCCCTGGCCACAGCAGAGAGCTGGCCTGGAAGAAGGGGCAACCGGGACAGAATCCGGCGCCCCGACCGGGACTAGAACCCGGTGTGCCGGCGCTGCAAGGCGGAGGATTAGCCTAGTGAGCCGCAGCACCGGCCCCAAACCTTTATTTTCTAATATGAAGTGCTGACATAACCAGCTTTCTGCCAGTGTAAAATACAGAACACCTATGTTTTTTACTTTTTATTTATTTATCTGAGGAGTGGAAAGAGAGAGGGAGTGAAAAAAGGGGGAGAGAGAGAGAGAGAGAGAGAATGCACTCCTATCTACATGTTCACTTCCCATGTGTTTGACACAGCTGTCAGGACAGGTCCAAGCTGAAGCCAAGAGCTAGGAAGTCAATGAAGTTTCCACTTGGGTGGAAGAAACCCAAATACTTGGGCTATCATTGCTGCCTCCCAGTGTTCACATTAGCAAGGAAGGGGAGTCAGGAGCTGGAGTCAGGAGCCGGAGACAGAGCCATAGCCAGACATAGGTGGACACCACAAGGTAGCCACAAAGAATTTTCATAATCGTTTTTATTCTTCTCTTTTTTCCTTATTAAAATTATCATGGGAATTTGTAAGAATGAAATACTTAGGCATTTGTGGTTTTGCCAGAAGAGCATCTCATATTCAGAGGTTGTGACTTCTAGCTCTCAGCAAAATCATATTTCAAGTGAACAAGAGACAATCAGGAAAGATTCCATCTTGGTATTCTTTCCACCTTATTATGTCCAGGTTAGGACCTCAGTAGAGACCACATGATGGTTAAGTCATACATTCTCTTTCCAAATCTCACTTTTCTCAATCTTACATTGTAGCCACACCCAATTCAATGCAGCCGAATTCCTTTTTCTTTGAATCTTCTTTACCTCTTACATCCCTAAAAATAGTTCTAGAGCCCATTTAAAGATGACAACTGATCTGGGTGCCCTTTCTAGAGCCCCCCAGTTGCTTCATTGATCCTCCCCCTCAGTAGGCCCTGAAGGCACATGCACTGTACGATTGCAGGGCAGTGTGAACAAGTGGCCACATGGACAAGGATCTTATCTTCTGCTGCACTTGGAGTTGCTTGCGGTCTTAGAATCACTCCCTAACTGCGGAAGCGAAGGTAACTCTAACGCTCACAGGCATTTTCTGAATTCTGGTAGATTCACTCAGCATCAGCATCCTGACCTCATCACCCAATTTCATTCATTTTTTCCTATTATGCTTCAGTTTTAATGATACTTCTTGGTCATTTGATAAATTCAGTAGCTACGTGCCAAGTGTTTGAACAATAGTCACAGTGCATGACTTTACAAAAGACTCCACAGTCCTTGAGAACATCGTGCCCTGTTTCTCATAATGGTGCTGATTATCTGCTTACGCTTTTAACAGAGGTGCCATAAAACATCCTGGCCTATCTTTTTATAGTCTGTCATTTCAGCTTGTAAATTTTTAGAGTATATTTTTCCATCAATAGATTGTATCTGGAAGCCCATGACAGTATTATCTGTGCAATAATAGATGCTTCGTGAAAATAACTATTTTCAGCTGCATTTTTGAATCTAGATCCACCTTTTCTTTTTGAGAACATAAAAACTTTCTATAATTTATTAATATGTGAAGATTTATATATATTCTCACTTGCATATGGCTTGGTCAAATTTAAGAACATTTTATTTAAAAACTTGTTTTAGGTTTATTTTAATTTTAAAAATTGTATTTCTTTATTTTCATTTATTTGAAAAGGGGAGAAAGAGAGAAAGAAAGGGGGGGATCTTCAGACTGAGAGCTAACTCTGCAAATGCCTGCATCGGCCAAGGCTACTAAATGCTGAAGCCAGGAGCCAGAAATTCAATCTAGGTCTTCCACATGGTGGCATGGATCCAAGTACTTAAGCCATCATCTCCTTCCTCCCAGGATGCACATTAGCAGAAAGCTGAATTCATAGGAGTGTCAGGAATGCAACCCAAGAACGTAGATATGGAATGCAGATATTCTACATGACATCATAACTGTTGTGCCATATGTCCTCCCCTCTTCATTTGTATTTTAAAATTTGATGTGCCTTTTCTCATATTTCCAAAGTAATGTGTAGTGGAAAAACTTCTGCCCACCTCTCAACACCTGACACTAGGCAGTTCTGTGGTTTAAGAGGTGGATTACTTTTTAACAGACATTGCCACCTAGTGGTGCAACTAGAGATAAAGTAAAGGTTGTCAGGAAGTGTGAAATATTACTGAGCAAGTAGATGTCATAACTCGCATAGATGTTATAACTGTACACGTGAGAGGTTAGATTTCGTGGACCTGAAGATTCCAACAGTACAGCTGATTTAAAGATTTGCCTATTCATTCATACCTATGTAGGTTGAACTAGGTAGGTTTGAAAGAAAAAATATTTGGGGTAAGATTTGTGTAATTTATAATATAACAAAGCACTAATTTTCTTCTCATGATTCTTTTATGTTATAACACAATATCTATTTAACTCTTTGAAGGAATTAGTGATTTAATTAAACCCATTCCAATGTAGGCAATACAGAAATGTCAAAAGCAGCTTAATATTTGAAGTCCTTTGCATGACAAAATCATTGTGGGGAATTTTAGAAGACAGTGAGTATCTAGTCTATTAATAGACATTCTGATTTACTGAATCTGGAGCAAGCCTGTACATTGGTACTTTTTAAAGCCTCACACCCCCCTCCCCAGGTAGTTTTCTTGTCCATCTGGGCTTGAAGACCAAAGATTATCATTACAAGCTGATGCTCAGACACCCTGTCCTCACTGTGGGAAGCTTGCATTGATAAGCAAATCCCCTGAAAAATCTGTTGAAGCGTGTAGACATAACTTGTAAGCAACATGAACCAAGAACAAGAAAAAAAAATCGAAACTTTATTTCATCATACAAATAATGAGGTCTGCCCAGAACTTCAGGGAGAGTCTATAAAACTTTTACCTGATATTTTCAGTGAAGTTAAGAAAAAACTGTATGTAGCTCCCTTATGATCCTCTTAGGGAGGTGGTTTCCATGGTTTTCAGTGACAGATATGTCTCTCATATTAAATCTAGATAGACTCTGATCAAATTGAGAAAAGAGAACATATTTACAGTTATTTGGGGGGACCTCAGTGCCTAGGAAAATTAAATTTGCCATTTTCCACTGACCTGCTGAAAATTTCAGATCTCTCAGGACCCATGTCACATTTTCATTTCTGGTCTGCTCTGGCAGTGAGGATTCAGCTGCTGTAAATTCTAATGAAAGCTGGAATCATTCTTCATTTTTGTTCCAAGGCCTTCAATTTCTAGCTATGCCACTGGTGTGAACCATTAGTTCCAAGAATCAGAGCAACATTCAACCAAAGTATTTCAGAGTTTATTCATGGTATGTCAGTCACCCCAGTGTGATATTCTACCCATTCGTAACAGTGATCTCCAAGCATGGTGTTTGGAAATCTTTGAAATTTCCTCATAGCGATAAGTAGGAATTATTTTTTACCATGATCCACAGAAATTGGTAGGCGAAAGTGCCAAATTTATCTTGGAGATCATTACACGTTACAAATTACTTAACAATTTTGCTAACTCTGAAAAAAAAAACTTTAATTAAAGCATTTATTTTTGGGTTGCTTATTTTTTCTTTGTAAATGTGTTCAACCCTTACAGGGATGGTATCATGATTCAAAAGTCAACACGGAAAAGCAGGCTACAGTGTGCTTTTGTGGAAAAACTACCTGTATATATCCATCGCTTTGCTCTTTTTAAGCAAAGTATACTTAGCATTGAATATTCCTCCTTGTGGGCAGGTATCATGACTTTGTTCATCACCAGATTCCCAGCCCTTAGTATAGGGCCCAACAAAAAGTAGGAATTAAATGAATAAATGAATTAATGAGGGTTCTCTTCCTAGTAGCCCTGAATTATATGTATTTTGAGTCAAGAGTAATTATTGTTAGCAAAATTAATCCTCAATGCATAAAATTTTTCTTAGTCTAAATATGTATGTCCATGTCTATTTTCACATCATGAGATCTTATTTTTCTATTTTTGTAGAACACTTTTACTTACTATAAAAGTCAATCTTTTGGCTTTTTTTGCTCTTTCTTTGTTCAGTCTTTAAAAAACAGTTATTTATTTATTTATCTGAAAGGTAGAGTGACAGAGAGAGAGGGAGAGACACGGAGGAAGAGATTTTCCTCCCAAGGGTTCTTTCCCCAGATTCTTGCAATAGCCAGGACTGGGCCAAACTGAAGCCAAGAGCCAAGAGTTCCTTTCAGTTCTCTCACATGGGTGGCAGAGACCCAAGTACTAGGACCATCATCTCCTGCTTGTCAGGAATATTAGTAGGAAGCTTGATGCAAAGTGAAGTAGCCAGGACTTGAAAAGGCACACCTATATGGGATGCAGTTATCTCCAATGGGAGCTTAACCCATGTACCACAACATCTACCCCTAGAAACAAATTGTAAATTGTAAAATTTTAGTAGGTAACTAGATTCTGCAAGGTGTGGTATCCACTTTGATGGCATTCATGGTCGTCTAACAAACAAGATTTCCCAAGTACCTTAATAAAGGTACTTTTCCAGTCATTTATTCTTGTTAAGGAGTATACGCTAAGCCTCATGATGAAAACAACCTCTTCTGGGCTTCTTTCTATAAGGAACAACAGTTCCAGTTACTTCTCACATGGACGAATCAAAAGAAGGAAGCCTTCATTTGAGAGTGGACTCAGTCTTAATTTACCATCTCTTTGCCACTTTGGCCTGGTCCATTTTTTTCTCTCTCAGGAAAACTGACTTCTCCCTTGACCTGTGTTTTTCACTGGCGGATCATCTGGGTTCTTTCATATAAGAACCAGATGAATAAGGAAGGGTCACTTGCACATATTAAGCTGCTTCTGTTTGTCTTTATGACGGCTCCATGCATATAGGAAACTTCACAGTGATTAAGAAACATAGTGAGCATTATTTACAAAGTTAAAATTTGAAAACAATATGTTTGATCACAGCCCTACATACCAAACTGCCCCTCTATTGGTGGTACTTGATGTTGGCAACAATCCCTTTTCCATTCTTTAACCAAGGCAATCAGAATTTGAGTACCTTGCTGATATTTGAAAAGCAACATAACAGCACATTAAAAAATCAGAATGCTCAAATCTTAGGAAGCATAATTATTATTCAAAGACAAACGACAAGACTTAAGCAACTGCATTGCTTTCAGCCAGGAGCTTCTGAAGTGTCCAAACTGGTACACCAAATGAGATTAATTTGGGGCCTGACAGCCATGATGAAAATGGGACATGCTGGAGCCAGGCTCCTCTTAGGTGTCTCTAGACTTGAATAAGGTCGTTAGTTGTTTTTTTTATTCACATCTTCAGCTTTTTGGGAGGAGCTTCTGTTTCTTCTCCCTCTAAGTTCTGTAAGTCGCTAAATGTCATTTTATTGACTTAGGCAGGATGTTTAAAATTTAAAATCATCTTCCATCAAATCACTGGTCAGATCCTCTTTGCAAATCAGTCTTTTTTTATTTAGCTAGTCATGAAATGGAGTAGAACTAGAGTCATTATTAAAATGTAGTTTAAATAAGTAGAGTTAAGAAAGAGGGATGATTTTAATGATGAGGTACAAGAAGTTGGAAGTGCTGTTTAAGAGTTGGAAGACCGGAGAGGCCACAGCTGGAAATAAAGTGTTTCAGGAAAGACACATGTTCCATTTTTGGGAAGTAAGCACTAAATTCTTTCTGGATCCTTCAGTCTGCAGTAACATAGTTGGGGCATCCAATGGAAAAAATTCCTTGAATACTACCGTTTGCCTACATTATAATGTGTCCTCAAGTATATTGCAATATTATCACCTCAGATTAAACAGAATAACACGTGCCTTCATTATGAAAGTGTGTGAACCATTGCAGAACTAATTATTAGCCAATCGTGAAACATAAATCATCCTTCTTGTCTTTGCTTCAGTGTCAAAAGCCTCTATTGCACATTTCTTTAGTGCGTTGTTTGTTTTGTTGTTGTGGAGTTTCTTAATCTCTTTACATATTCTTATTATTCATCCTTTATCAGTTGCATAGTTTGCAAGTAATTTCTCCCATTCTGTTAGTTGCTTCTTCACTTTCCTGAGTATTTCTTTTGCAGTACAGAAGCTTCTAATTTGATGTAATCCCATTTGTTCATTTTGGCTTTGATTGTCTGTGCCTCTGGGGTCTTTTCTAAGAACTCTTCTCTTGTGCCAATGTCTTTCAGGGTTTCCCCAATGTTCTCTAATAATTTGATGGTGTCTCGTCATAGATTTAGATATTTAATCCATTTTGAGGGGATTTTAGTTTAAGGTGTAATGTAGGGGGTCTTGCTTCATACTTAAATCCAGTTTTCCCAGCACCATTTGTTGAAGATACTGTCCTTGCTCCATGGATTGGTTTTAGCTACTTTGTCAAATATAAGTTGGTTGTAAATGCTTGGATTGATTTCTGACATTTCTATTCTGTTACATTGGTCTATCCATCTGTTTTTGTACCAGTACCAGGCTGTTTTGATTATAACTGCTTTGTAGTATGTCTTGAAATCTGGTATTATGATGCCTCTGGCTTTGTTTTTGTTGTATAAGATTGCTTTAGCTATTTGAGGTCTCCTGTGTTCCATGTGAATTTCAGCATAATTTTTTTCTAAATCTGAGAAGAATGTCTTTGATATTTTGATTGGTATTTGTATTTTGATTGTCACTAAATCTGTAAATTGCTTTTGGAAGAACAAACATTTTGATATTAATTCTTCCAATGCATGACCATGGAAGATTTTTCTGTTTTTTTGGCATCTTCTTATATTTCTTTATTTGATGTTTTGTAATTCTCATCATAGATATCCTTGATATCGTTGATTAGATTTATTCCAAGTTATTTCATTTTTTGGTGGCTATTGAGAATGGGATTGATCTTGTAAGTTGATTCTCAGCCTTGGCTTTGTATGTGTACACAAAGGCTGTTGATTTTTATATACTGATTTTAACAGATTTTTCAAAAAAGAAAATCCAAATGGCCAACAGACACATGAAAAAATGTTCAAGATCACTAGCCATAGGGAAATGCAAATCACAACCACAATAAGATTTCACCTCACCCCAGTTGGCATGGCTTTCACACAGAGATCAACAAACAGCAAATGCTGGGGAGGATGTGGGGGAAAGGGTAACCTAAATCCACTTTTGGTGGGAATACAAACTGGTATAAAACCACTGTGGAAGAGAGTTTGGAAATATCTCAGAAATCTGAATATAGAACTACCATATGACGCTGACATCCCATTCCTGGGAATTTACCAAGAGAAATAAAATAAGCAAATAGGCGCCGGTGCCATGGCTCACTTGGTTAATTTTCTGCCTGCAGTTCCAGCATCCCATATGGGTGCCAGGTTCTAGTCCTGGTTGCTCCTCTTCCAGTCCAGCTCTCTGCTGTGGCCCAGTAGGTCAGTGGAGGATGGCCCAAGTACTTGGACCCCTGCACCCCCGTGGGAGACCAGGAAGAGGCACCTGGCTCCTGGCTTCAGATGGGTGCAGCGCTGGCCATGGCAGCCATTTGGGGAGTGATCCAACGGAAGGAAGACCTTTTTCTCTGTCTCTTTCTCACACTGTCTATAACTCTACCTGTTAAATAAATTTAAAAAAATAAATAAGCAAATAGAAGAGTTATCTGTACCTCTGTGTTTATTGCAGCTCAATACACAATAGCTAAGACATGGAATCATCCTAAATGCCCATCAACCAAAAACTGGATAAAGAAATTATGGGATATGTACTCTATAGACTACCAGTGATTAAAAAAATTGAAATCTGCTCATTTACAACAAAAATAATGAATCTGGAAAATATCATACCTATTCAAATAAGCCAGTCCCAAAGGGACAAATAGCATATGTTCTCCCTGATCTGTGATAAGTAATAGAGCACTTAAAAGTAAATCTGTAGATCCAAATGCCTTAAGGGCTGATTCTGAGGCCAGAGTGCTGTTTAGGACATCTGCCATTCTATGAGTCTTCTATGTATCCCGCTTCCCATGTTGGATTGTTCTCTTCCTTTTTAATTCTATCAGTTAGTATTAGCAGACACTAGTCTTGTTTATGTGATCCCTTTGATACTTAATCCTATAGTTATGATCAATTATGAACTGAAACTGATTACTTGGACTAGTGAGATGGCATTGGTACATACCACCCTGATGGGATTGAATTGGAATCCCCTGGCACGTTTCCAGCTCTACCATTAGGGGTAAGTCCGATTGAGCATGTGCCAAACTATGAAAAGCCAAGACACAATGGCAAAAAAAGAAAAATGACCTAAATGTAAGATCTCTGTGAGTGAGATCCCAGTGGAAAGAACAGGCCATCAAAGAAGGAGGTACCTTTCTCTGAAGGGAGGAGAGAACTTCCACTTTGACTATGTCCTTGTCTAAATAAGATTGGAGTTGGCAAACTCAAAAGGCTTCCATAGCCTTGGCAGCTCATGACAAGAGTCTCAAGTGATTACTGACGTCATAAATAAAAGTTTCAATTGTTAAATCAGCAACAGGAGTCACTGTGCACTTACTCCCCATGTTGGATCTCTGTCCTTAATATGTTGTACTATGTGAATTAATGGCATAACTAGTACTCAAATAGTACTTTATATTTTGTGTGTCTATGTGAGTGCAAACTGTTGAAATCTTTACTTAATATATACTAAATTGACTTCTGTATATAAAGACAATTGAAAATGAAGCTTGATGAAGAACAGGATGGGAGAGGGAGTAGGAGATAGGATGTTGTGGGTGGGAGGGTGATTATGGGGGGAAAAAGCCACTATAATCCAAAAATTGTACTTTGGAAATTTATATTTGTTAAATAAAAGTTAGAAAAAAGTAAATCTGTAGAAGTGAAATTGACATTTTGAGAAGCAATGACTTTAACATCCCTTGTCATGACTGTCGAGGAACAGTGTTTTTTTTTTTTTTTCATACTATTTTTTGAACTCTTTACTTAACATAGAGTCAATCATATGTGTATAAAGTCAATTGAAAACAGATCACAGTAAAAAATAAGAGCAGGAATAAGTCAGAGAGGAGGAATTTTGTAACTATAAAGCTGTATAGTCTGCATATATTCCTATGGACTTACTTCTAGGGTACTGTTTAAAAACTTGCCATGGGACCCCAAATCCCATTTAGCTGGATGGTAAAAATGCCATCTAAAGTGTTAAATGGACCATATTAAGTGTTAAAGTGATCATGTATATAGGATTAAGTGTTAAAAGGATCATGTAAATAAGATTAAGTGTCTGATAATAATAATAGATAGAATTAAAAAGGAGAGAAGGTTCCAACATGGGTAGTCCACACAGCAGACTCATACAATGACAATAGCTTTAAGAAGCACTCTGAACTCAGAATCAGCCCTTAAAGCATCCTGGTCTGACTGAAAAGCCCATGAGAGCATTTCAAGCTTGGAAAGCCAAGACACTGTGGCAAAAAATGTTACACATGAAGGATCTCTGTGAGAGACCCCAGTGGAAAGAAGTGGCCATCAAAGAAGGATGTATTTTTCTCTGAACGGAGGAGAGAACTTCCAATTTGCTTATGGACTTGTCTAAATATTAATGGAGTTTGTGAATTCAAAAGGTTTCCATAGCCTAGGCAGCTCATGTAAAGAGCTTCAGGTGTTCACTTACATCATACTTAAGAGTGTTAATTGTTAAATTAACAACAGGAGTCACTGTGCACTAACTCCCCATGCAGGACTTCTATCCTCAATGAGTTGTATTATCAAAATTAACTGTAAAACTTGTTCTCATACAGTTTGTGTGTGTGTGTGTGTGTGTGCAATTGTTGAAATCTTTACTTAGTATAGAGTTAGTCTTTTGTGTATAAAGTTAATTGAAAATGAATATTAATGGAGAATGGGACTGGGAATGAGAGAGGAAGGAAGAGGAGAGGTCGGAGTAGGGGTGGGAGGCAAGGTATGATGGGAAGAAACACTATATTCCTAAAATTGTATTTATGGAATTTGCATCCCTTAAATAAAAGATTTCTTTGTAGAAAAATATTTTCTTGGCAATACTGTGATAATCTTTCTAGGTATTTGTTTCCTTAAATATAAAATGAAAACAATATATGACATGCTTTTTTTCAGATATTTTAAGTTGTTTTTTAAATTTTTTATTTGTATAAGATAAACAAATTTCATGTATTCTATATGAATTTGTGAAGAAAGTGAGAATAATTGTAAAATACTTGTTTAGAAAAAAAGACCACACATAATTATGTATATACTTAATTATGTAATTAAGTATCATATAAAACTTGACAGTAATACTAAATGCCTATGTTACTAGTTAATATTTACTTTTTATCATGAAAGTGTACTCCTTCATATGGAAAAAAAAACCTCTATTGAAGGAATCTGAAAAACAAAGCTAACCTAGGAGTGCCATCTAGTGGGGATATCTACAATGACCACCAAAGGATGTTGGCTTCCCTGATTTTTCTTAAAACTACCAAACTTAATTGGAGCGAGGGCAGCCTCCAGAAAATGGAACATCCTAGCTAATACCTAGAAATTAAAGGAAGAAGTTTAAAACTAGAGACAGAGGTAGGAGGCAATGTTAACCACTCCCTCCTCTCTCTGCTCAAAAACCTACAAGTGAGTCTAGGGGATATACTGGAAAGGAGCGGGGAGGGCTGTTGTGTGCACACAGTGGGGTTGACACAGGGAGAGAATGGGGTACTCATAGGGATGACTACTGTGAGGACCAAGAAATGATGATTAACCGGGAATTGAAGAAAGAGAATTTTTAAATGGCTGCTAGGGAATGTGCAAGGGAAAGAGGCTCTGACATAAAATGGTTGTGCTGAGGTAAGGTTGGCAGGATGAAGAGCCTAAGAGAAATTCCATTTACCCTCCAGAGTGTGACAATCTCGTAGTATGTAACTATAAGTTGGGGCTCTATTTGCATTAAGTATCTGCATTTCCTAAGGTTGAGTGTATTGAAAGAGAAATGTGATGTCCTTCCAAGCCCTGTATTACCTAACCTGGATTCAGACAGGTGAAAAAAGAGGCTGTCTTATGCTACTCTATAATGGACTTTTAAAAGAAGTAGAGCTCTAATTTTAGTGCATCCAAATTACAAAGTAAGGTTGTTATTAGAAATGCTGTTTTTCAGGCTCCCTCTGCTATGATTTGAGGGTTGATCTGGGGTAGAGCTTAGCGATTTGCATTTTTTAAAGTATGACCGTTTCTGCTGCAGGTGGTTGTGGAACCACTATTGAGAAGTACCATCTGCTGATCCCAGGGCAAATAAGCTGAAGCTTGCTGCTTTCAAGAAAGTAAAAGTGGAGTGGGTGTTGTGACATGAATGGTTAAGCCTCCCCTTGGGACACACATATCACTTGCTGGAGTGCCAGGTTGAAATCATGTCTACTCTGCACTTCTGGAGCAGGTTCCAGCTAATCTATCTGGATCAGGCAGGCAGCATGTGAAGGGCCAAGTACTTGTGTTCCTGCCACTCATGTGGGAGACCCAAATGGAGTTCCTGTCTTCTGACTTCAACCTGGCCTACCCTTAGTTGTTGCTGGCATTTGGGGAGTGAACCATTGGGTGGACAATCTCTGTATTTTCCCTCTCTCTGTTACTCTGCCTTCCAAATAACTAATAAATCTTTTAAAAATGAAAACAAAAGTGATAGTGATAGAAAAGGGAGAAAATATTGAAATATTTGTAACTCTTGTTATCTTTCTGCTCAAAAGGATATTAAGATAAAACAAATACCAGGAGCAGGCTAAGCAGTTAAGATTCCTGTGTCCTAGGGTCAGTGCTGCGGCACAGCCTGCTAAGCAGCAGATTGCAATGCTGGTATCCCAAATGGGTGCTTGTTCATGTCCAGGTTGTTCCACTTCTGATCCAGCTCCCTGCTAATGAGCCTGGGAAAGCAGCAGAAGATGGTCCAAGTCCCTGGGCCCCTGTACCCTGTGAGAAACCTGGATGAAGCATCTGGCTCCTGGCTCTGTCCTGTCACAGCCCTGGCTGTTGTGGCCATTTGGAAAGTGAACCAGTAGATGGAAGATTCTCTCTCTCCTTTCCTTTCTCTGTAACTCTATCTTTTGAATAAATAAATAAATCTTAAAAGAATAAAAAAGATTCCTGTGTCCTACATAAGAGTGATTTCTACCAATGCAGAGCCTGGGAGGCAGCAGTAATGAAGCAGGTAGTTGAGTCTGTTACTCATGTGAGAGAAGTGGATTGGTTTTCCAACTCCTGGCTTCATCCTGACCCAGTCCTGATCATCATGGGTATTTGTAGAGTGAAGCAATAGATGTAAGTGAGTCTCTCTTTCCCACTGTCTCTAATTCTTTGTCTCTAAAAAAGATAAAAATAAAATATTATGAGGCTCAACCCATCATATTTTCATATCTCAGAATACCCTTCAGTCCCAAAGAAACTCAAACTATTGGCCATCCTACTGAAAAAGCTTCTTTAAAAGAGTTACACATAGTAGTTGCTACCAGAAGAAAGCTCAGCAAGGAACCAGATGTCCTCTTGAAGTGATCCAGATGGATAACATTAACTGTTGGGAATCACTATTAGGACTTACATCAAGAGTAGGGGTGATAGCTCCACCTAGGGCAGCTGCCTTTTCAACAAGTAAAAGGCTAGATTCAGAGTGTGCCTTGATTTGGATCATCTTGGGCACTACATGGTCTGTCCTGCTCAAAGCAGCATTTTATACTTTTTAAAGATTTGTATTTATTTTTTTGAAATTCAGTTACAGGAAAAGAAGGAGGAGGAGAAGGAGGAGGAGAAAAAAGAAGATGAAAGGGGGAGAGGAGATCTTCAATTCACTGGTTCACTCCCCAAATGGCCACAACAGCCAGATCTGAGCCAGATTGAAGCCAGGAACCTGGGGCTTCATCCAGGTCTCCCACACAAGTACAAGGGCCCAAATGCTAAGTCCATCTTCTACTGCTTTTCCAGGCATATTAACAGGGAGCTGCATTGGAAGTTGTGTAGCCAGGACTTGAACCAGTGCCCATACAGGATGCCAGTATAACAGGTTGCAACTTAACTCACTACACCACAATGCAGACCCCAGGTTTTTTATTGTTAAGCATTAGTGTTCTCTTATTTCCAAAATAGGTAAATCAACTGGCAAATTTTGGGAGGGTGACAAAATGAATTTGGCATAACTCACTACCAAGAAAGCCATACTGATTTTTGAGTAACATGAGATTGGATTTGTATGAACTCTTCTGAAGCCTCCAATTCTGCCAACATGTCATTCATTTGCACCACAGGGACTTAGCTGGCGATTTTTCAGAATAACTCTTCCAAAATGAAAGACATTTCAATTTCCCAAAAGGAAACCTGATGAGTTTAGAGAACCAAAGTGTGTCAGACTTACAGACTGAATTTTCAACCTGGCACTAGAATTGTTGGAAAATGATGTAATAGAAGACAGACTTACATGGGAAAGACGTGGTTGTCTTTTTCCAAACACAGAAAATAAGGGTACAAATGTAAAATGTTTCTATTTGGAGATACATGTGTTTGATATCAATGGTCTCAGTTTAATTGCAGAAATCAGTTCACCTTTCTGGATCCCAGTTGGATTTCTTTCCAGAAGATCAAAACTTCCTTGAGATGAGCTCTCAAAGGGTAAGTTATCCCTTTCTTGCACCAAAGAAGACTGAATGATCTTGAACCAGTGTGGAAAAAACAATCAGCTGTCCACAGTAATTAATATGTGAGCCTCTCTTCTTCCTGGGCACAGGGCCAGGCCACATGTTCTTGACACCCCTGTTCTTACATGTGACCACACAACTGAGTTCCACACATTAGAGGGAGGCAGATATACCATGTGCTATTACCAAGACTGATCTCAGAAAAAAAAATGTCCTGCACAGTTCTTTTCCCCTTGTCCTCCTGGAAGCCCAAATAACTGAGGGAGGGAACCTGCTGAGTCATTCACTTGATTGGTAATCTATGAAATCCAAGAAAGTGCTTGAGAAAGAGCTTATCTGTGCGAGATACACAGCAGACTCATAGAATAGTGAATGTCCTAAACAGCATTCTGGCCTCAGAATCAGCCCTAAAGGCATTCGGATCCGGCTGAAAAGCCCATGAGAGTATTTCAGGCATGGAAAGCCAAGACACTCTGGCAAAAAAAAAAAAAAAAAAAAAAAAAAAAAAAAAAAAAAAAAAAAACACCTAAATGAAAGATCTCTGTGAGTGAAATCCCAGTGGAAAGAACAGGTCATCAAAGAAGGAGGTACCTTTCTCTGAAGGGAGGAGAGAACTTCCACTTTGACTATGACCTTGTCTAAATAAGATAAGAGTCGGTGAACTCTAAAGGCTTCCATAGCCTTGGAAACTCATGACTGGAGCATAGGGAGATTACTGATGCCATAAACAAGAGTGTCAATTTGTAAAGTCAACAACAGGAGTCATTGTGCACTTACTCCTCATGTAGGATCTCTATCCTTAATGTGCTGTACATTGAGATTTAATGCTATAACGAGTACTCAAACAGTATATTTCACTTTGTGTTTCTATGTGGGTGCAAACTGTTGAAATATTTACTTAATGTACACTAAACTGATCTTCTGTATATAAAGAAAATTGAAAATGAATCTTGATCAGAATGGAAGGGGAGAGAGAGCGGGAAAGGGGAGGGAAGTCATTGTTGGCGGGGGGAAGCCAATGTAATCCATAAGCTGTACTTTGGAAATCTATATTCATTAAATAAAAGTTAAAAAAAGAAAGAAAGAGCTTATCTGCTTCGGGAAGTATTCTTAAAGAAATTAGCCTACTTTCAGGGCCGGCGCCACGGCTCACTAGGCTAATCCTCCGCCTTGCGGCGCCAGCACACCGGGTTCTAGTCCCGGTTGGGGCGCCGGATTCTGTCCCGGTTGCCCCTCTTCCAGGCCAGCTCTCTGCTGTGGCCAGGGAGTGCAATGGAGGATGGCCCAAGTGCTTGGGCCCTGCACCCCATGGGAGACCAGGAGAAGTACCTGGCTCCTGCCATCGGATCAGCGCGGTGCGCCGGCCGCAGCGCCATTGGAGGGTGAACCAACGGCAAAAGGAAGACCTTTCTCTCTGTCTCTCTCTCTCACTGTCCACTCTGCCTGTTAAAAAAGAAAAAAAAAAGAAATTAGCCTACTTTCACTACTTTAAACAAAACCCTAAGACAGGCTGAACTGGAGATGTGGCTGCCAGGTCTCGAGGTAAAAGAAAGTGGGCATGTATGAGGCGAATGATACCCTCTGCTATGGGCCCAGATCATCTCCAAGCGGATGACAGACTCTGCCACTGAGGCACTGCACTTTCCAACAGACAATGTTCTTAACTGTAAACGGATATTGCAGCAGCAAGTCAGATTTCTTTTTAAATTATTTCTACTCAAAGTAATATATGTTACAGTCTCAGGGTAATGCGCATACATACATTGAGTTACAGGAGAAAAGGAATGTGTCATGCTGCTACTTAGCATCTCTTCTAGTTCCCCAAATTAAAATTCTGGTTAAACATCATCTGTACCTTGTATGTCATTCGAGAAACTTCTGAATGTCGTCTCCATATTTGCAGAAATGCCCGTCTTTCCTAAGGACTCAGAGTGCAGAGTGGGTCAAACGTGCCAACAATTTAAGAAAAGGAAACCCCTTAAGTGAGAGATGTGTTGCTAATAAGTGGAAAGGTTACATTTATTGAGTCTACACACTTAACGGTCACAGTTTTAGGTTTCACTTCAAGAGGCACTGCCAAGATTAGAGTTTATAATTAAATCCCCATTTTATAAAGATGTCAGTTAGTTTATTCAGTGGTTTTATGATTTAATTAATGACTAAGGCAACTTATTTTAAGCATGAGTAGTTTTAATAGTAAAGTATAGTTTAGATTACTAACTCGATGTTCCAGAGGGACTGCTCCCTTCTCAAAGGGCAATTCACTGTAAGACTTCCTTGTTCCCCCTTCGTCTGGTGTGTTTTATGACTCGGTCACATGATTTCCACACAACTATCCTAACAGCAGTCGCTTCTCAACCTCCTCTCCCCCAAACACATGTGCACATTTTCTGTCCTATAAATTTAGTCCTGTGTTTGTGGTGAAACTACTAGAGAAGAGGCAGAACAACATGTGACTCCACAAAGATGTAGCTCCACCAAAGAACACAGCTATTACCTCGTTTTACAATTTCATCAGAGAACAAATCTGACCTAGTAAGTATTATGCGGTAGAACAGAGGAAAATAGAGGGAGTTCATCATATTCATATGAAGCTTTTACACTTACCTTTTCCCTTCATAACCTCCCAGAGAGATTTGTGTTGGTGGAGGACATGCAATAGAACTTGTCATATACCAGTGTCTGCCTATTCCTACCAGTATGGAAGGCACAAAGGGAAGGTGATGCACTTAATCAATAATAATGTAAGGTAATAGAGATCCAAGAGTCAGAGTTATTCAGTAAATGCTTATGATCTAATATTTGGTCAAAACTAAACACTCATAATCACAAAATTCATAGCAGAGTCTATAATGGATGTACAAAAAGTTAATGATAAAAACTTTTAAAATAGAAGTATGCTATGACATATATATATATATGTATGTATACAAAGAGAGGTGAACAGGTAGATAGATACACACGGATATCATATATGGCTGGGTTTTGAACTATCATATACTATGTATACATATAAAACCCTAGGGCTTAGATTGGGCTAGGCATTTGGATATACGTAAGCATGCACCTGATTTTCAAGAAAGCTCTTCCAAAGTGAGAATTAAGACCTATACAATGAGACAATAACATAATACAAGAAATATTATGTGATTACAGGGTAAAACAGAATCACAGGATATGGTATTCGATTGATACTGATGAGTCCACTTTAATATTCCAAGTCTCAGCAAAGATTTTAACTACCTCATCTCAAAAATTCCTTCCACTTCTAAGACATAAAGCTTTACTTTTAAAGACAACTGAAATATGAATAGAATAAATGTGTTGTCAGAGGACACTTAGAGGCAACAGTACATCACATGGGCCTTAGACTATGCAAGGAAAAGGAAGGCATCTTAATGTGGAGAAAAACCACACACACACACACACACACACACACAGCCTTACATGCTAAATGGCGTGGTACCAGAAGTCATCTTGATTGGAACATAGGACTCAGTTCAGATCCGATGAGGCCATGAAATATTTGGAAAATCGGCATGAGAATTTTGACAAATATTGTTAGAAGACAATAGGAAGGACCCAACTAAATGACAACAAAGAATAAAACAACTGTTGAGGAAGTAGTTACAGAAATGAAATGAAGCAGAATTATATAGGGAATCAAAATGATATCTTAATGGACCAAGCTAATGTTGTAAAAAGCAGCTAGTCAAAAGGTATGTTTTGAAAAATTATACATAGCTATGTCAAACAAGATAGAGAGATACTGGTTCTACATTGTTTGTAAAGCAAAAAAAAAAAAAAAAAAGGAAATTTAAGGCCATTTTGGAGTCACTTATTTCACATAATCAGTTCTGTTTCCCTATCCTGTGTCCACACAAGAAATCAGGAATTGGGACAGCCAGTATCATTGCCAGTATCACAACACAACAAAAAAAATTATAGTGATGTGTATTTCTAGATATTGTCAATGAATGCACATTTTTAATAAAAAATATCTCTACAAGGAAGTGTTCTCCATAGGCACCAATTACAATGCTGAAATATTTGAGGCAATGGTAGCCATTTCATTATGGCAAGATATTTGTGCAATAGCCAATAGTCTACATTTTAAAATCATAACATCGTCAAAGAGCGTGACAGCATCATTGTTAGGTATGTTAGGGGAGGGTGGGAAAGTTCTTGCCATTATGCTGCAGAAATTGATAAAATCTGGCCCACTCAGAGGCCTGTCAGTGAAAAATGTCAGATTCATTTGCAGCTCATGGAAACAAACAACAACAACAAAAAGAAGTAGAAAAAACAAAATTCATCTGACTCAAAAGACCTAAGAGGAAATTTAAGAATTTAATACTTCCTCTATGTGAAGAATTGCTCAGCCTAAATTGGTTAGCAGCAATTGTGTTCTGTAGACAGGAAGCAACAATGCACTTAAATTGTAGCATGCTTTTAAGTTAAATATACTGAAGGGTTCATTTACTGTGCCAATTGTTTCTGAACACAAGAAAGAAATACAAATGTAAGAAAATTATGGAATGAGTCTTCATAGGCACCCTGGGAGATAGATAAATAAGTAACCTCTCTGAAATGTGGACCTGTAACATATAAAATAATGGCTATTATCATTCAGAGATTTGAGTGAGGAATATTAAATCAGAAGCCTGTCTAGTGGTGAGTGACAAACTAAAGAATTAGAAATAAATATTGAACATGTTATAACGGTTTCTTCAAAGAAATTATGATGAAAGGTACATGTAAATCCTATATACTCATTATAAAAAATGCAAGGCAGAAAAAGTTAACACTTTAATTAAAAGCAACCAAACTTTAAATTGTAAACAAATCAGATTACTAGTATCCAGAAAGAGCTATCTTTATCAATAAGTAAACATTATAAATATATTTTATTTATTTACTAGACATTCAAATTTCTCAGCTTTATCGAGGTACATTCAAAATATAATACACTGTGTATATATAAAATATACAGTGTCATGAGTTTAATATATGTATGCCTGAAATCCTTCCCACAATCAACATAATGATAAATGTGGAAATTCTGAGATTTCATGGATTTGGTCATTTTTATGATTGTGCATTTAAACAACATTTAGACTTATTAAATAACCATAAACTCATTTAGTCATTCTAAAATCTTATAGGTTTGAAAGCATTTTTCTCCTCATTTAAGAAAATTTAGGAATACATGGGTTAAGTAAAATGCTCAAGGTCATACAAATAGTAAATGTCACGTGAATTTGAACTAAGATATGAACTCTCCTTGCAAATATAATGTCTATAAGCTATATGCATATACTCATAGAAGTTGCAGCTATAGAATTTCCTTTGTAGAAAACTGAATCACATTAAAATTATGTTTTAAGTGAAAAGCAGTCCATTTTATTTTACTTGAATTTAATAAAAATATAAAGTTATGAAAAGTAAGGAATCACTGAATTTTAAATTTGTCACCACTAAAGATAACATGTTTTAAGCTTTAACAAAAATTTTTTAAAAAACAGCAGCAGAATAAAGGGAGGGGCTGGAGCTGTGGTATAGCTGGTAAAACCACCGCCTATAGTGCCAGCATCCCATATGCGTACCGGTTCAAGTCCTGGCTGCTCCTCTGCTATGGCCTGAGAAAGCAGTAGAAGATGGCCCAACTCCTTTGGCCCCTGAACCCCTGTGAGAGACCCAGAAGAAGCTCCTGGCTCCTTGTCGCTCCCTGTCTTCGTGGAGGAACGACACAGGACCCTGCGCTGTTCTTTTGTCTGCTCGGCCCTCCCTGGGTTTGCTGCTGGTTCTTCCCGGGTTGGCTACCGTCCCTTCCATCTCCGTGGAAGGGCGGTTCCCCCTGCCACTTTCCCCACTTCCGCGGGGGAGCGGCACACCGCCGGCCAGCTCTCTTGGGGGCTGCACAGGTGTTCCTTCAGATAGATGTTCCTGGTGCATGTTGTCTCTCTCCTCCTTTATAGTCCTCTTCCGCCAATCCTAACTCTGCTACCCACACGCCGAGTACGCTGCTCTCCTCCAATCAGGAGCAGGTCCTACAGTTTATTGGTTGAACTGGAGGCAGCTGTGTAGAAGCTGTTTCCTCCTCTCCCAGCGCCATATTGTGGGAGAGCAGATGCATAGAATAAGTCTTAATTCCAGTAACTCAGTCTAGTCCGAGTTGCTCCCAGTTGCTCCCCACAGCTCCTGGCTTCGTACCGACACAGCTCAGCCCATTGTGGCCATTTGGGGACTGAACCAGCAGATGGAAGATATCTCTCTCTCTCTCTCTCTCTGCCTCTGGCCTCTGCCTCTGCCTCTCTGTAACTTTGCCTTTCAAATAAATAAATACATCTTTAAAAAATAAAAAAAAGAATAAAGGTAAACTGTGGGTCTAGTTTGGTTTATTTAGCGTCCCTTTTGAATCCACACTAAGACATTATTTAACTCTCATGGAGAAGTCCTGTAAGATATTGCTGTGAATACCTCTAGTTTACAAAAAGCTCTTTTTCTCTGGCAGTGAGTTTGTGAGATAAGGAGAAAGAATGTAACACTCAGAGAAACTGTTCCCTGTAACTGAGTGGTTGAAACCACTTATGCATTACTTCTTTGGGAACATGAAACAATTTTTGGTTGTTATAATTTGGGGAAATGTTTCTGGTATCTCTTAGAAGAATGTGGCTAACCATGCTACAGTGCACAGGATGGACTTCATACATGAGAATGATTTGATCCCAAAAAGTCAATGATACCACCCTTGAGCAGGTCCTGGCCAAGGAGAAGCCATGAGTCAGCCAGTCATGGACAGAACAACGGAGCAGAGATTTGGATTGCAGAAGCAGTAAAAGTAAAAACCAAAATAAACGATAGCTTAGCTGATCTTGCACAGGGGCAGAGAACTTGTAGGGAACAACGGGAGCCTACCTTTGGGGAGAAAACAGATTATCAGAGAATAACCAAGTCTCTAACGCTATCCGAGACCTTGAGTTGCATTTGACTTACCCTCAAGACCTGTGGAGACACATTCCTTGTCCTCAGTGATACATTTGGGAAATAAAGTTCTCTCAACTGGTACACACTAAGAGTACCTCTTTTATTTATTTATTCATTTGTTTCCTTATTTATTTATTGCATCCTAAAGATCCTAAAAGAATCACCAACTTTGACAATTTATAGTCTTATGCTCTTCATATTCAATAGACATTTCAATATTAATAGATTGTATCCAAATCATTCAGCCCTTTCACCAAATATATACAAGTTGTTTCCAACATGCATTGTTTTTTCTCATTTACATGGTAAATGTACAGTATTTGAACTAATTCTTAAACAGGATATGCATTGTCTGTTGAGTTAAAATAACAAAATATTTACTATGAAGGCAGAGAAAGGCTACTTTTTATTCCACATTTTAAAAACTATTATCAAATAACAAAATAAGATATTTAAAAAATTATATAAGAATGAAACAGGGTGCTATTTAATGAGCTCTCAATAATTCAAAAATTCATTTAATATTATCTTGATTACAATATACAGTATCTAATGATACATATTAAAATTCTAGTGTAAAATTGTTAAAAACTCCTTAGTTTTAACATAGTGATATTTCTTTAAAAAATTCAACAAATTTTCATAAATCAAATGACCAATTAAACTGTTCAATCTGGGGCCGGCACTGTGGCTTAGCGGGTAAAGCCTTCACCTGTAGAGCCAGCATCCCAGGTAGGCACTGGTTCGCTACCCGGTTGCTCCACTTCTGATCCAGCTCTCTGCTATGGCCTGGGAAAGCAATGGAAGATGTCCCAACTCCTTATGCCCCTGCACCCACGTGGGAGACTCTGGAGGCGCTCCCATCTCCTGGCTTCTGATCAGCCCAGCTCCGGCCATTGCAAGCTGCTTGGAGAGTGAACCAATGGATGGAAGATTCTCTCTTTCTGAGCCTCTGTCTCTGCCTCTACCTCTCTGTAGCATTGCCTTTCAAATAAATAAATAAATCTTTTAAAAAATTTGCTAAATCTGAGTTCTTCTTGGTGATAAGCCTGCCAAATTCTTCCATACCTATTTACAATTATCCACTATGATATAATTATTTCAAATACACCTGAAATTACAATTTGACATACATTATTATAAATTTTATTTTATTACTAAACCTAAAAATCTAATGTGGGATGGAGAGTCTCATTTATACTCTATTATTAAATGTATAAAATAAGGAATATAAATACCCTCTATAAATCTTTTATTTATTTCATTTTTTTAAAAATGTATTTTAAAAATTTTTTTGTATTTGAAACGCAGAGAGAAAGGCAGAGAGGGAAACACAGAAAGGCAGACACAGAGAGCTCTCTATCAGCTGGTTCACTCTCCAAACGCCCACAACAGCCAGGGTTGGGCCAAGCCAAAGCTGAGATCTGGAAACTCAATCGGAGCCTCTAATGTCGGTGGCAGAGACCCGAGTACTTGAGTCATCGTCTGCTGCCTCCAAGGATGCATATCAGCAGGAAGCTGGGTCAGAGGTGACTCAAACCAGGCATTCTCATGTTAGATGCAGGCATCTTAAGCAGGGTCTGACCTGCTGTGCAACATGGCTGCCTCAATATTTAGTTTCTATAAATAGAGATAATGTGTTAAAATCAATTGAGACAAAAAGCATTAACATGGTGGTGGTAATTGTTACATGCTCATATATGTTATCAGTTATTATTGTTGATACATATATTATCATTAAATCATTTTTATTTTGGTAAATGTTGATTCAATTCAATGAAAATAGCACAAAGCTTGTTATAGTCATAATACAAATACTTTACTTTGTTATTCTGGTGCATATTATAATCTTGACTCATCTTATAAATTGGATAGGAAACTTCCAGAATTAAAAATAAGTGACCCAGTTTTAATAGCATTTCATGGACTTATTGGAAATTTGGGAAATGAAAGATCAAATAAAACCAATTCTGACAACCTTTCTCTGCAGCTTAACAGATGAAAACTGAAGTCACAAAAGTGACTCTTAATTTTAGCGTAAGTAACATCTCATTTCCATATGACAGATAAAGGTGAAAAGGTGGTTTGCTTCTAAAATTAAAATTTTTACAATATGGTGTTCATGAAGGTGATGGTACAAGCATTGTGACAAATGATATAGCACTGAACTGATGACTGCACTGAAGACAGAGAATAAGCACTGATTGCTACTAAAAAAAATTAATGAAAAACATTTAAGTTAATTGTCATAGCAATGTCAGGCTGATTGCAGACCTGGACTGTCCATTGTAGTAAGAAGTAAAACTCTTATTTATATTGTAATATAAGTTGGGACCATAGGTATAGCTCTAAAAATACACACATGTGAGGGGTAGAGGTTTGGGGAGAGGTCTTTGTGAGTTTAGGCCTAATTTGAAAGTTAATGAATAAAGAGATTAGAGATAAATTTTAATTTATATATGGCTCCATTCCATTATAATTCATTTTTATGACTTAGAGAAAAAGAAAATTAAGTAGATTCTTCTAGGAGTTGAGCTAGAGGAAAATTGTGGCAAAGTGAATCATTAAATGACTTTTTCAGATCAGATCATTTAGCAGGAAGGAAAGGAATTCTGTTAGGATTTTGGACTGTTATTACAGTGTGCTAGAACTCAATGATTTTTTTTTTTTTACTAAGAACTCAGTTTCTTCTCAGTGAAAGAAAATTGTTCAATGTGTTCAAAGTAATTGTCAGGCAATTACGTTATTTAAAATCTTTTAGAAGGTGTTTTCCTGAACAATTTAACAATTTAAGAGAAAAGCCTGATTTCATCTCCCATCAAATTGTTAAAGTTCTAAAAGATTTCAAATCAGACGTAGAAGGATAGTATAATTCTCTTTTATTTGTAACAAAGAACTTTTAAAGAAGGTTGATTCTGCCCAGCGATCTCCCTACCTTTTGTGGACTGAAGTAACCTGACATTTGTCAAGTCAGGGCTACGCTCAGCTGCTCAGTGCCCCTTTGTATTGCTGTGTTTAGAGACATAACATTGTAGGTACAGGTGCTATGCATGTGAAAGAATGCCCAGAGGGAAAGAACAAAAAATACTTTAATATTTATAATGAGGAAAACAATTTCATTTTTTCTTTTTATCTAACAGTTGTCTTAAATTTATAAACCATTCAATAATTGATTCAATCATTCGAGTATTTTTTTTTTGTTACTCTCAAAATCCATTTTACAATCTAGTCGGTGATGGAAAAATAGATATACAACACAAAATAACTATACAAATACAGCTTTGAAGATGTAACTTTGAAGTGTTTCTAGTAAAAGAAGTGGTGTCATAGAAGATATTAATTTGGGGCCAGCACTGTGGTGCAGTAGATTAATACTCTGCCTGCAGCGCCGGCATTCCATATGGGCACCAGTTCTAGTCCCAGCTGCTCCTCTTCCAATCCAGCTCTCTGCTATGGCCTGGGAAAGCTGTAGAAGATGGCCCAAGTCCTTGGGCCCCTGCACCCATATGGGAAACCAGGAAGAAGCACCTGGCTCCTGGCTTCGGATCGGCACAGCTCCATCCATTGTGGCCACTGGGGAGTGAACCAACGGAAGGAAGACCTTTCTCTCTGTCTCTCCCTCTCTCAGTCTGTAACTCTACCTCTCAAATAAATAAATAAAGAAGATATTAATTTGATTTTCTTCTGATTAGAAGAATTAGTCATCCAGACACATGAGGATACTTAAAAAGTATCTGGAAAGGGGAATTAAAAGAGACATTTGGGATGGGATATTTGGCACAGAGGTTAAGATACCATTTGCAGTACCCATAACTCACATCAAAGTATCTGGATTCAAGTTGCTGCTCCTGCACTTGCAATTCCAGCTTCTTGCTAACATGCACCTGAGGAGGCAGCAGCTGATGACTTCCGTACTTGGATCCCCACCACGCGTTTGGGAAACCTAAATGGAGTTCCCAGCTCCTGGCTCTGGCCTCACCCAGCCCTGACTACTGCAAGCATTTTGGGGAATGAACTACCAGATGGAAAGTGGCTTTCTGTATGTGTGCTTCTCTCTCTCTTTCTTTTCATCCAACCTCAAGTGCATGTTTGCATGTATATGTGTATGTTTGCCTTCCAAATAACTGAAACTAAATTATTAACAATTTTTAAAGACAAGTTGATATGAAGGAAACAATTTTGAATGTCATAGATAGGAGGGGTATTCAACAAGTTCCCAAAAACATATTTTATGAAAACTGCATGCATGAATTTCAATTTTTTTCTCAAAATAAACATAATTTAACTCCATTTTCCCTGAACTTGTCGAAGTACTCTTGTATAAGGGAGACATATGCTCAATACAAAGAAAACATCTTAATTTATGGGTTCATTCCAAAATATTTTTGAGTACTTACCATAAAGAAAGCTCAGTTCCTTGGCATGAATATAAAATAGTAAACAAAATAAAGTCCACATCCTTAAGCAGCTTAAATTCTAGTAGTGGAAAGCAAAGAACTAAGAAACCAACAAATAGATAATGTGTCAGGTGGCGAGAATTTCCAAAAGTACCATTAAGGTGACATAAAACAGATAGAACGAATAGTACTGTGGAGAGGCTTTCTTTCAGACTGAGTGGTGCAGGCAGATCTTCTTAATGAAATAAACTTTGAGAAGATACCTGAAGCTGAGAGCAAACCATGTGAAGAAATCATAGGTGGAGGACGTGCTTTCAAGAAAGAGAAAAGCAAATAAAGAGAACCTGAGGTGGGAGCATGTTTGGGTGTCCTTGCGGATGGAACAGGTTGTGCAAAGTAATGAAAAGATTGTGGAAGTTTAGTCAGGCTGAAAAGTGGTCCAGGTAGTCTGGAGTTATAGCTGACAAAATAAATTTCAGATGGCTTGTGGAGCATCCCCTCATATGAGCTAGGACAGGGATCATTGCCTTAAGGTAAAAAAAAACCTGTGATGTCAATATAGATAATAACCTCCTTTAAGTGCAGACACCAAATATGAGCTCAGTAAAATGGTCCAGATGAAGACGAGGGCTTGAATGAGACCATGGCTTTGGAATGGAGAGACATTTAGTAGATAGGATAGGATGGACAGTCATGAGTTGAACTTGCAGAATGACAGATAAGAAAGATTCAAAGAGGTCCCAAAATGTTCAGCTTACAGTACTAGATAATGAGTATGCTGTTTACAGAAGTGTGAATTTCTAGAAGTGGGTTATGTGTGGACAGAAGTCAGTTATATTTGAACATAATTAATTTGAAGAGCCTAAAGAATATTCAGAGAGAGCTGTTCATCAGGCAACAGAATACTTAAAAAAAAAAAAAAAAAGAATTGACGTGTTGTGGCATAACAGGATAAGCTGCCACCTGCAATGCTGGCATCCTGTATCAACACCAGTTCCAGTCCCGGCTGCTCCACTTCCAATCTAGCCCCCTGCTAATGTGCTTGGGAAAGCAGTGCAAGGTGACCCAAGTGTCTGGGCCCCCGCCATCCACATGAGAGTCCCAGAAGAAGCTCCTGGTTCCTGGCCTCGGCCTGCCAAGCCCTAGCCATTACAGCCATTTGGAGAGGCAACCAGCGGATGAAAATTTCTCTCTCTCTCTCTCTCTCTCTCTCTCTCTCTCTCTCTCTCTATAACTCTGCCTTGCAAATAAATAAATAACCTTTAAAAATTGAAAAAATAAAAATAGGTGGGCATTTGGTCTAGTAATTAAGATGCTGATTCATGGCTGGCGCCGCAGCTCACTAGGCTAATCCTCCGCCTTGCGGCGCCGGCACACCAGGTTCTAGTCCCGGTCAGGGCACCGAATTCTTTCCCAGTTTCCCCTCTTCCAGGCCAGCTCTCTGCTGTGGCCAGGGAGTGCAGTGGAGGATGGCCCAAGTGCTTGGGCCCTGCACCCCATGGGAGACCAGGATAAGCATCTGGCTCCTGCCATCAGATCAGCGCGGTGCGCCGGCCGCAGCGCGCCAGCCACAGCGGCCATTGGACGGTGAACCAATGGCAAAGGAAGACCTTTCTCTCTGTCTCTCTCTCTGTCTCTCTCTCTCACTGTCCACTCTGCCTGTCCAAAAAAAAAAAAAAAAATGCTGATTCAGATGCCTACAACTCAGAGTACCTGGTTCCATAGATAGCTCTGGTTCCTGATTCTAGTTTCCTGTAAGTCATTCTCAGATCACTGACCTGCAGAATCTGTGAGAAATTTTTATTGTTTTAAGTTAGTAAAATTCAGAGTAATTTATCACATATTGGTGCCGGCACCGTGACTCACTTGGTTAATCCTCCACCTGCGGCACCGGCATCCCATATGGGCGCCGGGTTCTAGTCCCGGTTGCTCCTCTTCTAGTCCAGCTCTCTGCTGTGGCCCAGGAAGGCAGTGGAGGATGGCCCAAGTGCTTGGGCCCCTGTGCCTATATGGAAGACCAGGAAGAAGCACCTGCCTCCTGGCTTCGGGCCGGCGCAGTGCCAGCCGTGTCGGCTATTTGGGGAGTGAACCAGCGGAGGGAATACCTTTCTCTCTGTCTCTCTCTCTCTCACTGTCTGTAACTCTACCTGTCAAATAAAAAAATATGAACACATATAAATAAATAATTAATGCACAGTTTTATCTACTTTAAAATAAAATCAGTTTTAAATAAAACTAAAGAAAACTTTTGAGGCAAAATGTGTTAACTTAGGTGAATAATTAACATATAGATAAGAGTAGGAGCTAACACAAAAAAAAGTCATGGAAATGACAAACAGTGGATAGACTGATATGACTTCTTTTTTATTTTTATTTTTTTATATTTATTTTATATTTATTTGAAAGACAGAGTTACAGAGAGGGATAGAGTCGGAGAGAAAGGTCTTCTGTCCACAGGTTCACTCCCCAGATGGCCACAACAGCTGGAACTGTGCTGATCCGAAGCTGGGAGCCAGGAGCTTCTTCCAGGTCTCCCACATGGGTGCAGGGGCCCAAGGACTTGGGCCATCCTCTACTGTCTTCCCAGGCCACAGCGGAGGGCTGGATCAGAAGAGAAGCAGCCAGGACTAGAACCGGTGCCCATAAGGGATGCCGGCACTTCAGCCCAGGGCTTTAACCCACTGTGCTACAGCGCCGGCCCCTGATATGTCTTCTTTTAGAGTCTGACAAAAGTTATTGCCACTCTGTCTTCCTGGAAAAATGCACATAGGCACAAGTTCAAGTATTTGCATTGTAGATTTGCATATTTGCGTTGTATGTTTCTCAACTTAAAAATCTAAGAGGAAAAGGATAGAAAGTAAAAGTAATGATTTTCAGTGGTACTATATGAAAGGTATTGTTCTCCACCAGAAGAGAAAAAAAGTTTTTATAATTTCTCAGTAGACATCAATACTTTTTTTCCTTTCTGCTTTCTTTTTTCTTTATTTCACTTATTTAAAAGTAACCTCCCATAGTTTGATATATTGCAATACAATTTCTGATTCTTGTAGAATACTCAGTGGAATAGCTTAGTAAGCATGCTGTAGAGGCAAAATGTCTGCATTAAACTTCAAAAACCACTGGGAAATCTTATTTACCTCACTTGTGGGCTAACATTTGCTCATCTACAAGGACACTATAATAAGTATATTACAGAGTTTTTGTGCATGTAGGGGCCTGATATCAAGCCTAAAACTTGTTATGAAAGCAAAACAAGGCATAGGGATTCAGCTTGATATAATCTCAGCCATTTTGTCTATAACCTCCTTCTTACTCTTTAGGTAACCCTGATGGTCGTCTCAAACCTTATGGGATAGAAGAAGTCATGGAGATAACCTTCTGCCCTTGTCCTGATGGGATGGATCATGGAATGCCCCTTATCTCATGCCTGGAATGCTAATATATCTTGAGAATCTCCAGATTCACTTAGATTGGCTGTGAGGTAACTTTGTCTATCTTCATGGATAAACCGTTTACTACTGACTCAGGGCATGAAGATCCGCGTGTCTCACAGCCACCAGAGAACACACTTCTGTCTGTGACTGCCCCAGTGCATAACACTTGGTGCAGTTGTAGATTTGCTCACCTCTTTCTTCAATTTCTACAAATCTTCTGCCTTTGACATCTGGTGTTGCATACTGAGTGTTTGTAAAGCAAAAAGTCAGACATTATTATCTTTCCACGAGTGCTAAACTTTACAAAAATTTCAATGCCAAGAAAAAACAGACAATGTCAAAGTCATCAAAGAGATCAAGGATTGAACTTGATATTTAGGACATCTAGAATTGATATAAACACAAGGCAAGAGAAAGCAGAACATATATATTGAACTCACACACTAAAGAAATATACATATATATAGAAAGTAAGAAGGGCTGAAAGGTTGCATTGTCAGTTTTACTTCATCTTGTCCTGGTATACTTGAATGAAGATTTAAAGGCACCAGAGAGATAAACAAGAGAATTGGAAAGGGAAAGAGAATTTTTAAAATGTAAAAATCAGAGCAGGAAGATTTCAATTTTACAGAAGAATTATGAAAAGCTGAGTAAGTAGAGTACATCTCAAATATTTTCCCATTTTAAGACCTAACTCAACCAAGAATCTCATCTTGAATTCTACATCCAATTCCAAAATGCCTCAACAACAGTGCAAGCCTTTATTGTAATTTCTTGCAGAATATACAAATGTGGCATTATATCACATAGTACATTTCAAAAAATCACTCTTTTAAGTCTTGATTCCTTTCCAAAAAATTTCACGCTATTCATATATCTACATATCTATCCTCTTCACCACATATTATCAGTTCCTGCTGAATCTAGACTTTTCCTCTTCCCCTACTGGAATTTCCACCTCTCCAAAATCCATATGTTGACAATGAACTATTGAGCCTTTCTCCAGTATTCTGTTAGTTGCCTCTCCATCTACCATTCAAATATACAAATGAAGATATTCTCCTATCCAATCCACCATCTCCATAGATTAGAAGACATACAGATTAGAAGAGCTTATCATTGAAACCTATGCCCCCCTCAAAAAAGAAAATTATATGAGAAGATGGCATAGAGACATCTTCTGATATAATTGAAGACATCTTGAAGGAAATGGAATTTTTAGATTTCCTTTGGATCATTTACCACTCAACATGAAAGTAATGCCTGTATCTTTTTTTAACTTTTATTTAATAAATATAAATGTCCAAAGTACAGCTTTTGGATTATAGCAGTTTTTCCCCTCCATAACCTACTTCCCACCCGCAACCCTCCCATCTCTCGCTCCCTCTCCCATTCCATTCACATCAAGATTCCTTTTCGATTCTCTTTATATACAGAAGATCAGTTTAGCATATATTAAATAAAGATTTCAATAGTTTACACCCACACAGAAACATAAAGTGTGAAGTACTGTTTGAGTACTAGTTATAGCATTAATTCACATTGTACAACACATTAAGGACAGAGATCCTACATGGGGAGAAAATGCACAGTGACTCCTGTTGTTGACTTAACAAATTGACACTCTTGTTTATGGCATCAGTAATCACCCTAGGCTCTTGTCATGAGTTGCCAAGGCTATGGAAGCCTTTTGAGTTCGCCAACTCCGATCTTATTTAGACAAGGTCATAGTCAAAGTGGAAGTTCTCTCCTCCCGTCAGAGAAAGGTATCTCCTTCTTTGATAGCCCATTCTTTTTGCTGAGCTCTCACTCACAGAGATCCCTGTTAAATATAGGAGTGGGAATAGGAGAGGGAGGAGATGTACCATTTGCCACATGCTCAATCGGACTTGCCCCAAATGGTAGAGCTGGAAACGTGCCAGGGGATTCCAATTCAATCCCATCAAGGTGGCATGTACCAATGCCATCTCATTAGTCAAAGTGATCAGTTTCAGTTCACAATTAATCATAATGATAGGTTTAAGAGTCAAAGGGATCAATAAACAATACTAGTGTCTGCAAATACTAACTGATAGAATTAAAAAGGAGAGAACGATCCAACATGGGACGCGGAATACACAGAAGACTCATAGAATGGCAGATGTTCTAAACAGCACTCAGGCCTCAGAATCAGCCCTTAAGGCATTCGGATCTGGCTGAAGAGCCCAAGATGGTATTTTAGGCATGGAAAGCCAAGACACTCTGGCAAAACAAACAAACAAACAAGCAAACAAAAACAACACCCTAAATGAGAGATCTCTGCGACTGTATACATTTTTCAATACAAGGAAACTCACTTGTGTAAATGAAAATTAAGAGGCAACCATTTTCTCTTTTTCCAGAAATGCATTATAATCGAATCCATGTGTTTATGGGGTCATACCAAGGGGATTTAAAAAGTTCATAACAAAATTAAGACAAGTTTATTTTGGTGTAAAATTTTTTTGAAATCCATGCATAGTTTTCATAAAATGCACTTTCTGTTAACATTGTGAGACCCCCCCATATGTGTCACATATTTGCTGTGACACAGTATTCAAGACAATAATTTATGTGAACCCTTTATGCAACCATTTTTCTGAAAAGTTCGCCTATGCAAAGTTTCCTGCCATTTTCTATTTATTACTTGATTTACTATTTATTGTCTAACAATTTTAAAAGTTAATTTTATTGGATAGGCATTATGTCACAGCAAGTTAAACTGCCTCTTGTGACCTATGCATTCCATATCTGAGTGCTAGTTCCAGCTGCCCCATTTCCAATCCAGTTCCCTGTAAATGTTACTGAGAAGGCAGCTGATGGTGGCACAAGTACTTGGGGCCCTGCCCCACAATGTGGGAGTCCCAGATAGATTTTTCTGGCTCCAGGTTTCAGCCTGAACCAACCTGGCTAGAAGGAGCATTTGGAGGTAAACCAGGGGATGGAAATCTCTCTCTCTCTCTCTCTCTCTCTCTCTCTCTCTCTCTCTCTGTTTCTCTCTCCCCTCTCTCACTCTCTCAAGTACCTGTCTGTCTTTCCTTCTCTCTCTTTCACTCTGGCTTTCAAATAAATGAATATTTTTAAAAATAAATTTGTCTTTATTAATAAAAAAAACCATATAACCTGGGTAAAATGTCCATGACACCATTAGGAGTAATATTGTGGAATTTCACATTTTTCCATAACAGAATTAAGATAGACGATGATATCAGAATTCTAAGAGTAAAGCTGCCATCAGGGAAAGTCTGAGCTGCATTACTATCTAAACATATGTTTAAAAACACACATAATGATGGATTCCCATGAAACACCAGGAAATAACAGGCCTCTGTTTGTAAAGGAAGCATAATAATCAGTGTGTCTCCATTCCTTTTTTTCCTCCAATATGAGATTCATGGCCTGCTCTCCCAGACAGTGATTTTCAAGTAGCTTCAGGAGAAAGAACTCTGGATGATGGATAGAAACAAAGAGAAGCTTATAATCTGTAGGGTGGTGGGAGGAAGACTGTTGTCGGATGGCTGGGTCCTGGTTCTTGTAGACATAGGCAAATGTTAGCAGAGGAATAAGATTTATTATTAGCAAAGCAAAAGTAGGCACTTGAGAGGGAGTGTGGGCATGTTTAAGAATGAGCTGCACCCAAGCAGTGATTTGGGGTTATCCTTTTATGTGATCAGGAAGAACGGAATATTCAGACAGTGCAGTATGGGGAGAGATTTGAGTACTGCTGAATTTCTTGCCATTTTGGGAAATCCTGGACATGTTATGGCATCAGGTACATGATGAAAGCAAGAGGGTCAGTCATTGTAAAATTATTATCATGTTACATTAATTAGCTATAGGTCACTGTGGAGATACAGTCAGCCAGCATGTTAAATATTTTCAGCTGGTGCTGGTTCTAGATGGCAGTTTTGTGGAAATAATGGTTTTCTCCAGCACAAGGAGGTGGGAGGAATTTGGATGAAATAGGCTGGGTCGTGTGGAAGGGCTATGACCTCATCTCTCACCTTGCTAGCTACATCCTTATTTTTATCAAGAACACCACATTCACAGCTTCATGAAAAGCTCTCTTTCTCACTGGGCTGTACCAATAGGGTTGGTCCGTATATTTTACATACATTTGTCCAGCACCATGCTTGCACACACTTGATGCTGAACAACCATCAAATAAATTAACTTATAGAGTTGATGCTGAAAAACCATCAAGTAAATTATTAACTTATATTAAATTGCATTAACTATATTCTGTGAACCAACATGACAGAAGACACTTTGTTAAGTATATTTATAGCAAACATAATTTATAGATGTATATCTTTCATGTATATATTAATCCTATCATTTTAGTTACCTCTTAGGAGAAACCAACAAATTTATTTTCTGAACTTTGCTCCATCAATTTTAATTTGACAAGATTCTTGTATATTGAGAAAATTCTGCACTGGAATTTAGCCAATGTAGTCCTTCCATAAATCATAGTGCCTTTACCAGAGTCCACAAAATCACCCCACCCAAATAAAAGTGATCTCTATTTATTACACCAAACATTGTGTCCATTCTTTATTGCATTTGTAGAGCGTTTTTCCTTGTTTATATCTACCTTTCCTCTCTATATACCATTCCTCAATGCTTCCTCTGTTAAAGCAAGGTGGAATGTAATGCAGGTTTGCTGAATTTAATTAGTGAGAAGGAAATGGCTATCCTAGCAAAAGAAACAAAGTAAATGCTTTTAGAATTCCTCCCACTAGTGAATGAGACTTTCATTGCAACGTGTAGATGGAAATTAAGAATCACAAAACAGAAATTCGTCCAGAGAAAATATGCATAAAACTAAACACAAAAGTATTGAATTATGTAAATACATTGTCTGAAAATCTGCTTTTAACTCCAGTGATAGATATAATGCATTTATTAAATTCCAATTTCAGAAATGTAGTAAAAGTTGAATTCTCTGGAGTGACCAGGAATTTGGATATATTTAACAATATAATAAACAAAGGATCTTCATAAAGTTCATAGAAAATTTTGAAAAGACAATGCATGGATTTCAAAAAAGAGTTTTTTCATAAAAACAAACACTTTTTAATTCCCTTTTTGCATGGATTGTTAAAATACCCTCACATAAAAATGTATAATATTTAATTATCAGAATATAACATCATATCTATTATTAAAATTAAGGAGCTTATATGTACATAGTATTAGTAGTTAAGAAGCATTTTATGATCTTTCAGGTTTGAAAATCATCTGTACACATAATATTAGATCTTATTTTTTTTGTACTTGAGATGAATAATATGAAAAAAAATTGCAAAAGCCTAAACTCTTACAATTACATGGCGCTTAAACTTTCCATTCCAAACCTCTTGTTTCATCCGCTGTTAAGAAAGTAAACATATCGGTCAAGGCAAAACTGAAATTCAGTAGATAATTTGGATCTGGAGATTAAAGAAAAAGGAGTTAGTATTCCCTAAGCTAGTTTGTGGTTCATGTGCTCCGAAGGCAACAAACAACGTGGCACAGGCAAAGATTTGTCATTCTCATCACATTGTAACTATGTGGGTCTGGGCAAGCAACATAACATATTTTGAATATTGTTTTCGATTATCACAGTGTTTTTACACAGTTTTATTTTAAAAATATGAAGAACTTCAGACACAAATAATTAAAAGATGAGAGCACATTGTCCCTAATTTCTTTAGTTGGAACGCGTTTCAATCTGTAAGAAAGCTGAAAGAACTCCCGTAACCAAGAGGATTTAAGCAAGAGGCGTGCAAAGGCGTGTGAGCAGAGCCTTAGAAAATCTACTGTCTTGAGCTGGTTTTTCAGACGATGCTGCAAGAAAGCTTATCTCACAAGATGGTAGGCAGAGGGGTCCAGGACCTCATGGACAAGGAAAGCTGCAATAGACACAGTCTGCCACAGACTTTTGAGTGAAGATGTTGCTGTAGCAGGAAGGGCCTTGCTCCCCCTTTTCTACTTCCTGGTCACTCCTCTAAGCGTTGCTTTAAAAGCCCAAGCAAATTGCCACTGAGGGAGGCAGTTCTATAGGGACCTGTACTTTCCTGCTGTCTGCTTGTCAAGAGTAAATAAATCTTCCCTCAAACAACTTCCACTTGAAGCTGCTTGCTTGGCAGCACCCTAAGCACATGGACCCCCATGTCCACCACTAACCAAATGGATGAACCCAATGGAACATAGCCCTAGCCTAGGATCAGGATGACTGGGAACCAGGAGCAAAGCAATTGGCAGCATCTATTTGTCCAGGGCTTACTGACTCTCACGGAATAGTTGCTGTGTCAGGTCAGAATAGCCTGGCAATCCTTAGTTGCTGACTCATAGATCAAAGACATGAAGACACTACCTGGATCCCTTTCTATCAGAGAGCGGAGAGAATCATTTGGAATTGTGCCCTGATACTAATAGTTGCTGAAAGTGAAAGCCAGAATGGGATGTGCACTATTGGGAAAGAACTGGGGATTTGAAGCTGCAGCATTTTCTGTGATGTCAAGATAAAAGGATCAGGTTTTCTCAGGGAGAGTAAGGATCATAAGAGGAGTGGTTCAAGGGATCGCCAGGGCAGGTTTCTGATCTACTTGACCCTGTCTCCCCATTTCACCTTCAAAGTACCATTTAATTCAGATTTAGAGATGTCTATAGAAAACAGATAAGAAATGCAATCATTGCTGCCTTGAATCTGCTTTAGCAAGAAGCTATAGCAAGGGGCTAGAATGGGAACTTGAATCTGTGTACTCCGATGTGGGATGTGAGTGTCTTAATTGCTAGGCTAAATGTCTGATTCCAAGATGTTTTTTTGAATTGATATTTATTTGAATTATTTAGTTACTGGTTTTGTAGGTTAGATTGACACTCAGTAGATACAATCTTATACAAATAAACCCAAGGATTTGTGTGAGCTATCAAAGCATTGGTAGATTATTTTAAGAATTAAAACTGTCCACATGCATACCCCATCAATCTTCGGTAACCATCATTTAAAAAAAAGATGTATTTATTTGTTTGAAAGTCACAGTTACACAGAAAGAGAAGCAGAGGCAGAGAGAGAGAGGTCTTCCATCCACTGGTTCACTCCCCAACTGGCTGCAACAGCTGGAGCTGCACCAATCTGAAGCCAGGAGCCTGGAGTTTCTTCTAGGTCTCCCACGTGGGTGCAGGGGCCCAAGGACTTGAGCCATCTTCTACTGCTTTCCCATTCCATAGCAGAGAGCTGGATCAAAAGTGGAGCAGCTGGGACTCAAATCAGCCCCCATATGGGATGCCGGCACTGCAGGAGGTGGCTTTACAGCTGTGCCACAGCACCAGCCCCTGGTAACCATCTTTCTACTCTTTATGTGTCTGTGAAAATGAGTTTTCTGGATTGCATATGTAAGTGAGAATATTCATAGCTTTTTAAAATATGTATCACTTACTTAGAAGAGTGACAGAGAGAGGGGGAAGAAACAGTGAGAGAGAGAGAGAGGAGAGAGATCTCCCATCCATTGGTTCACTCCCCAAATGGTAGCAACATTTAGCCAGGTCTAGGCCAGGCCAAAGTCTAGAGCCAGGAACTTCATCCTGAACTCCCACATGGTTTTCACTGGCCCAAGTACTTGGGCTGTCTTCTACTTCCTTCCTGCCACATTAGCAGGGAGCTGGGTCAGAAGTGGAATGGCCGGGACTAAGCTGGCACTCTGATATGGGATGCCGGCAGCTTAAATAGTTGTGCCACAACAGCCGCATATAAAATTTTAATGTTCTCACCACACAAAAAACAAGTCTGTGAGGTAAGAAAAGTGTTGATTACCTTGATTTAATCTTTCTAAAATGTTTCTGTGGATTAAACCATCAAAATTGTGCACCACAAATATACACAATTATTTGCCAAATAAAAACCAATATTTAAAAAAAGAATTAGATTTCTTTAAAGTGCAGAAAAATGTGTTATACTGCTGTTTCTATAGAATTGTTTTTAAGAAATCTATTTATTGATAACCCACAAGATGGTGCTATTTTCCCACCAGCAAGCAAGTCCATAGATAGTTATGTAGGAAATAAATACAGCTATAAAATAAAGTACTTAGAACAGAGGAAAAATTTTTTCCTGTTTGAATGGGAATTACATAAATGCATTAAAAGTCCTTAATATCTTTCTTTCCCCAAATATTCTAATTAGAATGGAAGTCTATTTGCTTATACTTCAGTCTCATGTCCAACTAACTGCTCACTGTATCTACAGAAATGCATCACATTTATCTCAAACTCAAAATATCTAAGATCAGACTCCTGATTTCCTCATCACCTTACCCAAACATACAGTTTTCCCGTCTCTCTTGGTACCACTTCTCATCACTCCTACTACCATTATCCTTTTCTTGGCTATTACCACTGCATGGTTGACCGGTTTGCTTCACCACTTGTTTCACTACAGTTGATTCTTAACTGAGCAGTTGAGGGGTCCTTTGAATCACTATTCAGATCATGTCCCTGTCCTATTCAAGATCTACAAGGACTCTCATTTCATTTAGTATAAATGTCTAAGTCCTCTTCCCTTTTATGCTTCAGGCCTCAATTCTTACCATTCTCTTTCTTGTTCAGCCAAGCAACTGGTCTTTTCGATTTCTGTACACATAAGATAGACACCTCTGCTCTAGTTATTCCTTCTACTTGAAATGCTGTTTCTCAAACTATTATTTGACTACTATCATACCATCTTCAAGCTTTTGCTAAATGGCACCTTCTCAATGAGTCCCAACCTGTCCCATCCACGTCCTCAGAACCTCTAGGCTATTTATTTTCTAGCACACTCACTGTAGATTACATATGTAATTGTATCTGTCCCCTTCCATACTACATGAGGGCAGAAGTTTATTTAATTGATTTAAATCAAAGATCTAGAATGGTAGCACTATTCAGTGCTCAATAAATACTTGTTGAATAAATGAATGAATTATACTCTAATATTAATAATTAATGTTCTATCAAGACAAACGTTATCCATAGTTTAGAAAAGATTTTCCCCATAATAACAAGAAAATTAAATGTTAGTTATATTACATAATTGGTATCAATTTTGTTTCAAAAGATATTTGCTTACTCATAATATAAAACATATTTTCAAGTGGTGGCTAACAATAAGCCAAAAAAAAAATCTCTAAAGTTTGCCAAAGCTCACTTGGCATTACACGCTATAATCTAATATAATTCTTCCTTCTGTAGAAGATGGTAAAAGTTAGATTAGGATGATGAAGTGAGCCAAACTTTCTTTCCTAGAATGTTTATTTCTATGACACAAATATGCGTTGCTGCATAAAGTTATACATATTTTTACATTTAATTTTATCTTTTGGTTTTATGTGAGATTATATTAATCTGGAAATTATGCCTAGTCTGTATAATGTAATGATGGTGGAGACATATGTGGCCAAACAATCTGTTTGTCTGATTCATTAAGACATCCCTGTACGAAGTTGATCCAGATTATGTAGATTTCTAACAATTATACTGAAATGGGGCCAGGGCTTCCAAACCAAAACAACATTTGGTCACATTCAGTTCTGTCATAGTCCTTTAGATATCTTTTGAGCTAAAATTATGTTTTATCAATTTGACTACTTTTCTTATTTTTAGTGACTACTTTGGCTAAACCCACTTGTTATTAGTCAGTAATTTGACTAAATTGAAAAATAAGTAGTTAGTAAGCTCTAAAATTAGTTAAAATGCCAGAATTGATTTGCAGACTCTATACAAGGCTCTTTATAAAATCTATGTTCCTATTTCCATAAATAGTCACTTAGGATTCCATAGTGTTGAACTTTGATTGCAATCTTGTCCCTCCATTCCCATAGTCATGGATTCAGCTTTCACCATGATCTTTACCATGCTCTATTTACAGTACCATTTAAACTTTTATTTATTTTAGAGACATAGAAAGGAAGAGGAAAAAGGGGAGGAGAGGGAGGATTGCAAGGGGCGTAAAGAGAGGAATCTTCCATTCATTGGTTCACTCCTCAAATGCCAAGTCAAAGCCAGGTTCTGAGATTTCATTCCAAGCCTCCGACATGGGTGTCAAGGACCCAGAAACTTGAAATATCACTGCAGCCTCCCACAGTCAACATTACCAGAAAATTGAAATCAAGACCAGGAGACAGAAATAGAAGCCAGGTACTCTGACATGGTACATGGGAATTTTAACCAGCATCTAGGTGAAATGTCTACTTCCCAACACTTTTCAAAAGCAGAATGGTTTGTCATTTCATAGTTTATATATATGTTGGTTATTTAATATTTTAACCTGTAGATGTTAAATTATACAATCCTAAAATATATATCATTTTGTTTTATTTCTAATGATCTATGCTGAAAATTTATAAATGTCACAATTCAAGCTTACTGAGTATGGCAAAGAAAGATATAGAAAGAAAGAAGAAGGAAGGGAAAGGAGGAAGATCTTAAATAATTTGACATTGTTACTCTCAGATGGTGACTGGGTCTGAGCTAATAAAATTAATTCAAGACACATTGTCTTTTAGGTGATATTCTTTAATCAAGGCTTGTTTCTTTATAAGAATGAGTTTCTACTGGTCTATTTATTACTACATATGTAATTTCTCAAACACCTGAAAAAAATATTGCCTGGTTTAAAACTTCAACCTAATGGTAATTTATAAAAATTCTACCCACATCTACTTTGCCTCTCTTTCCTTTGCAAGTCCCCTGAATATATGCCGAGCCACATGACTGTGAGCAGACATGGTAATTGCTATTTTCAGTCCAGAACCATTGAGAGTGAGCGTGTTTCCCATTTCTCACCCTATCCCTGTTGTTGCAGTTCGGGAAACCATGCTTTGGGTTGCTATGTCCTGAACAGTGGAAAAACACCCTCAGCTCGGGACCCAACATATCTTTCTTGAGTGATGGCTCCCTTTGATTTCATCAGAAATGAGTTAATATTTGAAATGTCCATTTTTAGTGCTGCATTATCTAGCCTATCAAGACTGATTAAAGTAGCAGGTTATTGTAAAGTTAGACTTCAGCTCTAAAAATAAGATAATATTTACTACTTTATCACTACTCATCCCAAGGCTATTAATGTCTTTCACAAATTATCTCATAAAAATTTTTAGTACAGTAATCCCACTTGAAACAGGTACCTTAGCATTAATTACTGAAGGAACACATTCACTGCACCTTCTATTTGCTAAGACATGTGATGGGATTGGGAGACTAAATCAGCATGGATCCTACTCCAACTACGTTATAATCAACAGAGGAACCAGTTAATAAACAAAAAAAGTATCAATCCAATCATGACAGATTCCCTGGAGGGAGAGAGTGGAGGGCAGTGAAAGAGTGTGACCTAATCCAAGAACCTAGAGATGGATGGAGAGGGAGCTATATGGGTAACAGCTGACAACTGATGCTTAAGGCCAGGGTCAAGAGCAGTGGTGGAGGACTTAATCTTTGCAAAGATCGCCATCTTCCTGAAGAAATATATCCACAATTACATCATTGTCTGGATCATAAAAACACGGAGAAATTTGTGGCCAACATTATAATTGCCAACAACTTGATCCAAGAAATGAGTATTTAAACTTAATATTTTAGGTAGGAAAAAAACTTATTTTCATGCTTGTAAATTGAAGTCTTAAGTTGGAAACAAGCATGAGCACAGAAAATTAATTCTATCTCACCAACTTAAAAAAATCAAGAAACTGAACATTTGGCAAGAAAATTCTAAACAGGCTACAACTGCCAATATTAGAACACTCTTTACACTATGCAAGTTTATCCTTCTCCAAAAGTTTAATTACATAAAATGAAAGCAAGTTCTATGTTTTAGCTATAGTAAAAGAGTATATAGTTCTCCTAAATTATTGGAAAATGTGAGATTTCAAACAAATTATTTCAACAAATCTAAACTATAATTTTCCTAATACTTAATCCTTTGTATTTATAGAGTGAATTAGGCCTTCCAAAGCATTTTCACATACATTATCTCATTTGCTTTTAATAAATCAAATATATAAAATTATATTAAAAATGTGAAACCTATGACAATTTCACCTCCCTTAAAATTAGATGTGTATTGAAAACAAACCCAGTCTGTTGGGGCCAGAGCAAGATGGAATCAAATTTTAAGATAATATTAAATGGCAAAAGATAATGTACAAAGAAAATAAGAATTGGAAAAATCCTCTATAGATCAGCTAGTTCAAACTCCTATAGTTTTACTAAACCTGGTCAGCTTTGATCATCTCATTCTGTTCCCAGCACAAAAGTTTTAGTGACCTAGCTCAAACTTTACTCAGGTCATTCAAGGTCATACAAGCAATATTCTCTCACTACATTTCTGACATTGCCTAGTCTCCCTCTTGCTACCTACTCTCTAACCATGCTATTTCCCCAAAGTTCCTTAAAGCCTAAACTTGCTACGTAAGTTATGAGGACCAGCAAAATAAAAGTGTAGGACACCTCATTCAAAATTTAATAATGATTTCAAGACGGCAATGAGCTTGTGCACAGGGTTTGTGCAACAGCCCAGGTTCCTTGAGGAATGAGAGTTTCCTGTTGGTTCCTTCCCCAGATACTCACATACTAAACTACTCTCTACAATCCTTTGAAAACACATAGATATCATCCACAGTCTTTATATGCTATTATCTTAATCTGTTTGAGCTATTATAAGAAAACATCTTAGACTGGGTAATTTATAAACAATAGAAATTTATTGCACACATTTCTGGAGATCAGGAAGTCCAAGATAGTGGTGTCAGCCAATTCAGTGTGTGGTGAGGGCCTACAACACGGTCTATGTGTGCCCACAAGACGTAAGAGGAGGATTAGCTCTCGTGGGACTCTATCATAAGAATGTAAATCCCATTCATGAGAGTGGACCTCTCATGACCTAATCACTTTCCAAAGTCTCCACCTCTTAGTTCTATTACACTGGGGAATGAGATTCAACATAAGAATTTGGTAGGGACACACACCCTCAAACCATACTGACAGAATCAGTCAAAAGTTATGATGCTAATGATAGATCATGTGATTGATCAGAGACGTATGGTGTTCCAGAAGGAAAGAGAAAGTGATGGCTTTATATATAACCAAAATGTGCTGCTGAGGTCGAGGGGTTAGAAAGCTCAAATGAAGTCAAAATAGTTTTACATTGGAGTTGCTAAAATATATCAATATCAATATATCAAGTGATACTACAGTTATTGGTGATAATGTGCTCAAGAGTATTACTAGATACAACCTTTAAAGTTTTTTTTATAGATTAAGTAATCAGAGTTTTATATACAGTTCTTTAATCAACAGAAAATTCACCCAACTACGGCATCTATCCACCTTTCTATATCGTTTATGGAAATACACCAGAAAACATATTATGAAATTAGCTTAGATGCTCAGAAATTTATATTTCTTTTTTTTCTTTTTCTTTTTTTTTAACATTTATTTAATGAATATAAATTCATATAAATTTATGGATTACAATGGCTTCCCCCCCATACCGTCCCTCCCACCCACAACCCTCCCCTTTCCCACTCCCTCTCCCCTTCCATTCACATCAAGATTCATTTTCGATTATCTTAATATACAGAAGATCAGCTTAGTATACATTAAGTAAGGATTTCAACAGTTTGCTCCCACACAGAAACATAAAGTGAAAAATAATAGATGTTTTTTTTTAAATGATGATGAAATCAGATCAGACCTATTGTCATGTTTAATCCCAGTGAGAGTCAAGTTGGGAGTTGATAATTTCTTTTTTTTTTTTTTTTTTTTTTACAGAGGATCAGTTTAGTATACATTAAGTAAAGATTTCAACAGTTTGCACCCCCATAGAAACACAAAGTGAAATATATTGTTTGAGTACTCGTTATAGCATTAAATCTCAATGCACAGCACATTAAGGACAGAGATCCTACATGAGGAGTAAGTGCACAGTGACTCCTGTTGTTGACTTTAACAATTGACACTCCTGTCTATGGCATCAGTAATCTCCCTATGCTCCAGTCATGAGTTTCCAAGGCTATGGAAGCCCTCTGAGTTCTCCGATTCTTTTCTTGTTTAGACAAGGTCATAGTCAAAGTGGAGGTTCTCTCTTCTCTTCAGAGAAAGGTACCTCCTTCTTTGAAGGACCTGTTCTTTCCACTGGGATCTCACTCACAGAGATCTTTTGCCAGAGTGTCTTGGCTTCCCATGCCTGAAATACTCTCATGGGCTTTTCAGCCAGATCCGAATGCCTTTAGGGCCGATTCTGAGGCCAGAGTGCTGTTTAGGACATCTGCCATTCTATGAGTCTGCTGAGTGTCTCACTTCCCATGTTGGATCACTCTCCCCTTTATTTATTCTATCGGTTAGTGTTAGCAGGTACTAGACTTGTTTATGTGCTCCCTTTGACTCTTAGTCCTTTCATTATGATCAATTGTGAACTGAAATTGATCACTTGGAATAGTGAGATGGCATTGATGCCACCTTGATGGGATTGAATTGGAATCCCCTGGTATGTTTCCAACTCAACCATTTGGGGCAAGTCAGCTTGAGCATGTCCCAAATTATACATCTCTTCCCTCTCTTATTCCCACTCTTATGTTCAACAGGGATCACATTTCAGTCAATTTTCAACACTTAAGAATAACTGCGTATTAATTACAGAATTAAACCAGTCATATTAAGTAGAACAGACAAAAAAACTACTAAGAGGGATAATGTATTAAGTTGTTCATTAACAGTCAGGGCTATGCTGATCAAGTCACCGTTTCCCATAGTGTCCATTTCACTTCAGGAGGTTTCCTTTTTGGTGTTCAGTCAGTTGTCATCGATCAGGGAGAACATATAGTATTTGTCCCTTTGGGATTGGCTTATTTCACTCAGCATGATGTGTTCCAGATTCCTCCATGTTGTTGCAAATGAATGGATTTCGTTGTTTCTTACTTCGGTATAGTATTCTAAAGAGTACATATCCCATAATTTCTTTATCCAGTCTACCGTTGATGGGCATTTAGGTTGGTTCCAGGTCTTAGCTATTGTGAATTGAGCTGCAATAAACATTAGGGTGCAGACCGCTTTTTTGTTTGCCAATTTAAATTCCTTTGGGTAAATTCCAAGGAGTGGGATGGCTGGGTCGAACGGTAGGGTTATCTTCAGGTTTCTGAGGAATCTCCAGACTGAATTCCAAAGTGGCTTGACCAGTTTGCATTCCCACCAACAGTGGGTTAGTGTCCCTTTTTCCCCACATCCTTGCCAGCATCTATTGTTGATGGATTTCTGAATGTGAGCCATTCTAACCGGGGTGAGGTGAAACCTCATTGTGGTTTTGATTTGCATTTCCCTGATTGCTAATGACCTTGAACATTTTTTCATGTGCCTGTTGGCCATTTGGATTTCCTCTTTTGAAAAATGTCTATTGAGGTCCTTGGCCCATCTCTTAAGTGGGTTGTTGGTTTTGTTTTTGTGGAGTTTCTTGATCTCTTTGTAGATTCTGGTTATTAACCCTTTATCTGTTGCATAGTTTGCAAATATTTTTTCCCATTCTGTCGGTTGTCTTTTCACTCTCCTGACTGTTTCTTTTGCAGTACAGAAACTTCTCAATTTGATGCAATCCCAATAGTTGATTTTGGCTTTGACTGCCTGTGCCTCCCGGGTCTTTTCCAGAAATTCTTTGCCTGTGCCAATATCTTGAAGGGTTTCTCCAATGTTCTCTAGTAACTTGATGGTGTCAGGTCATAGATTTAGGTCTTTAATCCATGTTGAGTGGATTTTTGTGTAAGGTGTAAGGTAGGGGTCTTGCTTCATGATTCTGCACGTGGAGATCCAATTTTCCCAGCACCATTTATTGAATAGACTGTCCTTGCTCCAGGAATTAGTTTTAGATCCTTGATCAAATATAAGTTGGCTGTAGATGTTTGGATTGATTTCTGGTGTTTCAATTCTGTTCCATTGGTTTATCCATTTGTTTCTGTACCAGTACCATGCTGTTTTGATTACAACTGCCCTGTAGTATGTCCTGAAATCTGGTATTGTGATGCCTCCGGCTTTGTTTTTGTTGTACAAGATTGCTTTAGCTATTCGAGGTCTCTTGTGCCTCCATATAAATTTCAGCACCATTTTTTCCAGATCTGAGAAGAAGGTCTTCGGTATCTTGATTGGTATTGCATTGAATCTATAAATTGCTTTTGGGAGAATGGACATTTTGATGATATTGATTCTTCCAATCCATGAGCATGGAAGATTTTTCCATTTTTTGGTATCCTCTTCTATTTCTTTCTTTAAGATTTTGTAATTTTCATCGTAGAGATCTTGAACGTCCTTGGTTAAGTTTATTCCAAGGTATTTGATTGTTTTTGTAGCTATTGTGAATGGGATTGATCTTAGCAGGTCTGCATAATCAGAGTGACGTTTTCCTGCTTATTTTATAGAATATTTATAGAATATATTGAAAATATATCAATTTATTCAAAAATATTTATTGATTATTTTATAATGTTCCAGTCACTATTCTTGACATTAGGGGAAAGAGCTGTAAATAAGATAGGCAAAACAAATAGTATACAGATGTAAAATTTGCTTATAATTAGATTTTTAATTATATTTTGCCTTTAACCTATTGAAAACAAATTTTATTCTTCTAAGAGAAAAACATAATTGGTGAATTGTTAATAGGCAAACAGAATATATTTGGGGTGAGAAAAAGCAGTGAGATCAGAGGGCTAAAGGAAAACCACTAAAAGTCACATTGTCACTGACAATACATGCTTTCCCCAAATGTCTGGAGAACTGATTCATATGTCTATTCCATTATAGTTGTTCTTCATTAGAATGAGAGTTTATGGAGTATACAGACTACTAGAGACACTTTTTTGATGATGTCAAATGAAATGACAACTTCAAAGGTAGAGCTCAAATTGAAGCTCTTATAGATCAAATAAATTCAGGGGAAAAAACAGTCACAATCTAGTATCTGAGTACAGATGTGAAAAACTTTGCATAGAATATAACTTATGAACCCCAAACACTTACACAACCCCTAAACTGCGTAAATCATGGAGTTAATATGAATAGTTTTCATTCATCAAGTAAACCCTTTGACCTTACCAAAAGTGGCTAGTCAGGATAAGGCTGAAAGCCTACCAGGGTAATGCAGAATTGAAGAAAAGCCATCTCATCCAGTAATACTAGATCAAGAGTTTTTGATTACTAAAGCAAGGTAAGTATAGATATATTGCTGAAGGATATAACAAAGACCCATAAAAAATTTTTCTCACAGATGAATATGCACTAGTATATTGCAACAGAAGGAAGACCTTTCTCTCTGTCTCTCTCTCTCTCTCTCTCTCTCTCTCACTGTCTATAACTCTACCTGTCAAATAAATAAATAAAAAAAGACAAACTATTTGCTTGCTGGCACAATTTCAAATAAAATGTGTTGTAGTGATAGTTCAGACAGTCAAAAATTGAGGTTTCGTCAGATGTTAGAAGGATTAATAAGTAATTAGGAAAGACCTCTGAGAAATAGGGAACTAGATGTTTGTATGGAATCTGCCATCTTCTGATTAGACAAAAGACATTACCCCAAGAAAATGAAAAGATTGATAATTAGGGTGTACAATGGGTCCCACATCCACAGGTAACCCTATGAGAAACTAGGCTCTGGCATCAAACCGGAACACACCACAGAGCAACATGCATTTTCATATGTCCCCATTGTCAACTACTATTTATTAAATTTCCACCCAGATCAATGTTAGTTCACATTATTTTCAATGCTTAAAAATCTTCATCCTTTAGAACAAATAGTAGAAGACTATCTTCATGGTTTTAATATTTGGCAAATTTTTGTTAAATTGACCCAGAAAATGTTATCCATCAATGGAAAAATGAATCACTGGGACCATATTAAAATTAAAAATGCCCACTCTCCCCAAACATACCACTAGGAAAATGATGGAGGGGAAGGTAAAAGGGAAGATAAAGCACAGAGCAAAACATGATAGATGAAGACATTTTGGAACAACTTTGTACATTAGAATTTTCTCCTTTATAGCTGAGCTGTTCAATGGGATTATGAATATTGATCTCTTGATATGTGACTCATGTGACTGAGGAATCAAATTTGTAATTTTGTTTCATTTTAAATTACTTTACTTTAACTTACATGATTTAGGGAAATGTGCTTAGAGACTATCAGATTAGAAAGTACATTTCTAGGAGCTGGAGCTGTAGCACAGTAAGTTAATCCTCTGCCTGTGGCACTGGCATCCCATATGGGTGCCAATTCTCATCCTGAGTGCTCTTCTTCTTATCCAGCTCTCTGCTATGGCCCGGGAAAGCAGTAGAAGATGACCCAAGCGCTTGGGCCCCTGTACTTGCATGGAATATTATTGGGAGGAAGCACCTGGCTCCTGGCATTGGATCGGCCCAGCTCCAGCCACTGTGGCCATTTGGGGAATGAACCACCAGATGGAAGATGTTTCTCTCTGTCTCTCCCTCTCACTGTCTGTAACTCTACTTCTCAAAAACATAAATAAAATCTTCTATTAAAAAAAAGAAAGTACATTTCTAGAGGGTTTTAGATAATTATTTTTGTTGTTTGACCTCTTGACTCCAAATTTGCTCCTCTATATTTTCATGTCAAGTGTGCATTACTAATTTTGGCAGTCACAGTGGATGACTTAAAAATAGTATTAGAAGTAAACTTGTATTCTGTTCTTTATACTAACTCTTCATGTTGATTAATTTTACTCACTCTATTATCATATGTGATAGTTAAAAACTTTTTTTATCAAATTACCTCCCTTGAGAGACATAGTGAAAAAATGAAATTTTGCTGATGTTTTTTAAAGATTTGCCTAAAGTTTATTTTTTAATTATCCAAGTCTTTGCAAATAAGGTTGGTAAACATTTATTTGGTATGATTTGAAAGGCACCAGAAGGTAATTCTGTCATAAAATATTTCTCCAACAGGCTGTATTATTATCATCAATCTTTACCATAAATATTATTTATACCATCAAGAAAATAGCAATTATATTCATCAGTTGCGGCAGTAGAACCTCCTTTTTTGAATCAAAACATTAGCATTAGGGGTTCTGTCTTTACCACTGACAATAATAATCACCACCATGAGTGACTGCTTGCTATATAGTTGTCATTACAAGGCACAGTTTTCATGTTTCATCCTGTGCTAGCATCAGATCTCGGTTTCGTACATGGATGATCTACCTGGATCATCATGTGCAAGGTTGCCAGTGGGAAGGGGTCCCTGAGAGTCACTACCTAGAAACCGACATCTTTGAGTGACATATGCCACATTCTTTAATTTCACACAAATCAGTACCACAACTCATGGGAAACGGAATTAAAAGATAAACAAATTTTGGTGCAAGAAATTCTTGAAATCTATGTAGTTTTTCATGAACTGTTTGGAAGCTACATGTATCAGAATCTACTGTAATGCTGAGGCATTACTGAAGTAAATCGTTACAAAAATGACAAGCAATCCTTAGCACACTGTAGTAAGCATGACTGTTTTCACAGTCCTAAACGAAAACACTGCAAGTGTTCAATCCTTTATGAAGCGAATCTCCTTTCCTACTTTATTGGCTTCTGTTCTCTGTCTCTTAAGTGAAATCCTCTTGCTTCTTCCTCCACACTTGCATTGACTTCCATTCTTAGGAAAACTCAGTTCCCTAAGTCCTAAGTCCATTTGTCTTTCTTAATAATGCTAATTAATTGGACAAAGTGTTAGAATACTACACTTCTCCAAATTAGTTATGCAATGAAGGAGCCAGAGCTTCAGAGCACTACGGTGTTGTGTGTATCACTATTCCAGATTAAACATTCCTCTTAGGTGCCTCCTCAATTATGAAACTTGTCAATGGATAATGATTGTTTTAAATGCCTATGCACAGGTAGATGAACACAACCAACATTCTAGGCTGAACAAAATTTCCCAAAGACAATGTTCCATAGGTCACTTTAATAAAGATGTTTATTTCCCTAAAAGTAAAATAATTTACATACAACCCCCTGATTTAAAATGAAAATTCATCTTTCATCCAAAATGAAGCACAAAAATGTGGTACATTGTATTGTCCGAATATGATAAAAGTCTGTATTTCTAAACCATAATGCCTTTCCATAACTTATTAACTCCCTATCAAAAGGTTAAATTTCAGGGCTGGTGTTATGGTGTAGCAGATAAAAAGCTGCCGCCTACAACATCAGCATCCCAAATGGGCACCAGTTTTTGTTCTAACTGCTCCACTTCTTTTTTTTTATTTTCTTAAGGTTTATTTGATTTATTTGACAGACCTACAGAGGGAGGTAGAGAGAGAGAGGTCTTCCATCCATGGGTTCACTCCCCAAATGGGTGCAATGGCCAGAGCTGAGCCAATCCGAAGCCAGGAGCCAGGAACCTCCTCCAGGTCTCCCACGTGGGTGCAGAGACTCAAGCACTTGGGCCATTTTCTACTGCTTTCCCAGGCCAGAGCAGAGAGCTGGATTGGAAGTGGAACAGCCTGGACTTGAACCAATGTCTATATGGGATGCTGGCACTGCTGGCTGGGGCTTTAACCTGCTGTGCCACAACACTGGCCCAGCTGCTCCACTTCTGGTCCAACTCCCTGCTGGTGGCTTGGGAAAGTAGTAGATGATGGCCCATGTACTTGTCCCCCTGCCACCCATGTGGGAGACCCAAATGAATCTCCTGGCGCCTGTCTTAAGCCTGACTCATACCTGGCTATTTTAACCATTTGGGCAGTGAACCAACAGATGGATTTCTCTCTCTCTCTCTCTCTCTGTCTCTCTGTCTCTCTCTCTCTCTCTCTCTCTCTCAAATAAATAAATAAATAAAATTTTAAAATGTTTCTTTGTGTGTGTGTGTGTGTGTGTGTGTGAACCTGGACAGATTTTAGCCATCCTGATGAATAGAATATGGCAAAAGTGACATTGTGATTTATTAGATTGAATGAGAAAAGGGGATACAGCTTCTTCCTGGATCTCTCTTAGGATGGTCTCCCTGGGAACCCAGCCATCATGTCATTTCCTGAAACCACTAGGAGAGGAATAATGTTAAAAGGGGTTCAGGTGACTGCTTTTTCAACTAAGGTGTCAACTCCCATCGTCAGTCAGACTTATCAATGGTTGAGTCTTTAGACAACCTCAGTCCCAGCTGTCAACCCACCCCAGTTCATGGATGCCGAGGGAATGGAGACAAGCTATACCTGTAAAGCCCTGAGAAAGTTGTATATTTGTGAAAAACAAAAGGCATTACTTTGAGTCACTAAGTTTCAAGGCAGGCTGTTACCTGCCTGTAATTCCAGGAAACGAAGGCGTGTAACTCATCTGTATTCTACCACCTCCAACATAGCTAGAAAGCTATTCAAGCAAGCAAGATATACACAGATCTCTCTAATTCCCATCCCCCCATACTAATAATTCTGCATTATTGGATCTTGATATGAACATTTCCTTGGGGAATTAATTCTTTGTTAGTCTGAACCCTCCTGGCTTTCTACAACATTATTTTGAGCCATCTTTCATTTATGTAAAAATTATGTCACTATCTATAGAAAATATTAAATGGTTTTCTCAGGTTTTGCTTATTTTTCCAGAAGAATCACTGAGACTTCCTTTTCAGTGGACAGATTTCCTTGCTCTGCCATGAACAGCAGACATCTGCCTTTTCCCATCCCATTGCTTCCCTTGTCCTTCCCAAACTCTCTTGCTATCCATGTCCACTGCTTCCTTCAGGATCATGCTGAAATCCAAGTTCTTCCAGGAAGCCTGTACTTAGGATCCCAGCCTCAACGCAATTCTCACTTCCTTCAACTTCTGTCACTATTTCCTAGGAGAGTAATTTAGAAATAAACTTGACCAAGCATTCCTACTCAAATGTTTACAAATATGACTAAGGGCAGGTTAAGCCAAGCAGAGTCAAAACCTTCCTACCTTCCTACCATCCTACGTGATGTTCCCTCTGTTCTAAATCTTTTTATACAATTCATCTCACACCCTTCAGTTCTAAGCTTAAACGTTACTTCCTCAGGAAAGTCTTATTTCATTTTCCATTCTAGCCAAGGACCACGAAACAAAGACAATAAAAGCATAAGAGGGGCCGGCGTTGTGGTGCAGTCACTTGAGAAGTCTGCGTCCAGTTGGAGTGCCTGGGATCAAGTCCGTCCCCTGCTTCCCATCAAGCTTCCTGCCAACGCGCGTCCAGGGAGGCAGCAGGCGATGGCTCAAGTACTTGGATTCTTGCCACCTACATCTCTTGGCTCCTGGATTTGGCCTGAACCAGCACCAGCAGTTGTGGACACTTGGGATGTGAATCAGTGGATGGAAGGCATCAGAGTGAGTCTCTCTCTCTCGCTCTCTCTCTCTCTCTCTCTCCCTCCTCCATCATCCTGCCTTTCAGATAAATGGAAATAAATAAACTTTTTAAATACATAAACTTTTTTTAAAAAAATGTATCAAAGATTCGTGAAGACAACTTTTTTTTTAAAAAAAGCATAATTTCCCATCAACAAAATCTATAACACCAGAAACCAAGCATACAAGCTTTTTTCTGATCAGTACTTACTTTGAACATCATCTGCCTGGTTTGGAATTGTGTGACTTTCTCTTCTGCTGAATTAGACTCTCTGGTCAGAATGGACAAGTGACTTTTAAGAAATGAGTAACTCAGGCCGGCGCTGCGGCTCACTAGGCTAATCCTCCACCTAGCAGCGCTGGCACCCCAGATTCTAGTCCCGATCGGGGCGCCAGATTCTGTCCCGGTTGCCCCTCTTCCAGGCCAGCTCTCTGCTGTGGCCCGGGAGTGCAGTGGAGGATGGCCCAGGTGCTTGGGCCCTGCACCCCATGGGAGACCAGGCGAAGCACCTGGCTCCTGGCTTCGGATCAGTGCGGTGCACCAGCCGCAGCGCACCTGCCACAATGGCCATTGGAGGGTGAACCAACAGCAAAGGAAGACCTTTCTCTCTGTCTCTCTCTCTCTCACTGTCCACTCTGCCTGTCAAAAAAAAAAAAAAAAAAAAAAGAATGAGTAACTCAATTTTAGTTTTAAATTGTTTTCCGAGTGATGTTGTGGTATTCATTCCAATCCACATGCTAGTGGTATTTGGGGATGAATCAAGGAGAAAAGACTAAATAATTTTTCTTGATCTATGAAAACCAGAGATAAGGCAAACACTATAGGAGGTAAGACTTCAGAAAAGTACAGATTTTAGTAGGAATGTGAAATTAAAGAAAAGTGTGACACTCTGAAAACATGTCTGAAAGATTTAAAAAGCTAAGAAGATATCCATTGTTGTGCAAAGTAAGACAAAGGAGGTTCAAATTAATGTTTCTGTGAGTGATCCAACTGACATCTAGTGTTTCACTAGGCTGAACTTTTTTTCACAATACTTATTCCAACTATAATTGAAAAACTATCTGAATAATATGTTTTCATGTAGAATTTACATCTCCTATGAAACTGTAGCCACCACGAGGGCAAGTTTTGTACTAGTTCATTGTTATAATGTCATCATACAAAGCAATTTTTCTCCTGTATTAGGAGTTCAATAAATACATGTTGGTGAATAAATGATTGTCCACATTAGGAAGTACATGAGACTATAATACTAAGATATATACTTAGCATTACATGCTTTAGTGTCTGTTTACTTCAATCTATAACGGGGCAAACAGAGTTGTTTTTTATTCTTGATGACAATAGCTACCATCTATCAGGAAGTTATCATAGGTCAACAAATTAAGCTTTTCATATGTTTGATCTAGCTTAATACTCAGAATCATCTTTAGTTATAAGGACTATTCTCCTTTTCCAAATTAAGTCATAGAGAAGCATGAGATATTAAGTAAGTTAATCCAGATCATATTATCTGTAAATTGTGATATTGTGAGTCTAAAACAACTACATGTAAACCATATAGTTTTGATTTCTCAACTGTAAAATGTGTTGTGGAGATAAGGTCACAAAGAGAGGAGATAAAAAACAGTACTACCTGCTTTACAATTTCATATGTATTCATATGTATCTGTCTCTGGTTAGTGATAAAGTTTTAGGATGGGATAAGGTGCATATAATAAGATTATAAAGGCATTAGAATTCTAGCCTTCTGGTGTGCTCTATTTCTACTAGCTGTACTACAGGTGGCTGTACTGTTAGGCAAGAAAGACCTGAAAACAGGATTTCCACAAGCAAACATGCGGTAAGAGAAATTAATGCCACAAGAAAGAAGAGACACCAATGCCACCAGATAAAATATTATGCACATTTTAATAGGAAATGACTACATCTCATTGAACTCTAAATCTATACATCAATTTCCTATTTCTAGTTGATAGTTCACATAGTACTCTATAAGTGAGCATCATTAAACCAAAATGAATGTCCCCTACAGTCCCTAAAATTCCAGTCCCAGAAATTATCAGGACAGTTCTTAGGAGCTGTTAGTAAGGGGTCAAGACAAAAAAAAAGTTAAATGGAATGATGTTTTCTTAAATTTCAAAAATACTTGGACAACAACACCTTCCTTTAAAATGGTAAAACATACTGAAAAAAAAAAAAACTTGATTGTAGATAAATTATCGTGGTCACTTGAAGACATTATAAGCATTGAGTAGAATATATCCTATTCTTAAAATTATTCAAAGAGTTTTCATTTTACCAGTATAGATAAGTCATCTCCATGCCTCAAAAGTTTCTAATACTCTGTAATGCAAAATTATTGCTAATCACTCAGTAAATAGTACAAATATAGTGTAAATGGCAATAGACAGTATAAACTGGTAATCATATTAGATTAGAATGATAATGAATCCACCCCTTAATGACATTTTTAAAATTAGAATTCAAAAAAAAAAAAAAAGAATCAGATTTCCAATATCCGGTTTCTAAGTTGTCTTCAGTCTTATGGCCTTCAAGCGCCACCCAGTGGAGGAGTGCATAGAGTCTGCAAAGTTTTAAAATATTAACATTCTTTAAAGCCCAAGACTCATTATTTAATGTACAACCTTAAGAGCATCTGGATGAAATCTCATAATGTGGAAACTCATATTTTTCATTTTTTCTTCAGCCTGGGAAGCCAGTAGGACACTGTGTAGGCACCCTAGAGGAAACTCCTCAATGCACTTCTGCGTGCAGCCATCTGGTTAGAATCAGTCGGTTCACCCAGTGCCAGTTTACAACAATGGGTGTGTATATGAATAGCATGCAGGCAATCAGACCAGCTCTGGGTTTCATATTCTCCCTTTGTATAGTGCGCTTTTTACACCTTATGGAAAAGGTAAGTTAGACAAGAGCTAATATTTTTCTCCCTAGCAAAGGCAGCGGGACGGCTGCTAAAGTGATGTCAGAGTTTCCATTTCAGTTCCTTCTTTTCAATGTTTTAGCCTCTGCCCCAAACATTAACTGCATGAAAAAAACAATACATATTCATTTATATTGCATCTCAGGCCAGAAGAAACTTTTTTTATTAAATAAATGGTCTTGAAAAGAAATAAGATTGAGTGTCATAAAATTTTATTTTAGGGGAGGTGGAACAAACAGGGAAGGGGGAGGATTTTTTTTTCTAAATTACAATGTGTTTTCTTTCAAATTTGGTGGAAGAAAACAGAAGGGGGAATCAGAATATAGCAAGCTTGTGGAACCTGGCTATCTGAGTGTATCTCATTTTCCAGATCATTATTACGCTATACAAGGACTTTATTCTGTGAAAATTAGGTCAATGCAGCATTCTCCATTTCTGTCCTCCTAATTGACACAAACAGGTAATTTAGAAACTATGTTTGAACAAACAAGCAAACGCTCCCCTCACCCAGTCCAGTGCTACTCAGACCCTCAGTGTCACGGCCCAGGCAGCTTGAGGTTTCTGTGGTACAGCCTCTCCCCATGCAGTACCTGTTACCATGATAAAAAAGCACGCCAGTCTTCCTTGTGGTCAGAAGGGTTCCAGGGCTGAGTACTCGATTCATCTGAAGATTTTTTTTTTTTTTTTTGGGAAGATGGAGACAACTAAGCTGTTTGATCAAAGCCGCGGGCCTCTTGCATGATCTGCATGCACTGTGAAAAAGGACGCTGAGGGGTCCTCAGATCTCTGACACTGGAGGTTAAAAAGCACCAAGAAAGAAAGGGAAGGAGGAGGAGGAGAAATAAACCCTGTGGATTTAGTGTTAGGCCAAAAATATTATGTTTTTGGCATGGAAACTGTCCTTTTGACTTGTGAAAAAAAAATTCTGGTTTGGAAAAGAAATAGCACAGCATTTTTTTTTCTACAGAAGGAATTACAGGAAGGGCTTACTTGGTATTCTGGGTGCATTTACTTCAACATTTATTTTAAAAGACAAAGAATATTTGTCATATACTTAATTTGTTTTGTAATATTAGGGCCATGCCACAAGCAGACTAAAATGATTACATCCTAAGAATCAATTGTGCCTGACTTGTTCCCCATCCCCCCACCCCCAGACTCAACCTCAAGAATACCAAAGTACCAGACATAAATCTACATTTCCTGACTCGTGTAGAAGGGTGCTAGTCCTCTATGTTTTTGCCTTGTGTCTCTCTAAATTTCCTTGCACCCACCAAAGAGATTTATAGGTGCTTTGAATTTTTTGAAAATGTGTTTTCCATTTTCATATCATTGACTTCTCTCATCTTTCTAAGCAAGGAAGAAATCTAAGTGATTTCACTTGGGATCCTGAGAATGGGGCCTATCCAGGAAGGCTCCGTTGAGACTTCAGATGCAGGGCAGGCAGCTAGGACACAATACTTACTATCATCCCCCTGAACCTCAGACGTTATCAGTCTGCAAGCGAAACTTAATCCTGAACATAAATTGCATTTCCTAAAAAAACATAATCTTGCCTTAAGACACCAACCTCCCTGATTATAGGGAATGTCTGTGTTTACACATGTGTACAGAGCATGCTGACTGTATTAGCGTCCTAGGAAACAAACTCTGCTGCTCACAGACCTGCTGCAAGCACTAAGCAGAGAAACAAAAAGAAATTTTGAAATCAGACTCCTGATCTCCAACTCCTTTCAGATTCCTGAAGCACATTAGCTTCACTACTGCATGATGTGCACGGTAGTATTTCTTCTAATGAAATCTGACTAAAAGTTTAAATGAGTTTAATGCATGAAATGTATAAATAAAATGTGGCCCTGATTAAATTTAGACTTGATACATAACTTAAATGGGTAGTCCAAGAACAGCGTTGGTATCATGTGTCCAGACTATTTTGAGCTCTGCAAAAGTAGCTTGGATTTTATCAGTTAGTGCGAGAGCTCTCTACTACATGTTAAAAGCTAAAGCATACAAAGATACTGTGGAGAAAATACAGTACAATTGAAAAGAGGAAAAAGTGAGAAAATAAAGCAAGAAATTAAAAGATGACCCTAGACTGGAATTCTGGAGTGCTGATTTGCAAGCAGAAATTTACATAAGTAAAAGATTTACTTGGAGTCTCTTCTGGGTGTCTCTTGGTTTTGTGACTTTGGAGGAAAATCTGTTAATTTCAGAGTTACAGTTTTCTTCATTTGCATATGTGGACCAGGATGCCTTAACCTGCCTACTTCTCAGTTTGTTGGAAGGATCAGAATAAGATAGGTACAAAAGGTTTCGGTATAATGTGGAGTGTTTTAAAAATATAAGACATTATCATCATAGTATAATTCTTAACTATAGAATTTCCTATTTATAGCTATCAGGACTCTCTCCAGGTAGTAAGTAAGATGTATAATCCGTTCTATGTTATGATTTTGGTTCAAGATCTTATTTAGGGAACATTGGACTAAAACAACCTCTTGAGAAAACCTTAATAACTACACAGGAAACTTCATAAATTGGTAGTCAAGTGTATGGTTTTTGAAGCCAGAACTCTTTGGATTTAATCCGGCATCTGCTACTTAATAGTATAGTAAAATAGTAATCCGGCATCTGCTACTTAATAGTATAATAAAATAGCTTTAGAATTGGTCAAATTCATACAGCTTCATGAGCCAGTTTTTTATCACTTAAAAATGAAATTAGAGATATCTGCTTAATGATTTTGCTATGATATTTTGCTATGTGATATTTGTACAACTGTTAATTCTCTACCTCGTGTTTAATAATAGGCATTAAAAAAACTCTATCTTGTTTCATTTTATAGATTCCATATAGATGTCATACAAGTCTAGGCTATCATACCAACAAATACATCGAAATGGTCTCACAGCAAGTGGTCCAAGATTTATCCTTCAATAATAGTTTCAACATGGAAGACCAACGCAGAAATTTCTCAAACTGTAGATGGCGAAAGTGGAATTGATGAGTTACTGAAACAAGGACAGACCCGAACAGCGGAGCTACAAGTTTTTCTAATTCTACTCAGGCAAAATGTCTGATAATTCTAGGATAAAACAGTCAAGATCTGGGTTTGATTTTTTTTTTCATTTTTTTAAAAAAAGATCGCACAATGTCACTCAGTTTCAGACATTTAATAGAATGAAACCAGGTGAGGTTGAGCCAATTTTGCCTTTCATTTTTCAAGTTTGTTTATTACCTTACTTAAACCACAACATTCTGAGATCTCACAAGAAAATCTGTTTCTGTGAAATTTTCAGCTTGATTTCCAAACCAGAGAAAGAGGTTCAAATAAACTTGGGCCTGTTTCAAAAACGCATCTGAGATTCTGGATGTTTATTTGAAGCAATCTGTACTCCTGACCTTTTTTAGGTTTCCCCACCACCAATAAAGCAAGCCTACAATGAATTTACTGTGCAAGGATCTAGTGCTCCAGTGTCTGGACGGATAAAAATCCCATTGGTCTCAAGGAAAGCTGTTTCGGAACATATGCAGTGGAATCTGGCCTTAAGCAGATATACTGATACCCCCCTTGCAGGAAAATGCATCAACCAATCAGTGCCCTTGTTCAGAAACCTGTAAATAGATTATTTATCCAGGATACTTTATGAGTTTAAAAAGTATTCCTAGGTTGACACCAATGAGAAGAGGCTCTTGTTGGAGGAGGTGGAGGCTTGAGTATTTCCTGGAGCACTATAGAAAAATTCAGACCAAACTGCTTTCTCCTGGACAGAGCAGCCTTTAACATCAGTGTGGGACTTCAGCAAGCATGCCAATCCTCCCCAAGTTCTTGAACCTTTTCAAAAAACCAAATTCTGCCACTTTTGAAACGATGAACACTGAGAAATTGGATTTGAAACCACAGCATTAAATGCTTAAAATCCGATCCTTCTGTCAGGACCTGGGATAAATTAAACTGATGTACATTATTTTTAAAGAAAGGAAAAAAATATGGGAAGCGGGTTTTGAAGCCTGAAGGCATAGAACAAAACAAGTTATGCAGGTGATACAAACCATCTTAGTTCATTTCTATAATGGCTTTCTACTTCCATATGGTGGCTCACACTGGAAATAATTCTTAGGAAAACACGTTTGTATGTGATAAATAAAACATTATTTTAGAGGTTTCTGTTTTTATTTGCAGAGATTGCTTCCTTTTTATTCAGTTTTCAGACTGCTGTTTAATTTTTTTTTTCCTTTGGTGCTGAAGTTTATTTTTTCAAGGAGAGAGTGCGAAAGAATGTGTACAGATGATAAGGGTATAAGGTGAACGATTATCAAGTGTTTCCATCAGATGAATTCAGTGCAGCTGCATGACATGTTTTAGGGTTTAATCAAAACTTTAGGAATTTAAACACAAAATGAATTTGATTTCCCTTTAGCATATTTAAAACATATTAGTAAGTAGTTTTGCTAATCTTGCATACATTTCATTAATTTCTCACTCTCAAATCATAGCATTAATCTATTGGTAAATTCATTGTTTACAGCAAAAGCTTCTTATCTTATTAATTATGTGTGTTGTCAATGGAAGAATTTAATTTCATAGTAGAGGCAAACCAGATTAAAAGTTACCCAATTTAGAGAATTTTTTTTTAAAAAAAGGCATTTCCTCATAAGGAATCCAGTAGGAGTGATAAGACAAGTTCAAATATCAGAAGAAATTTGGTTATAGATAACCATCACTCAAATATTTTAAAAATTTAACAATTTAAGCTCACAGCATGCATTTCTTCCCAAGTGTGGCTTTTCCTCTTCATAGATCATTCCAGTGTAAAATACAAGCTGAACATTCACAAAGCAGGAAATAACAGAAGGAAGATACCTATTGATTTTCACTTTTGAAAAAGTATACATTCACATCAACATCGTTATTATAAGCAGCATAATTTGTAAACAAAATTATATAAATGAACTAGATTTAGTATGTTTTAATATCTTCATGAATTTCATTTAACAGACATATTATTTAATAAAATAATTAAAACCTGAATTATCTGTACATAACAGACTTAAAAATAACAAGAAATGGCAGAATATACTCCAACGTGTCTCCTGCAGAGTGCAGAATATTCAAGACTAGATACACAAAGTGAAATGAGCTATTAAATAGCAATTTAGAAAAATTAGGTGACATAGAATTAATGAAATATAAAGATGTTTGAGAGAATGAAATTTTCAGAACTTATTTGAATACCTCATTTAGTCTTTGTGCACATTTTGTCTTTTTACATTTTCTCAAAGCTCTCCTGGAGCAAGGCCTAAAAATTAGAATGAATGAACAGGGACTGGCAAACTACAAAAGAGTTCAGGCTGTAAATGGCCACACCCATGCTACCTCCTGTTTCAGTTTGCATTCCAAACTGTTGCATTTCATTTTATAGCATCAAACGTGAGCAGAAAACACACTCCCCAACCAATTAACACAACATGCAACCTTTTTCCCTCTTACCTCTGATCTTAAACAGTGCCTGTTGAACTAAAGCAAAAAGTAGAGCAGCTTTCTGGTGAATTTGATCTCTATATGCAGTCACCAATTAGTTCTAATCATTCAAGATCTCCTATCCTTAGCTTTACAATTTGGAGCGTAAAGTGCCTAAGTGTTTTGTTTCATATTACTTCATTTAATTGGACCTGAGATTCAGGGGAAAATTAAGGAATGCAGCAAATCTTAAGATTGTAAACACTAGTGTAAAGCCAGGTAGTTCCTAACAGAGGATTTTTCTGGGTCTTTTTTTTTCAGTCAGCTGAACACTCCACTTTCATGTATATTGACCCCAAATGTAATGGGCACACTTCTTTAGGAGACTTATTTATCTGTGTATCCATTCCCTCTCCCACAAATGACTGAAAATATTGTAATCATTCTTTTTTAATTTGCTCTTTATTCATTGACTTTAATTTTGCCATGTATTGGATGCACTGAATTTAAAGGAGAATGCTGAAGAAACAAATGAATTCTCAAAATTTTTCTCACTTATAATTTCAAAGTGGATTTTGTATACTATGGGATCATTTAATAGAACATGGCTAACACCCATCTGTCATTGTCCCATTTCTGTCAGAGCACTCTGAGTAAGTGTCATATTACAGAGGGTGCATTTCAATCTATGGTACGTCTAAAATCATGGGAAAACAGAATTCTTTTATTGAAGGAGTTTATAATGGAGAGTGGCATATCAATAATGTTCTCATAAGTTTCTTCCTCAAGAAGACTCTCAAAAATTTGTTTCTGTGGAACCATATAAACAATTGTATTTTCATCTAAAATCTGGTTTTTTTCCACATTAAATTTTATTGGGGGAAAATGGACAAATAAATCATGACAACTGAGTATTTTGATCTTACACATATGGAAATTTATCGCAAGTGTTCACAAAAGGTTGTTTGGTACTTCATAACACCTTACACAGTGGTTGTTGTTGATGGTCTTTCAGCTGAAGGGAAAAGTATTTTTGCACTGTTATAATTTTTATCCTAAAGGCACTCAAGATGCTCTTCAAAATAAGTACTACCTTTGAGCTGAAATGGAGCCACCCTAGAGAAACTGCCTGGGCCACTATTCATAACTGATGGGAAAACTGCATTTTTGGCAACCATGGGCAAAACCTTTCTCATACCAAAAGTACAGTGGTGCTTTTGATCTCAGAAAGGGAAGGGAAAGCTTGGCTTTTTCCTCAAAGATCTATCCAAAGATCTATAGGACCAAATCCATTACTCATGCAAAACTCTTGTGGGAGTTGACCGCATGTCACAGAGAACTTTACATTCAATAGGGAATTTTCGTCCTGTCCTAAAGTTTGCAAAATACCTGAGATATTTCATACTGGAATATAATCATCACCAAAATTTATTTTCATCTGGAATTCTAACTGCTATCTAAAGAAAGCTTTGATTTATTATTTTATTAATGGTGAGCATTATGTATTCTATTAATGAGCATATATGTGTATATTTGTATGTAGTAGAACAGATAAATATGTATATATATTTATAAAAGAAGTTTCTATGATGTTAAGAAATGAGGAATGTACTTGTAAAAGTTAGTTCTTAATTTGTTAATTTTTAATTGAGAGCTAAATAGGAAGACGATAGTCTTTTCCAACTTACCATGATTTTTCAAATATAATCCTTATTTTTTCTTTTAAGTCCAAGTCTCTAAGAAGAAGTCTTCATTTGTAATTCTCTCAATTATTATAAAAAAGGTTACATACAGAATGAACACTGGGAATTTAATATGCAGCTGCAATACTTCACATGCTTGGTCTTTAATCAGTTTGACTCTGGACCCCAAGCAGGGAATGAAATCGAAGTAAAATTTTGAGAGCGCATATTATTCGCCTGAAACTCTGCCAGGAGCTTCACTTTTTCTTCTCATTTAATCATCACGATAATCCTGTGGGTGTTGTGACAGATGTAGGGTTGTTCCCAATTATTCTCTGTCTTTCCCAATGAGACAGTGATGCTTGGCTGCCCCACCCACTTGAGGCTTGGGTGTGTGATTTCCTCCAGTAGGATGAAAGGTCAGCGAGAGTGATGCATGAACCACTGAGGCCCTTTTAGGGCCTTCCCATGGTCCCCACTTGTCTCTATTCTCTCTTCCAGGAGACCAACATATCAAAAAAAAAAAAAAAGGGTCCCAGAAAGCGAAAAACAGGGAGCAAAGCTGAAGCTGATCTGAAAAGAATCTGCAATCCCAATCAGTAATGCCCCTTTGTTGTGAAGCCACTCAGATTTGGGTGACAGTTTTTTACAACAGTTTAACTTAACAGAAGACAGCTAAGTAATATTAGTATTCATTTGGTGGAGGAGTGCATTAGGGATTAGAGGAATTAAGTTAAATTGCCCAAAGTAACACACTGGGCAAACTGAACAAGGAAATGAATGCAGAAGTATCTGACTCCAATCCTATGTAACACCTTGCAGTGTTTTAAGAGGTCAAAATGTGCACCAACTCACTGTGTAGAAGATTCCTTATTTGTTTAACTCAACTAGATAAGCAAACAGAATTAGCAGTTATTTAAATGAATCGCAATTCTTTCTGGGTAGGCCCATATAAGTGCTAGACCATTAATTTGAAAAAATTCTTTTTTTTCTCTCTTTTTAAACTTTTCTATTCTCTATTAATTATTTATATTTCTTCCAAGAGTAACATAAATATTTTTCAGAATTCTCACTATTCAGACCTTCAATCTGTAACCTGGTGCAAATTCCTATTGTGCTACTTATTAGGTACATTAGTTTGAACAAATCAGTTAACATCTGTGAGCCTCAGTGCCTGATGTTTGCAATGGTATAATTCTGTAAGAATGACAAATACAAGAAAAATGTAGTCATTGCAACAAAACTAATGGCTTTTCCTAATGTCTTGTCCCTCCTTCTATTGAGACAACACCTTTCTAGAATGGCTTGCAAAGCAGGTTGCATAAAAGATACAACAATTTTTTTGTTTTGTTTTTCCAATGGGCTTCATAGATTGTTTTATAATATCAGTAAGTTTGGCAATACTTTTTATATTTGTTTCTACTAAATCAAAATTTTCAGATCTTTTATTTAGGATTCATTGGGTGTTATTCTGTCTCTATTTAACATACTCCTTAGCACTAAATATATAAATATTACAAAAGTTTTAGCTATACACTTGTTTTAATTTAATTATCAACCAGAATTGAAAGGTCATTTCTCAAGGTGACACATCCATCCTCCATCTAATGTTAAATTATTTATCTTTGCATTAAATTTTGGCGATACTCATTGTATCTTGGGTCACTTCAGCAAACTTCTTGTTTTATGAGTGCCATAAAAAGAAAGATAGCAGACTTCAAAGAATAAATCAAAACTAGGATTCCATCAGTTAATAGAACAATCTTGAGTCTCATTTTTTTCTGTTAAATGAGCTAAAATAATTTCACAATAAACAATGTGTTTTTGATTTTAAATGAGAAGACATTTAAAAACATCACCAAAAACTTCAAGTTTAATATTAAAATATTAGAAAATTTTCTTGTTGCACGTAAGATAATAAAATATGTACCATTTTCTTCCTATATCCCATGTCATCTCAGCAATTAGGAAAAACTCTATTTAGCATTTTAAAACATAGTATATATGAAAGAAATTTTTAAAATATAATTACATATATTTATTCAAGGAACTTCAAAGAATTCATGGAAAATGGATTTAAGATCATGACAATGGGCTTTTTCCACCAACTTTTTAAAGTCTCCTCTTATAGACACATGCCATATATACTTTAAATTTACAAGAAAATAAATTATTTTCCACCTTTATTCAAATTGTATTATTAATAGAGTATACAAGAATTATTTAATGATTTTGAATTATATGGAAAGATGAGATTCTTCTACATTTGGATTTCTAAAATATAATTAAAGTATTACAACTTGCAGTTTTAAAGATCACCAAAAAAAGAACAGCTTTGCTGATCTTTACCTTGTAGTTCAATTTCACCTTTCCATTCTAAGATGTACATATTATGCTCAATTTCCTCTTCCGTCCTCTATCAAATTTAGTGTCCAGGTTATTTTCATTTCTGTAACTCATCACTATTCATCAGAAATTATTAGTGCTAGTATTTTTCTACTCAAACAAATCTGAAACAAATTTAAAACCAAAGAAGCTGATCTTGAAGTCATCCTAGAAGAAAACATGGTTTTCAAATTCTCCACAGCCTGCACAATAAATTAGGTTGAAGACAGAAAGACTTTCTCAGAGAAACTGAACAACATATGTAGAAAGCTTATATTTTTGCCTGGGTACTCACATTTCTAGATTGTTTTCCCTCTAATGCTAATAAAATGATATTCGATTCAACCTGAAAATATAAATTCAGTGGCAAATAAGCAAAAACTACATGTCTACTTGTCACCTCGTTATTACTAGATATTATTAGCGCATCTGTGCATTTTCTCAGAAATTTTCACTTATTAGAACTGCAGTAATTAATAATCATATATCTTTAGTAGGAGTTTTTCTTAATGATTTAACTTAAGTGGTTTCAAGTATAAACTTAGCAGCAAGAAAGAAATGTGCTTTTGCTAACATTTGTTAGAATCTACAGGTTGGAAATTACTCTTTCATTATCAGAGAATCTATGTTGCTGTTCAAAATGAAAGCAGCAGAGTTCCCAGTGTTGGCTCACTACGCTATCTGTCCATGGTCTTTGAAAGATGGCATATTTTCAAATATCCCAGACTGGCTTACAATGCTGTCATATGTCACATTGGATTACCTTAGCCAGCTTGTGTTATGTTACATCAAGGATGTGACTAACATTAACCACATGTAAGACAGCAGAGCAGTGCTGTCCGCCAGGGAAATTTCAATATGGCACGGTTTTTAGAAACCAGGATTTTAGAAATTTCTGGTCATTAAGGAAGGGGGGGATCTTTAAATTATTTTAAAGGAGATTTCTATTTCTTTCTTTTTTCAATCTCACTTTCAAAGGACTTGGCAGTTGAGGGCAACTTACAACTTCCATTCTAAGTATTCCAAATGAAAGTTTACAGGAAAGAAACTCATTTATAATATCACAAACACTGCAGAGTACAAATAATCATGTGAGTTAAATGAAAGTGAACATTAAACACAAAGTCACTATTCAATTAAATTGTTGTAAGTGAAGAAAAAGGCTTTAAAAAAAGAAAGAATTTTGCACAATTTAACTACTTTGTGCCGCACTAGTTTCATTTTGTAAAAATGATTACGAATTTGAGTATTTTTCAGAGAATTACAGAATTAATTTTCTTTACCAATAAAATAAAGGAAGCATTTGCTTACCAATAAAAGAATCAGTCCTACAAAAAAATTTCCAACATAAATTGTCTAGATTTATATAAACCAATTAATAAAAAGTACACATTTGAAACACTGTTAATAGTACCATGTAGCAAATAATGTTCCTCTACAGGGCTCAACAAAGTCCTTATATCTTTTAGACCTCCAAATATACTTCCCATGAAGCCATTAGAATCAGAGGTAAAAACAGGACCAAATAAAGACTGTGGCCAGATCCATGCGCACATTATTCCTAGAGATGCAGACCAACCTTGTTTTTCTTGAAAACAGAATCAGAATAGCATTGTCTCTCAGTTAAGCCTATTCATGCCTATACAGAATTAACTAGCTATATGAAAAGGATGTATCACTTCCAAATTAGAAGTTACAAATATTTCATACCTTTCTATGGTCTCTTATTTTCTGCAAATCCCATCTTCAACCACTTTGAAATTTCAAGTCCATCCGACATCATTTTTCCATCTCTCCTGGATCATACTTTAACTAGTCTCACAATAGCACTTACGAAAACTTGAGTTCTTGTTCTCATTAACTGTTCTTATATCCATGACAATTATTTCAATTAAAGAAAATTCCCTGAGCCATATATTTTGTGAATAAATTAAATTTAAGGTTTCTGGTCTCAGTATAGTTATATGGTTTTCTTATTATTCTATATTCTCTTCTTATTTACTACCAGGAAGCAGTGTTTCTCAGTAGGGTGCTATTGCGACCCCCATAAGGCATTTGGTAAAACCAGCAGATATTTTTGGTTCTCATAACCTAAATGCTGCTACTGGCATCTGGTGAATGGAGGGGCTCTAAACATCCTCTAATACACAGTACAGCCCTGAACAACACAATTACTTGGCCTAAAATGTCAATGGTGCTGAGTTTGAGAAACTTGGGTGTAGGTTTCCATTATATTACATTTATGATTATGCATTAACATTTTTACTACATGTAGTAGTTCCTTTGAATCTTTTATCTACATGTCCAGATATGTATATAACATCTCCACTTGCATGTCCCAAAGTAATTCAAACTCAACTTGTCACAAGCTAATACAAATTCTCTCCTGCAAATCCTGGACCCCAATCTTAATGAGTAGTATGTCTGCCTACTACCCAGTACCACAACCAGATACTCATCGCTCTTCCCATCTCTCTCTCTCTCTAATGCACGTGGGCAATCCATTACTAACTCTACCATTTATAAAGTCTAGTATTCACAAACACATCCATTTCTCTGCAGTGCAATGCCAAACACCTTGTGCAAGCTACTGGCATATCTTAACCAAACTTCTCTAACAACTCACTAACTGGACTTCCCACATCACTGTTAAATTTCTCCAATTTATTCACCAAAATGCATCCACAATGACTTTTTAAAAACTCGGATCTCATCATGCAACCATAGTTTCTGCCACATACATCTTAACAAGTCAATATTTCTTCCCAATTACTGATGAAGATCTTTCTTGTTTTAATCACTTCTTGCCACTTCAGCCCTCATTTACAAGTCCTCGAGTCTCCTTCTTGTTTTGTTCATTTCATACTTTGAACTTATTTTATTAATTTCACAGTACACTTTATATTTCAGTAATCATTCCTAACCTTTAAGTTAATTTTGGACCAATATTTACAATAATCCTTAAACTTAACTTGGAAAGTTAGGATTTAACACTCTCTCTTTTACCCAATGTCATCTTTAATTTCTGAGTTCAACTTTAAGGAAAAAAAAATGTGTCTCATTGAAAGAGCAACAGAAGAGGAGGATGGGAGATCATGTCAGAGAGAGAGAGAGAGAGACAGAGAGATCATCCATCTGCTGGTTCACTTTCCAAATGGCTACAACAGTGAGGTATGGACCAGGCCAAAGCCAGGAGCCGGGAATTCCATCCCAGTCTCCCATGTGGGTTGTAGAGGTCCAAGTACTTGAGTCTTTGCTGCCTTCTCAGATAGATTACCAGGGAGCTGGACAGGAAGTGGAATAGTTGGACTAAAACCAGCGCTCCAATATGGGTTGCTGGCATTGAAGGCAGTATCTTAACCTGCTGCTGCAGAATGCTGGCCCCAAGTTCAGCTTTTTATATCTTCATGTGTTTTTTTTAAAGAAAGCATAGATTTCATATTTTTCATGCAACTATATAATCACGCATATAGGCAAGTCTTCCTATTGTTTCAATAGTACTCCAGTAATCAAATTCATGAACACAGCATTTCTTGAATTAAAAACTTTTAATGCATTTAGTACTACAGAGGTGTCTAAAACCATATTTTTTTCTTTGCAGTTAAATTTTTTTCTTTCTCTTGAGACACTTTCAAGAATTATCAAATGTAATTTTATATCACTAAAATATTTTTCTATTTTATGTTTGCTTGTCTCTGTTTATATTAAAATGATAATACTTATAAGAGTATTTTATTAATTAAGCCCTGGTATGAAAAGACACTAAGATAAGTACTTTATATCTAGTATAAACCTCTATTATTACCATGTTAACTGATTTCTGGTTTTTCCCATTTAGTGAATTTTAAAACTCAAACTTGGAAGGATTATGTAGTTATCCCAAGAGTGCCCAAATAGTCCTTAGAGGATGCCACATAACTACTTTTTGTTAATGGAATGGTGGTAAAATGATTTATCACTTTGTGGGCAAGACAGAACAGAGTATGTTTTCTCTTCTCTTTTCTCCTGCCACCTCATCAATTGGATGTTGATACCCAGAGAAGCTTTGGAACCCATTGCTGGAGATGGCAGTCTCCATTAACCTGGGTCCTTAAAGGACTCAACAGAACAGATGTCTTTCTCAATTCCAACCAGAGAGCTACATCAGATTCTTAGGTGAATGGAGTATAAATTTGTATTTATTAAGCTATTGAAATTTTGCAGTGTGTTACTGTGTTTCTTTCTAAGCATTTACTAATTCAGTTGAAAACATAATATAAAGTTACACACTTGTCTTCTATCCAAAATAGATTATTCAATAAATGTTAATTTAGTGTGTGTTAAAGGAAGATAAGGAAGATACGGTTTACTTCATGCAGAACAGTAATTGTGTTGTCACCATTAGTAAGATATCTGGTCTGATTGGTTTTCTTAGTGGTGATGTAGAAATAGCCTAACTATTCTTATATGTAAAGATTACAAATGTTAAATATTGGTAGTATTAACAAACATGTACACTTAATTATCAAAAAGTCAAAATGTACAGATTGATCAGACAAAACATTGCTGTATCCAGTAGGCCCTTCATAATATTTTAATGTTTTTAATTGAAAATTTTAATTACTTAAACCTACTAACCTTAATATTCAATTTGGATGATATATCCAAAGCCAAGAAAGCATAAAGCTTGCATGAAAATATTTATTTCAGTTACAAGGCAAGTGCATATAAAAATTCAAAACCAAGTACATGTCTAGCAAAAGGGCATATGTTAGGGAATTTATGGCACATAAGTTTTTGTCTAAATATTATTCAGCAATTTTATTTATTCTGTGGAAGAATGCATGCTAACATTTATACAAAGCTTTTGGATTATAATGTCAGTTTAAGTCTCATATACAAAACTGAGCTTTGGTATTATAATGTCATATCTGTGCTTTATTTTTTTATGTTTCTATATCTATGTATACAGAAGGGTATATCAAAAAGTTCTCAGAAAATGAAATTAAAAGGTATGTTGATTTTCTTGCAAAAAAATTAAAAACTGTACCTAGATTTTTCCTAATATGCACTTTCCATTAACTTTTTTGAAAATCCCTCACATTTATATATCTATTCAAAGATTTGTACTTGGAACTTTTTTTATCATTATTTTATTGTACTTACCAAAATATTTCTAATTATCTGTTAATTATTTAAAATGTTAATTTGTGAGATAGTTACCATGTTTATTTTTGAATGAATTATACATATAATTATTTATTTATAAAACATTATCATGTATCCTCTTTGCTAGGACTCACGAAAAATATTCTCTAATTCCAGATATAATTCAACTGCTCCTGAGCGAGAATTCAGTTTTCCTTTTGGCTATGAATCAAATAAACAATGTTCTCCACTTTGTTAGAAATCTAGCAAACAAAATTTGGACTTGTTGCTACCACATGTGATATATTTTGTGGTACATGTTTTGTGTTCTAACTTACAACTGGTACTATTTTCATTATTAATGCTTATTTTACCTTTTTTAAAAGGCATATTTGAAAGGTAGAGAAAGAGAGGGAGGCTAAGATCTATCAATGATTCACTCCTCAGATGCCCCCAACAGCCAGGAACCTGGAACTCAATCCCATTCTCCTACACGGGTGGTAGGGACCCAGGTACTTGAGGCATTACCTGCTGTCTCCCAGGGTACACGTTATCAGGAAGCTGGAATCAGAACTGAAACCAGGACTTGACACCAGGGACTCCAATATGGGATGCGGGTGGCTCAAGTGGTATCTTAACTGCCATGCAAAATGTCCACCTCTTATTTTATTTTATCATACTTTAATTGCCTTCAATTAATTTTATAGTTCTATTCTTGCACATTAGTAGTAGCTACTTCCTGGAACTGGAAATTCTAGCTTTAAAATATGTGGATAGCCACACCAAGGAAAAGGTAAAAGAGATGGTTATAATTTGAACAATATAAGACAATATATACTTTAAGATCAAATGAAACACATATTATTGAATCAGCACCTCTTTTACTTCTCATTTTATTCATTCTTTGTGCTTTATGTTCTTTCATTTCCTCTAAGTAATCTTTTCAATGAAGGCTGCACTTTGTCTTACAACCTGTGATTCTCAGAATCCATGAGCAATGTGTAAAACCTGGGATGCTCCATGAACTCCCTTGTCAGCAGATGTGTTAAATTCAATTGTCTAAAAAGGGATGCTAGCTACTTTTCATCTATTTACACTTTTATTTTTAGTGGACAAGGCTAGGCACAGACTCTGGATTCAGACTGCCTGGGGTCAAATCTCATTTCTACTGATTAGTGGCTCTGAGGCTTAAGACAATCTGCTCTGTGGGCTCAGTTTCCATGTCTGTAAACTGAAAACTATATTCATGTCTGTCTGTAATTTGTAAAGATTACATGAGGTAAAATTTAAAAAAAAATATTTAGGACAAGTTTCAATATTTTATCAGCACTATATATGTTAGTTATTATTTCTTTGCAATTAACAGTTTCAAGAGGATTGGTTTGGGAGCAGGCATTGAGCCTAGCAGTTAAGACACTTACATCTCATCAGAATGCCCAAGATTCAATACCTGGATCTGACTCCAGTTTCCTGCTAATGCAGATCATGTAAGACAGAGGTAATGGCTCAAGTGATTGGGTTCCTACCATGATGTAGGAGATCTGGATTATGTTCTTGGCTCTGGCTTCAGCCCCTGGCCATGCTGTTCTAACTAAACCACTGAAGTGAACCAGCAGATAGGAGCTGTGTCTCTGCCTTATCTCTCCCTCTCTCTGTCTCTCAAATAAATAAATAAAAATAATAAAACTATATATATGAGAAATCCCCCTGTCACGTAAAAAACAAAAGATGATTAATGCAAGCTGCTAATTAAGAGATCATTGAATGGGATTGGTTCAGTTTAAGTATACAGAATAAAGTTGCCTGAACTCAGAGAATTAGCTCTTATCTTTTGCTAATTATAAATTGTAGCTGATGTTACTGTTTAAACACTAGACACTAGCTAGTGTTCACAGCAGGAGAGAATAGTTAGCAAAATCTCCAATTAGGGTTTTGTTTACACTCCTACTGGGAAGAATGGCTTGTTAGTTTAAAAGAGACTGTGGGTGTTGATTACAAATATCAGCACATCCAAGTTTTGTCTATGCTTAAATACCTGCTGTGAGATGTATTATTTAAGAACATCAAGGCTAATTTTTTAAAATTCAAACATATTTTCATTTAAAATTCTGATGATTACTGAGGTTGAGTAACTTATTTGAAATAAAATTTAATGTTTTTAATAACATGAGTAATTTGACCTAATTATGATACATTTTTACTTCTTTTTTGGTACTGAAATATATTACGAATAAATATATTTCTTAGCTATTTTAATAATCAAATACTCAGGAGCTGTATTACAGTCCTTTGTTATGTTAAAAACTATGAAGTTAATTTATCTTTGGTAGACACTAGAAATTTTATGAGCTTGTCATAATAAGAATATTGAGGTCAAAGAATTTAGGAATTAACACTCCAACCAGACAACAGCAAAACATACAAAAGAAATTGGCAAAAATGGACTAAGGTAAAATGGAACACCATTCTTGATTCCCCTACATGCAATCCCTTTAATCTTGAGTGTGAGTTGGGGTTGAGTGTGAGAGGATAAGGGCTGAATACTTTCTTGGAAAAGGAAACAACACTGTGATCAGATGTCTTGATTTGTGTGAAACCCCAGAAAAGCCATCATAAGGGAATGCCCATCCTTCAAGTGACCTCACAAATATGCACACAGTTAGCTTCCCCTTTCCACTCTCATACTTCAAGTGTTTGATATCTTAATGATTTTTTTAGCCAGCGCTTCAGATTAACTCCAAAAAACAAAGTCTCACAAATAGTTTAGACTTCTTCACACTCACATGAGCTATTAATTCTCGCCGGAAGAGAATATCATTGTTGAATGAATAGAAACAGAATATATTAAGTAAGCAAAACAATGGAATAAAAGTAACAAGGGCCCCAAACTAATATTTATTCTTTTGAACTTTCAGTAAAATGAACTTTTTTCTTTTTTGAACTTTAACTCCTGGGTCTCTTGATATAATAAAAACACCTAGAATTTTCTTCCCTGTCTAAGTTAATTTGAATCAGAGCGGAGTATTTACCTTGCCCTACAGTTTGTGAGATTCAAGGTTAGTCTATTTTGGAAAGACTGAGAGAGGCAAACTTAATCCTTCTCTGAAGCTCATTAATTGGAAGCAGGACCACAATGCAATAGTCTTTTCTAAACTGAAGGGACAAATTAAGAATTTAAATGAGGTGAAAACTCCAAAACAAGGTCCTCCTAGTGGCTTCATCTGTTTATACAGTACCACTCTAAACATAAGGCTGACACCATCCGTGTTAAATTTCACCCGTTAGCTGATAAGCTGGAGCAGAGAGTACATTGGCACTCTAGGTAGTCCTGTCAATCACTCCAAGAGTCCACAAATAATGTACAAGGATTTCCACTTCACTGGCTAAGCCCTCTCTTTTAAAATCAGTGGATGAATGGACTGATGGATAAATAGATAAATAAATGGATTAACTACTCCACTTACTCTCTACTCGCTATTTTCATCAGATTTGAAGATTTTAAATGTTACCTAAGCTTATCCAAGTGAATGAAAATACACTAACATTTTACACTGTATCTACAAGGATATGGAATGCAGCACATTCCTTGTAATTGTGCAGTTGACTGCAATGTCACAATCCTACACTATTTCAGCCTTTTCCACAATGAAAACCAAATTGCAGACTAAAGTGACTAGAATGATGAAGTGAAATTCTTGTACTAGTATTTTAAGTCAGATCTAGATTTTTAAGTCTTCAATCATTAACATTTTTTTCAGCAATTGTAACTAACAAATGAATTTCTCACATCCATGATTTAGTTATAAAACGACTTTTTGGTGTGTTTCAGTGCAAAGCACTTTCCATCTTATTTATTTACTAGGTGTTTTGGTGCTGAAAAACACCTGGATCTCATATATTGAAGCACCCTGAAAACAACTCAGAAGCACTACAGGATGACCCAGTTTTCCTGAAGAGGCAGCACGGTATAGTCAAAGGAGCTTGGACCTTGTGCTGTGACACCTGGAGTCTAGTTCTTGTCAATGGGGCACATCTGGGCCCACAGCTATTTTATTCCTTCTATCTTGACTTCATGAGATCATAATATTTGAATAACTTATGCATAAGCAGTGAAGTCTAAGTTATAAATTTTGGATTTGGAAGGTCTGTGTGCCCTCCTTTTACATTTACTCTCTAACATTCTAAAAGAAGAAGTCTGCAAAACTCTCTTCTAGTCTACCCTCTCCATCAATTTCTGCCTTATCCAGTTATATAGAATCTATAAATTATTTGCAGTAGTATACAAGACTGTGGAACATATTCATATGTGTTTGGGGGCAGAAGGGTCAAAGGATTTCATTTATGTTTCCAAAGGTATCCAGGATCTGAAAAAAACTGATTCTCTAGTATTTGCTCCTGATCCATCTGTGTGATCCAGTCACTATATTATCCTACTTCCTCCACAATTTCAAATATTTCTATTTGAGGATGATTTCCAAACATTGAGATTCAAATTCCCATAGCACAAAGTTTTTGAGTCAGAAAGAATTGGATTCAAGTTCATGCTCTATAACCTGACTACATATGAAATAAGGAAATTTATTTAAGCCAAATGGTAGTAATTTGCAACAGATATAATACTAATTACAATATTGAATTTTCACTCAAATATTTTGAACAAGTATTGTGTGTCAGTGATGGAATCGAGAGGCTTATTGAATTATATCTGATGGGTAAGGAAATCTTTAATCACGTAACATTTGAGCAGTGACCAAGAACCAGAGAATGGGTGAAGTTTGGACATGTAAAAGCATTCCAGGGAGAATACAGCAAATTTAAGGATGGTGAGGGTGGAGCCTGCCCAACAAGTTCCAGGAGTTTGAGGAGTAAATCCTGGTTGTAACAAGAGGTACAGACGTTAGAAAGGGTTAGGCAAAGCACTGGGATTTTTGGTAACAACATTTTTATTCTGAGCACTATACACAGGAGTGGCAGGATCTGACATACAAGTAGGTTTTTAGGGGCTACATTGCGGTGTACCCTGTGATGCTGGCACCCAATATGGGCGTCAGCTAGAGTCCAGGCTGCTCCACTTCTGAACCAGCTCTGTGCTAACGCACCTGAGAAAGCAGCAGAAGATGACCCAATACTTGGGCCCTTACACCCCCGTGGGAGACCCCGAAGAAACTCCTGGCTTCTGGCTTCCAATCGGCCCAGCTCTGGAAATTGCAGCCATTTGGGAAATGAAGCAGCCGATGATTCTCTCTCTTTCCCTCTCTCCCTCTCTCTCTCTCCCTCTCTCTATCTCTCTGTGTCTGTGTCTGTAAATTCTGCCTTTCAAATAAATAAATCTTTTTTAAAAATAATATTTTTAAAAGTTAATGATAAAAAATCAAAAGATAAGTTTACTGTGTTACAAAAATACCTTAAAATCTTTGGGTTTTTTCCATAACCCACATTTTACAGAAACTTTTTTCATATGCATGGATTTCAAAATTCATCTTCTCAAAAGTGATCTTTAATTCCATTGCCGTGAACTTTTGAAGTACCCATGTTCATTACAAAAGAGTGACTCTGCCTATGTATGGAACATAGGCTGAAAGCAGGCAAGAGGGAAACAGTGAGGCCATTTAGGAAACAACTATATGAATACAGGTGTCATGTGATGTCACTTATATCAGGATAGTAACAGTCAAGGTGGTGAGAATGAGAGAAATTCTAGAAATATTTTGAAGTTAGATTTTACTGGATTTACTTACTGATTGGATGTGAGGTGTGAGAAAGGAAATCAACAGTAGGATAATTTTTTCTTGTTTTCAATAATTGGATGGGGGTTGTGCCATAGTGGGTTAAGCTGCTACCTGCAGTGCCGGCATCCGACATGGGTGCCAGTTTGAGTCCTGGCTGCTCCACTTCATTTCCAGCTCCTTGCTAATGTGCCTGGGAAAGCAACTGAAGATGGTCCAAGTGCTTGGGCCCCTGCACCCACATCGGAGACCTGAGGGAAGCTCCAGGCTCCTGGCTTCTGCCTGGCCTAGCCCTGGCCATTTCGGTCATTTCAAGAGTGAACCGGCTGGCGCCACGGCTTACTAGGCTAATCCTCCGCCTGTGGCGCCGGCACACCGGGTTCTAGTCCCAGTCGGGGCGCCGGATTCTGTCCCGGTTGCCCCTCTTCCAGGCCAGCTCTCTGCTGTGGCTAGGGAGTGCAGTGGAGGATGGCCTAAGTACTTGGGCCTTGCACCCCATGGGAGACCAGGATAAGTACCTGGCTCCTGCCATTGGATCAGCGCGGTGGCTGCGGCGGCCATTGGAAGGTGAACCAATGGCAAAGGAAGACCTTGCTCTCTCTCTCTCTCACTGTCCACTCTGCCTGTCAAAAAAATAAAAATAAAAAATAACAAAAATTTAAAAAAGAGTGAACCAACTGATAGAAGATCTCTCTGTTTCTCTCCCTCTTTTTCTCTCCCTCTCATTCTCTCTTCCTCTGTAACTCTGACTTTCAAATAAATAAAATAAATCTTTAAAAAATAATTGGATAGATGGAATATTTCTGAAGTGTGGATGGGAAAACTGAAATCAATATTTTGCTCTCTGTCTTCCTAAGTTCAGGACATCCACTGGGCATACAAAGTCCCAGGAATGTCTAGCCCAGTACTTGCAACATAAAGATTGTGCTTCAAGTCATGAAATTCCATGAAAGATCACTTATGGAACAAGTCTAGAGAGAAAAGGAAGTAAAGGACCGAGTCTTGGAGCATTCTTCATTTACAGGTTAGGGATTTGACTGTAAAACCAGTCAGATCCATTTTTAGGATTAAAATGAGATATATTTGGGGCTGGCACCATGGCTCACTTGGTTAATCCTCCGACTGCAGCGCTGGCATCCCATATGGGCGCTGGGTTCTAGTCCCGGTTGCTCCTCTTCCAGTCCAGGTCTCTGCTGTGGCCTGGGAAGGCAGTGGAGGATGGCCCAAGTGCTTGGGCCCTGCACCCGCATGGGAGACCAGGAGAAGCACATGGCTCCTGGCTTTGGATCAGCGCAGCTCCGGCTGTTGCAGCCAGCTGGGGAGTGAACCAATGGATGGAAGACCTTTCTCTCTGTCTCTCTGTCTCACTGTCTATAACTCTACCTGTTGAATAAAAAAAAAAAAAAAAAGCTAAATTTGATATATAAACTGTAGTTGTGTTTTAGCTTGCCTTTCATATTCTAAGTCTTCAACAAACACAACTCATGTAAGTTTTTAATCATAGAAACATCTATAGCCATAGACTCAGGCTGAAATTTATTTTCTATTTCCCCCTGGCCATTTGTATCTGATTGTGCCGCTAGCATCTGAAATTTAGCATGTCTAATACTGAGTTCAATCACCTTCTCCATAGACCAGCTGTTTAGTTCTGGGCTCTGTCTTGTTTATGAGCATCAGCGCTCTGCAGTCCAGGTGTAGTAAAATTAGTTTCAAAAAAGAACATTGATGACCACCCTGGAGATTTGCTGAACTGTAGGGTTTCATGAACTCACTTTGTGAAGCATGAGTCCAAGCTTCTAAGCTTCTTAACCATGGTATTCAAGGCTTTCAGTGATTTGCTGAAAACCATTTTCAAGCTCATCCTACATTTTTCATTAATAGTTTTCATTAATAGTCTGTTTTCATTAATAGTCTGCTCCAGTCAAAATCAGTACTTCCCTCTTATCACATCTGCTCTGTGAACTGCTGGCAAACCACCCCTTTAGATTCTCTTTCTTCACGTCTTTGTTAGGTCTACCGATGTATAACACTGTGTGTTATCAGAGTAGAATGGATTCCACCAGATTGCAATTTCACACGTCCTTCAGGGGCTGGCTCCAGTGAAAAGTTTTTCACAAGCTACCTGCCCTCTCCAGTCCAGAGTCAGTAGAGACCTCACTGCCTCGCAAAGCATCTGGCTCCTCTCTTACTGACAGCATATTCACTTTAACTAGTGCTTTTTTTTTCCACAATCACCTTGTGCAAAACTCCATTTCTCTTCTAGATTTCAAAGTGCTACAGTGGCCATGAATACTACTTATCACCAACACATTTCCTAAATATTTTGCAAATGTTTTACTTTGATTTTTGTTGAACTACATTCATTCTACACAAGCTGCCTTCTTTTACCAAATGAAGCACTGGTTCCGAAGAAGTATAAATTACCTGACCAGAGGCCACAGTGATCTTGTTCTTTCAATCACGTTACAGTAAATGTAGACATTTAAATTATGCATTTAATAAAAACATGTTTTTATATATTGTCATTCTATTATTATAAAGGCAGAGAGAGAGAGAGACAGAGACAGAGACAGAGACAGATAATCTGAGATCTTTCTTCTGTTGTTCACTCCCCAAATGTCTTCAGTAGCTGGGACTAGGCAAGGATGAAGCTAGAAGCCCAGAACTCAATCCAGTTCTCCCAGATGGGGGGCAGGAATCCAAGTACTGCAGCCATCTCTGGCTGCCTCCCAGGACATCCATTAACCACGAAGCTGAAATCAAAAGTGTAGCCAGGACTGAAACCCAGGCACTCCGAGATGGGACGTGGGTATCTTAAATGGCGTCTTCACCACTAGGCTAACTGCCTGCCCCAAGAAATTTTATTAATGGGGTAGTGTAGTTTCTGACTTTATAGTATTCCAAATCAATAATTCTGTTAGTTTTCAAGAAGGAAAATATATTATAAAATTATGTCAATAATATATAGATTTATCTGTTATACCCTAAGAAAACCTGTAGCATATACTTTGCAAAATTACTTGGGAAATATCATCTCATTGTGATTTCACCTAGCTTTATTGAAGTAAAAATGACACAGGAAAATTGTACATAGTTATAATATGCAATTTGATAAGTTTTGACGTAATTTATATCCGTGAAACCACCACCAAAATCTATGTTGTGAATATATCCATTACCACATCAGT